>NC_142291.1:22302223-22944102 GCF_965620075.1 Prunus avium | reverse complement strand
TGTATTGTTGTTTATTTCCTTCGTAAGCAATAAACAATCAATACACACGCAATAAATGTACGCTATGCACGCAATAGACAAGCAATATAGACGCAATAGACAAGCAATATAGATGCACCAATATACATTACTTTTATGCTACTGAGTTGCCCAAGACCAATAAAATAAAGAAAATCAACGAATTTATTAATCGATTATAAAGGAAAGAGGGATTCAAACCCGATGGGTGGTACGGAACCAATAGGAAGTTTTTATAGCATTGCAGATGGGAAATGTTTATTAAAGTTTTATTGAGGTTTATTGACGGTTTACTGAATGTTTACTGAAGGTTTACTGCATGTATATCGCATGTGTTTCTATAAAGAGGGCATGGTTGAATAAAACATTGGAGGCGAGGGCATAGCCGCCTATTTCCCTTACAGAATTACAATCAATACACACGCAACCCATTGCGATTAAGTTAAGGCATGGTGAACGGCTTAAAGATTGGGATCTGATATTTGGAATGGTGGCTTGGATAAATCATGACATATTACTTTGCAATAATGTAATACACTTTAAAAAGCCATCAGTCATTGTTCACATATGCAGTCTTCCAATCCCAATTCAATGCAGTTTGGTTAAGGTTATGTAAATGTCGTGAAGGAGTTAGGGCAATATTACAGAGATGTTTGTTTCATTAAATCCAAAAAAACTTTACACTCCAGATGCACATTCTATGTATGGGAATGGCATGTGCCTAACTTCAAAAACGCATATGCCTATCCATTTACATTTGCCCACGTGCACTAGATTTACAGATCCATTTACTTTTCTCCTCACTAAGCCTCTGCATCTCCATTTCAGATTCTTCATTTTTCTGTCCATGCTCTGCATCCAACTACTATATACATTTAGCCTAATATGAGAATAAACGTAGCGTAGTATCACACTAATCAAAATGAAAGCATGCATCCGCTATAATAATATTTTGGTTCTAATTGTTGTCCAATAACTTAAACTTAAAATTATGTACAAAAATACACTAAGATTGAGAAAGACGAAGAAGAATTGAGGAGCAGAGGTAGAATTCGAAAAGGAGCCGTGGATCTGTATTGTGTATTTACATGACTTTCAAATTGGAGATTTCCAAAACCAATTTAATCATCACGTACCTGAACCCATTTCAACCACTATCATGGCATGTAAGTATCTCCCCGTAATATCTCTGCAGCCAACTTCAACCGGAAACAGGGCATGTTCTGCGCGGTGCAAGTAGCTAACGGAATCTCAGCGCTCAAAAGCTCAATGTACTTCAACACAAACATGCCACAATCGCCTCTGAAGCAAATCAAGAACTCGATCAATTCAAGTAATGACATTGTAACGTAATTGACAATTTCAAGTAATAAAATTAAAGAAAAAGTTGTGCTCACTGATTAGATTGTTGTGGAACATCCACACGTTCTATTGGCCATGGACACCACCAATCTCTGCTGCAGTCGTTTGCGTAAACACCTTCTTCATAAAAGTCGATGGAGTTGAGAAGATTTGGAATCGTAATTGAAAGCGGGGCGAGTTCTTCCTTTAACATCTCATCTGGAATAACTGAAACCATTGAATCGTACACTTTGATTTCACACTTAACCAGATCAATCATTAGAGCCACCCAATGCTTATGCTTCGTCAACATACAAGGGGCATACACCTTATACACGTTCTGCCAATCCACCCCACACGCCGGAACCTTGCCATTTACAACGTTCACTAAACTGTTTCTAATTTTCCACCCAGCCTGCTCTTTTTTTCTTTTATTATCCACAAAGCAAGTATGGATGTGATTCTGTGAAATACAAAACAATCAATGGTTAAACACCTCCACAAAGCAAGTATGGATAATTTGTAATTATTAACTGCACTTGGTCAAGCCCTATGACATACCATGAAAAATACATCGGTCGTTGTCCAGTTCGATATTTCTACAACCTCCAAATCTTGTTGTCGCTTCCGGATGAGATACAACCCCAAATCAATGTGCTGCACATGTTTTTCTGGTCAATCTCATAATCTATGTACATTAAAACAAATGCATAATCAATTAAACTTACATCTCCTGTCAGCCAACCGTCAGCTTTTACGAGGGAAGCGAAGAATTCAATCTCAGCTTCCACGTGGCCAAATTGCATCACTAAACTGTAATATAACAAAGTTTTAGATCACAACAATTTAAAAATATATACACTAATGCCTTCTATCTCAAAAAACAAGGGACTTACTTTGGGTTAAGGCGCCATTCCCAACAAAGTTTCAGCAATTTCACCATATCATCATGCGGAATCGCCTTCATTGGGTCTAACATCCGAAGTCGGGTTGTCTCTGGCACAGTTTTTTTCACCAATTCACTAGCTTCAATGATCTTCCACATAGGAATAATCCTCTTTCTCTTTCGTAATTGGACCCCTTTGTTGTTAATAATATGTTAACTCGCAATTGTACGGGGCAATTAGTAGTATAGCAAGATAAGTACGAGGTCGTACCCACGAAGACTGAGAAGTTCAAATTAGTTATGTACTTTAGATTACCGAATTCAAGAAGTTAGGAAGTTAAATCTAAAACAGAATTTAAAGCAAGAGTGAGTTTGAAAACAAATGCAGCAAGATTAAAATGAACTTTAAAGTGAGAATGCTTGTGATTATAGAAAGAAATGAACAAACTGAAATTGCAACGGAAAGCAAGTAAACAAAAGTAACAAAGGGGTGGTTTTGAAGGTTAAAACATAGGTTTGGAGACTAGGGCATTCGATTCACCATAAAAATTCAATTCTGGGTTATAAAGATTCAAGTAACAAGTCTAATTCAGATTCAAAGATTGATTCTAGCTAAAGTATGATTAGGCCATGGTGTTTGGTCCTAACCTTGTGTTCCTAATTCCCTAATTTGATCATTTGTTGTCTAACCTAAAATTAAGCATTAGGAACCCATTAAGCATAGAAGAACATTTTAAACAACCAAGTATGTATCTAATCCCTGTTGTCGAATGTCCATACATACTCTTCCTATTCATAGTTCAATTCGAATTAAAGCATGGTGTATACTCTTAATTCAAACCAAGATAGTTAACAAACAAGTTCTAATGGTGATCAATCATTCAAACAAGCATGTTAACTTATAAGCATAATGAATAAGAACATGAATCATGAATCAAACTTGAAACTCCAAACTTATAAACCCAGAATATTCATGTTAGGTTACATCGAAGCCCTAGTTATGGATTTAGCTACTCATAATGGAAAAGAGACTTGAACAGAAATGAGAAAACATAATGAATGCAATAAGAGTAGAAAAACCCTTTTTCTGAAGTTCTTGTGGTGTCCAAGGCTTCTCCAAGTGCTTCTTCACTTCTAATGCTTATCCGAGAGCTTCCCCACTTCTAGACAGATGTATGAAGGATATGGAGGTGATTTGGGATGAGTTTGAGTGAGTGGTGATGGCTAAGGAAGATGAAATTCGTAGGGAAATGGAAGAGAAGAAAGCTGGAGTTGTTTTGGTGATTGTTGGAGTGTTTGGGATTGTGAGAGTGTTTGAGGATGGTTGGAGTGAATTGTGGGGTTGTGAATCCCAGGATTTGTTGTTTCTTGAATGTGGAATGGATGTGGTATTTATAGGGAGAGGGGAGTGATAAATCTGAATTCAATATGGCTAATGCATACAACACTTGCATTATAAAAGATGAATTGGTTGATGCACTTCACTAATGCATACAACACTTGCATTATAAAATCTGAATTGGTTGATGCACTTCACCAATAAATCCCACCAGCAGCCCTAGCTCATCTTCATGTCACCATGACCAAGCTTCCAACTAGCTACAATAGCTCATGCCTAGCTCACCATGACCAAGCTTCCAACCAGCTCATCCTCATGTCAGCATAACCAGCAACTTCTTGGGCTTATGAATTGGGCTAGGCTGAATCAAATGAAGACTTTAAGATGTCCATTGTGAAGTTCAGAATGTGTATGATCCAACCACACAAGTATTGGCCCAATCCAAGCTCGGAGGAGGAAGTTAAGGGCGAAACAAATTGCTAACTCGTTTTGCTCGCTGACAAAAATCCATCCTGAGCATGGTTCAGTGTTTGCTAGGTTACGGACTCCAGAGTTATTCAATGGGGCTGAAATGTGGATATGTTATAGTACACACCCATTGGAACAACTTTCATGAAGAATGCGGCCTCATCCGAGCTGTGTAGGTTGCTGAAACAGATCTTGCAATGTGACCCACGAAACTGGACTGTAGGAAAAATGAGTTTGTCTTTAAGCTCTTCTTCCATTCATCCAAATTAGGCCTTAACATGCTTGAATTGCATGAATTATGCTCTCTTGCTCTATTGGCCTACAAAACACACAAATAGAGGAAAATAACTCAGAATTATAGGAAACTAAGCAAAAGAAGTAAGTAAATTGGGCATGTATATGTATGAAATTATGAGCTTAACACCCTTGTTCCACAGCTTTACCTTTATCATTCAACCAAACGTTCAACTCAGATAGCACAGCTGTAGGTTGATCCAAATCAATATCCCCGAGATTAAACTCAACAGTTGTGCTCTCACCAATGTCATCACAAACCAAAACAACTTCATCATCCGCTTCCTCACATTCCTTTATTTGCACTTCCTTTTCCTCACTTTTTTTACTTTTCACTTCCTTGCCATCCCTTCTTTTTCTTTGCGGATCCTCTCCATCACTGCTTTTTCTTTGCAGTTCCCCTCCGTCACTGCTTTTTCTTTGCAGTTCCTCTCCCTCACTGTTTTTTCTTTTCACTTCCTCTCCCTCACTGCTCTTTCTTTGCAGTTCCTCTCCCTCATTGCTTTTTCTTTTCACTTCCTCTCCCTCACTGCTCTTTCTTTGCTCTTCCTCTCCCTTGCTGCTTTTTATTTTCACTTGCTCTCCCTCTTTTCTTTTCCTTTGCGCTTCCTCTACCTCACTTGGTTTTCTTTGCACTTCACCCCCTTCAATCCCCTCCTCGTCCTTTTCCTCTCCCTCATATCCGTTACTTGGCCCTTCATCCCATTCACTATCATCCATTTCGTCAGATCCCGTAAATAGATGTGAGATGGCACAACGATTCGTCCTCTCTTTCAGTAAAGCTAGGTCCCTCCTTACTTCCTGCTCAAACTGAGGACCTACACAGTGGTCCAAAAGTTTTTCCATCCGTATGACCTTTAACTCAAGGACGTCATTTTCCCGCTTTAGTTGAAACAACTCGGACCTCAACAAGCTTACCAGCTTGTTCAACTCATCAAGATCAGCACATGAAGAAGGAATTGACTCTGCCGAGACAACAGCAGGGCGATCCTGTGGCCAACTCCAATATGATTGTCTCATTTGCTCTTCACTCGGACGTAGCGCCCGCAACTGAACTGACTGTTTCAGAATACAGACAATATTCATATTCAATCATTCTACTTAATAATTTCATTGAATCTTATAAACAGTTTCAAGGGCTGCAAACCAAACCTCTTTGCTCTGGAAAAAATAATTGTTCAACTTCCTCATCTCGGGCATAGAATTAGTCGTTCTCCATCGCAAAATACGCGGGACAGCTGTTGGATCAACAACCTTGTAGTAATTCAGGTCCACCATTCTAGGAATTAATTCATATACCCAAATCTACACAATTCACAGGACAAAAGTCATTATTTAAGTTTTAAAGTTCACAAAGCATAACTGACATGAACATTATTACCATGTACCTGGAAAGCATACGTGAAACCTTTAAAACTCCACCCACCCCTTTGCACTTCACCATGCTTATGCTTCTTGCCCTTCTCATTTTTCTGGCTTGTTCCCGTTACCTTACTTTTCCCCTTCTCTCTTCCCTCTTCATTTTCAAAGCTTTTCGTATACTTTGTTGGTGCAGAAAATAGACTGTCTTGGGTTTTGTCAAACGACACCGAACCCCACGGATACCTGTTGAACGCATCCAAGTCCTCTACAAGGGTCAGGTAATTTACATTGATGTTCAAATGCTTGTCCCTTCCCAAAACCACTAACTCAGCAAAGTAAACAAGAGCTAGCTTGTAGACGTCATCTCTCTCTTTGCACCTCATAAATGCTTCTTCTAAAGCATTGCATGTAATTCCTTCGTCTATAAAATATCTTTTCTGAAGTCTAATTTCAGCACTTTCTCCACTGGAAACTTCAGGCACTTCCCCAAAACGAAGCCCCGAGATCAAACAGAAATCCTGACGAGTAAACTGAGCAACGTCGCACCCTATTAAGAAACTCAGTCCATCCAAGTCTTTCACACCCTGCCCCGCGACTCGACGCAACACAACTCCATGCACAATCTGCCCGCTAAACTGAATCTTGTCTATATTCAGAAGATGGCGAAAGCATGATGTCTTGAATTGTTCTAATTGTTCCGCACTCAACTTCGCTCGAATTGCAGCTAGGGTTGAATTTGCATGTGAGCAGTTGTTCACCCGTGACGCATATGCCTCTGACTCTGGCCATACCAGCTGCACGTTGGATCCCATTTCCTAAAATACAAGATGAAATAACGTTAACACATATACTAACACCACGTATTTGCACAATCATATTGGTATTTAGTATTTACATAACTAGTCAACCAGGCACATTACAAATTTTATGAAGTACATGCGCATAGGGATTACTAATCACAGCCTTTAACATCATCAAAGCAATATGACAAATTTTGTGCAAATACCTGTTAATGCAATGATTCTGTGAATTACAACCAATAGCATGTGTTTTATTTTTGGATACAAACTCCAATCAATGGTTGATGCATGAGTGAGTGTGAGTGCAATCTAGGCAAGTTCTGCACTTCACACACATGACAATTATTGTCATCTCATACACAACACAAAATAAATAAATAAATAAGAAAGATAGTGGAAGGAAGCAAAGCAAAGCATCTGCTCTGCTATCTGCTTGCTAAGCCATTGCCACATCCTTCTTTCTTTCTAGCTTTTTCTTCAGTCAGCCACTATGATCATGGATCAACCTTCATTTCAAATGCTTTGCACTTTTATTCATGACTTTATTATTATATCTTCTCATTTTTCACAGGCAAATTTAGCAACAAGGGAAATAATATTTATTTCAAAAAATATATATATTCTAGCGCCAGAGATATGTTATTGACATGTTATTGACTTGAGGGTCTCCTCCAATTCAACACCATTATCTTATTCATATCATTATTGATATGTTATTGACATGTTATTAACATGTTGTTGACTTGATTTTCATTCATTTTTTAACATATACACAAGCAAAAATTAACATGCAAGTGAAGCACAAGGAAGAGATGCCAAATCCAACAACATTGATGGTACAAATTGGGGAAAACCTTTACTCTAACCCTAAACTCAAATTCCATAAATTACTCACCAAATGTTGGTTATTGAACAATCGCAAGGTGTCTGTGTGGGGTCTTTGTGCGGCTTTGCTCCACAAATGGAACCTTTCACTTCCAACAAATACGGCTTCTCTCCTTCCCCTTCCACTGCTTCGCCACTTCACTGTTTCGGAATCCACGCCTTTGTCCCTTCCACTCAAAATAAATACTTTTTCAGGGTTTAGAGAATGGAGTTGCGCTGCCTTCAACCGTTGCCTTCAACCATCGTTAACCGTTGCCTTCAACCTTTTCTCAGAGCTTAGCAGTTTCTCAGAGCTATGGGTTTTAGAGTGATGGGTTTTTTCTGTTCAAACTTCGAACTGATTTTTTCTGTTCAAACTTCGAACTTGCCTCTTTTTTTTTTTTTTTTTTGGGACCAACTTCAATGCTGGATATTAAATTCGGGTTTGGGTTCCTCACCTACCCGATTGCAAAACTTTATCTCAATTCTCCCTAGCCTTTGGATTGATCTGATGGCTATAAAGTGAACCCCTTATAACTTACCACTCATAACTTTCCACTCATTATAGTCTGACCTGATTTTTTGTAGTTGTTTGAATCGAAAATGGACAAAAGTCCATTTAGGGATTTTTTTATCTTAAAATCTAAAATTGCACAAGGACTCAAGCCCAGTATCGACACAGCCCATGCGATTTTCTGTTTGACTTTCCAAAAGAGACGTTGGATAATCTTTCAAACAAGTTTTTATCCGGGTAAAGAAGTTTCAGACAAAGAACCAGATCGTGACTTCGACAAAGCCAAAGTTGAAATTGCAAAATGATATATAAATGATATATAAAAAATTTATTTTGTTATTCATAAATAGAGATAAAGGGTATGTTCTATTGATAGACTTATAAAACAATCAACATGAATAATAATTTAGTTTGGATGTTCATGTCGCTAAACATGCTTCAGATTCACAATATAAGTACATTATGTTGTCAGAAAATTTGGCTGGAGAACATTTTCGAAAGATCTAACTCAAATTATAGTTCATGAAAAAGTAAGTTATATATATTCACTATTATAATCTTCTATAGCGTTTTTTCGCGCTGTCTATAAGAAGTGTGGTGCAGTGTCTAGAATCATTTAGCCATTTGACTATTATTATAAAAATTGTTATTAGTTTCATTTGTCACCTTAAAGAAAAATTTAAGAGAAAAATCATCTTAATTTTTTAAAATTTATGATTTGTCAATTGACTTTAACACCATATATTTTTAAGGGTATTTTAGTCTTTCAATTTTCAAGAAAGAAAAGAGAGAAAAGAGAGACCTCTCTCACTTTCTCCCCAACCCCAATTGTCATGGGATGAGCGAGCGGCGTAGCGTGGCGCGGCGGAAGCAAAACAATTGAAGTATAGGTCTCTCTCTCTCTCTCTCTCTCTCTCTCTCTCTCTCTCTCTCTCTCTCTCTCTCTCTCTCTCTCTCTCTCTCTCTCTCTCTCTCTCTCTCTCTCTCTCTCTCAGCATGCATAAAAAATTTCATGGTGTTCATTGAGCATGACAATGAAAAAAATTTCAATATGCATATGGAAAGATACCAAAAAGAAAAAAGAAGAAGAAAAAGGTGGACTCGGTTTGGGTGGGCTGAGGGAATTTGTGTGTGGATCTGAGGGTAGGTGTTTCATGGTAGATAGAGAAGGAGGAAGGGGTTGTGATGAGGGAAAGGGGAATGGATTTCAAGGTGGGCGGGGTTGGTTGGCGCAGTCGGTGGCGCACATGGGATGGGGGAAGGTGAGATTTTTTTTTTCTTCTAATTTTAATTGTTTAAAAGATATATAAAAAAAATTATAATAATTTTTTCATTTTTAAAATACCCTTGAAAATGGAAAGACTAAAATACCTTTAAAATGGATGGAAAATTGGATGGTGTTAAAATCAGATGACAAATCATGGATTTTGAAAAATTAAGGTGGCATTTCTCTTAAATATTTCTTTAATGTGACAAATTGAAACTGAGGTATAAATTCAAATAGTATTTTTACAAAAACCCCTTTATTTTATCACAATAGTAACTGAACAATATTTGATTTGCGAGAATTTGAGGGAATGATTTTCAATCCAAACAAGTGGTTCGCATTAATTTAGTAACTAATAATTAGCACTTGCGAAGTATATATATAGGTTGTCTAGTGCAGCCAATTATAATTTGGCATATTTTTTGATATATTCCTGAAAGTGTATATTTTTTTTTTTTTTGGGTCTAAACCACGAGGTGGTTCTGGATGGGTCCCAATTATGGGTGGCACCTTTAAGACTTAACCACAACCCAGACTAATCCCGCTCACACCGGGTCGACCCGTAAAGGGTAAAGTGCTGGCCAAAGTGGTGATTCCATACGAGAGCAGGGATCGAACCCCTGACCTCTCTTAAGGAATGAGAGTGCCGAACTACTCACACCAACCACCTTGGTTTCCTGAAAGTGTATTTGAGTCTCACTTTGCTTTCTAAAACTTATTTTGTCTCACTTTACCCCATTTTTCACACATACTCGTCTCACTTTACCACATTTTTGATAAAATATTACTTTTAAATTCAAAATTCAAAATTTTAAATTTAAATCAGATTAAATATTAAAAATAATTTGAAACTTGAGATCCATAAAAAAATTGTAAAGAAAATTAATTTATAAGAAAAAAGAAGCTTAAAACAAAAACAAAAAATGCATCCCTACCCCTGTCCCCCTTTCCTCCCCATTCGTCTTCCCCTCTGCTTCCGTCCTCCTCTTCTCTCTCTCTCTCTCTCTCTCTCTCTCTCTATGTGTTACCAGCGGCCCAAACCTCAGTCCCCCCCGTAGACCCACACACTCTCTCTCTCTCTCTCTGTGCTAATGGTCCCTTTATATATTTTTTTCTCCCCAACTACCCAAACCACCTCCACCCGCCACAACCCACTCCCTTGCCTTACCCATCTCCCAAACAATACAAAGGGAGCTTTAGTTTTAAAATACAATATAATTACTAATTTGGAAGATAGGAATACAATTTCATCTAATTAGCATAAGGCCAAGGACCAAAACGAGTACCCAATTTTACAAAAATATCATTTAAAAATATCAAAATTACACACAATGCCATTCCTTCTGAGGCAAGCATACTATGCCACATGTCCACATCCAGCCAACCACCAGCGGCCGGCCACCTCCGACCAGCCGCCGCCGGCCACCTCCGACCACCTTTCACCGCCGGCCACCTATCGCCACCGGCCACCTACCACCGCCGGACTCCAGCGCCGCCAGCCAGCAACCGCTGTCACCGACCGCCACCGTCTGTATGGGACCAACTTCGTTGCCCCTTATTCACTTTTTTTTAAAAAAAGAAGATTTTGTGTCATTAAAGGGACTCGAACCTTGACCTTCAAAGGAAGAGGGCTCACTCACAAACCACTACACCAAACTTGACTTTGTAATATTTATTCAATTATACAATATTTATATAAACGATCAACGGTTTTAAAAATTAAAAAAAAACTGCGATGCAGAAAGAGAAACTGCAATACAAAAATAGGAACTGAAATGCTGAGACTGGGCAAAAATGCTCAGCTCTAAAGTTAAACAAAACAAAACAATAGTTTTTTTATTATTCAAAACATGTTGGGAGAGAGGGAATCAGACTGAAAACCATCTAGAATGTAAAATAGGTTATCCATGTTTCTGTTTTTTGCATTGCACATTCCATTTTCTGCATTGCAGTTTCCATTTTCTGCAATGCAGTTTCTGTTTTCTGCAATGCAGAAGAAAAGTTCAGAGTGTGGGTATGCAGAACCAAATACATGTACCAAACTGATAGTGATGCATGCACAAAGATGTCAAAGCCAAGTATTGAAAACCACCAAACCATCAGGTCTAGTCAATGTCAATGCAACCTAATTAATGTTCTCCACACAGAAAAAAGAAAAGATATGAGAAACCATTTGGTACATCAGGTTTTCCTATGATGTGATCCATCAATTATTTTATATTCGAACGGCATTCTTGAATGCTAAAAGAATCCAAAGAATTAAACTTTTGCAATAGAACAGTTTCAACGACAGATATTGGTGCAATAGAACAATTTTTTTAAAAGTAAAAAAACCATGACAACAGATACCAACGACTAAATAATAAGGATGCAAGCTGGAGATTTAAACAAGAGATTTTTTTATTGATGTGAAGTCTGATATGAAATTAATATCACAAGAACTGAGCAACTAACAAAAAAAATTATACGAAAACTGGAAAATCAACTCCCTACAAATAGCTTCATTTCAGTACTACCTGATTGATGCTACAGATATCAACACATCATCTTTCTCCAAGACTGCAGTGTAAAAGCCTTGAAAATTCAAACATGCAAAATTTGACCTGAAGGTTACATACAAAATTAATAAGCAATTCGTAGAAACAAATGACCAATTGAGAAGCCACTTTCACTTAAAAGAAATGACATTAAATTGGACCTGAAGGTTCATATATAACTGTACCCAAAGATACACTTTAAGAGCCCTACTTATCAGAGCTATGAATAGCCATTACTGGCCAAAGAAAAGGATAATCTCATTAAAAGGTGTGAGGTGAACATGTGGAAAGGATAGAAAACACCAACCATAAACACGACTGAAATTCTGTAGAAAAAAAAAAAATAGAGGCAAATAAACCAAAAAAAATAGGATTGCAAACAAACAGAGGCAAATAAACCAAAAAAATTATTAAAAAAAATGAAGAAGACAATGGAAACTAGCTAGAAAATCATACCTCAATCGAAGGATTTGAGGGCCGGAGGAGAGAGATCGATGGATTGGAAAACCGAGTAAAAATCCGATCAAAACCGGGGTTTTCCGGCAAAACAGCAGCATCAGAGGTAGGAGGAAGGTCGGAGCTGGCTTGGGGTGCGACGCCGGTCAAAACTTGACCGGTCCGGTGGCTAGGTGGCCGACGTGACAGTGGCTGGGGGGTTTTGTCGGTGTTGGTCGAAACACAGGGGAGGAGAAAGGGAGAAGACGCGGGGAGAGAGAGAGAGAGAGAGAGAGAGAGAGAGAGATCTGAGAAACTAACGAATTTGGGTTAGGTTTTTAAATGAAAAGGGTATAATTGTCTTTTTAATGACTAATGTAAGGTGAGTCAACAAGTCTGGTCTTCCTCTTTTGCCTAATCCAAAATAACAATTCTTTTCTAGGTATTAAAACCCAAACCAAAATATCAAATGTCTTAAATACTAATAAGTAAAGTTATCTATGTCTAATACCTAATTTTCCTATATAAATATATTAATGTTTTTAATATTTAATCTGATTTAAAATTTGAATTTTTAATTTTTAATAATATTTTGTGAAAATTGGGGTAAAGTGAGACAACTATGCATGAAAAATATAGTAAAGTGAGACAAAATGAGTTTCAGGGGACAAAGTTAGACTCAAATACACTTTCAGGGGTATATAAAAAAATAAGCCTTATAATTTTTGTCCAGATTTGAAAAAGTATGATACAATAAACAAAGCATTGGTTTAATTGCGGAATGTAGCAACGTTGTAGCAATGTCCCAAGCTATTAGCTGACTCTTGCGGGGCGGGGGCAGTGCTTGACAGGGAATCATCGGTTAAGGACGGATCCAATGACAAGTCTTCATCCTCAACTATTTCTGATTGAAGAAGTCTTATACTTTCTACCTCTCTCACCACTTCCTTCATTTTCGGTCGCTTCTCAGGCGACGGATCACAGCAACGAATTGCAATTTTTAGCAGTCTAAGCATCCCACTGCCGGCTGTTCTGCGCACAGTTAATTCCATATCAAATATTTCAGCCGTCCACTCCTCCCTAACTGCTCGGTGAACCCAACTGCAAAGATCTATGCCATTCGCACCTGGTGGGCTTGTGCAAGCTGAGATTTTTCCGGTCAAGAGCTCTAAAACAAGGCTGCCGTAGCTCCAAACGTCAGACTTCTTTGAAACTTTCTTGGTCTTTTGGTACTCAGGTGATTTGTACGACACCATACGCTGAGCTGCAATTGGAAGTGCAACCAGCGAAGTGAAGCCATAATCAGAAACAAGAACCCCATCGTTCTCGTCAAGAAGAACGTTTGACGACTTTAGGTTTCCATGAGGAGCAGTGCTGCTGCTGCTTTGAGCTGCCGATGTCGCATTGTGGTGGAGATACTCCAGTGCTCGGGCAACGCCTCGAGCAACTGATAGCCTTGAGCTCCATCGAAATGGAATGCGACCCGGGCCTCTTTCTCCTGCATATAGATAAATTAATAACAATTCCTAAGTAAGGCCATATTCAAAACTACTCTAATGTACAGAGAGACAACTGGAGAGACAACTGGAGTGCACAGAAGCAGGTGCACACTGTCTTGGCCAACTGGTCTAACTACCTTTTGTAATTCATAAATATTAATTAAGCAAAGTTTACATATATATCAAATTAATTGATAAATTAATTCCAACCCACTCAGATCAGAGGTACGTACCAAACATTCGGTTAAACAAATTTCCGTTGGGAACGTATTTATACAGCAGCAACTTTTCATCCTTGGACAAGTAGTAAGCAAGAAGGGGCAGCAAATTGGGGTGCTTCAGATTGGCAATCAGCTGCAACGGCTCTGTAAATTCCTCGTTAACTAGTGGCTTCAGATCCCTCAGCCGCTTAACAACCACTGCTTGCTTTACTTGCCTGCCCCCCGCCACTGCGTTATTGGTAATGGTGACCTCTGCTTTATAGCTATTTCCAAAACTTCCCTTACCTAACCCTACGGAAGAGGCTTTTAGCAGATCTGCCATCTCAAATATTTCATGATCTGTCATTTGATTCCCAACAGACCCCTCACTATTATGTTGGGGACGAACGAACACCAGCTTACCTCTCTTAGTCTGATGTTCTTGTGCCGCAGGGTTAGGTCTCGTTATTGGATCCCGGTGACCTTCTGTCTTCGTTTTATCGTCGCCAACATCATTTTTTTCCTCCTGATCAATATTATTATTATTATTGATCATTGATGCTGATGATTTAGTTTTCTCAAATTCCTTCAACATCTTCTTCAGCTTATGCGATTTCTTGAAATATAGAATGAAAAGCAAAACTAGAGCAACAAGACCAGCAGCATCCAAAAGAAACATGTACAAACTGAGCTTATTCCTATACTTGGGAGTTTTATCAACTGAATCAGCGGGGCTTGGGTTGTCATCAATGTTAGAAGAGTTGCAAGCAATCGGAGAAGGCTTGCCGCACAACCCTGGGTTGCCAGAATACGAATCGTAGCCAAATGCTTGGAGAGCTTGAGTCATCGGAATCGATCCATTGACATTGTTGTTTGAGACATTGAATACTTTTAAGGTGGACTGCTTCAACCAAGGAATTGGACCGCTGAATCCATTATCCTGAAGCTGCAATGACTCCAATGTCCCAAGGCTCAAAAGCGATGGTGAAATTTGCCCAGAGAACATGTTGTCCGAAAGATCGATATCCGTCAGCTTCGGATTGAGGGAAAAATCCATCATGTTTCCCCACAGAGAGTTGTTCTTCAAGGTTAGGGTAGACAACTCAGCCAAGTTGGTGAAAGCGAAGACGTCGATGCTTCTGTTCAGTGGCATATTTTCCAACACAATTCCAGTCACGCGGCCAATGTCATTGAAACCAGTACATTGAATCCCGTACCAAGTTGAGGGCTCACTCTTGAAGCAAGGAGCGCCCATCCAGTTAGTGTTTAGGTACGTATAGTTGAAACTGTTCTTGAGGGCAACGAGAGCATCCTTCTCCTTTCCAATATATCCAGCTACTTGGGCTGTAGAGCATCTCATGTGCAGCATACACAGAAGAAGAATGGCAAGAAGGTAATATTTCATCGTCATGAATATTACTACTGATGATTGAGAAGCCATCATTTATATGGCATAAAGACTCAAAGCAGCTAGGAACTTGAAAACCTCGACGATAAGTAGCTAAGAAATTGAAAAGAAAAAGAAAATATTCTCATAAAATTCTATTCCCTTGCAGTTTCTATGTTGAGGATACAAAAACAAAGGATAGCTGGTATTCGTTTATCTTGTTGCACTTTCTTGCTGAGAAACCTATAGGAGGGCTGTTTTACATTGTTGTCCGTCAGATTTTCCCGCTAGAATTAATCAACTTGAAAATGACCCGTACGTCTATATATAATATGCACATGTCTATTTTCTTGTGGCCTACTGTTTGCATATAATGATGCCTCGTAGGCTGTACAAGTGAATTATAATGTATACTTCAAGGATTCTAGACAGCGGTATGTATAGCTGACAATGTACCATTATAAGGGAAAATCACTTTTGTTTAGTACACGTATATATGGAGTAATGTGGATATATTTCATATACTAGAACAATTATTTTATGAGGTCTACCAAAGGCACATAATAGAACAATATGAATGTCATGAGATGTCCCGTAATAAAACTCATTTATTTTCTTCACCGGCAAGGTCTCTAGTTCAAATCCAGGATGGCCCATCTGCGCCAAAGAAAAGAATAGAACGCCTATTGATCATTTTGAACTAAAATCAAACTTTTATGTGGAATAGTCGCGTTATAATATTTTCATTCTCAATAATTGCATAAAAATCTATATAACATCGAGAATGGTATATATATAACTGAAAATATATAAATAAGGAAAATACTCGGCTCCTTAATTAAATGCAAGGAGTCCTTCCACTTTACACACAAATGACAATCTTATATGTGTACTTAAATTTTTCTTTTTGTGTACGTAATTTTAATGAGCTTTTTTTGCATGTATCAGACTATGATTGATGTTATTAAAAAATTATAGTTTTCCTCTTTCCGTAAAAGCCGAAAGCAAAATCCTTTATAATTTAAATAAGTCTTATATTGATTGGCTAGTGCAAAAAACAAGGGGTCACTCTCTCGCTACACGACGAGAGCTGTGCGTCAAATATTAGGGTTTAGGTTTTTCAGATTCAGCCGTCATCCCCTCCTCAGCCAAACCATGCTCGTTTTCATCCACATTCATCCGCTGTTATCACCCTCCTCGACTTGACAGCGCCGAGTCACTTTTCTTCCACGTGGAGTCGCTACCATCACTACTCTCTTCGACTCTGGGGTGCTGGTCTCGTTGATGTCTCTCTTAGATCTTGGGCATTGATTTCGTCTTTCTTTTTCTCCTCGGTGCGTCAACGTCTTTGGTGGTTGACTTGGTATGGTGGTTTCAATGGGTCTGCTCTACTATTGTGCCAATAGTCTCCAAGTCAACAACGACCATGGTGCAAGCTGCTTTGTTAGGGTAGGCGGTCACAGTGGAGGTGGATTTCCTCACGCCCCCTTCGTCGTCTGATTTGCGATCTCAAGCCTTACCTTCAGGAGAAGATGGCCGTTGTCCAGAGATTTGGCGTGGGTGGCTTTTCACCGAGGGTTTATAGCTTTGATTCTCCTTTTCACGGTGTTGGGCCAGGTTTTTGGCAACTAGGGTTGTTGGGTACCATCCTTTTACCCATCTTTACGGGTTTGGTTGGTTACTTTGCGATGGGAACTACAAATCCAAGTGATGTTGTTGTCCTTCTTGACAAACCTATGGAGACTAGCCCAGTGGAGTCTCCTGGAAAAAAAATACATACAATTAATGCATACACATACAAAATAATAAATTATCATATAATATATTTTCGAAAATAGAAGCTCATCTTAATATAATCTTTCCACACTTCATCACTAGCGGTGAACTTCTTTGTGATTGGATCCCACCTGAACCCAGAGCTATGATGCATAAACTCAGAAAAAAATATTATATCGTTGCTTAAATCATTTCAATCGGCTTAAGTATTGTGAATGATTCCTTTCACATCCAAGTTTTGCATTAAGAGCAGGAAGAATTTTTTTCTCAACCGTTTGCTTGCTTAGCATTCCATTACTATCACGCCATCCATGATTGGCGGCATCAACCATGAGTTGTAGCAACTCATTGCCCTCTTCCAACGTCCACAATTTATAACCCCCATTAACTTTGCTCTTTCCTTTGTCATTTCCCCGTTGTGATTCTTCCATTGATAATTACTATATCACACGTACAAATCCTTATTAATTGTGTATATTTTCATAATAGCGTATTGGTAAAATGCATCCAATGCACCTTTTAAATTTTTATTTATGAAATCTAATCACATAGATAAGTAACATATTCTTATCAAAAGAAATAAATAGTACTCAATTATCAATAATATTTCATAAACACTCACAAATCAACAAAACTAGTCAGATTACAAGAGTCTATATTCCAGCAATTCTCCTAGCCCAATACATGATCAAATTGAGAATATTATATGAAAAAATTATCTACCTAAAGAATTATGGGTAAAGAAACAATACCTAAATAATAAATTAATGGGTTTAGGGGCAAAAAATAATAATATAATATATTGTATACAAACATAGCATATGGATGCGACTAACAGAGGGAAAGAATAGAAAAAATATTCATTAATAGAGGGAAAGTAAAAAGTAACGTGTGGACACGACTAACTTGGAGGAAGATGACAAGATGGGAAACCAAAGTAGAGCTCTTTGAAGAAAACAGATGTCTGCGTGCTGCTTTGATATAATGAGGGAAGAAGAATTGGAGACGTTTTGTTTCTATCTTCTCAGCTTCCCAATACGATTTAAAGTCTTGTGTAAATTACCAAGACTTTTGGTAGTAAGAATTAGCTTTAAAAGTATTGAAAAGTCATTTATTTAACAAAGTATTGAAAAGTCATTAACATTTTGGATACCTCAAAACTTTTAAATACTCTTTAAAACTCCCAATTGAATACAACTAAACTTTCAAAGACTATTTAAAAGTCACAATTGAATACCTCCAGACTTTTAAACTCATTAAAAGTCATTAAAAGTTAGAATTGAATACACCCCCCTTAATGTGTTCTTGGAGCATTCGTGGGCTTGGTATCTGGTGAATTCTCTTATGCATGATCCTCGTGTTCAAGTTAAGTGGCTAAGCCAATTTTGTTATTGTTACATGGTGTTTTCTTCGTTCTCCCCTTAACTGATCTTTGGTTCTCCACCTGTCTCAAGGACTATGTTTTTATAGGAGGTTTTTTTGTCAATGTTGAGATGATACGGCGTGCTTGGGTCTTTTTTGTTTATTTTCTTTCCTGGCCAGTTTGCGGTTAGTCTCTTCTTTGTGTTGCTCCTACCCATCTCTGTCTCTTTTATAATAAACTTTCTGGTTTGATTCCGAAGGAGATAGGGAACTTGAAATCTCTTGTAAATCTAGAGTTGTCCGACAACAATTTAAGTGGTCTCATCCCTGCAAATATTGGTAACTTAATAAACCTAAACACTTAGTACTTGAATAACAATCAACTTTCTGGTTTGATTCCCAAGGAGATAGGGAACTTGAAATCTCTTGTAAATCTAGGCTTGAGTAAGAATCAACTCAACAGTTCAATTCCAGCCTCATTTGCTAACTTGAGCAACTTGGAGATCTTATTCCTACTCGATAACCAACTTTCTGGCTCCATTCCCCAAGAGTTAGAGAATCTCAAGAATTTGATTGAACTGGCGTTGGATAGAAACCAATTGTCTGGTTATTTTCCCCTAAATATTTGCCAAGGTGGAAAACTCACATACTCTTCAGCAACCAAAAACTATTTCACTGGTCCAATCCCCAAAAGCTTGAAAAACTGCACCAGCTTATTCAAAATCCGTCTTAACCATAACCAATTGATAGGCAATATATCTGAAGACTTTGGCGTTTATCCGAATCTTCATTTTATAGATGTAAGCCATAACAACTTCTTTGGAGAAATCTCACACAATTGGCAAAAATGCCCAAAGTTGACAACCCTACGACTTGCGAGAAACAACCTTAACGGGAGCATCCCACCTAAGATAGGCACTACAACCCAAATGCATGAGCTAGATCACTCTTCGAATCATTTAGTTGGGTTGATTCCAATGGGATTCGGGAGATTGACTTTTTTGGAGAGGTTTATGTTGAATGGAAATCAACTTTCAGGTTGTATACACTTTGAATTCGGATAATTGATTGATCTTGATTATCTTGACTTGTCAACAAATAAATTCAGTGACTCAATTCCCAGCATTCTAGGTGACTTGCTCAAATTATACCATCTGAATTTGAGGTAACAACAAATTATCTCAGGCAATTCCACTTCAGTTGGGAAAGTTAGTTCGATTGAACGAACTGGATTTAAGTCATAACTCTCTTGAAGGTAGCATACCATCAACAATGAGCAATATGGAGAGTTTGGAGATGCTCAATCTTTCCCACAACAATATTTCAGGTTCCATACCATCAAGTTTCGAAGACATGCACGGCTTGTTGTATGTTGACATATCTTACAATCACTTGGAAGGTCCCCTTCCCGACAACAGGGCATTTTGAGAAGCTCATCCAAAACATCACCCTGCCATGCACATGAAAGGGAATATTGTGGGAATGGTGTTGTGTAGAGATTTCTAAAAACTCTACAACCAAACTTTGAGAGTATAAATCACCGAGCATGCCATATCTAATATGAAATCAAAGTAAGAGCGGAATCATTAAATAAACTAGGAATTCATGCAAGTCTCATTTGGTCCCAATCTTTATAAGTCTATGAAAGTGTGCACCAAAGACTCTTTAAATCCTATTTGAGAGAAAGATAAGATGTTCATACCCTTGTAGTGAATCTTGAAACCAAGAATAGTGTTCAAGTAGAGGATATGGTCTTTTTGTTGTTGGCTCTCCCTTTGATGTTGATTCTCCACCTTGTAGTTCTCCAAATAGGTACAAAGATATGCACCTCCCCAAAGCTCTTCACCAAGGATTGAAAGGGATGAGAGAATGAGTAGACAACAAGTGAAGAGTGGTGCTAGCACCCTCACTTGATGTGATACATTCAAGGGGTTAGGCAGAAAGAGCTTGATGTTTTCTCTCTTCCAATTTCACCAACTTGAAAACCCTTGGATGATAGGATGCCATAGCTACACACTTATAGGATAAAAAATATCACAAGAGTGACAAAAATACCCTCATGCCCTAATGTAGCCACATCCTCCCTTGTGTGTCATCTTTTGTGCTATCTTGGTCCAACACATTAATCCTATAATGTGTCACTTATGTGCCTAAGTCCATATGGTCAAATCCCTTTTGAATTTCCAAGTCATATGGTTCCTTTAAAGTCATATGGGACCTTTAATTAAAGTTATCAAACTTTAATGGAATAATTAAATTAATCTAATCAATTTAATTACTCTAGTGAGTTAACTAATTTAATCACTCACTTGTCCAACGAGTGTTGGTCCCGGTCATCCTTAGTTGACCGTGTCAAGTGTCGGGTCAACCGTTTGAGCTTTGACCTTTGACTCTTGACTTCGACCTTTGACTTTCACATTGACGTTGACCAAGTCACAAAATCATTCATTCTCTTCTTAATTTCCCAATTGATTCCTTTTTCGGTGTGCGATCTTATAGGTTCTAATTAGCGAGGCAGTGGGTGTGAATGATTCACTCTGAATCAAGTGTGAATTGTATCTCTCCATACAATTCTCCCTTTTGGCGAAGGCTAATTATAATTAGTTAAATCTTACAGGGCTTCCACAAACCATGAGTGACACCTAGTAGTATGTCATGGCTACCCAAACTAAAAAGAATTCATTTGGAGAACCTAGTCAGTTTGTGATTACAATGCAATTCGATCCTTCTCTAATTCAATACTCTATGTCATATTCTCGGGATATGGTAAACTTGTGTCAAAATCCCTAATATGACATCTCTAGATTATATGATTCAATTTGATGAAATTGCAAACGTTCTTGTTTCAATTTCCATCCGATACTTTGGCCAAAGATTCATGAATCATATCTTTAGAGTATTCTCTCTTCTTACTAAGAGCAGAGATTCCTTGTTGCACATTCACCTGTCTCTATGTACATGCTAAGAATCTTGAGGAACACCTTTAAGTCACATCATTTTGATACGACTGTATAGTGCTCTCAGAGAGAAACAACATATACACAAGACAACTGTGATGTCTCAGGTCTAAGGATTAATTTGCATTATCACAACTTAGAATTCTTTGTTTGACACTTGTGAGTAAGGCTTCCATACAAGAATTTTAGAGTTGATCGCGTTCAGTGGACTCCATCTTCTATAGAGCACGTACACATCTGTCTCAATGTCTCTACACAAATGACTTGAGACTAGTCATCCTCCCAATTGAGCAGACATAATGTGTATCAGTCTTTGCGGGTCACCATTGTCCAATTGGTGATCCTATGACCATGAACATTTTAGGATACGATATTCATATGTATGGAAAGGTCACGTGCATCTAACTTCTTTAGACCACTTTCCATTTATATCTTAATCCATGGACTTGTTACTTTGTGTACGTTATGTATCTAAAGCAACGTTCTTGCCTCTTTGATTACTATATATTATTTCCTTAGAATTCACTACTACAAAAATTGAAATAGACGACGAGAATCCACCGTCGTCTAGAAGGTTTTCAAACCATCATGAAATCGACCACCATCTTTTGACATATAAAACAATGACGGCAAATCACCGACGTCGTTAAGACATTCAACGTCATACCAAAATAAAAACCGACGTCTAATTAATATATAAATAGCTAAAAAGGAAAACTTCGACAACATTAGATGACGGTTTAAGGAAAACACAAACGTAAAAAAAGTTATCCACATCTCCATTTGAAGGAATACCGTCGTGTATAACATAGAAACCGTTAACATATACTACATTCCCTAAATAAAAAAGCTGATGTCTAAAATATATCAAAAAAGAAAAAAAAAAAAAAAAACTTTGACAAACTTAGACGACGCTTACAAAAAAGAACAGACATGTAAAGCATATTACATGTCAAAAATCGTACCTTAATTGACGCTTATAACATTTTCCAAGTCACCACGAGGAAAAAACCGACTTGTTAAACGTTTTCCACGTCTGTCTCTTGCGAGAACCGACGTTTAAATGGTAAAAAAAAGCCCCTTGGACAAAGTTAGACGACGCTTGTTTTAAAACACTGACGTCTGAAAGATTTAACATGGCACACCTTTATTGAAAACCGACGTAATAATTCCTAACAACGACTCTTGTGGTTACCCACAAACGTTAAAAATGATTTTGACAGCGTGAACAGGAAAAGAAACGCCGTGGATTAAACCTTGAACGGCGGTTACTGTAAAATATAGGTTGTGGTTAAGTACTTTACTATGTCCCAAGAATCCAATTTCTCGACGTTGTTTTGTAACTTACCACGTCAGTTTTTTTATAGGCCTTGACGTGGTTGGCCTTTTAAAAGTCGCTTTTATAACACTTTTTGACGTGTGTATTCTCTGAGACGTCAATTGTTTTAGCCTAACCAACGTGAAGAGGAAAATAAACGTTGTGGATTATTGCTTGAACGGCGGTTAATGTAAAATATCGGTCATGGTTAAGTTCTTTACTATGTCCCAAGAATCCAATTTGTTGACGTTGTTACATCTCTTACCACGTCGGTTTTTGTATAGGCCTTGACGTGGTTTTCCTTTTAAAAGTCGCTTTTATAACTCTTTTTGACGTGTGTATTCTCTGAGACGTCAATTGTTTTAGTCCAACCGACGTGGAGAAGAGCTGTCACGACAGTTAATGGAACTGAGTAGCCTTTATTTCCCACTTTAGATGACGGTAATTATTAATCGGTGGAAGTAGTGTTATCCTAAAATTTGTCGGTTGGAGAACTGTTCCGTCGTGTTATTCTTACGTCTACGACGTGAATTATTTGCATGACCGTCGTTGTTGGTTATATCTATTAGCCGCGTGTAATTTAATTTTAATTAACCGATGTGTTTTCTTTTTCAAATGGCGGTTTTTATTTCTTTACGGTCTTTCGCATTGTCATTCCACATTGTTTGTAAAAATACGACGTTGGTTATTTTTTAGACGTCTGTTTTTGCGATTTTTTTAATTGGACCGTCGTATTTTACACCTTTAACCCAGTATTTTTAATTTTGATTTGTCGTGCCGAAAGCCTGCATAATGAAAATGTGATCAGAATTAAAATGATATACAGAGCTATTAATTAATGTCATACAATTAACTGCATAACTAATGTCATACATTACAACAATCAATCAATCCATATATCTTCACACCCATCTCTAATATTTTCACTCCCAAACTCACCCACTAGGTCATCAAATGTGTCAACATTTGGTATCCCTCTAGTAAATGGCTCACATTCAATTCTAATATCACCTAGCACATCATTACCAATAATATCATTATATTCTCTATTAGGCATTGATAACACTACCGACCAACCACGATGCATTGAGTCATCAACAAAAAATACTTGTTTGACTTGAGAAGCCATAACAAATTGGTCATTCCTATATCCAAGTTCGTTGACTACAAGGCTCGAAGTGTTATCTATCCAATCACATCTCAAGATTGAGATTCTAAACTTTTGGTAGTCAAGGTCCCAAATTTCTTGAATGACACCATAAAAACCCATATTGGAGACAATAGGGTTTTTATCCTTGGCACTAGCAACATGCATAGTATGTGCAAGTAAATAAACTCTACTATTTTGGACAGTTCGCACATCATCTTGTGCCTTGGTGTTAAATTTAATACCATTAATAAGATAGCTCCTATATGATGGCACTGCCATGCTTGGACTAGTTGCTAGCCACCTCAAATTTTCTGAAACGCCATTATTCTCTTCCCCATTAAGATCACTTTGAACCTGCAAATTAGTCATATATCTTAATTCAATCTAACATAGAAAGAAGAAAATTAAAAGTTCAATATGTTATTCAATAACATATACCTTAAAGTGTAGCCATTGAATGAAAGTGCTATTGTGCTTATCTTGCAGCCACTTTGTTCTCTTTCTAAATTTTGGATAAGTGGTCTTGATGTGGATCATATGTTCCCTACATTAACACTAAAAAATCAAGCATTACGGTCCTTTGTATATAAGATAAACATAAGGAATAATATTTAAAATGGCTACTTAAAGAATAAAACTCATACTCGATATAAGGTAGGACTTCCTCCGTATTCTCCAAGCCATATAGATGACCCTGGTTCAACAGGTCCTAATCAGCGAAGCTCCCTGTGCTGCTTTGAAACTCCCATTTTCTGGCTTGATGGCACTCCAACTGTACTAACATGAGATAAATGCTCGGTGCAAAACTCTACAGCTTCTTCAGCTATATACCGTCAACAATGCAACCTTTGGGACGAGTACGGTTCTGAACATACCCCTTTAGCACTTTCATATATCTTTCAAACGGATACATCCATCTAAAATAAACTGGCCCATATAGACGAACTTCTCTGACAAGATGTACTACTAGATGAACCATGATATCAAAGAATGAAGGGGGAAAGTATTTCTCAAGCAAGCACAGAGTAACTACTACATCTTCTTCCAAATTATTTAGCTTGAAAACATCTATTGTCTTTTTACATATAGCATTGAAGAAGAAGCAAAATTGCATACCTTGCAGGCTTCTCCAAAACAAAACGAATTGCCACAGGGAGCAATTGTTGCATTAAGGTATGACAATCATGAGATTTAAGGCCAAGAAGTCTTCAAAGAATTGCATCAAGGTATACCATAGAAAGAATTTCAAACCGCTCTCTTCTCTGCTCTTGACAAATTCCAAGGAACTGGAGGCAAGCGAGTACGTCTTTCTCCATACTCGGGTTGCAAATCAGTTTTGACCCCATGTTCAATAAATCTAACCGAGCAGCAATCTCATCTTTATTTTTTCCAGGGATCTCCATCAATATACCAATGATACTATCGCAAACATTCTTCTCAATGTGCATAACATCTAGGACATGCCTCACAGGAAGGTATTTCCAATACTCGAGATCAAAGAATTTTGATTTCTTCTTCCAACAAACTTTGTCACCATCATTCTCACCAACACTTCCCCCATTTTTGGAGCCCTATTTGTAATTAATACCTTCAACCATCTGCATAACTTCTTCTCCGATTAATGGCTCGAGAGGCGTGCCATATTCAAGTTTCCCATTAAAAGCTGCACACTGCCTCCAATATGGATGATATGTTGGCAACCATTTTCTATGCCCGATGTAACAAATTTTGTGGCCATTTTTCAACATGTGACTAGGTGTATCATCACCACATATTGGACAAGCTATCCTTTAACGACACAACCAGATAAGTTCCCATAGGCAGGAAAATCATTAATTGTCCACAGTAATACACCTCTGAGTGTAAAGTATTCTCCTATGTGTGCATCATACACTCTTCTAATCCCATCCCATAGGGATTTTAAATCATCAATCAAAGGCTCTAAGTAGACGTCTATATCATTTCCAGGTTGTTTAGGACCGAAAATCAATAAGGTCAACATCATGAACTTCCGTTTCATGCATAGCCATGGTGGGAGATTATATGTAACTAAGATAACTGGCCAATAACTGTATCTGCTCTTAAAGAACTGTATCGGCTCTTTACCAAACTCGGGCCATTTATCATTAACAAGTTTCCAAGACGGGGAATTCGCTGGATGAGACATATGACCATCAACTTATTTTCTATTAGCATGCCAAGTCAAACTCTTAGCTGTCTTACGTGGTTGAAACATCCTTTTAAACCGTGGAATTGGCGGAAAATACCACACCACCTTCGCTGGCACACCCTCTTTTAATATTGAATCTTTGCCTTCTTTCCACCTCGAGATACCGCAAGTAGGATAATTAGTTGAATCTTCATAATCCTTCCTATACAAGATGTAGTCATTGGGGTATGCGTGGATTTTCTCATAACTCATCCCCAAAGCAGACAAAGTCTTTTTTGCCTCGTACATAGAGGAATGTAGTGTATTTCCTTCTAGAAGCAAATCTCCTTGAAGTATCAATAATTATGTAAAACAAACATCACTCATCCCTGTGTTGCTTTCGAATTATATAACTTCACCAAAGTCAACAACTTTGTGTACTTACAGCAACCAGGGTATAAGGGTTCATCTCCATCCCCAATCACATTAGCAAACTCATAAGGATCAGATCCAATATCACCTAAATCATTATCATCCATCCCTACTTCTTCAAAAACAAAACTGAACCTACTTTGCTCATGTTCTTTTACATTTCTACTAATATTAGTAGTCCATTCCCAAGGTTCTTCGTGCCATGTCCAAATCTTATAGTTTTGATCAATTCCATCAAAGTATAAGCGGTCCCTTATAATTTCAACCCCAAACAATCGAATATTCCCAAATTTAACACATGGACAATGAATAGAAGTTGTATTTCCAAGATTTTCTACTGCAAAATTCAAAAATCCTTCCACCCCTAACTCATATGCCTTCGATCTTCTATCCGCATGCATCCATAATTTATCCATCTCACACACTATAAAATCATATATATAATAAAGTGAAAAGACAAGTAATGAAACACCACTATATTCACATAGCAGAGAATAAATTGAAAAAAAAAAACAAGAATTAGACGACGATATGTACAAAATAATCGTCGTGTTATAGCAATTCAAATGACGGCATCTCGAAATACCGTCGTCTTTAGGCTATCTAAGCCCAGAAATTTGTATTGCTTTTTGAAGAATAATGTTCTGGGTTCATGTAGACTAAAGACGATAGTTATTGGAGATATCGTCATCTTTAGGCTACATAAACCCAGAATTTGTATTGCATATGATGAACAAGTTTTGGTTAGGTAGCATAAAGATGACGGTTAGTGTAGAAACAGTCGTCTTTATGCTACCAAATACCAAAAATTCAGACGACGGGAGTAAATGAACAACCGATGTATAATGAAAATTTAGAGGATGGTTTGGTCCATCAACCGTCGTCGTATGTTACAAAAACCAGTAGCCTAAATGTCCCACTCCAATCATTTTTCCAAGAACCCATGGCCAAACAAACATATAAGAACCCATACATAGAGTTATTATGACATATATTAAGAACCAAAAACACCAAAACATATATTAAGAACCCATAGCTCCCAAAACATATATTAAGAACCCAAATATAGCTCCCAATTAGGAACCCATAGCTTCCAAAACATATATTAAGAACTCATAACTACCAAAACCAACGAAATCATTTTTTGATTTAAGAAGCCGTGCAATATCATTAAATAAAGGGATTAGGGTTTGTATTTACATGGATATTGAGAGGGAGCTCAGAGAATATAACCAATGCTTGAGAGAGAGCTCAGAGAATGTAACCAATGCTGAGAGAGAGAGAGAAAACTTTAAGACAAATTTACGTTGAAGAGAGAGAACGACATATTTTAGGGTTAATGGGAATTCTGAAAATTTTAGATCTAGGTCAAAAATTTCAAAGGACCGCGTTTTTACAGACAACGGAAAATACATACCTTACGACGTTTAATATTATCCTACGACAACGGTTTATTAAATATAACGACGTTGTAAATATTTACTACGTCGGTAAACTAATGGAAACGCCTTAGTAAATTATTTTCACGTCGCTTCTTGAAAAAACCGACGTCTTAAATATTAACTAATTATTTGGGCTTTGGGTTTCTTGGGATTCGAATGCTCGTAATTGACCAAAAATAGTCGAGAGAAAACCGACGTCGTTTCAATATACCCTAAACCCTAAATTTTACAATAATTATAAAAAAATACAAAAGTATGAGAAAAATAAACCGAAAATTGCTACGTGTTTGTGCCTAATAAATCATGGCCATGAACTGGCTGAAGGAGCCCTTTTTCTCGACCCAAGCACTTCCTCGAGAAGCTAAAGCGCAGAGTTTCGCCAAGGTGTTTTGCCTTCCTGAAAACAAAAGAAAAGTTGCCAAGGCATGATCATCTCGGCCTCGATTGTAAGCCGAGGCCGAGGCCGAGCAAAATCACGGCCAGAGATATCATAATCAAATCATTACGTGACAGCAGGGTCCCATGCTTCATTTAATGAAGTAATGCCTCTGTTTATTGCAGCAAACCCACTGGCCACGAATAAGCATTTAATGCATGAGGGAAGGTGGGAAGTGACTGAAGTCAGGGTTTGGCGACAAGAAACAGAGTGATTAGACGTGGACATTCTCACAAGAATTCTTGCAGCTTGAGAGATTAGGTCACCAGCTATCAGAACAATAAATGCGTCTCCACGGCTAGAAGCGCAGAACCCACGATCAGGGCGGCGGCCGAGATTCACCAGGATTTATGGGGTCGCAACACCATACTTCACGATCCCAAATGTTGATTGGACTACCCACTTGCTCTAATCAGGCTCCACTATGCAGGATTTCAGCCTCGATTACTCCTCCAAGAAACTCCTATAAATACAGGGCTCAAAATACATTCAAAAGGTTCAAACACCAAACCAAAGCCTCCCACGGAGCAACTTATATTTTCCTGTAATGCACTTTCAATATCTTTACTTGTTTTCCTAGGAGTAGTGTTAGACTGTAAGGAAAATTCATTCATCAATATATCATACGACCCTTGATTTTCAAGGCGCCGGAGCATCATCCTTGTTATTCGCTCATTCACCCCATATATCATACGACCGTCGCTCCCTGAGCAGCGCGCCGGAGCACCGCCTAAAACCCACCAACACCATCACTAAACGGCCTTGTAGCGCAGGCCATGAACCTAACAGCCGAGATTAGTTCCTCTCTCGGCTACAATCGTTTGATTAGAAGACGAGTCCAAACAGGCGCACCACTTAACCATGATATCCACATCAACCATCTCGACGCACGGTAGACCGTGCTGGCACGCCCGCGCACAAACGCACCGCACCCAAAAGCAGGAAGCCGCGTGTCAACGCATATCCCCTCAGCCCGGATACCCAGGCCGTGAGATCTGCGCGGTAGACACTACGGACTCCTTACAACAATGCCTTCTATATTAGTAGCCTAAAATCAGGATTTCATATATTTGTATTATTGGCCACCAATGGATCACATAAACCTTAGGGTTATGTTATGAAAGTATAAGGACTATTGTGCTTGGTCTCTAAAAATGTTTGACTTTTGTTATCACTTGTAATTTTGAAAACTAAAATTACATTTTTCAAACCTTTAGGGGGAAGACATTCTCTCAATGAGTGCATAGTATTTGTTGGTTTTTTTTTTTGGATTTTTTTTGAATTTATTATGAATATTAGGAATTAAATACAATGAAAAAATATTTTTATAATTACATTTTTAAAAGCTTTATGGGGAAGAAAATCTTTCAATGAGTGCATGGTAGTTGTTGGTTTATTTTTTGGAATTTTTTTTGAATTTATTATGAATATTAGGAATTAAATACAATATAAAAGTCATATTAATTTGAAATGACACGTGTATATAACCGACGTTGCATTCATTTACAACAACTGTAAAAAACATCGAACGTTGTCCTAGTTCATTTAGACGTTGACAAATTAAGCACTGACGTGGTTTACAAGTTACAACTGCACTTGTATAAACTCACCGTCGTCTTTAGTACTTAAAACGTCTATATGTTTTGAATAACCGATGTGGGTTAATTGTGCAACGTCGTCTTTTAGGTAGTTACCGACGTTGTTTAAGGACTACAACGTCCCTTGTTGTAAATTTACCGCCATTGTATAGAATTTAAGACGTCCTTGTGTTGGTATTAACGGTCATGGTATTTATGTACAAAATATATTGTAGACTTCAGTTTTATATATAAACTGTCGTGTTTTTTTTCAGGTACATGTTATTTAAAATTTGTCGCCGATGTTTTATTTCCATCTATCACAAGACGATGGTGATTTGTACTAATGAGACTTGTTAACTAGAATGAGACGTCGGTTTTTAGGAATTAAATTTGGTTTTTGGGAATTTCTGTCATAGTCATTCATATAAAGTCATAAATATCGTTAGTTGTTGATTGTTCAATAATTACAAAAAAAATTATGTCACTTATTATTCTCTATTTGCTTGGTAACAAATTCTGACCGCCTCACTTTGTAAATATCTTCTTGTACATACTTAACTGGTTCTTTTTTCTTGTCAAACTGCAAAAATAAACGGCAACAACCGACGTGTTATAAAAATACCAACGACGGTTATTAATAAACCAATTAAAACCGTCATTTTATAATTATACAAACAACGGTTTTTCAAAAAAAGTCGTAGTAGTTAGAAACAGAAATTAAATCTTAAATTTTGTTTTTTTACCTTCTTCTCAAATGCTAGGTCTGGATCATGAATTATATATCTCATGAAACGCATCACGTAGTAGCCACACTCTCCATAGATTAATCATATGTTTAAAAGAAAATGGACGTATGTGAATAAATTGTATAAATAGAAAACTATGAGATGACTAAATTGAATTAAATTGAAAATACAAACTATTAAAAATAACTGTATACTCATAAATTAGAATAACTCAGGAAATAACATAAAATAACTCAGAAAATAATATTAATTGGAAATATTATTAACTGAGGAAGCTTTAACAAACAAAGTAAAATTTACAGAAATCTTAGTTCAGTGAAAGCAAGCAATGCCACGCAGGACACTCACACTCCACTCTCACTCACAACTATTGTAGTTGCCTCAGGTCTATAACTCTGAGAGGGCTTTGAAAACTGGAAGAAAATACAATGTTTACTAAACAAAGCTTGAAGATACAACTGACTCGGGACATCTATTTAAAGACTTGGCACATGAGTGAAGACAAAATAACTTTTAAAATTACTTCTACTTTAACTCGGGTGAAAACTTTTAACTTCTGCTTTAACTTTTACTTGTCGGGGCATCTTTGCTTTAACTCTGGAGTAATTGCTTTAACTCAGGGCATCTTTGCTTTCGGCTACTTTACTGAGGCTCAGTCTTCATTGAGATCATAGGGGTCTTGACTGTCGGGCACATAATCTGACCATCTTGGCTTGGGCTTCTGAATGAAAGGTTGACTAGGAATCTGGGTTGAAGAGGACTCCGACTTTGGACTGGCGTCTTCATCTTCTTCATCCTGCATTTGAGAAACTTGGGCAAGGAGCTGCTCTGCTAACTCTATTTACTCTTTCTTGGATTTTCCTTTGAGGGAGGCATTAGAACTGCTTGGGGAGGCATCTTTGATTGGCTTGGCTGGCACATGGAGAGGAGGGAACTGTGCATTGACTTGGCATATTATGTTATCAATCCTGACTTTTCCCCACCATTTTACTGCAAAATGGCGGCTTAGAACTCTTGTTTCCCAATTAACTTGGTAATTCCACCGCATGATCCAGGGGACTTTGAACTTGGGAACAAAATGGAGGAGCATGGGGAAGAACTCTTCTGACTTTGTTAACTTGTACTTCTGACTGAAATAATTAAATGATTGTTGGAGCTCAACTTGGAAGATTTCCCAAATAGGACCATGAATATTCCACCATTGGAGAAACCAGTAAGGGAACTGGGGCTTAAACTTGGCATCAAAATTGAGGAACCATGAATGACTGAAATCTGGGTGCTGATGATAAAAAATAGTATACCAGGCATCAATATAATCACCATAATTGTAAGTAAGGCCTAATTGGGGATCTGACTGGAGGGGTAACTGATCATAAGGATTTTTGCTCCATTGCTCAGGCTTGAGAATATTGCATATGTAGAGAGAATGATAAATAGTGGCATCTGTTTCCTTATCCTTGATTGGCTTAATATCTATTGACTGGGTCTCATAGAGGATATCTCCGTAAAACTTAATGGACTTTGAAGGATGGCTTGGAAAATAATGGAGATTTGGAGGGAAGAACTTTTTGGCAATTTTAACTGGATCAACTAATTCTTCAAGATAAGATTCTATAACAAAAAGATTACTATGGCTTATGGCGGCATAATTTGTTCTTCTAACTGGACTTTGATTCTGAGAAGGAACTGAAATAGAGGGGTTAACTATGAAAGGATCATACTGAGAAACTAAAACTGACTGATAATTAGGGCGCAAAGAAGGCTGGCTCAAGGGATTAAACCTATTATTAACTGGAATTGGAGAATAACCTGGGAAAGGCATAAGTTGAGAAGAGGACTCTTGTTTAACTGGCATAGGCATTAAGGTAGCTGGGAGGACTCTGGCTTGACTTGGGCTTGGTTGGCTTGGATGAGCATACTGCATTTTTTGTTTATCTTTTTCTTTTTCTTTGCTTGACATGGCTCTGCTTGTTTGTCCTGCAGGAACTCTCTTGTAAGAAAATCAGGAATACTGTTTTCACTACCTCTCAAATATTCTATCTCAAAATACTGAAAGTGATGATAGCGACGATAACGAAGGTTATTATAGTTCAGATGATGAATAATGCAATTTATTTGTGACTTACTATGTTTTAGTAAATGTAATTTTTTGTAATGTAATTATGTTAGTGTAAATATATTGGCAACTAAGCTTTTTTTGAATATATGTACTTGTTATATCTAATTTCCATTTATATATATGTGGAGAAATAAAATGGAGTTAAATACATTTGGCTATACTTACTGAGAAGTTTAATGTAAAGAGCAATAAAATCAAGTCATTCATACTTTTTAAATTAAAAAGCATAAACATTTAATTATGGGGTAAATGCAAATTATTAAAAAAGTACAAATGAATCTCGTGAATTTTAGAAATATAGTAAAATAAAAAGATATATATATATATATATATAAAAAGGCATAAACATTTTCAAATATGCAAAAAAATATGCAAAAAAAATATTCAAAAAAAATATTCAAAATAGAAATAACCTTGCGCGGTGACTAAGGACAAATTCGTCGCTCATATACCGTTTGCGCGACGAATAAAACAACCTCGTTGCCCAAAGTCGTTAAAAAAATTAAATAATATAAAAAAATTGTTATTTTCAATTTTTGTATGACTTTGCGCGACGCAGTAATATAACTCTTTGACAAAGTTCGTCGCGCAAAGTTTTCACAAAATAAATTTAAGAAATTAAATGGAGTATCCATTACTTTAAATATTTTAAAATGAACATCAAATTCAATCATTGTATTCATATCGGGTCAAGGTGTGTAGACGTAAACAATCTTCAAAATTGGAGTTAAAATAACCGTTAAATTGGGATTTTTCGTTTATAACCATCGAAAATTTTGGTCCCATTACATCATCTATGAATGTATATATTTTCCAATTTTTGGCGTGTATGATCTCTAAGTATAAACAAACAAGTCTGCCGGTTGGATCGTTGAAACTACTTTCGTAGAATGTGTATGTCATCAAAACAATATATTCAAAAGAACGAAGAGTTTTTGTATACGTTTGTTAAATATAACATATGATTTTGTGGTATCCACTAGTGTAAATATTTTTAAATGATGATCAAATTCAGTCATTGTATTCATATAAAGTAAGGGAGTGCACCCGTAAAAAATCATCAAAATCGGAGTTAAAAAAACCATTAAATCGTGATTTTTAGTTTATAACCGTCGAAAATTTTGGTCCTGTTACATAATCTATGAATGTATATTTTTTTCAATTTTTGGCGTGTATAATCTCTAAGTATAAACAAATAAGTTTGACGGTTGGATCGGTGAAACTAGTATCGTAGAATGTGTAGCCTCATTAAAACAATATATTCACTAACATTTTCATGCTTTTATATTGTTAACTTTTTATAACTTTAAACACGACATGCGCGACGAACTTATCACTATTCCATCGCGCAATCAACCATCGAGCGATGCAAACAAATATTTCCGTCGCGCAATGTTACAATTCTCCAGGGTTTAGGGTTTAGGGTTTAGAGTTTACGCGACGAGGGAAATGTATTTCGTCACGGAAGTCCTCAAAATTTTGGCAGTTCATATCCCGCCTATTAAAAAGTCTTTGAGCGACGCCGTTTATTTTCTCCGTCGCACAAAGTGTGATATTTTAACTTTGCGCGATAGATTTTGTATTCGTCGAGCAAGTCCACAAACATTTTGGGAAAAAAACGCGCAGTTTTGTTCTGTCTTCAACCTCTCTCTTCCTTCGAACCCTAAACCTCTCAGCCCCTCTCTCGCTCTCTCTCCTTCGAACCCAAAAAGTCACAGCCGCTCTCGCTCCTTCATCCCTCTTAGTCCCTCTCTCCTCCGTCCCCACTCATCCCTCTCAGTCCCTCTCTCCTTCGTCCCCTCTCATCCCTCTCAGTCCCTCGCTCCTCCGTCTCCGCTCATCCCTGTCAGATGACGGCCCCTCTCTCTCTCTCTCGCTCGCCACCGCCGGACTTGCATGCTCTCCGGTCTCCCTCGAAACCCACTCGGTAAAATTCCCAACTCTAACCCCGATTAATAATTTCAACTGTGAATTTTTATTTCTGAAATTTGTGGATTAAGTTTGGAATTGTATATTTGTATATTTGTTTTGCTGTTTCAATTTCTATATTTATTTTGTAAGTGTTTAAATTGCTTAGTCTTATGGTTGGTTAGGAAGCCTATGTTTCAATTTCCTTTTTGTATTGGATTTTTCTTTTTGATTTCAGATTTGATTGGAGGTGTTGAAATTGCATTGTGGTGTTGGATTTGTGATTTTGTAGGTGTATTGCTGTTAAATTTCAGATTTTATTGGAGCACAATATTCTATTTTTTGTATTTTGATTACTTTTCGGGGGCTTTAAATTATGTGCTGCTAACCAATTTTTTTATTTTGCTTTGTTGAGATGAATATCTAATTTTTGTGGTCCATGTATCGTGCTCGTATCTCTACACTGTGTATATGCCAATAACTTTGGTAGCTTGTTTAATAAAACATGCTATAGTTTACTTGTTTTTTATGATTTTCATTAGGAGGTTTATCTATTCAACTATTTTTTTTAATCACATACCGACTCTTTAAAAATTGGGCAGCAATTTGATTTTTCTTTATTATGTGCGTATGTTTTTTTTGTTTATAAAGAATACATGTTTCTGTTTTTTTTATATAAGAATATATGTTTCTGTTTTGTTTACTTTCAAAAATGTGCTTCTATTTTTTTTTTTATATAAGAATATATGTTTCTGTTTTTTTTTTTTTAAATATTGAATTTGTTGTTGATTAGTTGTTGAGGTTTTTTTAAAATAAAATAAAATAAAATTTAGCCAAGGATGTTTTAATTTTAAGACCTTATCAGTTGTACAGATGTCAGACCTTATCAGACGTCGTAAGATGGTGACGACTCCACATAGTTTGCCTCCCCCAACTACGACGTCAGCTGCCACTGCTCCAGCACAGTTGCACGACATGCCAGTTTTTCCCAACGTCTCCCATGCACCGGTGTCATTAGAGTCATCAGTGGGGCAACCTGTTAGCGCCAGGCGGCGTCATCGCCCTCCCAGCATGACCGACACCACTTCGACCTCCGCTGCTGGTGCGTTGGAGTCTGAAGCAAGTAAAGATTTCCTTCAACTACAGATGTTTCGTACCAAGATTTTAGTACGATTTGTTATTTAACGTTAATTTTATATTTCTTTGCAGCTAAGAAGAACACCCGAGGACCTTGTCGCCAGTTGAAGACGGCGAAGGTCACTTGGGTGACCAACACTCATATCAACATCGAATACGTGAGCGTCATCGGGCTGCACCAATGGCAGACCAACATAGCTCATTGGCCCACGATGTTGGTTCAGTCGTTTGGACCCATTGTCCAATGAAATGGAAGTCTTGGAAGGCCATGCCTGACGAGGTGCAGATGGAGGTGCATGGACAACTGTCGGTATGTATCCTACCTTTTAATTGTTTTCCCTTCAAATTTTATATATTTCTAATACTTAATGTATGTAATTAATTTATTATAGATGAACTACAATTTAGAGAACCTCGACGACGAGTTGTTGGCGTACATCAACAGACTCTTTGCTGAGAGGTACAAGCAGTGGAAGAGTGACCTGCACCACCATTTTCAGGCATATGATGATCCGCAGGTCGCTCTTCAGGAGGGTTGCCCGAAGGAGCTTGAGGGGCGGGAGGATAGTTGGGAGTGGCTCTGCGGTCATTTTCAGGGGGCCGATTATGTGGTATTTTTTATATATTAAGTTCAAAATTATTACACGTTTCTTACTAATGTTTATTTAATTTTTTATATTTCATTTGAATTTCAACTGATACGTTTTATTTTTTGTATAACAGAAGATGGCCAAAGCAAATAAGGGCAATAGGGCGAAGAAGACTCTTCTCCACCATTCAGGTTCCAGGCCCTTCTCCTATAGGATGGAGGCGCGGCGGGGGGTAATAATAAAGTTGTTTTTATTTAATTTTTAATATGTCATTAATATTAATTTGTTTTTTTGTACTAACATTTTTTTTCTCTTGTTCAATTTAGGGGAGGTCCAAATTCCCAGAGATTGACGTCTTTGGCGACGTGTATGTTTGACCTGGGAATGAGTTGGCGGAGTCCCTTCATGTAAGTAGCCTTTAATTTTAATTATTATCTTACGCGTTCAAGTTTCATGGTTATTGTATGAATGTTTTAATTAATATTTTATGTTATGTTAAATAGACGACCATGATGGAGAAGAGCCAGTTGGTTCTTCAGGAGTCCGCTTCCCAACTTCCTCCTGATACGCTGCTCGAGTCCGTGGCTCCTCCACAGGATGCGGGGTTTCAGATCTTGACGGAAGCCTTGGATCAAACTCTCAGGAGGCGGCCAGGGACTTACTGTCGAGGGATGGGGAATGCCCAGCGGCGGGAACCTAGACCCCATTCATCGTCGCAGTCACACAGTGCTTTGACAGCAAAGTTGGCCTAGCTTGAAGCCCGGATGTCCCAGGTGGACCAGCTTGAAGCCCGGATGTCCCAGATGGCACAGCTTGAAGCCCGGATGTCCCAGATGGATCAGTTTCTACAGTCACTCACCCAGTCCGGCATTCCCGCACCGTCTTTTGTTCCCCCGTCCACCTCTGAGCCCATCCAACCTGAGCATGGCCACCAAACCTCTGCCCCTGTCTACAATGTCCAGACCTCCGAGCCGCATTTGCCAAACAACCAAGTAGATTTTCAAACAATGTTTGATTAGTTTTTTACTCTCTTAATTACATTTTAAACATTTCTCTTGTACAATACATTTATATTATGTTATAACAAAAGTTTTCACTTCATTACATTCTTTTTTTATTGTAATTTCATTTAATTATAAAAATTTAAAAACCAAAATCTTTTTTTTCACCAAAAAAAAAAAACACAAAATTTAATTACTATTTTTGCACAACGAAAAAAATAGTTGTCGCGCAAAATCATTTTTTACAAAATACAAAACCGCAAAACTAAATTTTAAAACAATATGTTTCGTCTCCCTAAATACAATGCGACGAATAAATTTCATCGCGCAAGTATTTGAGACACAACTCTTCTCTCGTCGATTCATATTTGCGCGACGAAGTTAAATCGTCGCACTATGTTCCAACGACGACTGCCTTTTCATCGCGCAAATAATTTGCGCGACGGAAAATATGCCGTCCCTAAACTGTTGGTGCAACGAAGTTAAATCGTCACACTATGTTCGTGCGACAACTGCCTTTTCGTCGTGCAAATACTTTGCACGACGGAAAATATGTGATCGGTACATATTTACATATCATTTTGTACCCTTCTAGCTTATGATTTGGTTATGTTTTTGAGTTAAACTTGTGCTTTTAATCCTTTTTGTGTTTATCTTTCAGTTCATTGAGCTTTAGGTAATAATGAGGGCTTTGGATAGTAAATGATGCAATCCATGCATGTTAGGGCCTAATTTGGATGAATAGATGAAGAGCTTAAAGACAAACTCAATTTTGGCTACAGTCCCCTGCCAGCCCAGTTTCGTAGGTCATATTTCAAGCTTTGTTTCAGCAACCTACATAGCTCGGATGAGGCCACATTCTTCATGAAAGTTGTTCCAATGGGTGTTTAATATAACATATCCAAAATTCAGCCCCATTGGATAAATATGGAGTCTGTTACCTAGCAAACACAGAGCCATACTCAGGATGGATTTTATCAGCGCGCAAAATGAGTTAGCAATTTGTTTTGGCCTTAACTTTCTCCTCCGACCTTGGATTGGCCCAAATGATATATGGCTGGAAAGAAGACATTCTGAACTTCAATTTTGAGTGCTTAAAGTCTTAATTTGCTTAAGGGAAGCCCAATTCGTAAGCCCTTGAAGTTGCTGGTCATGCTGACCTCAGGATGAGCTATTATTTCTGGTTGGAAGCTTGGTCATGGTGACATGAAGATGAGCTAGGGCTGCTGGTGGGATTTATTAGTGAAGTGCATCAACCATTTCAGATTTTATAATGGAAGTGTTGTATGCATTAGTGAAGTGCATCAACCATTTCAGATTTTATAAAACAAGTGTTGTATGCATTAGCCATACTTAATTCAGATTTTCAGCTTCCTTAGGCCTATATATAGTGAGGTTTCCCAAGCTTGTAAACACACTCCAAGGGGGGGAGCTCTCAAACACTTCTCTAGAGCTCCCTTCCCTTCTCTCCCTCAAATTCTCTTAGTTTCTCTTTCTAGTTTTCAATTGTTATAATGAGATCTTTGTGCTGAAATTTTCCTTTAAGTCTTTCCAAGTTCTACTTTAATTTTCATTGTTATGTAAATTCTTTTCTTTAGTTTCAAGTTTGATTAGTTTCCAAGTTTCAATTATGATTTTTGTTCTTATTCATTATGCTTATAAGTTAATATGTTAGTTTGAATGATTGATCACCATTTAGGCTTGCATGTTAGCTATCTTGGTTTGAATTAAGAGTAGACACCATGCTTTAATTCGAATTGAACTATGAATAGGAAGAGTATGTATGGACATTCGACAACAGGGATTAGATACATACTTGGTTGTTTAAAATGTTCTTCTATGCTTAATGGGTTCCTAATGCTTAATTTTAGGTTAGACAACAAATGATCAAATTAGGGAATTAGGAACACAAGGTTATGACCACACACCATGGCTTAATCATACTTTAGCTAGAATCAATCCATTAATCTAATTGAACTTGGGAACTTATCTGCTTGAGTTAGTTATTTCTTTCTTCCTTGTTTTATTTATTTCCTTTCTTTTTCATTTCTGTTTTGTGTAGGAAAAATGAATTGGATCTTTCAATCACCAATCCTCGTGGGATCGACCTCGCACTTACATATGCTATACTACCAAACGGCTCGTGCACTTGCGAGTATCACAAGTTGAGGATGCAACTGAATCCATTTTGGTGCAGCTGTATCTACGCAACAAGTTTTTGGCGCCGTTGTCGGGGATCGGTAACATTGTTTGATTCTATTTGGCTTTCCTACTTTATTTTTTTTCTTAACTGGACAATTTCAAGTTTTAAAGTTAATGACGTTAATGGACAAGTTGTGTTTGTAGTCCAACAGAAAAGGACAATTACCCAACAAGCAAGAGAACTGGGTTTAAGTCCCAGCTTACACAACCCATTGGTGCTTGTTGCTTTGAAGCATGGAATTGGACGTGTGTTGATTTTTCCTTTTCATTTTTAGTTTTTTTATATATTTCGTAATCCTTTAATTCCGTTTCAAGTTTTTGTGTGTGTTTGTTTTAGCAATGTAAATAGCTCAATAAAAATGGAGAGAGATGGCAACTTCAAAGATAGGAAGTGTGGAGTAGTGGGAGAAGTCCCGACCTCCAAATGCATCACGCTCGACCTAATCGCTTCAAGGGGGAGCATTTCAATCCTTTCTCTTTTCTTGTTATTATTTTAAATTTCTGTTTCTTTTTTTTTTTTAAAAAAAATTTTAAAAATGAAAAATTTAAAAATTTAAAAAAGATTTTTCATATAAGCTGACTTATGGTAACTCCAGTGAGCACTTCCGTCAATACAGTGTCTAGGAGTTCTTTAGGCGACACCTTCGGTGTCTAAGAAGTTTGGGTTTTAAGCGGGACCATTGTGACCCCTCCAACCTTCCCGGATCCCCTGGCTGTGTTTTCTGAGGCCCTTAACTGGTCATCCGTGAGTTGCTTATATATATATATATATATATATATATATATATATATTTTTTTTTTCTTTCTAAACCTTCTTCTTAACTTTTCCCCTTATCATTTACATGTTCTCAACCATCTTTACTTTGCTTTAACATTGAGGACAGTGCTTCATTTAAGTTTGGGGGTGCTGGAAAGTTTTTAGCTTTTGTGTTTGTGTCTGAAAACGTAGGCTTCTTCATTGCTACAATTTTTTTTTTCTCTGCTACTGTTTTGAAAGTTTGGTCCACGCTGTGTTCTTCATTTTTTCATGCTGAATCCAACAACATAAAGAACGTTAAATTTGACCAAGTGGTTTGAAAGTTACATGTCAAAACAGATTATATGTTGAAATTGAGCAAAACAGCAATTTGAAACCTCACGTTTTTCTTTTCTGTTTTTTTTCTTTGAGTCATTTTCAGTTTTCCTTCCCACACCAATGATAAATCATGAGTCTAACTTCTAATATGGCTCTTAGGAATTTGATAAGCATTGTGTTAGGTCTGAATCTTATTCTTTTGCTAGCTAAGTCTCACATAATTATTCTTGAGCTTTCTATGCACCTAGCCATGATTATACAACTCTTGCATGTCTTACCCAATTGTATGCATTTTTGCTTGTGTGATTCACTGGAATGTCAAGTTTATAACTAAGATATGATTTAGGCCATCTTTGTTAAGCCTCTTTCTTTTTCCTCCATCAACCCATACAATACATATTCCATTGTAAACCCTTTTGTGCCCAAACACTTAGCCATTTCTTTCTATCACCTTATCATCCATTAAACATCCTACCATCTAGGGAACATGTAGAGTATGATTGTATTTCAGATTGTATTCAAGACAATAAATGAGCTATTAAAAAAAAATTCAGAAGAAAAAGAGAAAAGAAGTGTGGCCAATGTAGTCACGACCCTAGGGTGATATAAGGAGAAATCAAGGTGATCTAGGGTAAAGAGCCACAAAATTGGGCCAAATATTATACAAAGTGTGTAAATGTCAAAATCAAATTGTGAAGTGATTCAATTGCAAAATCTGGTGTGTGAGCTTTTCAAATTATGTGCCTTACATGTCAAATGTCAATGATCTTGTTTATATGACATGCTCCACTTTGTTCCTTAGACTTTGTGTTCCAATATCCATTCTTTGTCTAACCATTACCATAACCCCATTACATCCATAAGTAAAGTCCTATTGATCTTGGTTTAGCTTGGCAAACTTGTGTTCATTCTTGCAGGAATTCATATCGTTGTTTGAGAAGCATGAGTTGTATCTTCATGGCTACTTCACACACACACCTTGAGCATGATTTTTGTGAGATTGTGGTAGCACTTGAATAATGTTTAGAACTTCCTTAGTGCTTGTTTTGTTCCTTGTTGAGCCATGTCTATGAAGTTTAAAATTTCTGTTCGGTTGGAAGGTTAACGTTTTTGTTTTTGTTTTGTTTTTGTTTTTTTTTGTTTTGCTTAAGGACTAACAAATCTATTAAGTTTTCTAACCATTTTGTTTTGTAGAGTTAGAAAAACGTTTGTGGGTATCGTATCTGTTAAATCCTCAGGAGACACAACTCCTCCTACTAGGGATGCCTAGAGGTTTAAAGGCTTGTTGCATATGCTCAATGCAATCGAGTTACCTACGAAAGTGGTCTAGTTAACTTCTTGTTTGTTTTTATCTTTGTTTTCCTTTTGTTTTGCTCGAGGACTAGCAAAATCTAGGTTTGGGGGTATTTGATCGGTACATATTTACATATCATTTTGTACCCTTCTAGCTTATGATTTGGTTATGTTTTTGAGTTAAACTTGTGCTTTTAATCCTTTTTGTGTTTATCTTTCAGTTCATTGAGCTTTAGGTAATAATGAGGGCTTTGGATAGTAAATGATGCCATCCATGCATGTTATGGCCTAATTTGGATGAATGGATGAAGAGCTTAAAGACAAACTCAATTTTGGCTACAGTCCCCTGCCAGCCCAGTTTCGTAGGTCATATTTCAAGCTTTGTTTCAGCAATCTACATAGCTCGGATGAGGCCACATTCTTCATGAAAGTTGTTCCAATGGGTGTGTAATATAACATATCCCAATTTCAGCCCCATTGGATAAATATGGAGTCTGTTACCTAGCAAACACAGAGCCATACTCAGGATGGATTTTATCAGCGCGCAAAATGAGTTAGCAATTTGTTTTGGCCTTAACTTCCTCCTCCGACCTTGGATTGGCCCAAATGATATATGGCTGGAAAGAAGACATTCTGAACTTCAATTTTGAGTGCTTAAAGTCTTAATTTGCTTAAGGGAAGCCCAATTCGTAAGCCCTTGAAGTTGCTGGTCATGCTGACCTCAGGATGAGCTATTATTTCTGGTTGGAAGCTTGGTCATGGTGACATGAAGATGAGCTAGGGCTGCTGGTGGGATTTATTAGTGAAGTGCATCAACCATTTCAGATTTTATAATGGAAGTGTTGTATGCATTAGTGAAGTGCATCAACCATTTCAGATTTTATAAAACAAGTGTTGTATGCATTAGCCATACTTAATTCAGATTTTCAGCTTCCTTAGGCCTATATATAGTGAGGTTTCCCAAGCTTGTAAACACACCCCAAGGGGGGGAGCTCTCAAACACTTCTCTAGAGCTCCCTTCCCTTCTCTCCCTCAAATTCTCTTAGTTTCTCTTTCTAGTTTTCAATTGTTATAATGAGATCTTTGTGCTGAAATTCTCCTTAAGTTTTTCCAAGTTCTACTTAATTTTCATTGTTATGTAAATTCTTTTCTTTAGTTTCAAGTTTGATTAGTTTCCAAGTTTCAATTATGGTTTTTGTTCTTATTCATTATGCTTATAAGTTAATATGCTAGTTTGAATGATTGATCACCATTTAGGCTTGCATGTTAGCTATCTTGGTTTGAATTAAGAGTAGACACCATGCTTTAATTCGAATTGAACTATGAATAGGAAGAGTATGTATGGACATTCGACAACAGGGATTAGATACATACTTGGTTGTTTAAAATGTTCTTCTATGCTTAATGGGTTCCTAATGCTTAATTTTAGGTTAGACAACAAATGATCAAATTAGGGAATTAGGAACACAAGGTTATGACCACACACCATGGCTTAATCATACTTTAGCTAGAATCAATCCATTAATCTAATTGAACTTGGGAACTTATCTGCTTGAGTTAGTTATTTCTTTCTTCCTTGTTTTATTTATTTTCTTTCAATCACCAATCCTCGTGGGATCGACCTCGCACTTACATATGCTATACTACCAAACGGCTCGTGCACTTGCGAGTATCACAAGTTGAGGATGCAACTGAATCCATTTTGGTGCAGCTGTATCTACGCAACAATATGCCGTCCCTGAACTGTTGATGCAACGAAGTACTTTGCGCAATGACAAAAAAACTATATGTCGCGCAAAGTCTTTCTTCACCATCATTGCACGACTGATTTTGCGCGACGACATCTCTGTCGCGATGTTATTTGTGCGACTGCTTTGAGCTTTGCGCGATGAATTCTTCTTCGTCGCGCAAACTGTAAAATGTAGTAGTGAGGTGATCTAACAAGCCTTACCTATCTTTATCTCTATGGCAATAAACTTTTTGGCACTATTCCTAATGAGATAGGTAACTTGAAGTCTCTTGTAAATCTAGAGTTGTCCTCCAACACTTTAAATGGTTACATCCTTCGAAATACTATGAACTTAGAAAAGTTAAACACTTTGTACTTGCATACCAATCAACTTTCTGGTTTGATTCCCAAAGAGATAGGGAAATTGAAATCTCTTATGGATCTAGAATTGAGCACAAATCAACTCAATGGTTCAATTCCAAGATCACTAGGTGATCTAACAAACCTTACCTATCTCTATCTCTTTGAAAATAAACGTTTTGGCACTATTCCTATTGAGATTGGTAACTTGAAGTCCCTTGTAGATCTTGAGTTGTCCTATAATACTTTAAGTGGTCCCATCCCTCCAAATATTGATTGCTTAAACTAGTTAAACACTTTGTACTTGGATGATAATCAACTTTTGGGTTCTTCCCCCAAAGAGATCGAGAACTTGAAATCTATTGTGGAGCTATCCTTGAGCGTGGAACTTGAAATCTATTTTGGATTCAATTCTCGCTTTGTTTGGTAACCTAAGCAACTTGGAAAATTTAAACCTACGAGATAACCAACTTTCTGGCCCCATCCCTCAAGAGATAGAGAATCTCGAAAATTTGACTAACTTGTATTTGGATACAAACCAATTTTTGGTCCTTTGCCCCACAATATTTGCCAAGGTGGAAAACTCATAAACTTTACAGGAAGTGACAACCGTTTCACTGGTCCAATACCCAAAAGCTTAAAAACATGCACAAGCTTATTCTGAGTCCGTCTTGAAAGGAACTAATTGAAAAGCAATATATTTGAAGACTTTGATGTTTATCCAAATGTTTATTTTATAGATATAAGCCACACTAATTTGTATGGTTAAATCTCACTCAAATGGGAAACAACTTGCAGGAAACAACCTTACTGGGACCATACCAACTGAGTTCGGAAATGCAACCCAAATTCATGAGCTTGATCTCTCTTTGGAGAAGTTGATGTTGAATGGAAATCACCTTTCGGGTTGTACACCATCAGAATTCGGATCATTGAATGATCTTGAATATCTTGACTTGTCTACAAAAAAATTCTATGAGTCAATTCCTAACTTTCGAGGTGACTTGTTGAGATTGCACTACTTGAATTTGAGCAACAACAAGTTGGCTCAAGCAGTTCCACTTGAGTTGGGGGCGTTAGTTCAGTTGATGGACCTGGATTTGAATCATAACTCACTTCAAGGTAAGATACCATCGGAAATGAGCAACATGGAGAGTTTGGTGATGCTCAATGTTTCCCACAACAATCTTTCGGGTTTCATACCAACAAGTTTCCAAGACATGCACGGCTTGTTGTATGTAGAAATATCCTACAATCACTTGGAAGGTCCCCTTCCCAACATTAGATCACTACTACAAAAAGTGAAAAAGACAACCAGAAAAAAACGACGGTAGAACAAAATACCGTTGTTGCGTTTAGAAAGACAACGGTAACAGAAAACCGTCGTGGGTAAGTAACTTAAACATCTAAAAATGGAGGTCCGCTTGAATATTTGTTTAAAACGACGCACCCAAATAAAAAATCGTTGTCTTATTAAAAAGGTTTTCTTCAGGGTTAAATTCTGACCCAAAAACAACGACAGCAGGTATGAAGCCACTGACGTAGAAAGTAAAGACGTTCAACAAAACAGCTTCCTTGTTAACTCATACATAAACACGACCAACTATTCTTAGTCCTCGTCGCATAATATTACGGAATACACGTCGGTATATTATAAAACAACACCGTGTTAATTAAATGTACTACAACGGTACCTACAACACTACTGTCGTATAGAGTAATAGAGAACCACGACAGCAGAAGGGTAGATAACGACGTCTAAATTAGAATATCCACATCGTTTTTATTATATATCAAGACATATTAATGTTGACATGACGACAGTCGTAAAAAGTAATAACCACGTCGGTTTGTTCAATTAGCGACATATATTCTTTATGTACCACGTCCTGAAGTTAAAATTACGATCGTATTTATTCGATTTATACGTTTGCCTTCTCTATAAACCGCCGTCTTAATTTTTATTGCTTTTTAAGATTTATTCATTTATTTTATTTTGGTAGCCTACGACGGTAGATCAACAAAATGACAAGAACTGAGAAACATCACGACAATTTATATAGAAAACCGTCGTCACATGAAAATTAAAATGAGATCGCAAGAAGTATGAAATCTTACCATTGAGATCTTTGGATCTTGATCATAATCGAACCACCAAAGTGAGAAAGACAATATTTTAAATACACAAAATCCAAAACATTTGCCTTTAAACGAAACCAGAACTGAATTGACGACGACAAACTTTGAGAAAGACAATGTTTTGAAAGTTCACAATGTGTGTGTTTTGGTGTCTTTGAGATACACCAAAACACGTACATCGTTAACGTCCAAATTATTGTCTTTGAGATGTGAGAGAGAGTGACGATGTATGTGTGTTTGTGAGAGAGAAAGACAAGCCTCCAGAAGAAGTTGGAACCCTAAATGAAAATTGAAACTGAAAAAAAGCGTCAAATTTATACAAGAAATCTTCAAAATCCACGACGGTCCTTATATAAATACCATTGTCTATTGTACAAAACCATGGCGGTTATTTATTCAATAACCACATCGGTTTTTTAGTTATAGTGATGTTAAACTAAGATTACCACGTCGTAATTTGCCGACGTCTATTTCTTATACGACGTATAATATTTAGTAATAACCACGTCGGTTTGTTCAATTATCGACGTATCATATTTATTTACCACATCCTGAAGTTCAAATTACCATCGTATTTATTCGATTTATACGTATGCCTTCTCTTGAAACTGCCATATTAATTTTTATTGCTTTTTAAGATTTATTTTTTTATATTTTGGTAGCCTACAACGGTAGATCAACAAAATGACAAGAACTGAGAAAAATCACAATGGCTTATATAAAAAACCGTCGTCACAGGAAAATTAAAATGAGATCTCAAGAGGTATGAAATCTTACCATTGAGATCTTTGGATTCTGATCATAATCAAACCACCAAAGTGAGAAAGACAATATTTTAAACGAAACTAGAACTGAATTGACGACGACAAACTTTGAGAAAGACAATGTTTTGAAAGTTAATGATGTGTGGGTTTTGGTGTCGTGGAAGTACACCAAAACACATACATCGTTAACATCCAAATTATTGCCCCCAGAGAGGTGAGAGAGAGCGATGATGTATGTGTGTTTGTGAGAGAGAAAGAAGAGCCTCTAGAAGAAGTTGGAACCCTAAATGAAAACTGAAACTGAAAGCAAGCGACAAATTTATACAATAAATCTTCAAAAATCGTGGCGGTCCTTATATAAATACTGCCGTCTAATGGTACCAAACCACGGCGGTTATTTATTCAATAACCACGTCGATTTTTTAGTTATAGCGACGTTAAAATAAGATTCCCACGTCGTAATTTGCCGACGTCTATTTCTTAAACAACGTACAATATTTAGTAATAACCACGTCGGTTTGTTCAATTAGTGACGTATAATATTTATTTACCACGTCCTGAAGTTAAAATTACCGTCATATTTATTTGATTTATACGTCTGCCTTCTCTATAAACCGTTGTCTTAATTTTTATTGCTTTTTAAGATTTTTTTATTTTATTTTGGTAGCCTACGATGGTAGATCAACAAAATGACAAGAATTGAGAAAAATCACGACGGTTGATATAAAAAACCGTCGTCACAGGAAAATTAAAATGAAATCCCAAGATGTATGAAATCTTACCAGTGAGATCTTTGGAGACGATGTTGAAGGCCCCAAATTCCCCCTCAAATGGTTCTAGTTGACACTTTAGCTTCTATCCATTTGAAATCTGAAATGTATTATGAGTAATCTCATTCGTTGGAGTTCAGATTTCAAATGGATAAGAAGCTAAAGTGTCAACAAGTGACTGTTGAACATCCAAAACATTTGCTTTTAGAAAGACAGTTTTTTAGAAGTTGATACACAAACGCCTAATTGAAAACTGAAAGTTAAAGAACGCCTGAAAAATCATATCTATACAAATAATCTTCAATATCCACGTCGGTTCGATTACAAGTGGCGATGTATAATTACGTAATCCGCGTCGGTGCGTAATAAATTGAGGTCGTATAAATATGAAAAACCACGTCATTTTTGTAAACTAAACTCAATGACCTTTTTAAAAAACAACGTCGGTTATTCATATAATGACGACATGGTAACTTATAATATCACTTCTTCAAAAGTAGACTTTTGAAGTGTAGTGCCCAGAGAACCACGTCGTTTTCGGAATACCAAAAGTCAATTGGCATTATTACTAACCACATCGGTGTCTACTATTATAACGTCGTGGTAATCACATAATAGGGCGGTTTATGTAAGAACCGTCGTCGTATTGAACATTGGGACAATATAAAAACTTTTTCGTCACTTGACCTGAACTTTTACGTTATCTCTAATCGATAAAAATTTTCAGTTTCCTCTCAGTTTCACTCTCATTTCCCAAAAGCTGCGTGTCTGATTCTCTTCATGTTCCTCGTCTTCGTCTCCAAAACTCCAAAGTTTACTTCCGAACAAAACTTTCTTTGCAAGCTAAAGGTATTTTCTCACTCTCTTTTTCTTTTTTCAATATTGTTTGAAGTTTTTTTTTTAAGGACGAAATCTTTCACTAGTTTTAACAAAAACCACCAGTCCTACATTCTCAGGTCGTTTGAGGACGACGGTTTGGTCTTGTATTTGATGTTTTTATTCACACACCACGACGGTAATTAAATTCGTGCTATTTTAATAGCACGACTGTGCTTAATAACCGACGTGGTGTGAGAACAAATACAACGTTATTACGATAAAACCGTCGTCTTATTTGAAGAAAAGTCTGGGAACTTTTTCTTTATCAACTCATAATAGGACGTCAGTTTTATTTTATTTGCGTCGTTTTAATTCTCTTACCACGACGTATTTGCACATCCACGTTCCTATAGATTTTCACGACGATTTTGTTTATTTGCCAACATCTGAATGCGATATTACGTCATTGTCTTTACTTAATTGTCGTTTTTTTTCTTGCAGTTTTTATTTCTCTCCAAAAATGGTTTCAAAATCTCAAAGTAAGGAGGATCAAGTATCAAAAGGACAAGGCAAAGACCTTGTAGTTTCAAAGGCACAAATGAGTGAAGCCAAATTTGTTCAAATCAATCCTACAAAGAAGATGAGATTTACTTCAACCTCCGAGAAAGACCCAAGCTCTATGACGTTTGATGAGGAGACAAAATCTACTCGCGCTATCACACAATGACCCGTGTTGTGAAGAGGAAAATCCAGAAGATTAAGCATGTGGTTGAGTACAATAAAAGTGGCAGACCACATGGCAAGGCTGCTGTTGAGATGCAGAGTTACATTGGTGTTTTGGCATGCACCAAAGTCCCTCTTGTGGACAAGAAATGGACTCAATTGCCCAAGGACTTGAAGGAGTAGATTTGGGAAGCTGTTCAAATGGCTTATGTTGTTGGGGAAGGGTGCAAGAAGATGGTTTTGTCGTCTGCCACCAAAAAATGGAAGGATTTCAACTCCACCTTAAGTAGGCAGTTTATTCTTCCATTCACAAATGACAAGGAGAAGTTAAAAGAACCCCCTCAGCTTTATAACTTCATAGAGAAATCGCAATGGGATGCCTTTGTAGCTTCAAGGTTATCCCTAGATTTTGAGTCTGTGCATTCTGAGTAGAAACAGAGCAGGGAAAAATGCGAGTACAACCATAGGTTGTCTAGAAAAGGGTATGTTGGTTTGGAGGACCAATTGGAAGAAACCATGCCCGGTGAAGAAATCGATCGATCTCTGCTATGGAAGAAGGCAAGAGAAGATAAAAAGGGAAACATCCCTGATCCAAAGGTTGCAGAGAAGGCAAAATTAATCGTAAGTCTCACTAACTCTGTTCTAAATTTGAAAAACAGAGTGTTTTATTTTCATATAGACGTCGCATGTTTAAATTTACCGTCGTTAGAACATAAACACCACGACGGTTTCTATTTACCGTTGTTTCAAAGATAATGGAATGTTGATTTTTGCATGAACTAGTCGTTTAGATTGAATTACTACGACAGCTTATATTCTTGAGTTTGTCATCTTTTTTTTAAGTTTTAGAACTACCTTCATTTACTCACGCACACACTCTCCCTCTCTCTATCTATTTCTTTGAAATTTGTGGTGCACAATTTCTGGAAAAGAATGCATATTTTTGTTAAGTTTTTTCATCTCTACATTAAACTTTATGACGGTTTTATCTCATATAGACGTTAGAATGGTTATAAAACGCCGGTAATATTTTACCACCGTTTGAAAAGTTGTACTACGTCAGTTTTGTATAGAGCACGTTGTCTTAATTGAAATACCATGATGGTATAAGTTTTTGATTTTCGGTCTAATTTTCTTTTTTACAACTTTTTATTATAGGACGGGTTCTCTTTCTACTGACGTTAAAATTGTTTCACAACAACGGTATTTAATTACCGCCGTGTCAAATCACATAGTACGTCAGCTTTTGCATGTAATAGTCGTCTAGATTGAATTACTACGAAGGCCTGTATTTCTGAGTTAGACATCTTTTTTGTTAAATTTTAGAACTTCCTTCTTTTACTCGCACACACACACTCTCTCTCTATCTATTTCTCTTAAATTTGTGTATGCACTGTTTCTGGAAAAAAATGCATATTTTTGTAATTTTTTTCTTTGCATTTAATTTTACGACTGTTGTTTCTCAAATCTACTTTACAACTTTTGATTATACGACGGTGTTTTTCTACTGACGTTGGAATTTTACACAATGACGATATTTTAAGTACCATCGTTTAATAATTATATGACGCTGGTATGATTAGAAACCCGACCCCTGTATGGAATTACCACATCGGTTTATATTTCTGTGTTAGATGTTTTATATTAAAGTTTTAAACTTTCTTCAAATTCACACACACAGACACACTCTCTCTCTCTCTCTCTCTCCATTTCTCTGCAATTGGTTTGTACACTATTTCTGGAAATCCATGAATATTTTGGTTAAATTTTTTTAACGGTTTTTTCATACACCGATGTTAGAATGCATGCACAACGACAGTAATGTATTACCGACGTGTGAATGGAATTACTACGTCAGGTTTGAAAATGACCTATCGTCTTCATTGATTTACCACGTTGGTTAATAATTTTATTTAGTTATTTATTTTATCTGTTTTACAATATGTTCAGTCATTAACATTCTCTCTCTCTTTTACGATAATTTAAAAAAACAGGTCTCCAAGGGCACTCTGACTATCTCTGGGAGCAATGATATTTTAACCTTGGCTTTGGGAACTCCTGAGCATGGTGGGTGAGTCAGAGGTGTTGGAGCTAGGGTTTCACCAACTCAATTCTTCAATTTACCGAGACAGCAGAGAGTAAAATTTGCTGACAAATTGAAGGAAAGTGTTATGGAGGCAGTCAGAGCAGAGACATTGAAGATGGAGGCTAGGGCAAAGGAAAGTGTTTTGGAGGCAGTCAGATCAGAGAGGGAAATTATGTTGACACAATTCCGTCAACTAATTCCCAATTTTGATCCCAACATGTGTTAGCGAGAGATATCCTATTCTATTAGGATATTATTTTATTTATTTCATTTTATATATATATTATGTAATTAGGATTCCACTTGTTTTTCCAGTTTGACCCTACTAGGGTTTGTAACCTTGTATTATAAATACCTCCTTTCGGAGAATGAAATACATCTGAAAATATTCTACCCATATTGTTTGACTTGGTATCAGAGCCGACTTTCTGGTGACCTGTGTGTGTTGTGCCCACCCGTGTTCTACTGTGTGCCCTAATTTCTTTTAGGATTCTTGTGCCTGTGCCTTTGCCGTGTTCCACTGTGTGCTCTGTCGTGTTCGTGCCTTTACTGTGTGCCTCTACTGTGTTCGTGCATCTGTTGTCTTCGTGCATCTGCCATATTTGTGTCTGTGCTGTGTTCTGTTGTATACTCTGCGTGATTTGTTGAGATTCTGCTACAATAATGGGTGATAATTCCATTGTTGGTGGTGCTGCTGCTTCTGCAAATTTGCGTGTTTCTGACTCTATTCCAGGTACTGGCTCCAATACTTGGATAATTGACACTGGTGCTTCTAATCATATGACTTATGATTCTAAATTTTTTGATGAGTTGTCTAGTAACACCCGTGACCCATACGTAACTAGTGCTAATGGTTTGCCCTCTCCAATTACTGGCGAGGGCACCATTTCTCTCACCCCAACTCTATCCTTGTCTCGTGCGTTATTAGTTCCCAATATCCATTCTAACTTGTTATCTGTTGGTCGCTTACTTGATACACTTCATGCTTCTGCTACTTTCTATCCTACCCATTGCTCTTTTCAGGATCTCAAGACTCACGAGGTGATTGGGCATGGTAAACGGATAAGGGGGGTTGTATTATTTGACATTACCTTCTGCACCGATTCGTGATCGTGTCGTTAATACTGTTCAACGTTGCAGTGTCAAAGACAAACAGCAAATTTGGTTATGGCATCGTCGCTTGGGACACCCGTCATTTGGCTACCTTAAGCGTCTGTTTCCATTTTTATTCCGCTCCTGTGATGAGTCTAACTTCAAATGTGAGACTTGTGTAATGGCCAAGAGTCACCGTACTGTTTTTTCCTTAAGTAATAATAAAGCTGCTTTGCCTTTTGAGTTAGTCCATTCTGATGTATGGGGTCCTGCTCGTGTGACTTCTCATGGTTTCCGTTGGTTTGTTACATTTATTGATGACTGCACTCGCTTAACATGGGTGTATTTGATGAAGAATAAACATGATGTTGCCTCTATTCTCCTTGATTTTTGTGCCATGGTGTCTACTCAGTTTCATGCTCATGTTAAAGTATTTCGGACCGATAATGGCGGTGAATATGTGAATCATACCTTGAACCAGTTCTTTCGTGATCACGGTATCATTCACCAAACTACCACTCCGTTCACTCCTCAACAAAATGGCGTGTCTGAAAGGAAGAATCGTCAGTTACTTGAAGTTGCCCGCTCTCTTATGTTGGATATGTCTGTTCCCCATCATCTTTGGGGACATAGTGTCTTAGCCGCGGCCTACTTGATTAACCGTACTCCTAGTCGGGTTCTTGATTTCAAGACTCCACTTGATGTGTTGTGTGCCCATACTCCTTCGGTTTCGGTCTCTAAGTTATCTCCGAAGGTGTTTGGGTGTGTTGCTTATGTTCATGTCTACTCCCATCAACGGAGTAAACTTGATCCTTGTGCTCTCCGTTGCGTCTTCATTGGCTATTCTACTACTCATAAGGGTTATAAGTTCTATCACCCGCCTACTCAGAAGGTACATATTACTTTGGATGTCACATTTCATGAAGAAGTACCTTATTACGTTTCCCCTCCTCTTCAACTCAGGGGGAGAGGGGGAGTGAATTGAAGAGTTTCGGAGTAGAAAATGTGGAAGATATTGGACCTGAAGAAGGAGTTTCTGGCGAACAGGAAGCGACCGGTCGCATGGAGGAAACGACTGGATACGACCGGTCGCATAGAAGTGAGCGACCGGTCGCTAACGAATCTGCCTGAAAGCGACCGGTCGCACATAGGAAACGACCGGTCGCCTGCCTCGATGAGCGACGACAATGACGATACGAGTGATGCGACCGGTCGCCAGGAATGTCACGACCGGTCGCCCGATGATATTTTGGAATTTTTCGAGCCTCTCTCAGAAGGACATAACAGTGATACTAGCGACTCTCGTACAGATGAAATTGATACAGGACCCCCCTCTGCCCTGCCACTACCCCAATCAACTTGTGATAATGAGGTACTTTCTAGTGATGTGTCTACTTATTCATTGCCCCCACACACTACCCGAGGGAAACCTAAAGTACAATATTCTCCTGATATACATGCCAAGTCCAAATATCTCATTAACCATTATATGTCAACTCATCGTTTATCTAAGTCATATGCATCATATTTGTGTCAATTATCTAATGTATGTGTGCCAACTAAGTTGCAGGATGCTCTATCTGATCAAAACTGGGTAGATGCAATGCATATTGAGATGGAAGCCTTGAACAAGAATGCTACTTGGGAGTTAGTTCCTTTACCAAAAGAAAAAAAGGCAGTTTGGTGCAGATGGGTGTTTACTTTGAAGCATAAGGCTGATGGTTCTATTGACCGTTACAAGGCAAGATTGGTAGCAAAAAGGTATACTCAGACCTATGGAGTGGATTACACGGAGACTTTCGCTCCAGTAGCCAAGCTCAACACTGTACGCGTACTCTTGTCCTTAGCTGCTAATCATGATTGGCCGTTGTTACAATTTGATGTCAAGAATGCATTTCTCCATGGTGACCTCAAAGAAGAAATATACATGGATTCTCCATCGGGTATCCTTGTGACCTCTAAGGAGGGTATGGTGTGCAAGCTACAGAAATCATTGTATGGATTAAAGTAGTCTCCAAGAGCTTGGTACGGGAGGTTTGCTGCAGCTATGAGGAAATCTGGGTATGTACAAAGTAACTCGGATCATACTTTGTTTCTGAAACGTCGCAGAGGTAAATTGACAGTTTTAATAATTTATGTTGATGATATGATTGTAACTGGAGATGATCAGGTAGAAATACAGAGTCTTCAGAAATATCTTGCGTCTGAATTTGAGATGAAATCATTAGGTGACTTGAAATACTTTCTTGGGATTGAAGTTGCCAGATCTAAGCATGGTATTTTTCTGTCCCAAAGAAAGTATGTTTTGGACTTGCTTGCAGAAACTGGAATATTGGATTGTAAACCCATTGATACTCCAAGTGAACAGAATCACAAGTTGGGGTTGTATCCTGATCAAGCTCCTACTGATAAGGAGCGCTATCAAAGGCTTGTGGGAAAATTAATTTATTTGGCTCATACACGTCCTGATATTGCGTATGCAGTAAGTGTAGTGAGTCAGTTTATGCACTCACCTAGTGAAGATCATATGGGTGCCGTGACACGTATTTTGAGATACCTCAAAGGGACTCCTGGCAAGGGGTTAATGTTTTCCAAGTATGGTCATACAGATGTGGAAGGGTACACAGATGCTGATTGGGCTGGTTCAGCTACAGATAGGCACTCGACATCTGGGTATTTTATGTTTGTTGGTGACAATCTTGTTACGTGGACGAGCAAGAAACAAAAGGTGGTGTCTCGGTCTTGTGCTGAGACTGAGTATCGAGGAATGGCCCATGGTGTATCTGAATTACTATGGTTGAGGAGATTGTTGAGAGACCTTGGTTTTGGGCCTAAGAAACCCATGGATTTATATTGTGACAATACGGCTGTGATTGCAATTGCTCATAACCCTGTACAACATGATCGTACAAAGCATGTGGAAGTTGATCGAAATTTCATTAGAGAAAAGTTGGATGCGGAGATTGTTTCCTTTCCGTTCATCCGTTTTGAGTACCAGTTAGCCGATGTTCTTACGAAAGCTGTTTCTACAAGTATCTTTCTCAACTCGCTTGACAAGTTGGGCATGCGTGACGTCTTTGCTCCAACTTGAGGGGGAGTGTTAGCGAGAGATATCCTATTCTATTGGGATATTATTTTATTTATTTCATTATATATATATATTATGTAATTAGGATTCCACTTGTTTTCCCAGTTTGACCCTACTAGGGTTTGTAATCTTGTATTATAAATACCTCCTTTCGGAGAATGAAATACATCTGAAAATATTCTACCCATATTGTTTGACTACATGCTCAATACACCAATTACCCCAATTCCTTTACTTCCTCAAGAACAAAGCCCAAAAAATCCAATGTCTGACAAAGCAAGTTGCTCGGGAGCCACTACTATGAGACCCCTAGTTTTGGAGGAAGAAAATCCAATGCTTGATGTTGATACTGCTGAAAAACAACAAGATGAAACGGTAAAATCTTTGATACTTTCTTTTTTCTGGTTTTTAAATTTTAAATAGACGTCGCTCTTTTAAATATCCGACGTTAAAATTGCACAACAATGACGATATATATTTACAAACGTTTGAAAACCATAATACGTCTGTTTCTTCCAAGAACCGTCGTTGTGAGTGAAATACCACGATGCTTTTACTTGTTTTGCATTTTATTATGCCTTGAAAATAACGATGGTCTTTGTTTACCGTCGTCTCATTCTTTTATAACCGTCGTCTATTTCATTAAAGCCCTCACTGCATTTTAGTTAGACGACCTTTCTATAGTGTAGAGACGTTAGAACATTTACATAACGACGGTTATGTCATTACCATTGTCTATAACCTTTACTCCGTCAAGATGTTATGGATTCCCGTCATTTATATTATATTCCACGTCGGTTTAGTTGGTTTAGTTAGAGTCGTTTATTTTACTTGATGTACAAACTAACTTATATTTCTTTATTTATTTCTTGTAACAGGATTTTCAAACAACTTATAAACAATTTTCAATTAATCCTTTATTTGAAAATTGAAAACAATTACCAAATGAGTTTCATATTTTTAATTTTTTTACAAATAAAAATTGAAGCTAAAATGGTTATCAAAACAAGCCCTTAGAATGTCACAAATGTTAAATCAAAATTTTGAATAGGAAATTGGAGTAAAATGTATACAACACACTACTACAAAAAGAGAAAAAGACGATGGCAGAACATGAAACCGTCGTTGTATTTAAACCGACGACGGTATAAAAAAAAACCGTCGTCGTGGATAAGTGCCTTGCTGTTGAATATTTTTAAAAGACAACGTATACAAATAAAAAAGCGTCGTTTTTTTAAAAAGGATTTCTTCAGAGTTAAAATCTGACCAAAAAACAACGACAGCAGGTATGAATCCACCGACGTAGAAAATAAAGACGACAGTTCACCAAAAAACCTGCCGTGTTAACTCCTAACTAAACACGACCAACTGTTCTTAATCCGCGTCGTATAATATAATGGAATCCACGTCCGTATACTACAACGGCGCCTTCTCTGTAAACCGCCGTCTTAATTTTTATTTCTTTTTAAGATTTAATTATTTTTTAATTTTGGTGGCCTACGAAAATTAAAATGAGATCCCAAGAGGTATGATATCTTACCATTGAGATCTTTGGATCCTGATCATAATCGAACCACTAAAATGAGAAAGACAAAATCCAAAAAGAAACCAGAACTGAACTGACCACTGCAAGCTTTGAGAAAGACAATGTTTTGAAAGTTAATGATGTGTGTGTTTTGGTGTCTTTGAGATACACCAAAACGCATACATCATTAACATCCAAATTATTGTCTTTGAGATGTGAGAGAGAGTGATGATGTATGTGTGTATGTGAGAGAGGAAGACAAGCCTCCAGAGAGACCAGAAGAACTTGGAACCCTAAATGAAAACTGAAACTGAAAGAAAGAGTCAAATTTATACAATAAATCTTTTAAACTTACGGCGGTGCTTATAGACATACCGCCGTGTAATTTAAAAAACCACGTCGGTTATTCTTTAATGGAATCCACGTCATATAATTTTATGGAATCCACGTCGTATAATGTAATGTAATACACGTCGGTATATTACAAAAAAACGACGTGCTAAATAATATACCATGACGCGAGAGATTAATTTATCGACTTATTATTTTGGAGTATACTACGACGGTACCTACAACACTACTGTCGTGTTTATTTACAACGTCCTAAGTTCAAATTACAGTCGTATTTTTTCAATTTATACGTCTGCCTTCTCTGTAAACCGCCGTCTTATTTTTATAGCTTTTTAAAATTAATTAATTTTTCTTTTATTTTGGTAATATCTTTCTTAACACAAAACAAAATTTAATTCTCAATCCTCAACAACATTTTCATCTTAAAAGGCAAATCTCTTCGTGTTAAATATTGATCAATATTTACACAATATATGTACACAAATTTGGTAAATACATCGTGGTGCCTTCACCCTCAGCTTGTTCAACTATTTCTTCCTCTCATATGCAAGCTGGGCCCTCTCCTTCCTCTTGTTCTCAAGCTCCTGCACAGCCACAGATGAATATCTAATAATTTCAGAAAATCAAAATCAACAAAGTGTGAAAAGCTCACTCCTCGATTCTTGGTTACATTGTAGTCCCCTTTTCGACAGTGATCAACTTCAAAACTCTTGTGTAGCAAGGGTGGAACCAGCCTTAGAACCTGTTGTGGATTGTGCCTTTGGGGTGGGGAGAGTGGGGGCTGGGAAGAAGCTGGGAAGAAGCTGGGAAGAAGCTGGGAAGAAGCTGGGAGTGGGCTTGAGGTTCAGAATGAATAGACTTTTCTCTGATTTGGGAGGAACCAACTACAGCCACCACCTGAGTCCGTCTCTGCGAGTGTTTAGGGCTTTATCTTATCATAAGGAGCATAAGGATCACCCTCGTATGCCTTCAAACGGGCAAGTGCGGCTGCAAACCCATGCAGGTTCTAAGGCTGGTTCCACCCTTGCTACACAGGAGGAATCATTCTGCAAACCCATTTTCTTTCAGAAAGACAATTTCTTTTGAGGAATCATTCTGCAACCCTAATTGAAAACTGAGAGTTAAAAAACGCGTGAAAAAATCATATTTAAACAAATTATCGTAAATATCCACGTCGGTTCTAATATACATAGCGACGTCATATTTGAATAATCAACGTCAGTTTAGATAAACAAGCGCCGTCATAACTACATCGGAAATCCAAAAGTCATAAAAATAGAACGACGTCGTTTTCAGAACCACAAAGTAACCACGTCGGTTTATTAAAATACACAGTCGTTGAATTTCTAAGTACAACGTCAGTTTAGATAAAAAAGCGCCGTCATAACCACATCGCAATTCCAAAAGTCGTTCGGCAGTTGTGATAACCACGTCAGTTATGAATTATTTACCGTCGTTATAACTTTATAATACGGCAGTTTTTAATAAAAACGTCGTTGTATTGAACTGTGGGAAAATATATAAACTTTTCGTCACCTGACCTAATATTCTACGGTTTTCTCTCACCAATAAAGTATCGTAGTTTCCCTCTCATTTCCCAAAAGCAGCATCATCGTTTGAATCTTCGTCTTCATCTCCAAATCACCATCTTCGTCTTCGTCTTCGTCGGAAGGAAACTTTCTTTGCACGCCAAAGGTTTTTTCTCACTCTCTTCCCTTTTTTTACATTTCATTTGAATGTCGTCATTGTCTGGAAACAAGATTCTGTCAAATTGAGGAAATCTTTCACTGGTTTTTATTAAATACATAAGTCGATACTTTCACGACGCCAAAAGACAACAGTTCTGTCTTGTTTTCGACGATAGAATGGACACACGACGGTGGTTAAAAACCGTCATGGTGTGACAATTAATACGTCAGTAACAAGATAAAACCGTCGTTTTATGGGAGAAGAACAACCGTTTTGTGTTTTTCTTTGTAAATTTTAAACCACATCGGTTATTATGAGTAACCGACGTAGTGTATACACATTTACGTCATGAAAGATATAAAACCTTTTCATCTTATTTCCATACATGGTCTAAGAGACAGTTTAATAGGACGTCGCTGTTTTAGTGTTACCGTCGTTGTTTTGTTATTATTACGTCGTTTCTGTTTAATAACCGACGTTGTTTTCCTTGCAGATTAATTAAAAATGGTTTCGAAATCTCAAAACAAGGAAGCTCAAGCGTCAAAGGCCAAATCAAGTTCAAAGGCACAAGGGGATGAAGCCAAATCAGTTTCAAAGGCTCAAGTGGAAGAAGAAAAATCAACTCAAAGCAAACCCTCGAAGAGGATGAGATTTGCCTCAACCTCCGAGAAAGACTCGAGCACAGCGACATTTGTTGAGGAGCCAAAATCCGGCTGCGGTATCAGCACAATGAGCCGTGTTGTGAAGAGGAAAATTGAGAAGGTTAAGCCTGTGGTTGAGTTCAATAAAAAGGGCAAACCACATGGCAATGCTGCTGTTGAGATGCAGTCTTACATTGGTGTTTTGGCACGCACCAGAGTCCCTCTTGTGGACAAGAAATGGACTCAATTGCCCAAGGAAATGAGAGAGCAGATTTGGGAAGTTGTTCAAATGTCCTATGTTATTGGGGATAGGTACAAGAACATGGTCTTGTCGTCTGCCGCCAAAAATTGGAAGGATTTCAAGTATAACGTAACTAAGCATTATATCCTTCCATTCGCACATGACAAGGAGAAGTTAAAAGAAACCCCTGCGCTTTATAAGTTCATAGAGAAATCGCAATGGGATGCCTTCGTAGCTTCAAGGTTAACCCCAGATTTTGAATCACATAAGACAGCTAAGAGTTTGACTTGGCATGCTGCAAGAAAATTAGTTGACAGTTATATGTCTCATCCAGCGGATTCCCTGTCTTGGAAACTTGTTGATGAAAAATGGCCCGACTTTGGTAATGAGCCAAGAAACTTGAGACTGGCTCTCTCATCTGATGGATTCAATCCCCACAGTTCTTTAAGTAGCAGATACAGTTGTTGGCCAGTTATGTTAGTTACATATAATATCCCATCATGGCTATGCATGAAGCGGAAGTTCATGATGTTGACCTTACTGATTTCCGGTCCTAAACAGCCCGGAAATGATATAGACGTCTACTTAGAGCCTTTGATTGATGATTTGAAATCTCTGTGGGATGGGATTAGAGGAGTGTATGATGCCCACATAGGAGAATACTTTACACTCAGAGGTGTATTACTGTGGACAATTAATGATTTTCCTGCCTACAGAAACTTATCTGGTTGTGTCGTTAAAGGATATAAAGCTTGTCCAATATGCGGCGATGATACACCTAGTCACAGGTTGAAAAATGGCAACAAAATTTGTTACATTGGGCATAGAAAGTGGTTACCAATCAATCATCCATATAGGAGGCAACATGCAGCTTTTAATGGGAAACCTGAATATGGCATGTCTCCCGAGCCATTAACAGGAGAAGAAGTGCTGCATATGGTTGAAGATATTAATTACATATGGGGCTCGAAAAATGGGGGAAGTGTTGGTGAGAATGATGGTGACAGAGTTTGTTGGAAGAAGAAATCAAAATTCTTTGATCTCGAGTATTGGAAATACCTCCCTGTGAGGCATGCCCTAGATGTTATGCACATTGAGAAGAATGTTTGCGATAGTATCATTGGTACATTACTAGAGATCCCTGGAAAAAATAAAGATGGGATTGCTGCTCGGTTAGACTTATTGAACATGGGGGTAAAAATTGATTTGCAACCCGAGTATGGAGAAAGACGTACTCGCTTGCCTCCAGGGCCTTGGAATTTGTCAAGAGCAGAGAAGAGAGCGGTTTGCAATTCTTTTTATGGTATGAAGGTTCCTGAAGGTTATTCTTCAAATATAAAAAATCTTGTATCTTTAAAAGATTCAAGACTTCTTGGCCTTAAATCTCATGATTGTCATACCTTGATGCAACAATTGCTCCCTATGACAATTCGTTTTGTTTTGAAGAAGCCTACAAGGTATGCAATAACTCGATTGTGCTTCTTCTTCAATGTTATATGTGCAAAATCAGTAGACGTTTCCAAGCTAGATAAGTTGGAAGAAAATGTAGTAGTTACTTTGTGTTTGCTTGAGAAGTACTTTCCCCCTTCATTCTTTGATATCATGGTTCATCTAGTAGTACATCTTGTCAGAGAAGTTCGTCTATGTGGGCCAGTATATTTTAGATGGATGTATCCGTTTGAAAGATATATGAAAGTGCTAAAGGGGTATGTTCAGAATCGTACTCGTCCCGAAGGTTGCATTGCTGAGCGGTATATAGCTGAAGAAGCTGTAGAGTTTTGTACCGAGCATTTATCTGATGTTAGTACAGTTGGAGTGCCTTCAAGCCAGAATATGGGAGTTTCAAAGCCATTATCAGGTTGCACAGTGAGCTTAGTTGATATGGACTTGTTGAATCAGGCACATCTATATGTCTTAGAGAATACGGAGGAAGTCCTACCTTATATCGAGTATGTATGAGTTTAATTTTTCATATGTAGCCATTTTAAATATTATTACTCCTTATGTTTATCTTATATACAAGGGACCGTAATGCGTGTTTTTTTCGTGTCAATTGTAGGGAACATATGATCCACATCAAGACCACTTATCCGAAATTTAGAAAGAGAACAAAGTGGCTACAAGATAAGCACAATAGCACTTTCATTCAATGGCTACGCTTTAAGGTATATATGTTATTGAATGACATATTGAACTTATTTTAATTTTCTTTCTTTCTATATATATGTTAGATTGAATTAAGATATATGTTTAATTTGCAGGTTCAAAGTGAATTTAATGGGGAAGACAATAATGGCATATCAGAAAATTTGAGGTGGTTAGCAGCTGGTCCAAGCATGGCAGTGCCATCATATAGGAGCTATCTTATTAATGGTGTCAAATTGAACACCAAGGCACTAGATGATGTGCGAACTGTCCAAAATAGTGGAGTTTATTTACTTGCACATACTATGCAAGTTGCTAGTGCCAAGGATAAAAACCCTATTGTCTCCAATATGGGTTTTTATGGGGTTATTCAAGAAATTTGGGATCTTGACTACCAAAAGTTTAGAATCCCAGTCTTGAGGTGTAATTGGATAGATAACACTTCGGGCCTTGTAGTCGACGAACTTGGATTTACCCTTGTAGATCTTAGTAAAATTGGACATAGGAATGACCAATTTGTTATGGCTTCTCAAGTCAAACAAGTATTTTATGTTGACGACCCAATGCATCGTGGTTGGTCGGTAGTGTTATCAATGCCTAATAGAGAATATAATGATGTTATTGGTGATGATGTGCTAGGTGATATTAGAATTGAGTGTGAGCCATTTACTAGAGGGATACCAAATGTTGACACATTTGATGACCTAGTGGGTGAGTTTGGGAGTGAGAATATTAGAGATGGGTGTGATGATATATGGATTGATTGATTGTTGTAATGTATGACATTAGTTATGCAGTTAATTGTATGACATTAATTCATTGCTTTGTATATCATTTTAATTCCGATAACATTTTCATTCTGCAGGCTTTGGGCACGACAAATCAAAAATTAAAAATAATCGGTTAAAGCTGAAAATACGACGGTCAAGTTACAAAAATCGCAAAAAGAGACGTCTACAAAACAACCAATGTCGGGTTTTCACAACCGACATGGAATGACAACGCAAAAATGAAATAAAACCCGCCATTTGAAAAAGAAAACACGTCGGTTAATTAAAATTCATTTCGAAACGGTTAATAAATATTTAAAACAACGACGGTAAATAAATTAATCAACGACGAACAATAATGTATAACACGACGGCAGAGTTCAAACCGACGAATTTACGAATATAGTCAATTGATGATTAACGTCGTAAAAACATTGTTTCACGTCAGTTATAATTAAACAATTGACGTCTCGGAGAATACACACATCAAAAAAGGTTATAAAAGAGGCTTAACAAAGACTAGCCACGTCATGGAATAAATAAATAACCGACGTCGTAAGCATATAACAACGTCGAATAATTGAATTCTTCGGACATAGTAAAGTGTAACCACGACCTTCATTTTACAATAACCGACGTCAAATCCATAACTCAAGGCGTTTCGTTACTTTTTAACGACGGTTAGGATAAAAGCAATGACGTCTCAGAGATTACACACGGCTAAGTGGCTCACAAAAGAGACTTTTAAAATGCCAACCACGTCAAAGTCTACAACCACCGACGTCGTAAAACACTAACAACGTCCTAAAATGTGACTCATAGGCCGTAGTAAATGGATTAAACATGACATGTATTTTAATTAACCGACGTGTAATCATATAACAACGTCGAATAATTGAATTCTTGGGACATGGTAAATTATAACCACGACCTTTATTTTACAATAACCGACGTCAAATCCATAACTCAAGGCGTTTCGTTACTTTTTAACGACGGTTAGGATAAAAGCAATGACGTCTCAGAGATTACACACGTCTAAGTGGCTCACAAAAGAGACTTTTAAAATACCAACCACGTCAAAGTCTACAACCACCGACGTTGTAAACTACTAACAACGTCCTAAAATGTGACTCCTAGGCCGTAGTAAATGGATTAAACATGACAGGTATTTTAATTAACCGTCGTGTAATCTTAAATTCACGTCGTTTGTTTCTATGTTCAAGCCGTCAAAATAATTTTCAACGTCTGTGGTGACCTAAAGGGTCGTGGTTATGTTTTTTTTTACGTCAGTTCAAGTAAATATACGCCATGTTAAATATTTAAGACGTCACTTGTTTTGACAAAAGTGACGTCTAATTTACCATGTTATATATTTTAGACGTCAGTTTTTTTATTTAGTGAACGTAGTATTTATTAACCACGACGGTTTCTACGTTTTACACGTCGGTTTTGTTTTATTTAGAGACGTTGATAAAAATATTTATGTCGGGTTTGTAGTTGTTTTTGACATTTAACATTATTTAAACGTCTGTGTTTTACTAAAACCGTCGTCTAATATAGTCGAAAGTTGTCTTTTTATGCTTTTATATATGAAATCGACGCGGTTTTAGTGTTTTTTATGACGTGTAATATATTAACCACGTCGGTTATTTGCCGTCGTTATTTCATGTGTTAAAAGACGGGGGTCGATTTCTCGTCGGTTGTAAAACATGATACACAACGGTGGATTCCCGTCGTCTATTTTGTTTTTTGTAGTAGTCATTACTTTGAAACTTCAATTCTTCACGTTCATGATGAATATAGATCATAATAGAAAGAAAGAAAAGAGGATGGTAATGAGTGGCGTCGATGAAAATTAAATTGACGAGTTATTCTTCAGATTTGTTGGGTAAGCTAGAGTGAATTAATTTTTCCACTAAACCAAAACAAGAAGCACGCTTTGCTTGACAGGACTACCAATTGCTGTCTTGCAAGCGCACTTCCAGTTAAGCATGCTTTGAGAAAATGCTAATCACTTGTGGAATGCTCATGAAATCAGGTCATATAAACCGCAAGTTAGCTCATAATAAATTCATCAGGGACTAAATTCCTGGATAGAAGTGCAGATTATGACACAAACAGTGGGTGAAAGTCAAAGCGCTGGAATCAAAATTTAGAATGTCTCTTTGGCCTTCTGTCAAGCATACAATGATCCACCAATAACATCCAATGAAGCTCTTACTTCTATCAATTTCATTTCATTCAGTTCCAACACAAAAATGCAAAATTTCCAAAGAGACGAAGACTCTGACTCCAGGGTGTGAAAACCCCAAAAGTCTTCCCAAACCGTCTTCCAATTAAGAAAATGACAAAAAAAATGGAAAGACCTTTCCAAGTCTTGAACTTTGAAGACTTAGATTTTATTGTGGAAAAGAGAATAGGCCACATAATAAAATCATGAGACTTGGATTTTATGACATATCATTATGCTCTCTAGCAGATCCACACAAACAATATCTTATAATATAACAATGAAATCTTTGACTTGTTATAAAGTATGCTGTAGCTTATTGCCTTCCCCTGTATGTTCAGCTTCTTTCATCACCAGCATCACTAGGTGATTTGACAGACCTCACCATTCTCTATCTCTATAATAATACTATTGATAAGTGTATTATTTCCTATATTTTTATACCTCTTTTATTTGGTTTTTGTAGGGAAAGTTAATTAGAAAGAGCATTATTACCTTACTTTCCTTATTTTCAGCGATTCTGCGCTCTTGGAAGGATTTCAACTGAAAATTGACTTTTCGAATGAATTTTAGTGCAAGGCCAATTGGAGAAGAAAGCTAAGACATTGAAGATCATTGCGTCAAAGTTTCATAATTTTCTACCAAGCCAAATGCTCCAGACTTGCAAGTCAAGACAGCCTAAGTTGAAATCCCGTCAGAACTGCACTGCTGTTGAAGATTGAAGATTTGAAGACCTTTCCGATTTTTCCTAGTGGCGTGTAATATATGCTTGGAAAGCTTAGAGATAAAGCTACGTTTCTGATATTTTTCCAGAATTTTATAGGAAGTGGAACGACCCCAAAACGTGCGTGCAAGATGGCTGACGTGTTTCCAAGTCAAAGAAGGATTCTTTCCTAATTTGTTTCCTTAATTGTTTGGGATTTCGTTTTGCTTTAGGAGAGTTTTTCCAGACCTTTTAAGAGTAGGGTTTAGTTGTTTTACAATATATAAGATCTCCCTACCATCTCTTCAGAGGATCATCCTCCCTTATATCATCTTTTTCACCAACTTTCATACACCCAGAGAAACATCAGAGAGAGCCAAGGATTTGCTGCTGCACTACTTGAGGAGCTTACGAAGGTGTTCCTGTGGAGACTCCGAAGATCAAATCCATCTGCCAAATCGGTTTTATGACAATAATTCTCTTGTTTATATTTTTCTTTTGTCATGAACTAATTTCCCTTGCTAGGGCTACACTATGCCAAAATTTGGCTTTAGCAACACTACATTGGCATCAGTAAAACTGAAAATCGATGCTTTAAGTACATTAGACATTGCTTTTATAAATTAAGATGCTAAAAGATAAAAAGACATCAGCACAAATATTTTGTTTTCGTTAGCGATGCCTTGATGCCAATTTAGCATCATCTGTTCTAACGACTGATGCCTAAAGTGTTTTTGTTTTTTTTTTTTTGTAAAGTGGGGGGCTTTTTTTTGGGAAGCACTGATGCTGAAAGTATAGTCAACGCTCCAACAAAAAAATTTCACGCTCCCTCTCCTTTTTTCAGACTCCCTCGCAACCTTGGCTCCTCTCCCTCGCATTTTTTTTCAATCCCTCCCAAACTCACTCTCCATTTTTCAGCTTCTATCTCCTAAAAAAATAAAACTCACAATTTTTTTGGATCTCCTCTATCTCCTTCTTCTCTTTCCTCCATCTAGACACTCGAAGTTTGGCCACAGCAAAAATGACCTAAGGCCTTCGAAGAAAGGGAGAGCCATAGGCATCCTCCTCCTCGTCCAGAGAGAGCCATGGAAGTCCCTTCATTAGGGTTTTAACCTTCGGCGTTGGCATCCTCTTTCTCGTCGCGTCGTCGTGTGAGATTATTTAAGTTAGGGTTTCAATGTTTTGGGAAATTTCAGTTAGGGTTTCAATTTATTGAGTAATTTCTCTAATCTTACTGTGTTTTTCTCTTTGCGGCTGGCTCATTGTCTCTTGGATCTCATTGCCTCTCTGGGCTTTAATCTAATGTATGAAAATCTCTAACCTTTTGATTTTTGGGTGTTTCTGATTTGGTGTTAATGTTTCTGAATTGTTTTCATCTTTCTTCAATCTCCTACCTTTTTCATTTTATTTATGTATTAATGTTTATGGATCTCATGCTTACCTTTTGGTGCAGGTATTTGGAGGTGACGGATCTACGATTTTCTCTTTCTCAAGATTGCTATATCGCTCAACTCATCTCTGTGTTCTCAGTTTCTCGCTCAATTCGTATCTGCTCTCACACTTTTCCTTACTCATCTCTCCGCTCTTACTCTCTCACTAACCTCTGAAACCACAAACCCACCGAAGTCCCAACTTTTCCAATTTTTTTGTGGTACTGCAGGATTAGGGCCTTCTAAGTTTACATATAGGTATAATTAGTTTTCGTTATGAACTACTAAAGTACGTGGTATGAAACTAATTTGTGTATGGTTGTTGAAGGTCTCTCCTAGCAGGTAGTTTATTGTTTCATATATGACAATAAGCTGTGAAATATCACTTGTGTGGTAAATTAAGTTTTACTAGTTAAGCGAGAACTATAATCTTCCTTCCAATAAATCACCTTCCATCTCTCATCTGATTTTGGTTTGTCTTTGTCTGGGTAAAGACGCATTTAACTACTAATAGGGCATTATAGGAAAAATTCAATTGTAAATTATCTATTATGTAGTGACCTTTCAAGTGGTTCTAGTAAATATAAAAAGTTGTGCCTTGGTATGACTGAACATTAATATATGTCCAATCTATCCCAGAATAAAGGAATACAGCAGAGAAGCCGACAAACCAATTCATATATGCTCTCACCCTTTTCCAATTTTTTATGTTGCTATGTTTAGGTTTCAAACACAGTAAGCAAATTGCTTTCTCCAACTCCTAAGTCTCCTTCAGGTAAAACCTAAAACACATTTATTTTGTCTTATTGATCTGCATAGATTTTTTGGTTTATGTTGTTGTCCTAAATTCACTTCTCAAAACCCACGCATAGATTTTTTGGTTTATTTTGTCTTTTGTATACTTCCATTCTGCAGCATCTTTACAGCTATAAGTTGTTCATAGTTAAGTTTGCAAATCTATACTTTTCTAATCTATACTTCCGCTCCATGTGAACTTGTCTGGTGGAGTTTAATTTCTAATTTTGAATACAAGTGAAGTGATAAAACTGTACCTGAAAAGCTTATATGTAAATATCTGTAACTAGTTCGGTTTCATTTCCTGCATGTATTGCAGTCAGCCAGACTTGGGGTGGATGAGAAGAGTACAACAAATACTTGGTCGTAAACCCCAACGTAATCTGCATGTAGGTACCACTGAGTTTGTCCAAGTACTTAAGCAATTATATATATGCCATCATCTCTCTGAACTTTTCTCTTCTTTATATAGGCAATATATGTCCTTCACCCAACTTTTGGCATGAAGGCTGCAATATTTGCTCTGCAATTGTTTGTGGACAATTTGGTATGCCTAACTTTGTTTGTGATTGTTATTCCTTAAGACTACATATCACTTGAAAATGGCTTCAAGTGAATGTCATTCTAACTTTTGTTTCTAGGTCTGGAAGAAAGTGGTATATGTAGATAGATTACTGCAGCTCTTCAGATATGTTCATCGTGAGCAGTTGTTGACCATCCCTGACTTTGTGTTCCAGTTGAGTTTCTATGTTCCTTCCCCCACTTATCCCACTCCAATTTTTATAGCAACTTGGATTTAAAATTCCCAATTTTTATAATCAATGCATGCACGATTTAGAAGTCAATGGTGGGAAGGGCCTTATTGTTCTGTTTCAGCAAATTTTCAATCTCTGAATCATAAGACAATAATATATATTTGCACTTACGGTACATGGCTTATGAATTCTTATCTTACTCTTAAATGTTGTGCCTACTTGGTATATATTTGCACTAATGGTACATGGCTTATTTCGTTAAGAGTTTAATTTCATCTACAAGAAAATAATATACTTGAAATCTTTTATTTATCTGAACCTCAATTCAATTTGCAGGAAATTCAAAAGAGGGTATTTTTGTGTGGTACATGGCTTACTCTCTACCTCATCACATGATCATTTAATTTCTAGTTGAAACAGGAGTGGGATCCATTTAATGACTTGCTGTTATCTAATTAGATTGGTTGACAAATTAGATTATCTTGTTGACCAATATGATTTCGTAAATTTGCATATTGGTTATTTTAAAGTGACAACATATCTTATGCAAATTTAGTACCTTGCACTTTTTAAGCTTATGTTCATATTTTGTGTTTACCTTCTACATGTTTTTTTTTTTTTTCCAGTATAGAGCTAGAAGGAAGGACACTTACACCCAAATGGAATTGGATGAGGTGCGAGAAGAATTGGCAACTCATGTCCTAGAATGACTTTTTGATTGAGCTAAACATTCCTTCATTTTACATGTCTTTCTAGCTAGAATTTTGTGGTGTAGGGCTGGTAAATTTGTGATTTGGATGTGACAAGTATGGATAATTCAAGTATTTTGCGCATATATATATGTAGACAAGTATGGATATATTTAAATTACTGTTTATGTGAAACAATCAAAATACCTACCCTTTCCTTACATAAATGATGCCTATTGTTTATAACAACTTTAGTTTTCCAGAAATAACTGAAGTTGAAAGATAAAAACAACAACCAGACATCCATTATCACTGATGCCTAAAACGAGAAGTAGCATCAGCATTTATGTAACCACCAGCACTATTGGAGGCTTTTCACGTCCGCAAAATAAAAAAAGCGATGATGTATAACATAATTCACAACACCATTATTTGTTTCTATGATGTTGTAATTGATAATATGCATCAACATAGTAGATATTACTGATGCTGTTAGACCCCTTTAGCCTCACCCCTTTCAAAACTACTGATGATGTTAGATCTCTTTAGCCTCCTCTCTTTTGAAAGTACTGATGCTGTTTCGGGTTTAGGCGTCAGAAGTCAACCTTTTTTTGGCACCCGGAAATCATTTAGGCATCGGAGTTTACTTGATATCCGATGTAGTAAGTGATAAACAGCGACGGAGAATATCCGTTGCCTATTACATAGGAATAGGCAACAGTCACCAATACCACGGTATTTATGTGTAATAGGCAACGGATTTTATCCGTTGCTAAAGCCCTTTTTTGGCATAGTGCTACGATGTAGCCTAACCATGAATACTTAATTTTTATAGTTATATTAATTCCTTATTATTATCCCATGTTGAGTATTTGTTATTGTTCTTAATGATTTAAATATCTAGCTAATATTTAATTGATGATCCAAGCGGAGACCGAGAGGAGATGTTTGGTGTTTGCTTCTTGTAACAAATACCATGACTTGAATGAGTGCCCGAGAGGGACTAACATGACTCATGCAATTTTCTTGCAGGTTCTCATAGAACTTAATGGGTTCTTAATTTTCTAAATCTGTTGCTCGAGAGAGAATGGGTTGTTAATTAAGAATACTTTTGGTTGAGCCCGAGAGGGGATATCGAATGAATTAGGAGAAACCAACTGTCAACATCGATAGTAATTAGGGTTAATTGGCTAAAAGAATTAAGTGGAATTGGTTATGGTGAAATCGGATGCTCTAGTGTCTAATCAAACTTGATTTTCCATCGTTAATTAAATTGTTATTTTTCATAATTGTTTTAGTTTACTTAAATCAATCAATCTTCTTAATCAATTGTTCAGATAAACTTTTGAATTAATCATAATTGATAGTTAATAGGAAATTACAGTCTTCGTGGGAACGACACTCTACTTAATTCTATATTACTTGTGCGAATTGTGCGCTTGCAATAAAATTCACAACAACTATCTCTATAATAATACTGTTCGTTGTGTCCAAAAAAATAATAATACTGTTTCTCTCTTTTCGGCCGAGGTGGCCGATGGAGGAAACTTTTGGTCATTTTTCTCTTGGATTGTGTAGGCGTGTCACGACCAAGTCACTAGTTGGCTTGAATGGAAAAAGTTGGATTGTTGTGTTCGCACTTTTGACTTCTACCAAGCAAAGAACCTCCTCTTAGCCTAGGTCCTTTCACTTCCTCGGGGTCGAGGATTGTTAGGTCTCGTATGGGTATTTTCAGTATTTTTTGGGATTTAATGATAATGACGCAAATTAAATTAAAAGGGGATTAAACAAAATAACAAGAAAGTAAATGTAAAAATAAGATCGAAGCAAAACGTAACTTTAAGTAAGAATGAAACAAGAACGATATGAACGACAAAGGTGATAAAATAAATAAATCTAAAATCAAATTAAACTTAAAGTAAATTCGATAACAAAAAGTAAACTAATAAACTTGAATCTTAAAACAACATAATGAAAAATGCAAGAAATTAAAGTTACACTAAATAAAGCGAAGAACCGTTCTAGTCTACTTGCTTGGAAAATAAAAACCTAGTCTAGGAATAGAAAAATGAAAGACAAAAAATAAGTTTTTGTGTCTGATGTCGGGGTCCCCTTTGCGTTGATTAAGGTATAAGCCAATGTGGCAACCATAAGCGATCAAAGAAGAGCTATAATTATGTATGCCCAGAAATAGTTTTACTGGTCGATGACCTAGATTTTATGTTTGGTAAGTAGTGAGGCACGTATTCACTTCTTCTTCTAAATTTAAAACATTAGGGAAATTATATTAATAGGGTTAAACTTGAATTTAAATGTGTTTAAAAAAAATATATTGTTGGGTGAACTTGAATATTTATAGGGTTTAATTAAAGGGAAATAGCCCAAAATGCCACTAATTTTTTAGTTTTAAGTGGAAATACCAAGCCTCCCCAAAAATTTTGCAAATACCACCTATAAATATATATTTATTGTCCACTTACAGCCCACATAACACTTTTTCTGAAATTTAGTTCTCTCCCACTCTCTATTCATTCTCTCTCTCTCTCTCTCTCTCTCTCTCTCTCTCTCTCTCTCTCTCTCTCTCTCCGCTCTCTCTCTCTAACGCAGCTCTCTCTCTCTCTCTCTCTCTCTCTCTCTCTCTCTCTCTCTCTCTCTCGTGCAGTTGTACCTGTTCTGAATTGTCCCCATCTCTCTGTTGTGAATCTGGAAACCCTACATCGACTCCATCTTCTAGGTAAGTCTTTTGAATAACATAAGGTCGCAGCTGCTTGCAACCTTGAAGCTCTACTCCATTGTTGACCTCCAATAGGCATTCTTGATGGTCATTTTCTTAATCTTTGTGGAACCGGTGGGACACTTGTCAAACTTATGGTGGAAACTAGAGCACAGGCAAAGCTCAAAAACAAAGCAGTCGAAATGACTTCTGAGACTCCTGAGTCCACCTCACCAATCACAATCACCGAGACCGAACGTACGGCCGAGTCCATGCAGGAACAGGCAGTAGTGGAGGAGCTGATGTCCAAGCAGGCCTACAGGATAGAAACATCCTTCATGGCCGCAATGGACAGGTTCTCCTCGGAACTGCGAACGCTTTTTCAGGAGAGGATGCCGGTAGCCTCGCCTGCGACACCTCCCAGAGCCGGACCGAGGAGCCAAGAGCGCGAGAGAATCCAGCCTTATGGCAAAAGCAGCAGCCTCGGCGTATCGGCCCACACCCAAGCATCAGGCTACGGCCAGCATTCTTTGCCGCCGACAAACAACTGGGGGCAGTCCCAGCCCACATGGGCGAATTCGAGGCCAACCTACTCGACAGAAACGGGGCGCGGACCATTCCATTCTTTGGCCGTATCACTAGGGCACGGCAGCCTCGCGCATCCTGCGATCCATCCACTCTGCCCAGTTCACACTGCGGCCGTCTGCACCCATCCTGGCCCAAGCAACGCGACAGCCGTATCATTACAGCAGTACGGTCAGAGCAATCCGACCGTTTCACCACCAGTGCAGGCGTCATTGTTTTCATTGGGCTCTCACCTTCACTACGGTTCGGCCAATCCACCGGCAACGCATACGCACCTTGGCCAGACCCACGGCGCTCATCTGGCGTCAACCAGCGCGGTCGTCCCAGCCGAGCCCCTAGTTCAAGTGGCCAGCAGACAAGGCCACAGAACGAGGTGCCACAGATCACGCGGCCGTATGCAGCCCAGCAAGAGGCGCCACCTCAAGGGGTCCGATTCGAAGACGTCCGGCGGATGATCGAAGACGGCTTAGCCCAAAGGCGGCCGGACGTACCGAGATACACGAGGCCGTACCCGCCAGAAATCGACCGAATCCCTCTTCCCCGGAACTATCGATTGCCGGAATTCATGCTATTCTCCGGGGATGGGTGTTGCATTCCTAAGAGGACACAAATTAATGTGCAAACAACCAATTAAAAATACCCGCAAGTGCACGAATCTATCGAAGTATAGATTATGTAAGTACGGGGTCGATCCCACGAAGAACTTGTCGGCTTCCTATAAGTTCTAATTTGAGTACATAAAGAACACTTATTTAACACACCACAAATGCACAAATAAAAGAGGGAAACTAGAAATGAGTAAAGAAGTGTAAAAGAAATGGAACAACACAAGAAAACTAGAGAAAAACACAAACAGCACTTTCTATTGCCATTTTATCACCTGTTTATCACATGTGAACAGTGCCGTGAACAGTGAACAGTGACATGAACAGTGCCGTGAACAGTGAACAGTGACGACCGGTCGCGTGAACAGTGACGACCGGTCGTTTTTCGGCAGAGTCGAAATTTCAATAAACGTGTGATGAGCGACCGGTCGTGAACAGTAACGACCGGTCGTTTTTGGGCAGATTCGTTTCTCTGTTTTTCAATTTCGACCTCTGTCCAGTGTTTTGCCTATAACTTTCCAACCGTACGTCGAAAATTCACGTTCTTTATACGGTTGGATTCAGAACAGAAAATGCAAGAACACAACGCGGACCAAAAGTCCAAAACAATTACGGAAACAAATAAAATTCAGTATCAAAGACACACCACGTATCAAACACACAACTCACACACACATTGGGGGGGGTTTTGATTTGTTTCAAGTGACCTATTTCTATTGCATGAAAGTAAATGGACTTTGAATTTAAATGAGAAAGGCAGAGATGAAATATCAAAGAGTGGAATTAAAAAGTAACAAACACTAGGGTTTCGGAATCCACCCTAAACAATTCTACCCAAGTTCATGAATACTCAAGTGATGAACTCTAAACGTGTTGATGAAAATGTTCGCAATCAAGGCCATGGGTCGTGGCTCAAGACGCATTGATTCTCTCTAATATACGTAAAGTGCATGGTTCGTGCTACAATACTTGTGCCCTCCCCATAACCGAACCTAGGTATGGTTCGTACTTTGATTCAATTACAAGGAGAACCCATTAAGTTCAAAGAGAATATGAACATCACAAGAATCCTAATAGCATGGTGTTTACATTAGGTATTCAAGAAACCAATTCACATGGATGATTCTTACTTCATCCATTTATTGTTTAGGATAACATGAAGATACACATAATCCCAACAATCTCAAGAAGCATGCTTTCAAAGATGGCCAACCAAGGAAAAACACACATCAAGGATAGATTAATTTGGTGAATTGGAATTCATCAACAATATCTAGAAATTCATACACTCAAGTATCAAAACAATAAGGTAATCATGTTTAGGGCTTCAACCTAAGCCCTAGCTATAGAGTTTAGTTGCTCATACTTATTTCAAATACAAACTCAAAATGAAATTAGAAAGAGTTTACAGATTTTCAGAAAATGATGAAAGCTTCAAGATCATCAATGGTGGAAGTCTTCTTCTCCACTTTTCTTGGCTGCACCTTGGCTTTCTCCAAGCTCCAAACTCTCCAAAATCTGCTCTCAATCTGTATAGAATGTGGAATAGCCTGATTTCCCACGATCAAAAGGCTCCCAATATCAGATTGCAATTTTGACTTCTCCTCCCTCTCTCCTCCTTTCCAGCTTTTACCTTTTAATATAAAACTACCACCTTTGATAAAGCCTTAGCCCATTGTCCCCTTGCCATGATGGAGCTTTGACTTCACAAAGATGCCAAAAGCTCAGAAAATATCTATTTTACAAATGTAATTCCTTGTTACCAAGAGTTATGGTAACAAGAAGTTAAGATGACACAAGGGAGGTAAAAGCTGGCCAAATCCGGACTTCCAGAACTGTGGTAACATGATGGATTGGTTGGATAGGCAATACTTGTCCAATGGAGCTCAAATTTGGATATGTTGTAGTTAACATCCATTGGAACAAGTCTCATGAAGATCATGACCTTATCCGAGCACCAGAGCATGTTGATCCCAGGCCAAGAAGTTGACCTACGAAAATGAACAAAAACAGAATTTATAACTAATAATGCACTTTTAGCTCATTTTCATCCCAACCAAGGCAAAATCTAAGAAAACACAAAAAGGAAGTAAAAAGCTATAAAATGTCAAGAACTAACTCAAAATAGTGGGTGAATAACATGAAAAATCATGTGTAAAAATGAACCGAACAAACTTCCCAAACTTATCTTTTGCTAGTCCTCGAGCAAAACAGAAACTAAAACAAGACTCGAAACAAAACTTTTCGAACACTTTCCAAAGAGAGAGTGACTTATGCAAATGACTCAAAAATTTTCACAAGAAAAACTTAGTTTAGACATTAGTCACAAGGCGGCAAAGTTCAGAACACAACATGCTCAAGTGTAGTAGTGTGATGGCCAAATGAAACTCATTCTCCAATTTCAGTTTTCACACAACTTCAAAAAATCATACCAAGCACAAATGTAACTTCAAATCTCACCAAAGTTGTCCTCTCACAAATGAATCACTCGGGAGAGGGTTACAATGCATCACTCAATAATAGACATGAGAATAGAGTTAAACCATAAGGGACTTAACTCAAAATTAGCAAGCTGAAAAACATGCATGAATATGATCTCAAGAAGGATGCTAAACACTCAAAAGCTGAAAAATGTGTGCAAATCAACCACATGACATTTAGGATCAATTTAGGTCTTTATTATAGGTTGTAATGGGGCTAAGGGTGCAAGGTGAGTAAGAAATGAAGGATATGGATACAACAAAGTCCAAGGAACTCACAATGTAAGAGCATATAATCGTTGACTAAAAGACTTTGAAACATCACGCTTAAGATTTTCAATTTTTTTTTTTTTTTTTTTTTTTTTTTTTTAGGGGTGATCAAATAGACCACAAAGCCTTGTACCTCCACTAATTATGATTCACACTCCTTCCTTCCATTCGAACAACCAAGAAACATGGAATTGGATTTGAAACCATTGCCACTTAACCACAACTTTTCTCTTTTCTTTCACCCTTTGAGTGAAGTACTCTTTTTTTTTTTTTTTTTTTTTGAAATGTAATAACCCTTCCCAAACTTAGCATGAAAAACATATCTAAATTAAAGCTCATGAGTTCCTTAGAAAGGTATATTCTTGTTTTTCAGGCTAAGGCTAGAAGTAAAAATTGGTTACTTGAAAGAAAAGGCTTACATACATATAGGCTCAAGGTGGTTAACAATGGAAAATCATGCTTAAGCATGCATACGGTTAGCTTGAAAGGCACAAACGGTCCAAAGAGGGCCTCAATATCATTTCTCAAATGTCATGTAATCAAATTGCACAAGAATGAGTGACTTTTAAGTGCTCAACCAAATCAATGAATAATGAGATCAAACAACAACTCGGATGACAAGAAAATAAGAATATGTGTATAACACTCATGAATTGAAGCAAAAGGCTCAAAGCTCACATTATATGGTTATACAAGTCTAATTCATGCTTGATACAATTCTTTGGATCATGCAAATCCCTCAACTGGAGAATTATGAAACAAATGGCAAGTGCATAGAGGGTTTCAAACATATCATGCTAGAACGATGCCATTTAGTGAATAACAAATTTTTTTTTTTTTAGCATTTTCAATCAAGTCATGTAAACATTCATCACAATCTCATCGTATATGTCCGGAAAGTGACTTGAAAACAAAAAGACTCAAAACAGAAAAGAAAACAAAATAAAAGAAAGCAAGAGTTTAAGTGAAACGAAAAAGACTTGCTATCCCTTCCCAAACTTAAAAATAAACATTGTCCTCAATGTTAAAGAACTTAGGCATCAACAATGTTATAACAAGAAATAAAGGGAATAAAGCAAGTCCAACCAAGGCAAAATCTAAGAAAACACAAAAAGGAAGTAAAAAGCTATAAAATGTCAAGAACTAACTCAAAATAGTGGGTGAATAACATGAAAAATCATGTGTAAAAATGAACCGAACAATGGGCAGACCTCCTCCATTGAACACATAGGCCGTTTCACGGCCCAGTGTGGGGAAGCCGATTCGGACGCCCAGAAGCTACGCCTATTTGTTCATTCTTTGACCGGCGCCGCGTTCTCATGGTTCATAAACCTTCTGCCGAACTCAATAAGGGATTGGTCTGATATGGAAAGGGCATTCCACAAACATTTCTATCAGACCAACCGAGAAATAACGGTCACCGAGCTGGCAAGGATGAGCCAGGCGTCGGACGAATCACCTCGCGATTACCTACAGCGATTCAAAACATGTAGGAATTGGTGCCCCACGAACCTACCAGGGAGGGAGTTCGTCAAGATGGCCGAGGAAGGCTTGGAATTCGAATACCGGAAGAAATTCCAGGGAATCGAGTTCCGGGACATGCATGACTTGACCAACAAGGTGGACAGGTATGCGTCCTTGTTGAAGGAAGAGATGCAGAAGAAGATGGCCTCAAAGGGGACCTACTACAGGAATCCCATCGTCAGCTACCCCGAAGCAGACGGCTCCGCGGAGGCCGAGGGCGAGGAGTTAGAGATGAGTTCGGCCGTAGTCATAATAGACAAACCCTTCGTTTGCAGAGGGCTTGTTAAAACTGACAATAGCCGCACAAAAATCCCCGACGCCAAGTTCGCAAAGCGGGAAATGAAGGCCTACACTTTTGACTTAACAAGGGCCAAGGCTATCTTCGACCTGCTATTCGCCGAGAAAAAGGTCAAATTGTCCTTCGGCCATAAAATTCCGAAACCCGAAGAGCTCAAAGGGAAAAGTTTTGCAAATACCACAGTTCTTGGTCTCACAACACCAACAACTGCGTTGTCTTGCGAGACGTTATCCAGAAATTAATAGACGAAAAGAAGCTCCAGTTTCCGGAGAAGGCGGCCATGCAGGTCGACTCCAAGCCGTTCCCTCCACCTGTCGTCAACATGGTCGACGCTCAACTCCAAGCCGGGCATAGGGAAGTCCGTCTATCGGCGAAGGGGAAGGAGCCACTGGCCGAACTGGAGCCGGCCCTTTGCGAGCGATGCAAGTATGAGATCGGGAAGGAGCCACTGGCCGAACTGGGTCACACCACCATGCTTCACGATCCCAAATGTCGATTGGACACCCACTTGCGCTAATCAAACTCCACTATGCGTAAATTCAGCCTCGATTACTCATCTAGGAACTCTTCCTATAAATACAAGGCTCAAGCTACATTCAAAAGGTTCAAACACCAAACCAAAGCCTCCCACGGAGCAACTTATTTTTTCCTGTAATGCACTTTCAATATCTTTACTTGCTTTCCTAGGAGTAGTGTTAGACTGTAAGGAAAATTCATTCATCAATATATCATACGACCCTTGATTTTCAAGGCGCCGGAGCACCATCTCTGTTGTTCGTTCCCTCACCCCATATATCATACGACCGTCGCTCCCTGAGCGACGCGCCGGAGCATCGCCCAAAACCCACCACTAACACCATCACTCAACGGCCTTGTAGTTCAGGCCGTGAACCTAACAGTCGAGACTAGTTCCTCTCTCAGCTACAATCGTTTGATTAGAAGACGAGTTCAAACAGGCACACCACTGATCCATCCTACACTCATCAACATCTCGACGCACGGTAGACCGTGCTGGCACGCCCGCGAACAACCGCACTGCACCCAAAAGCAGGAAACTGCGTGTCAACGCATATCCCCTCGGCCCGGAACTCTAGGCCGTGAGATTTGCCATCACCCCCTCTCTCTCTCCTTGCCATCACCCGTCTCATCTCTCCCTCTCCCACATGGCTAAGTGCCACCACACTGCTCTGGCCACCCGGCTCTCAATGTGAGAAAAAACTCCGTCCATTTTAGCTATTGCCGCATCTTTTCTCAAAGATCCAATTAAACTAACTTAGGCATTGGAGGGCCTTTGGCCAACACCATCTGGGTGTGGTATTTTACTCCTATTTGTTTCGCAAGAACCGAGGAAGAAAGAGAAAGAAGCTCGAAGGGTGAAGAATCTACATGCAAATATTCTCCCGCGAGAAATGTGCAAAAACATACTCTTTTTCTTAGTTTTTATGTTTAATTTCTCTTCTTTATTACTTATTTACCTTGTTTTCTTCTTTTATAGGTAAATTTAAACAAAAGAATTAATTTTGAGATTTTTAAGGCAATCTTTGATGCGTTATGCACATTTTCTCATAAACTGCATGTGCTAATCAGCTGACTTTACGGAATAGTCTGTACTTTCTCAAGATGAATCAAGTTACGAACTTTATATGGTTGGAAATCCCAGGGTGTCTAGTGTCTATAGAATTTTACGGTTTGTGGTTTAGAAGTCTGAAGAGGAAGATATCACGTTTTGGGTGACTGCTATTTAAATCTTGAACTTATGTGCGGGAATTGGATTGATTACTTGGGTTATCTATTTTATCTAAGTAATTAATTGGGTCTCAATTTTCATTCCAAGACGAAGATAAGGCATATTAGAAGATTCTAGAAGAGCCCAATGGGATGGGTATGTTTTGTTATGAATTAGAAAGTTGAATAAGTCAATCTCCTTCTCAAATAAGGATTACTTAGTTCTCAAGAAAAAAAGAAAAGGAAACAAATCATATTTGAAGAGGGATTCATATTTGCAATCCTTGGAGGTTTTGAGAGCCTATAAATTCTTCTCTTTTATGTTCTGAAAATACCTATAGGATGGCTTAAAACTCTTAAAGCGTAAAGTATGTGTTTTAAGTAGTTAGGAGTATTACAATAATACAAATAAAACACGCCAAGGGGATTGATACGATGTATCAATCCTGTACAGTTTAGAACGTAAAAGCAGAGAAAAACACAGAAGGTATTTTACGTGGTAAACCCCACCTCTGGGGAAAATTCACGGGACCTAATAGTCCAAGGCAAATCCACTATAGAACGATGATTACAAGAAGTATACAAACTTGTCCTAGACACTCTAGACAACGTACCAACTTCTCCGTAACTCAACTTCTCGCGGGATTTCTCCTTCTCTCCTTATGTTGAATCCAATTCTTGAAGCAATCGATCCAAGCTCACCGGAGGTATGAGAACTGTGTAACTTATGCAAATGGATGCAAATGGATGCAAGGACAAATCACCAAGCACTACTACAAAAATTGAAATAGACGACGGGGAAACACCGTCGTCTTTTTCTTTTTCAAACCGTCGTTAAATCGACCGTCATCTTTTTGAAAGTCAAACTACGACGGTAATTAACCGTCGTCTATTATATGTAAAAACGACGGTTTTTAAAAGAACCGTCGTCTATTACATGTAAAGACGACACTTTTTCTGAAAAAACCGTCGTCTATTGAATGTAAAGACGACACTTTTTTTTATAGAACTGTCGTCTATTAAATGTAAAGACGACACTTTTTCTAAAAAATCCGTCGTCTATTTAATGTAAAGACGACACTTTTTCTGAAAAAACTGTCGTCTATTTAAATGTAAAGACGACACTTTTTCTGAAAAAACCGTCGTTTATTATATCCAAAGACGTCTATTAAATCTAAAAAAGACGGTTTTGTTCCAAAAAACGGCCGTTTATTATCTGTAAAAATGATGTACTAATTTCATTTTAGATATCCTAAAAAATTATTTCTTTCATAAAACTTGAAGATTCAATTGTAATTACATTGTTTACCAATCTTGATTCCTACTATATCCATACAAAATACCATATTTATAACATTATAACCTATAATTACAAAATACCATATCCAAAGCATTAACCTATGGTTGTTGTATCTTCCACAATTTGTACTTGTTCTCCACATTCAGCTGTCATCTTGGAGTAGTGTTCTAAGTCATCTTGGTCAAATGGATCTTATATTCTTCTAAGTTGCCTACCAACTGGGCCTTTGAGCTGCACTCGATATAAGCTGCAGCACCTATTTTCCATGTCATCTTCCCTGAGCAATCAAAAACCACAATAAGATTACATTATCTTGCTGTCATCTTAACTAACAAAAAATATGCATCATCTATACAAGCATAAGCTTATGCAGGAAAAGTTCATTTGTAACACAATACAGAAGAACATTTTGACTAACTTAGAGTTGCTTTTGTGACGTGGATGGCGAACTCACCAAGAAGGCGCGATGGAGATCTGTCATCGAACCTTAGGCGACATCGAAGACCAAATCTGATGTTCTAGGATATTCCCATCTCGCAAGGTCTCTAGATCTGTTTTCAAGGTCATCTTAACTAACAAAAAATATGCATCATCTATACAAGCATAAGCTTATGCAGGAAAAGTTCATTTGTAACACAATACAGAAGAACATTTTGACTAACTTAGAGTTGCTTTTGGGACGTGGATGGCGAGAGCTCACCAAGAACGCACGATGGAAATCTGTCATCGAACCTCAGGCGACATCGAAGACCAGATCTGATGTTCTAAGATTTTCCCATCTCGCAAGGTCTCTAGATCTGTTTTCAAGGACATCGTCGTCATTGACTGTGAATATGGCGTCGATGGCGGCTGGTGATGACTGATGCGAAGAACGATGGAGTTGACGGCGTCGCTGCGTCGATGGTGTCGATGGATGGTAGGTACGTATGAGGAGTAGAAAGGTGAGAGATGGAGTGTTTCAGATAGCTCAGGAGGGTTTCAAGAAGAGAGGAGCTCAGGAGGTTTCAAGGAGGGAGAGATAAAGTTTTCAGAGACGGGGGAAAATCTGAAAATTTGTCGAGCGCGAATTCACTTAAGTGGCCTTTTTTTAGCGTGTTTTAAAAGACGACGCTTGTTAATGAGAGATAAGGTTTTCAAAGAAGGGGGAAAATTTGAAAATTTGTCGAGCGCGAATTCACTTAGGCGGCCTTTTTTTAGCGTGTTTTAAAAGACGACGCTTTTTATAAAAAAAACCGTCATCTTTACATATAATAGACGACCCTTTTAAAAAAAAAACCGTCATCTTTACTTCATAATAGACGACCCTTTTTATAAAAAAATAGTCGTCTTTACATATAATAGACGACCCTTTTTATAAAAAACCGTCGTCTTTACTTCATAATAGACGACCCTCTTAAAAAAAACGTCATCTTTACTTCATAATAGACGACCCTTTTCATAAAAAAAAACCATCATCTTTACATATAATAGACGACTCTTTTTAAAAAAAAAACTATCATCTTTACTTATAATAGACGGCAGTTCTTTAAAAAAAAAGCATCATCTTTACATATAATAGACGACAGTTCTTTCAAAACAACCATGTCTTTACCAAAAAAAGGACACTTGATTTTTAAAAGACGACGCTTGTCATACCTGCTGTCGTTGTTTTTTGGTCAGATTTTAACTCTAAAGAAAACCTTTTTAATAAGACGACGCTTTTTTATTTGTGTGCATCGTTATAAAAAAAAATTCAACAGTACCTCCGTTCTTTAGTTGTTTAAGTCACTTATCCACGACATTTTTTTGTTACCGTCATCTTTTTTAAAACAATGACGGTTTTTTGTTCTACCGTCGTCTTTTTCTGGTCGTCTTTTTCACTTTTTGTAGTAGTGAAGATAATCTTGCTCTTGATGATTTATCCTTATGAACAACAAAGCACAACAACTTTCTTTTGTGAATATAAAAACTCAAGAAATACTCTAGATGTTGAAAGTTGTATTGAATGAAAACCAAGCCTTGCTTTTTATAATGGTTTTCAAAACTGGAAACAAGATCAATTAGTTCCTAATCAACAGATTAGTTTTTCAATCAAAGAAGACTTTTAATGTTTAAAACTGGAAAGCAATTTATCAAATAAATCAATCTTTCTAAAAATAAAAAGTCTTCTTTAATCATAATGTTAATCAGATTGTGAGTTTGAAATAATGCTTGAAATACCACAATCAGAATGCATGATTGAATGAAGAAGTTACCTTAGTGAACGTTGATTGACATATAAGCCTTCAAATCATATCTTGGAATTTTGACAGCCACCATCACAACTAATTTACCATCTATACTTAGTCTAAGTTGTCTCTAGGAAATTGCCAATCACATAAACAATACTAACATGTTCTATAAGGACGTTCACTAGCCCACACAACATTCACCAATACTTAGAGGGAAATTACAAATGAGTGGCCGGTCTCTATTTCGTCTTTAGTCAAAGGGTGTAATCTTATTTTTCTATGCTTATTTGTTATGATCCGATGACTATGTCTAGCTAAGACTCTTGGCCAAAGCTAGAAGGCAGGGGAGGACGCACAGCGGGACAAATGGGGTCAGACAACCCTATGGTTGCCCGAAAAAATGGTTGTGAGGTCCTCAAGCAACCCTATGGGCAGCAGATGGGCAACCCTAAGATGCACAAAAGGTGCTTGACGAAAGGCTTGCGCGCAGCAGCAGGCACTGCGCAGTGCAGCGCATCTTCTTTTTTTTTAAACACGCTTGGACAAAACTATGTCGTTTTGGTCTAGGCGCATTCAATTTTTTTTTAATGACCTGGCATCAAATCAACGTCGTTTTGAGCCAAGTTTAAAAAGAAAAAAAGAGCACATAAACCTTCCCCCCTCTGTAGTTGACTCCACCCATAACCCTTACCAATTCCAAGTGAATCCAATTTATATTTTTTATTAATCCAATTTGTGTTTAACCATGATTGGGTATTATTTGCGAGAGGTGCCCAATAATGTGTATGTACTTTGCTTTCTTTCTTGACACTGACATTGTACAGGTGATTGAAGTTTTATTTTTAAGCTGCTAGACAAAATTGCATAGTTACAGAACCCTTATCGCAATCAGTTTCTATTGACACAATCAGTTTCTATTCATATTGATATTGTTATTTTGATTAGAGTCTATAAATTAATTTATTGATATTTGGATTGGATTGGATTAGAGTAATTGAGTTTATAATTGATTGATATTGTTATGGTTTTTTTATATTGATATTGTTATGTTGATAATGTGTTTGAAAATTATTTCTTTGTAGTGGGTTATTGATAATTTGGATAAAAATTATTAATTGATTGAATTAATTGATGTGTATAAATATGGAACAAAACTTTAAGAGAAAATTGTCTACGGCTAGCTTATATTGTTGGTTTTGCCATGAATTATGAATGGAAGTACTATCTTTATGTTTTTTTAGTGTTATTTTCTTCTTAAAAAAATGTCGTGACTTTTACACTATGACCTTATGAGGTCACAATCCTATGTCCGCCACTACTAGGAGGATGCCTTAGTTTAATTATTTGTGTTATTGAATGTTGAGTTTTTGATCTAATGAGCTGTGTTGATAAATTTATAAACTCTACTTAAATTTATTCTAAATGTTGAATTCTTTTGATTGGCCATCTTTAAGGTTTGCATCTAGGTGATAAGATGGATACATGTAGACCTAATAAGCTGCATGTTTCAAAGCTTCTTGAGATTGTAAATTGTGAAGAACTTGATGCTCTAATAAAGATTAAGACTTCATATGATTCCTTGTTTCCATAAAACGTAATGAATCTCATGTGTTTAACCTATGCCATAATACGGATAGATTACATAGTGAGATAATGACCTATGCCATAATACGAATAGTAAGCATAGCTTAGGGAAACTTGGCTTAAGTGCGCTAAAACCAACTTAGGTACAGAATCTTTATCAATTAACTCATTCGATTAATCACTTGCCCCAATAACATGAGTAATTAAGAAGACTAATGGTTCAATCTAAAGCCTTGGAATTTCATCATATTGTTAACAAACTTTTCGACAAAAAAAAAAATTGTTAACAAACTTTTTCAAAATCCTTGTTTTTATATTTCCTTTAATTTCCTTGTTTGCTTTTATTTGTTTTCTTAAACCAAAATCAACTTTTGCTAACTCACTTTTTAAAACTTCCACTACCATGCACCATCTCTCTATCTTCCACCTTTGTTTCCGTTTCTTTTATGTTTGATTAATTAGAATTTTACTCAATCCTTGTGGGAACGACCTTGTGCTTGAATATTTATACTAACCATTGATCTGTACGCTTGCAAGATAAATTTGTTGAATTTAATCTATTAATTTAGGTTGAATTTGGACATAACAAATTTGTGTTGCCGGGGCCAAGGATGACTTGTTTAATCCCAATTAATTATTTTTATGTTTTTTTTTTTTTTTTACTTTCTCCTAGTTTTATTTGATTACTTACTATTTTGTTTCTTATAGGAATTTGGGATCCTAATCCTTTCCGGAGTTGGTTTCTCATTCATGCAAGGACTTCAATCACAAAAAGGAGAGTTAGTACATTTAAATCTAGAAATTCAGAGCATCTTAAGGAAGAGAAAGCAACCAGAGGAAGACGAATCAAATCAAGGTTCCTCTTCAATTCCAAGTGAAACTTCTTTTTCCGATCGTGAAGAAGAGGAAGCAAACATGGGCGACAACAACAACAATAACAACAATGGTCCCCGAACTATACTGGATTTTTCTATGTCTCAATTCAATACTAGAAAACCTTGCATAGTTTTTCCTGAAAAGCAATCTTCTTATGAAATAAAAGCTTATCTATAATTAGTATGTTGCCTAAATTTTCAAGTAGTGAGGACCAAGATGCGAGTGATCACATAGACAATTTCTTGGATATGCACACAAAATATTCAAGGTGTCTCCGATGAGTTCATTCAAATTAAGATTTTTCCCTTCTTTTTGGAAGGTGTGGCCAAGACATGGTTCAATACCCTACCCGCTAGATAAATTACTTCATGGGATCAACTATCAGCAAAGTTTATTCAAAAAATTTATACTCAAAAGCTTGAGGGACCAAATATTTCACTTTAAGCAAGGGAGAGGAGAACCCTTGTTTCAAGCTTGGGAGAGATACAAAACTTTGTTGATAAGTTGCCCTCATCATCAATTCATGCCATAGCAAATCATCTTATTTTTCTATGAACATCTTAGTGATGATTGCCAACATCGATTGGATTCCGTGGCCGATGAAAATATTATGGGTAAAGAACCGGAAGAAGCTACGATAATCATTCAGATCGTAGTCGCTAATTCCACTCAATGGGATAGTAGAACAAATTCAAGAGATACCGCATATGAAGCAAGTTCATCCCAGGGGCACCATTAGCTAGAAAAATGGATGCCATATTGGGTATCATGACTAAGAATGCCGAGATTTGTGGGATTTGTGAGAGAGTCCACAACATCCTACTCACCTTTGTCTTTCAAGTGGAACGTTTCCAGAAGTTGAGGAAGCAAAGCAAGTGAATGCATTTCAAAGAGAAAAATTGGACCCTTATTCGAATACTTATAATCCAGGATGGCGGAACCATCCTAACTTCTCATGGTCGGGAAATCAAGGTGCTATCATGGCAACAATAAGGAACACCACAAGAGCTCAAGAAACCGACTTTGGAGGATGTTGTTGCCCAAATGGCTCAAACCCAAGCAAACCTCTAACACTTAGGGACACAAAATCACCAAAGTAACCTACAATTCCAGCAAATTACAACACAATCTATTGCTAAGCTTGAAACTCAAGTAGGACAATTGGCGAGTGCTTTGAGTGAAAGAAAGAGGGGTAAGTTTTCAAGCCAACTGGAGATTAATCCTAAGAACCAAGAGCAAGTTAAGGCTATAACAGTACTTAGAAATAGGTGAAAATTGGATAATAAAATGGGTAATCATGAGGTGTTGATTGAAGATGCGGAAAAGGAAACTGTGCAACCCAAGGAAGACAAACTCAAGGCCAAAACTATCACGGAGCTGGCCAGCAGTACTACCATGGTTCTAGCACCTTTTTCTAGTGCTAAAATTGATATTAAAACTCCTCCATATGTGCCCAAGCCACCCTTCCCTTCTAGACTTGCACCGTTAAAGAAAGAGAAGACAAATGGCGACATATTTGAGGTATTGAAGAAGGTACAAGTGAATATCCCTCTTTTGGATGCAGTTAAGTCTATTCCTTCATATGCTAAGTTTCTTAAAGAGCTATGTACTAACAAGAGAAAGATTCAAGAGCATAGTGAAGTTTTCGTTTCGGAAGAGACAAACGCAGTTCTACAAAGAAAGCTTCCACCAAAACTCAAGGATCCGAGTAGTTTCACTATTCCTTGCATCATAGGTAATCAAAAATTTGAAAAAGCTTTACTTCACCTTGGTGCTAGTGTGAATCTTATGCCTTACTCTATCTACAAACCTTTGAACCTTGGCAAGTTGCAAGATACAACTGTTATGTTTTCCTATTTAGATCAGTGCACTAGATACTAAGTCATATAAGGTTTAATAAGAGTTTAATTAAGTTATGCCTTGAGGCCCAAAACCTTGTGAAATAAGGAAGGGTTTTGGAGCCTAATTAAGGAGTCCTATTTTGTTTCCTTTTTGCGTGAACCAATTCAAGTGGGCTTGAAAGATAAGTCAAGTCGGCCTCGGTGATGAGTAGAGACGACTTGACCTAGCCGTATATAAGCTAAAGGCCCTGCTCTCATCAGACACGTTCTCTAAACCTATTCTCATAATAAAGGGAGAGCTGAAACAGTTTCTTTGAGAGAGTAGAAGTCTTGAGCCGTTCCTGTTGTTGCTGGGATTACTGCTGCTATGCATAGGATGAATTCAGAAGCTGTGTATTCAAGGAAGATGGCTCCAGCTATGTCTTCATGTCTCTATACATATTGCAGGTTGTGTGTAAGATCTAGAACATGCATATATTGAATCTAACAGTTAGTATCAGAGCTTAAGGTTGTTCACACATATCCGTAATCGTTGATCAAGCATGCTTGCTGTGATTTCATATCTGTTTTATGCCATGTTCGATTATTTGGTTATGTTTAATTTTTTGAAGATGGATCAACATGTTTCTGAAAATATCAAGAATCTAGAAAAGCATGTTTTGATTTGGTTTTCATATTTTCAAAAACTTTAAACACGTTTTTGACCAAGCAGATCACCTTAAAACCCTGAAAATGCCCATATATCACAACTTTTTTGTGTGTTGTGTTAATTATGTTATTCCCTATTCAGAAAGGTATTTTGGGTCAAAAACGGACACTAAGAACCCCTAAAACACTATTCACGCCTGAAACACTGTTCATGCAGAAACACTATTCACTGCAATTTTAGGGTTTTTCCTTGTTGAACTGTGTTTTGTTTGGTTATTTTTCTGAGCCAGATATATGTTTGTCTTTGTTCTGAGAATCAACAAACTTTTCATAACAAAACCAAACCTAAATACTCAAACCCTAAAGAAATAACCAAAAATTGCATCATACCTAAATTGCTTGATAAGTTTCTTTAACAAATAGAATCTGTCATGTAATTTATTTGTGATGGCACAAGATAACTTGTAATTTGTGTAAGCTATAAGTAATCTCTTGCCACAAAGGTGTGATACTTAATTAAGAACGCTTGCATATATTATTTGTTAGTTTTGTGAATAAAGTTAAACTGTTTTCTCTTAACAAATTGAGAATCGGTTTCTAGGAAAGTAATATGTTTTTTTTTTTTTTTTTTTTTTGGTCTAAACCATGAGGTGGTCCTGGATGGGCCCCAACTATGGGTGGCACCTTTAAGCCTTAACCACAACCCAGACTAATCCCCACTCACACCGGGTCGGCCCGTAAGGGGTAAAGTGTTGGCCAAAGTGGTGACTCCGTACGAGAGTAATATGTTTTTGTTTGCAAATCCTTACAGCTTTAAACACTCCCTCAATCAATTTCACGCAAATTGAAAGATTCACTAGATCAAACTTCAATTTATGGACGTTTGATTTTTTAAAGTTATTGTCGGAATGAATGCGATCGCTTATGATCTCACTCATGGCTATATTTAATTCAAGTTAGCCTTTTCGCTTATGTGTCCTGTAGTACAACTCCTAGAGCTTAGGGAAAAGGAAAAACATATGGCGTTCAATAGGTGTCACTCGTGCCAACTTGTTGCGAATGACATTCTAGTAAAGAATATAGTGGAGTTAATTAAGAAGCGACACGAAGATGAGCTGGAGCGAAAAAGGGTTAAGTCGCAGCGAAATCATTGACCATATAGAGGACCTATAAGGATATACACGGCTACAAATGACAGTCTCAGAAGTCTTAGCATCACTATGAAGCTCGGTGTATGTGCTTATGGGAGATGACGAAACATCAATAAGCTACTTCGATACAAGAATCTCCTAGTGCAGTCTGTGAAGCCATCGCCCCAACCTGAATCACCTGTTGAGATTTTTGATGCCACCACTAATAGGGAGATAGTGGTACTTAACCCATTCCCTGTTAAGGAGAACAACACTTTCATGGCAGCAAGTTTGTGACAAGGAATTTTAGATAGCTACCTGTTGTTTTAATCAAATTTTATTGGAGTAGTTGATTTTAAGTTGGATTCAGGATTTATTTTAGAGGTGGATGATGTAGTTTTCAGTACCTTAAAGAGAAATTCAATTTCTGTTTCAAGATTATTAAGACTTGGTTTTATTTTGGTTTCAATAAAGATGTTTTTGTATCTCAAAATTCAAAGATAATAAAGATAGATTATATTGTCTCAATTACAATAAAGATAGTGAAGTTTGAATGGCATAGGCGTTTAGGGCACATTTCGAAAGAAAGAATGAAAATTCTAGTTAAGGAACAAATCTTGCCATCATTGACTTTAGTGATGACGAAATATGTATTGAATGTGTCAAAGGAAAACTCACTAAGACTAAGAAGAAAGGTGCAACTCGCAGTAGTGATCTTTTAGAGATCATCCACATAGTTTTTGTGGACCTTTCCCTCATCAAACAATTGATGGAAATCGTTTTTTTCATCACCTTTATAAATGATCATTCTCGTTTTGGTTATCTGTATCTCATAGCAGAAAAAGTCTCAAGCTCTTGAAATGTTTAAGATTTTTCAAACTGAAGTAGAAAGGCAGCTTGAGAAAAAGATAAAAATTGTGAGGTCAGACAGAGGGGGTGAATATTATGGACGTTTTGATGAAGAAGGACAATGTGCTGGACTTTTTGCTAGGTATCTACAAGATAATGGAATAGTTGCTCAAGTACACAACGCCATGAATTCCACAACAGAATGGTGTGGCTGAGAAAAGGGATCGAACCTTGAAGGACATGGTTCTTAGCAAGATTTCTAGAACTGATTTGCCTACGATTTTGAGAGAGGCGATCAAAACAAAAAACTATAGAGTGCCTAGTAACTCCATACCTAAGACACCTTTCGAAATTTGGACTACCAGAAAACCTAGCCTAAGACATCTTCATGTATGGGGTTGCAAGGCTGAAGCTAGAATCCATAACCCTCAAGAGAAGAAGCTTGATCCTAAAACGATAAGCTGTCATTTTATAGGTTATCCCACAAGGTCAAAGGGTTTTAGATTTTATTGTCCAAATTATGGTACCCGAATTGTTGAGACTGGTTGTGCAAAGTTTATAGATCATGAGGAGAATGCCACTGGGAATGAAGACTTTATTTTTGAAGAAGAAGGTGATGTAGCTATGATTGAGAATGCTGAACAAGGAGTTACACCCTTGATTCCTTTAAGTGAAACTGTATTGGAAAATTCTCAATTTGAAGAACCAGTTGAACCACAAGAACCTTTACAACCGAGGAGATCTGACAGACCAAGAAGATCCACAGCAAATTCATATTATGTACTTACAAGAAGCAGGTTTTGACATTGGAGATGAGGCTGATCCAACAAGTTTTAGAGAAGCAATGGATAGTCAAAATGCAGACAAATGGAGGGAAGCGATGCTGAATGAACTTGAAAGCATGAAGAATAATCAAGTATGAGAATTAGTTGAACCCCACGAGAGCCAGAAATTGGTAGGCTTGAAATGGGTATTCAAAACAAACAAGGATAAGGATGAAAGAATCGAAAGGTTTAAGGCTAGATTGGTAGCCAAAGGATTTATCCAAAGGGAGGGAATTGATTATACTGAGACGTTTTCTCCAGTTTCCGCCAAAGATTCTTTCCGCATCATTATGGCTTTGGTGGCACATTATGACCTACTTTTGCATCAAATGGATGTCAAAACTGCATTCCTTAATGGAGAGCTCGAAGAAGAAAATTATATGAGGCAACCTGAATGGTTTGCAGAGGGAAAAGAGCATATGGTTTGCAAACTTGGCAAAGCAATTTATGGACTGAAGCAAGCAAGCAGGATGTGGTATTTCAAATTTCATCAAACTGTTTCATCCTATGGTTTTGAAGAGAGCATAGCTGACCAGTGCATTTATCTAAAGAAGTGTGGGAGCCGTTTTATTTTTCTGGTGTTGTATGTCGACGACATACTTTTAGCTACAAATGACCACAATTTACTGAAGGACACCAAGGAGCTACTTTCAAATAATTTTGAGATGAAGGATTTGGGAGAAGCTGCTTTTGTGTTGGGCATTGAGATTCAGAGAGACCGAGCTCGAGGCCTTCTAGGACTATCACAGAAAACATACATTGAAAGGGTACTCAAGCGTTTTGACATGAGTATGTGTTCTGGACAGAAAGTTCCATTGGCTAAAGGAGATTTAAAGAAGGAGCATTGCCCTAAGAATAAAGAAGAAGAAGATGAGATGAGGAACAAGCCATATGCTTCTCTAGTTGGAAGCATTATGTATGAACAAGTGTGTACAAGGCCAGACCTAGCCTTGTGCATTAGCAAGATGGGGAGATTTCAGTCAAATCCGGGAATGCAACATTGGATTGCTAGAAAGAAGGTTCTAAGGTACCTACAGAGAACAAAGGCTTATATGTTGATTTACAGACGCACAGAAAATTTAGAGCTTGTTGGTTATGCTGATGCAAATCTTGGAAAAGCAGAGGATGATTACATCTCTACTTCAGGTTTTCTTTTCAAGATGGCAGGAGCAGTTGTTGCTTGGAAGAGTGCTAAACAAACTGGTGTTTCGAGTTCAACCATGTTTTCTGAATACATAGCTTGCTATGAAGCCACTTCGCATGCAGTATGGCTGAGGAATTTTATTAAGGACATTAAGGTGGTGGACTCAATTTCTAGACCAATACAGATATTTAATGACAACACAGCGGCTGTTTTCCACTGGATGAACAACAAGATGTCGTCTGGACTTCAGCATATTGACAGGAAATATTTAATAGTGAGGGAGAAGGTAGCGGACAAACTAGTCAGGTTTGATCATATCAGAACTCAAGACATGATTGCAGATCTGTTCACAAAGTTTTTGCCTTCAGAAGCTTTTTTGAGACATGTTGAGAGTATGGGAATTTTTCCTAGCTTTGATGCTGCAATCTAGTGGGAGTCTTGTTCCCATTATGATATTTTACTAGTTTGTTTGTTTTTGTTCATTTTGCTGTTTTCTGGATTGAGGGATTTGCATTTAAGAATGTTAATTTTGGTTGACAATTTTATTTATTTATTGAATAAATTCTGCCAATTTTGACTATTTAGCTGTTTAAACTTATTATGCAATTTTATTTATGCATGTGAGTTTACGGTCTCTTTTGAGATACTATTGTTTTTAATAACATTGCGGATTGACTCTTGCTAAGTCGTAAAGGGGCGCTTGTACTGAAATGCATAAAGATTCACACTAAGGATCAGTACATATTCAGGTTCACGTTGTAGGTGCTTCATGTGTTTAGAGATTGCATTATGTGATTATAGATGGCCTGTTTTAATAAAGAGAGCAGTGTTTGTCTATAGTTCGTTTTGTTTAATCACTCTTCATGGTAGCTTGAAGGGGAAGGACTTAACTGTTTAAACTCATGGCCAATAAAGATTATTAAACCTTTCGGAATACAGAAACTTAGTGTTCTAGTGCTTGATCTAGTGGGAGAATGTTATGTTTTCCTATTTAGATCAGTGCACTAGATACTAAGTCATATAAGGTTTAATAAGAGTTTAATTAAGTTATGCCTTGAGGCCCAAAACCTTGTGAAATAAGGAAGGGTTTTGGAGCCTAATTAAGGAGTCCTATTTTGTTTCCTTTTTGCGTGAACCAATTCAAGTAGGCTTGAAAGATAAGTCAAGTCAGCCTCGGTGATGAGTAGAGACGACTTGACCTAGCCGTATATAAGCTAAAGGCCCTGCTCTCATCAGACACGTTCTCTAAACCTATTCTCATAATAAAGGGAGAGCTGAAACAGTTTCTGAGAGAGAGTAGAAGTCTTGTGCCGTTCCTGTTGTTGCTGGGATTACTGCTGCTACGCATAGGATGAATTCAGAAGCTGTGTATTCAAGGAAGATGGCTCCAACTATGTCTTCATGTCTCTATACATATTGCAGGTTGTGTGTAAGATCTAGAACATGCATATATTGAATCTAACAACAACAGTTTCAATTCAATTAGCCGATAGGTCCATCACTTATCATATCGGTGTTATTCAAGATGTTTTAATCAAGATTGAGAATTTTGTCATTCCGGGCAAGGAATTACCATGGCCACCACAAGGACAAATATCAATGTGAAGAAAGGCATCTTTACCATGACGATATTTGATGAGACCATTGCGTTCAGAATTTTTGAAGCTATGAAGCTATGAAGGATCCTAATGATATTGACGAATATTTTTGGGTCAATGTTCATCATACATTGGTTAAGAAGGAAATTGAGAAGATGAACATTTTAAATCCTTTGAAAGCATGCTTAGTTGAAGAGAAGAATGATGACCCGGACAGTGCAAATTTCAAGGACAATAAAAGGCTTGATGTAAGTGAAGTTCATGAGAATGCTAAGATCTACAAAGAGTGTACAAAGGTGGTCCATGACAAGCATATCATAAAGAAGATGTTTGAGCCACACCAAAAGGTTAATGGCCACCATTTGATGGTTTATTTGGACAACTCGTTTGACATGAAGCAAAAGCTTTATCCTTATGATCTAATTCCAAAGTGATACGTCCTTACGTCTAGGTGAAGACGTAAAACTTAGTGCTTTTTGGGAGGCAACCCAACGTTCATTAGATAGCCCTTAGACAATGGAGTCACTACAACTTTGCTTGATCATCCTAATTGCTTCAAAGGGGAGTTTTCTTTACCTATTCCTTTGCTTATCTACTTTCATTTGCCCCTAACCCTTCCTTTACTAATTCATTGCGTATTTTACTTGAGGACAATATTTAGTTTAAGTTTTGGGGGGAGGATTTCAAACTTCTGTTGTTTTTGTTTGTTCTTCATTCTCTGTTCATACAGTTTCTGTTTGGTTAAACTGTTTTTTTCCCGTAACTGATGATAAACTTTAGTTTACACTATGTTCTTCGATATTTTTTTGTGCTGATTTCAACCATATAAAGAACATAAACTTTGGCTAAGTGGTTTGTGAGATAAAGGGTGAAAACTGAACCCACGTTGAAACTGGAAAACTGTTCTGTGCTTTTGCACTTATGCTGTGTGTTTCATCAATTTTGGATTTTTTTTGGACCTGGCGTTCAACAATACTCATGACATTATTCTTTTTTTTTTTTCTGTCTAGCTTCTGAATATGTAAAAATCCTAAAATTCCACTGTGCCATTTTTAAAATAATCGATAGAAACCAAGCAGAGGTCAAAACTGTTCTTTTCTGAGAAAAGGTTGGCAGATTTTGTACGATTTTGTTTTCTTTTTCTTTTTCTTTTTCTTTTTCTTTTTCCTTTTCTTTTTCTTTTTTCTTTTGGTTAGTTTTTTAGTTGTATTTACTATTGTTCAGTACTTAATGTCATAAATTCATAAAAAAAAAATAATTCAAAATTCAAAAAGATTTTTCTTTTTATTCTTGAGTCATTTTAGTTAAGCTAAGTTGATGAAAACACTTGGATTTTACTTTGTTATATAGCTTCTAAAGATAGATAATCATTATGTGAGTTTTAATTGTGGTTCTTCAGTTAACTTTTTCTTACGTAATTATTCTCATATCTTCGATGCACATGGCCAATTTAATGCAAATTACTTTTAACTTAGAGAATTATATGTGGATTAAAGTGTAGACTTGATTGTAAGTGTATGCATTTTATGATTTTCTTTTGGCTTCCCTTGACAATTTTGTAATAGGACAATCATTGTATTTTCCCAAGCTCTAGTTTAGATTAAGAATTACATCTCTAGGTGTTCTTATTTGGCTACATTATGATGGACAACAATGTGTTTGACAAAGGTAAATTTTGCATTGCATTCACTAAATTCCTGAAGATTATGACTAGTCATCTTTCCTTCGTATGACTAGTCAATTGCATTAGTAGGATTTTCCAGCTCACTGTTTCCAACTTGATCCTACCCATATGTTTTGTCCTATTCTGCGAAATTCTCTACTGCCTTGTACGATTCTAACCTAGGAATTTTGGGGTAAAAACCAAACAATTCCTCATTTGGCAGCTGTCTCTTTTGTGGGTGAGTTTTGGAAAGTTTCGTAGAAAACTTTCTCTTCTTCTTCCTCAAGAGCAAACCTTCATATTTTTCATCTTTGAGTTTTCCAAATTGATTTTTTGAAAACTGCATTTAAAATATGAAAACCTCATCTTGCTAGATCAAACACTCTCTCATATATATCTAGGTCAGATTCAAGATTAATTTCTTCAAAAGTATGGTTTCTTGAAGAAATTGGTCATTTACTCCTTGAATCTAAATTTTTTTCTTGTCTGTGTTGGAGCTGGCTAGCTGGTGCCATGGGATGATAGAGCTAAAGAAGAAGCTGCCATTGCCATGAAAGACTAAGCTGCTGGTTTTGCTAAGCTGGAGAAGAAGATTGCACAAAGGAGCTATAGCACATCTTCCTAAATAGACCTAGTATTTGTTGAGCTTGCTAGTGTTTCTTTGTAAGAATCTTTTTGCTTAGTGAATGCTTGGTCGGTTGATGACTCCTAGTTTTTCCCAATGGTGGGTTTCTAGGTGAACAATTTCTGATTTGCATCTCTATAATTTTCTGGGTTTATGTTCTTAATAGTTGACTAGTCATCGCATGATGTTCATGTATTTTTGGGTTTGTGTTCTTGCAATTGACTAGTCATCCTTTTCTGTTGTTTGGTGTGTACTTGATTATGATGCCTTCACACACTTTCACCATAATTGTTGCTAGCACAGGGGATGCCTAGATTGGCGGGTCCTTCTAAGTGCTTAGGCTGTCACTAATAATTTTCTAGGCTTGCAGGTACATATTGATATGCTCTGTGTATGTTCTTAGTTGTGGTTATTCATGTTTGACAGTTGACTAGTCATAAGCGTATTTGGTCAAGGTCTAAAGTGTGTGAAGTTTGTGTGGTTTTGCTTGAATGTTGGGTAATTTTACCCCTTGTCACCTAAGTACCAATTTCATTGATAACCCTTGTGAGTTTTTGAGCTTCATGCATATTCTTCATTGAGAGTTATATTTCTTTTCATGATTGCATTATCATTCACTAGAACTTGCTCTAATATCCATTGAGAGGTTTTAATAGCCATACAATCCTAAGGAAGTGATTTAGGCCATGTTTGATTCATTTGAGCCTTTCTAGCCAACCCTTATGTGTTATTCATCCCTAGTTAGCCATTTGAGCCTTTTCTTTCTCAACCCAATTTTATTACCTTATTACCCTATTAAACACATATCCTTACCCTTTTCTAGAGAGCTAGTAGAGCTAATTCTTTTTAAGAGATTTAAGGTGCAAGGATAGTTGCTTAACTTGAAGATGAAAAGTAGGAAGAAAAAAAATATGTGAAGTGAAAGATAAGAAATAAATTAAAAAATTTCAACCCAAAAGTGTGTTAAAAGAATACGTTTGGGGGTTGAGATAAATAAAGTGAAGTAAAAGAGCCGGAAAATTGGGCCAAATTATGCACAAGAACAAAGTGTGCCGTGAATTTTAAATTCAAGTGCTCTAGTTTTATTCCTTGCTAGTCATCATAATCTATAATCTCTAATGCTATGCTCTATTAGTAATTTTCTAGAAATTTTGTTGCATCCCTATCCTTTCATTTATTTGACCCTTTCACCTTAGCCCCATTACAACCTTTGTAAAGACCTTTTGATCTTTGGTGTTGTGTAGTTTTTTTGTGGAGATGTGATATGAAGAGCAAGCTATGGGGTTTGATTTTGTTTTCATGCATTCACTTTTCTTGAGTGAATCACTTAACTCAAATTTTGAGTGCTTTCTTTGTGAGTTACATTTCTAGTGAGATTTGGAGTTGAAGCTTTCTTTTGCATATACCTATCCGGGTTGAGTAAGTTGTATTGGTATTGGCTATTTCACACACTAAACTTGAGAATGTTATGTGCTATTTTTTCGAACTCCTGAATCATGCTTAGAATTTATATGGTGGTTATTTGATTCTTTAGAGTTGTATACATTGCAAAATTCCTTTGAGACTAATACGCGAAATGCCTAACATTCTTTTGAGTTTGTGTTTTGTTTTGTTTTGCTCAAAGACTAACATAATCTTAGTTTGGGGTAGTTAATAAGCTCATAATTATATGTCATTTGAATACTCATTTTCTTAGTTTTTATGCTTAATTTCTCTTATTTATTAGTTATTTACCTTGTTTTTTTATTTACAGCATCCGAGCCTCTAGATTGAAGTAAGCAATTGTAGTTGAACTCTGTGTGGACGAAGGTTATATAGAATCCTTTGAAATGTGGAAGCTTTGCAAGTTTGAGCATTGGGTTTATGCGGCCTTGAGCTGGAAGAGGGATATAAACTGCATGAGGCTTCAGCATAGAGGTCATTTGCTCACGATTGATTTGGCAAATGAAGCTCAAAAGTCTCAGTTCATGTTCAATAGATTATCAACATAGTGGGAATCTCTTGATTTCACACACGACAAACACATTAGATGGAGAAAGAAAGAAAAAAAAAAAGCACGCTTACAATAAAATAGACAAAGACAAACACATATTGGAAGCCAAACTTTTTTTCTTATTGTATTCTTATATTCGATTGGTGGAATCTATATCCAAACATAAAACTCATGGAGAGATTGTGGGACCATAATTTATAGGATCATGCCACGTGCTTATAATATAGGAGAAGATCAGACAATCCTAAATTTCGACCAAAGAAATGTTAAAGAGGCGGTACACAAAGTGGTCTATAAATGTGGTCTACTTAGTATTATCATCCCCAACTTAATCACTTGGATCACACACATGATAGATTAGGCCAAATATACCTATTCTATTGTGGAGTTTCATCAGAATAGGTCTCCGGGCTATTATCAGTAAACTGTCTACTTTTATATTGTAAATTGTTGTGGTAATTATCTGAAGCTTAATTTGATTGATTACTATTATTTATCTTCAGTCATTTTCCTCCATCCCATCGCCCACCCCAATAAATAAATATACAGACTGATAGCAATATGGTTGGCATCTACCACATCCATCAGATGCAAACCATCTGCAAGAGTTTCTGAGAAAAAACAAGCAAAAAAAATCAGTGAACGCAATATGATTGGTAAAAGAATGTTTCCTCCGGCAACAGAGCTGTTATTACAAAGTGTGGAGGATGCTAGTACCGAACCACAAGTTCAATGTAGAGAAAAATGGCTTCTGCATCAGAAAATGAAGATGACTGAAATCACTAAATTCAAAACCACCAAAAAGCCCCAAATCATCATCCCAAACTTGACCTTGTAACCTCGTATGCCAAAAAGCATGCTGCATTGGCTGGAACACTTCTAGCCATAGCTGGTCCAAAGCCCCTGTAGAGGCCTTTGACTCCCTCTGAGGCCAGGATCTTTCTAAATGCATCAATTGAGCCCGAAAACTTTGGATTTTTGTAATCATCTACCTGAATTACACTCTTGACAACATCAGTAGGGTAGACAGAGGCCCAGAAAGCTGCTCCAGCCAAGCCTCCAGCCACAATTAAAGAGCCTCTTCCCAAGCCAGAAGTGTCCTGGCCTCCAGCAAAGAACTGCTTCAGTGCTTCATAGGCACCAAACAGTGCAGCATTTCCAGGTATTTCGCGTGCCATAGTCGGAACCAAGCCCTTGAAGAGACCCCTCGTACCCCCTTCTGATCTAAGTACCTGCTTGGCCACATCCAATGGTCCTCCGTACTTCACTGTGGCACCCACTGAGCCACTATCTCCCATTGCACTCTGGGCTTGCAACCTGTCCTACCATGAAGCGCAAACAGCTTATAGATAAGGTCTTTTCCTTTCCTTATTTAAATGACCAAGTGATGAACAGTTTTAACAGTTTCTGCCAAAAGGCTAATTTTAATGGAAACTATCAAAATGTACATACAGTTTTTCCCTCATTGAAAATCAAAATGAAAGGAAAAGAAATGATTAAGGTGGATAACCAAATATTTAATGAACAAAACAATTTTTACGTTAAATTTTTCCGAAACACTTTCTAAGATTGGTTACAGATATATTGTGCAAGGGCCAAAGAGAATATAGGCATGATAATGAAACAAAATTGAAGTAAAAATTTTGAAAATGTATACAAGATTGGGTCTTTCTCTTTTCTAAAGAGAAGAGCTACACTGACCTGCACTTGACCAACTCAGTGGGGCATGCTAGAAAGGACACAGCTACTCCAGCCCCAGCCCCACAAATGACCTGCTGGCCCACTGTAAGTGGGGCACCAGGTTGAGACCTCAACAACGTCTCCATTTGGCCTCTTACCGCGAAGAGGACAGCATTGAAGGCTGCAACAGTCGCAAGTGGAGCTCCCATACCTTTGTAGAGACCCCCTGCGCCTTCAGCAGCTAATGTCTGCTTGACAGCATCAATAGCACCTGAGAACTTGGGAAGTTGTCCAGGGAGTGGATTAGGCTGGCTTTGGAGTTTAACCTTTATAGTATCAAATGGGTGCCCACATACTAACTGTGCTGCCCCTCCAACAGTCCCAGCGGTCAAGTCCTTGACTACTTCCCCCATCTGCATATTCAGAAATTTTTTGGTCAACGCATATTCAGAATTAGAAAACCCATACAGATAACTCTCGGCATTAGAATTTAACATACAAGGATCTTAGACTATAAATTTGATGGCACAATGATTCTTATAAAATTGTCAATCTAGAGCCATACAAATGCTGTGTTAGTTAACATCCAAATTTTTTGTCAACGCTTGGATCAGAGAGCATTTTGAAACATCACATTGTACATAAGTATGTGTGTCGGATGTGTCTGTGCATGTGAATTTCTAGATATAAACTTGAACCAGGGCAAAGAGGAATAATATGTAGAATGAGGTTGTCTGTTACGGTTTCAGTAAACTTCCAAGGGCTGCTTCCATTTTTTGTACTGAAAAAAGGGACAACATTAATTTCTTTCCTCTTTTCACAAAGGGAAGGGAGGGGGGCAAGCAACTCCTGAAAGGTAAACTCAACCTTAGAAACGGATGAATGTCAACCCGTCCTATAAGTTTAGGGAAAATCAAGAAAAAATGTTGATCCCCATGATGACAACTAAATCAGATACCTTGACACTATGTAAGATTCAGAAAAAAATAAGATCAACCATAGGCTCCAGCCAAACTATGTAAGATTCAGTAAACATAATTTCAAACATTTCTGGAAGGTAGAAAATGAATATGTTAAGAAACGACATAAAAATTTATTCACAGAGTCCTTAATAAAAATAAACAGATTATCCCTCCTCATCGGAAACAAAGAATAGAAATCTATAAAAATAAAAATATCCCTTTGGAAAAAAGAATAACAAGTCCTCATCCCTGCTTTATTGATCAGTTGAATGGAGGTGGGAAGAAGATTTTAAAACAATGTTCAATAAAACAAAACAAGGAAAATGAAAATGAAGATTGATAGATCAACAAGTTGCTTATGAGCAACTTAAACTTAAAATGACACCAATTAATTACAATCAGCCTATCTTACAGCTAAATCAAATTTATATATTTACGCTTGACGATAAAACAAGCCGAGCATGAGCAACGATGCACTCAATCATTAAGGAATGTAAATCGTTCATTTTCTTCACTTCTTTCTACTGATAACTTGAATTATAACGGAGTTCATACCTCTTCCTATCTGAACTGTTTTTATGCTGTTTTTTTTTAATCTTCACAGAATAGAGATTGAATTTGATATGATTTATACCAAAACAATACTCAATCATCACTTCTCTGAAAAAGCACACCATCAATATCAAGTGCAAGAAGGCAGTTGACAGTATTGCTCATTCATTTCTTCCCTGTCCAGTTGCACGTGGGTCATGGAAAAGTTATTTAGGACAACAATATTGAGTTGGGGTGGTTTCAAATTTCTTGTGTCTCTTTACTCGAGACATTGTGCTTTTGCTTGAGGGAAAAGCCAAATTAAGTAATGACTATTCTTTGGTATAAAGGAATGTTAGGAGTTTGAAGGAAAATAGATGTCTTTTATGGGATAGTGTTCATTGGTGTGCTTCATTGTGCGCTTTTGTGAAACAGTTTAGAGAAATTGATTCATTTTTGCAGATTGGGGGCTGCATTTTATTGAGACTGTTGTATAATGGTTTAGTGTTATGTATTTGTTATGTTAGTGATGAGTAAGTAGCTGGATGTTAGAACTGTCTTTGTTCCTACCTTCCATGGCCTACTTGTGGATTGCTACTGTACTTAAAAACTTCATGTTCATAAAATTGTTTGCTCAACGCATGGCTCCATATGTCATTCAAACTGTAAAATATATGTATCACAAATAATACCTCTCGCTTGCATTATTAGTACAAGTCGGACCTCAAAGATTTGAAGGTTAGCATCCAATCCACAAAGAAGGGAACCTTTTAATTAAGGACATTTAGAGTGGGAGCAAAATTAGCAATAATTAAACGAAAAGGGGTAAGAAAATTTATTCAAGTTCTGAAATTTACAAAATTCTCAAAACATGGCCAATGATCATAGGAAGAATAGTCCTACAAGCAAGGATTAAAATATCGGCCGTGCAGATAATATCGGGCCTCCAATTTATGGATATTTTGGGGGATATATCCTTATCGTTTTAGGTATCGTGAAAAAAATCAGCAAAAATGACAGATATAGGCTTTGAAAAACAAAATTTTGGAGTAAAACTTTCATAGATGTTATATACATTCTCAATGAATGTATTGAACAAACAAAACTCAAAATTTATTAAGTATAAGATAAACATATGATGAAATATAAGTGGTATGGAATACGCGTTAATGAAAAGTTTGAAAATGAAACATTGATTAGAATGAATAAAACATGCATAAATCCATAGTTTGTTTCAACATTGGATTACAATTTAGATAAGTTTCCATCTACATAAATGAAGAGCTCCTATGTAGTTCAAACAATGAGGAACAACCATATAGATCCATACAATAGTCATACCAAGTCATATAACCTGAGCAGTTTGTAAGCCATGTTTGAACATGGTGCACATATGTCTCTCTTGAGCTCCCTACTGTCCTCCCATATATGGGATTGTTAGGATTCACCCAACTAGTAGGTCCATAATCTGTTTCATCATCTTAAGCTCCATAACTAGTTCCATTATAATCAAACATGATTATAGGGTTCTGGGTATGATTTAATGGCTGGGTTAGTTCATAGGTGTTCCAATTAAGCTTTAATTTCTTCATATTTCACTTATTTGCATATTTTAATAATGATTAGAGATTTTTGGGATTCAATTTGCAACAATTGGCTTCAAAACTTCTGAAAATTTTCTGGGTTGTGTTATGGGGATCGGGAAATATCGACGAAGTCAGGAAAATATAGGGGACATCACATTTATCGGGGATATATCACCAATAAAGGGGAAGATATGGCCTTACCCCCAGTATCGGTGTTGACATATCGGTGTATCAGCCGATATTTGCGTCCTTGCCTACAAGTTTGACATACTTCTTATGCCATTAAGAATTTAAGAATGCATGTTTCAGCTGATGGTTCCATCCAGATTTACAAAAGGAATATCCATGGTTGATACACCTAATATCGGTCGGCAAAGGCCAAAGATGTAATACAGAGATTTCAACTACAGGAATCAGGAGATGAAACCCTACACATAATGCTCAAATAATTACGAACTACTGAGAATAAAAATCACTAGATGAATTTCCAATGCAATGATAATACCTACAATTGATTTTTCTTTTCTTGAAGATCTCAATCATAATTTTGTTCCAAAACATTTGGTGGATGAACTATGACTAACAAGAGCAAAACTAATTACCTTGATTGTACATTCTTTTATATACCCAGAAATCCCCTAATCCACTATCGGATCAGATTTCAAACTGGGGCCCCAGCCAAACCCTACAATCTTTTGGAGGCAGGAAACACTAGCAAATAGCTACATAGATACCTTCAAGGATTTCGAACCTTGGACCATATGGGAGCAAACCATGGGCATGACCAGTTCCACTACCCCTCATTCGTAAACTAATTAGCTCAATTGTGCATCGTGTCCTAAATGTCTACTTTCCCATTAAAATCTGAAGGTCATGTCCAGTCCAAGACTGCCATTCACAACTAGTTATCAACAACAAATATTCAACACTTGAGGATATGTCATTTTAAGCAAGAAAGAGTCCCTTTTATCTTCAAAGCTTCTGTTAACAAAATTTAAATTTACTCATTAAAGAATAATATGTATTGTAACACATCAAAGTTAGAAATTTAACGACACATTGTTCGTTGAAAGTGAGCAGATTAAAGGATTCTGCGTCTAACCTATCATCAAGCACACTTTGTAGCACACTCAATAATACAGAACTATTATTACTTCTTTTGACAATTCAAGTAATAAGATCAAGGCTGAAATGGAACCTACATTGTAAATCATTAACATGCTTCTGCCAAGCCATTTTGCAGCTTGTTCAATCTCAGTGTCAGTCATATGAAAAGCAACGAAAGGCATTTGCATTTGATAGAATAAACAGTTTTGAAGCAGAAAAGGCAAGAATCTTACTTGACAAATACTGGGTGGCACCCAAAAGCAAAGCAAAACCTCTCAAGTAATTAAGACCCCCAGATGGTCCTGCCAAAACCCAACACGCATTAGATCCGTCAAACAGAATTGTTCATATCAAAAACCCAAAAAACCCAAAAACAAAAACAAAAGTGGGTTAAGAAGATTACCAGAAATTGAAAAAATGAGTTTGGTGAGTGTTGCTTGTATGTGATGGTTTTGAGGGGAAGAAATGAGAAATTGAATCTGTGAACAAGCAAAAGGGAATCGAATCTTTGTGGATTCAGAACCACACGAGATTGCTTATATGGGACAAAAACACACACACCATCCACCAACCCTGTGAGTGTTGGAGTGTGAAGAGGACGAGATGGAGAGATAGGTGTGGTTGAGAGAAGAGAGAGAGAGAGAGAGAGTGGATTCAGATGAGGACACAATAGAGGTAAGATGAAGCCAATCACAGCCACTCTCTATCTCACTCTCTCCGTGCTCTCCAATTGGTTTGACGAGTGTGTGTTGTGTCGTGTGTTCTGTATGTAGATAGCTAGCTCTCTAAGTCTCGGTGTCCGGCAAACTTCGATGTCTTGGAATTTGAAGATTGGGCTTTACATTACACCAACCATTTGCATTCTAGGGCCCACATTTTGTTACCTAGCAAAATCAAAAGAGTTGATAATATATATGCACCCAAAAGTGTGATCAACATATTATCTTTTTAGGAAGATACTTCAGAAAATTTGGTTTAATAGTGGTCCAGAGTTTAAGGATTCGGTTCTCTTCCATTGTAATAAAGTAAAAACATTTTTAAAAAACATGTGGTTTACGAAAGATAAAATGATCTTGTTCTTCTTCAATAGCAAAAGATATTGGAAGTCATTTTCGTCATTTGTAGCGTTATAGATTGCTAGCTATTTCTTTTCCTTTTTTTGGTTTTGTTTGTGTTTCTATATCAAGCTAGCTAATTCATTTGATTTGGTTTATAATTGAGAATCAAATTTGGGAGCCATACATTTGTAATGTAATGTCCAACCATGCTCTTAATGTTAGTGGTTGAAAATGATGCTTTAATATTCTACTCTTAGGCCCTGTTTGGTTCACGGAATGAATTTGATGGGAAATCATTTCCCATGTCATTTCCCAAGAGATGAGAAATGGTGATTCCTTTCCCATGTTTGTTTTGAGTAGGAATGGAAAACAAATTTTGTTTAGTTTCCCAATTGTATCCCTATTAAAGTAATAAAAAAATACCAATAATTGTTGGATAAAAAGTGTAATTATGAATTGTTAGTAAGGACAAATTAGTCAAAAAAAAGTTAGTCTTACTTTCCCATGGGAAGGGAAAGTGAAACCCAAGTAGGAAGGAAGGATTCACTTTCCCTCCTACTTTCCCATGTGCTAGGCAACGCTTTCCCATGCCTGACTTACCAAACATGGGAAAGCAATCGGTTTCCCATCCCCAAGATTCCTTTCCCATGAACCAAACGCAGCCTTATAAGCATCCAATTCCAACGTTTCATTTTTTGAAAGCTCCAACGTCTAAATAGTCCTAGGGTGTGTTTGGGAGGCCTCACTGGACTGGACTAGCTTAAATAGTACTTAAAACCCATGTTTGTTAAGAGAGTGGACTAACTTAAATGAGATTATATAGTCCAACAGTGAAAAATCCCCCTCACTCGCCCCTCTAATTTAGCGAGCTTGAAAAGCGGCTCGCAATATAACACCCACGCTATGTTGAACTCGCGAGTCCGAACTAAACCATCGCAGAACTAAACCTTTGCACTGTCACCACCACCAACCGTATCGACACCAAAAACAATACCCAATTGAATACCCAATCAGTTGACCCAGAGAGCCCTTTCTATCTGCTCCGATTCCTCATGGGGTTACTAATTTCTGCAACCAAACAAACCTAGATCACTGGCTTGTCAAGATCGAAGAGGATGTGCGGCGTGCCTGGGAGAACACCTTTGTTGAAGCCTCTGTTTGAAGCTTTCCCGATTGAATTAAAAAAAAGAGTCAAAAGGGGAGAAGGAGAACTGGGGAAAAAGGGGATGTGGAGGTGGGTTGCGATGAGAGAGAGACAGAGACAGAGACAGAGACAGAGACAGAGGGAATTGGGTTTGGTTGATGTGAGCTCCGATAGTTCTTCTTATGTTTGCAAAGGCCGCAAGGTGAAGAAGCAAGAATGAATCTATTAATCCCAGGGAGCAAGAGAAGATGGCTTCAGTGGGGGAGGTGGATAGGTATCACTGCATTGATGATTTGATCCCATAGGAGGCTTCGTCCAAAAAAAAAAATCCCATAGAAGGCAAAACATCTGCTTTTTCTCCTCGTCCTATTTCCAATGTGATGAACCTAATTATCTTAAACAAAAAAAAAACAAAAAAAATAGAGAGAAAAAAAAGATAAAAAGAATGGGGAGGTTGAGTTGAGTCCGGTTCTGTGCCCCTTGTTTTCTCCTTAGTTTTGTGACATGTGGCACACAACTTAACAGGAGTTTAACTCTGTTAACTCTCTTTTAGTTTTTTTTTCTTTAATTAAAACAATTAAAATATATTATATTAGAATACACGTTTGACAAAAACATTTTGCAGGCCGCTTCATCTTCTACGCTACACTTCAACCCCTATGTCTTCTCTGCACTGCAAAACTCAGCCACTTCATCTTCTCCGCTCTACAAAACTCAGCCCCTGCATATGATTTGTTTTTCTAGTTCACTCATCGGCTGCTGGTTCATCAGGTAAGCACGCTATGCTCTTCATGTTTTTTTCTTTTCTTTTTTGATTGCTGGTTTTTGAGCATCGTATGCAAAACTCAGCCGCTTCATCTTGGGTATATAATTATCAAATGAATTGCGTAATGGGTATATAATTATCAAAACTCAGCCCCTGCATATATTTCACTCGTTGACCACTGGTTCGTGAGGTAAGCCAGGCTCTACTTCATAATTTTTTCCCCCTTTTTGGTTGTTGGTGTTAGAGCCATCGCACAAGAAGCTTTTAAACGATTAATTTGCTATACTTATATACTCATTATGCAATTCATTTGGTTTCAATACTTTTTTTCAGAAAAAGAGAAGGAAGAAGGTTGATCACTGAAGCATACCTCCAGCATTTTGGTTCATTGGAAGTTAATTCCCATCCTGCCTTTTAAATTGATCATATTTTCAAGCTATGTCTCTGGACACTTGGCTACAAAGGCAATTCTGGGAATTTTTGGGTGTCCAGAGATGTTTTTGGGGTGTGTATCAAAAGCTAATCACCCTTATATACGTAGGGATGAATGCTTTATTGGGTGTCCACAGATACACTATTTAATGAATGCTTTATTGGGTACTAATAATTTGGAATTTGTTAAATGGTGAAATGGTTAAGAGTGGTGATTAGATGGGGATGCTGTCCTTAATGTTGAACAACTGCTTATGAATGGAGCCTTGTATGTTGGTCAAACTGTGTAAATGTTATTATTATGTTATATATCCAGAGTGCTTGCCTATGTAGCTCATGTCTATGAGTCTAGCTATTTTCGTTGTCATAATACATTTCAGATTTAAGCATTTTGTTTCTTGAAACATTATTACTAGTTGTGGGTTCTGTTCTCTAGCCCAATGTGTGATCTGTAATTTCCAGATACAATGTGCAGGTTTGCTTAAAATAGATACGAGAATGTAAGTGTAGGTGGGTGTGGGTAGTGGGGGATCTTTGGTGGTTGACATTTGGCTTCTATTTGAAGTGGTTTATTCTTTGAGTAATGATGCTTGCAACTTCTGTAAGAGTACAGTGCCCTGCATCTAAAATCAGTATCTACAAAAAAAATTGATTAGAGTCTCTAACTTGATTTGTAGGAGGAAGAGAAACTAGAAGAGGTACCTGAAATTACCCACAGAGTATACCTGGATATTGATATTGAGGGACAGCACTTAGGTATAGCTTCATGTCAATACTATTACATGAACCACTACAGGCCAAAAGTTAACAAAGAGGAAGCTCACAGCCTAGATGATGTTCTAGTGAAAAAGGTCCAAAGAAGAAGGGATCAAATTCTGGTGAAAAAGGTTCTAGTGGTAGTCAAAGTAGTGAAGGTGGGCATGGTAGGCAGGAAGTGAACATTGAGAAGCAACCATTGCTGAGGTTCATAGTGATGGGAAGGAAATCCTGTACAATAAACATTATGTATTATTTTTCCTCTAAAATCTTTTCTATATGACCCAAAATTCTATGAAGTTTGTATGAGGTTCTGCATTATTAACATCATTGTGCATTCTTCATCATGTTCTGACATGGAGAGAGCTTATTTGAAAGTATGCAGCATGATTAATGCCTTCGTGGCTTGAAATGCAAGTAATATTTTCATTGAATATAATACTTCAACACCATAGGAGGGCAGAGATGCCAAATATCAGAATAAGTTCAAATACCAAGACAGGACAAACATAACAAACGTTCTAAATCAAAACAGAGTTGTAACAAATTATGGAACCCTTGTTAATTGAGAGCTGAACAACCCAAATTCAACATTATGACGCTTGGTGACTCTTGTCAATTGAAAAAGGTGGATCTACTTCAACATTATAACTCTTGGCCCCGGCACTTGTGAATTGAGAGCTAAACAACCCACATTCTCCTTCCAATGGTGATTGTGCCTACACTCATACAATATATATATGTCAAAAGAGCGAAATATACTCAATCAAGTAAATAATTATGATTAAGAAAAGTTTTAACTAAATGCAATGAAGTACCTGCAACAAGTTGACCATGCTAACTGGAAATTCCATGCTTAAATTATTGACAGCAACAAGTTCCTACAATTTTTTGGGTTCAACCAATACAGTAAGAAAAATACAATGAAGCTACAGGGTAATAAACAAAAAAAAGATGAAATTAATAACGAATTTATACAATACCTGTGAAAATTCTGATAGAGGTGTTGGAACAACTTTCGTAGTAGGAACACATATTGAATCAACACTGCTTGAATGTTGCAATTCTGTTTTTCGAGTTCTTCTCTTCTTTGTCAGCTTCTCCAAAACATACTACATCACCAAAATAATCATAATCTACCATCATCCTCGCATCAGCCCAAAAAATATTAGTGATCAAATCATCTTCATCCACTTGTATAGCATAAAAAAAATTAGGATCATTCAATTGCATTTGTTGCAGATACTCTAACACACCACCTGTATCTCCTAACTTCATTTCTCTTGTTCGTTTTGAATGTAAGTAGTTCTTGTAATCATCAGGAATAAATCCAAGACTTTCCCGACCACCAGCTTGTCTACTTAAAAATTCAAGAGTTGCTTTGGGAGCAATTCCTGAACTATCAGCCATATCAACTTCAGCTATTTGTGCAAGAGTGATCTTCCTATGAGACCTAAACAAATGAGTCTTAGACGGACTTGTAGTCACATGGTTATGCTCAGAAACAAATTCTATGACACGATACTTCTCATTCAAATGACAACTAATTTTCATCCTTGCTAAGCATCCACATCTTGTCTCAGCACGATGATATTTCACATTAGAAACACGCTTATCAATTTTACACTTACCTTCAGCGAAGCAAACAAAAAGCCTGTCTCTCAACTGGCCACTTTTGAATTTGTGACAGCTACTTCTTCTAATACTAAAACCAATATTGTATGCATATGCATTGTAAAATTTAAATGCTAAGTCTTCTGTCTCAAACTCCATCCCAATCACAGGAATTAGTTGTTTTTGAATGCTAGAATGAACCAAATCTATTTTTTCATTACCTTTCATAGCTTGTGATGACTTTTCGTTGCTTTCACCTTCTGAAATGTTCAAGCCAGGGCTTGTTTCACCTTCTCCACCTTCCATGCAATTATTTTCCATATTCATATCCTTCAAAAATTGAATCAAACAAAATTTATACATCTAAAATATCTTCCATAACAATAAAAAATTACAATTGATTCAATAAAAATTAAACAGAGCTAAGTATTGTACAATCATATGTTCATATTAGTTATTGATGAAACTAGAAAATGGACATAGATGAAAACCAAAACATCGGAAAAACAGTGTTTCAAGAAAAATTAATATATTTTATATTAGTTGTTACTGTAGATGAAATGAAAAGTCATCACAAGATTGAAACCAAAATGAATTTGATTCAAATGAATGGCATATTGGGTATATGATTGTCGCAAGTTATATATTTATAAGTTTTTCATAAGATGTTGAAAAACCAGCAATCAAAAAGCAGAAGAAAAAAACATGAAGAGTAGAGTGTGCTTACCTGATGAACCAAGAGCCAACAAGCGAACTAGAAAAACAAACCATATGCAGGGCTGAGTTTCGTGGAGTGGAGAAGATGAAGTGGCTGATTTTTGCAGTGTTTTTACGTCTGTAGGGGTTGAAGTGTAGCGTAGATGATGAAACTACCTACAGTGTTTTTATCAAACATGTATTCTAATATAATATATTTTAATTGTTTTAATCAAAGAAAAAAATTACTAAAAGAGAGTTAACAGAGTTAAACTCCTGTTAAGTTGTGTGCCACATGTCACAAAACTAAGGAGGAAACATGGGGGCACAGGAACTTTGGTAACAGGAAAACCGGACTCGGTTGAGTTGGGTCTGGATCTAATGGGTTTTTTTGTTTAAGATAATTTTAGCCTTTAAAAAAATTAAGAATTTTTGTTTTTTTTTTAATTATTGTTTTAAATTTAAATATTACAATAAAATTATTTTAGTCCGACCACACAGCACCAAACATAGGTCTTCACTATTTTTACAATCCAGCTTCTTAGTTCGACGCAAAACCAAACGTAGGTTAGTACTTAATCCAGCTTAAGCCAATCCAAGCCAATCCAAGATAGTCTCAGGATTTAATCCAGTCCATAACAGTCCGACGTACCAAACGACCCCCTAATGCTTTCCAAACATGTACCTTTCAACACTTTTGTGGGAACCGAATTTTAGCCAAACCCTAGGTCAAATATTATTAGGGACTTGATTCTCATTAAATCCATAATTGATTTAAATCTCCTAAAATCAGAAAAATAAATCATTTCCCAACAAGGATTATTTTTCTCCAAACCCTAATCCTACGAGGCTCTATAAATACGAGGCTATGCAAGGCACGAGGTAAGCTATTCTAAGCTCACAAAAATTCCCTCCTTGCCGCCCTCTCTCTCTCTCTCCCTTACACAAGGCTCCATCCATCACACACAACTCTGGCCACCTAGCTCACACCATACATATATCTCCGTACCCTTTTTAGCTATTGATTCTCTACGAATCAATTGAACTAACTTAGGCATCGGAGAGCCTTTGGCCAATACCCCCCGGGTGTGGTCCTCTTATTCCAATCTATTTTGCAGGGAGAAAGAGACGACGAAGAAGAAAGGGGAATCAATCGATCAAATATTCTCGTGGGATGAAATTTGCTCCCACAAATTGGTTCTTTCATTGAGAGCACGAGATATACTCAAAGCGTGCTCCAAACCTATTTTCTAATCCACCGAAGCCTTACAAACAACCATGGTTGGAAGCAAACACTCTAGGAGCAAAACCACCGCAACGGCGCACTCCGAAACGGCTGAAACCTCACTGCCACCACGAGGTACAGCTGCTGCCAGTGTTTTGCAGCAGCCTCCCACGGCTGCCAACGCTTTCCAACAGCCCCCTAGCGAGTTCAAGCAACCCCCCGTGGCTGCCCGTGCCATCCAACCACCTTCGGAGACCTCACAACATCTTCAAACAGTTGTTGTACATGTTTTGCAGTAGCCTCCGGCGGCTGCTAGCCCATTTCTGCAGCTTCCCGTGGCTACCAGCACATCGCAGCAACCTCCCGTGGCTGCCCATACCTTGTCGCAGCCTCCGAAAGCCATAGAACAATCGCCAATGGCCGCCAGAACGACCATACATGCGGCTGGAATTGTTGCACCTCTTGTTGCCGTGCCAAACCATGGCCTTATGGCCTTCTCCACCTTGCCACTGCAAGGACCAAGCGACGGCGCCATTTTGGAACAAATCTGAACATTCCCTCCATTGCAACCACACTTGATGTATGCACCTGTGTGCGCATCAAATGGAGCCCTAGCCCATATGCCATTGGGCCCGATTCACACCTCTCTACCCGACCTACACAGTCAAGTGGGAATTAATTCACTGGTTGATCAACTCGTGCAGAGGGTCCATGACCAAAACAATTTAATTGGCCAACTACTCAGGCAGATCAACTTGAATTAAGGCCCTGACTTGGGAGCCCGTGAAGAGGAGAGAAGGATCCGCGAGCATACCGACGAGCATTTTGAGGGATCCCAGACTAGTCGAACAAGGACAGACGAGCAGGGGAGAGAACGAGATTCTGCTAACGAGATGTATGCAAGCCGTATTCTAAGCCGGTCGACAATCCGTTCAAGGTTAGATTCAAGGACCAATGTGCACGAGAGGTTGGGCCCATAGTCCAATGTCCATGCTAGCCTGGGCTTGCAAAGGAGTATCCATTCTAGGCTAGGCCCACAAGGGGCACGAGTTCGTGAACGCAACGACCGACGCTCACCAACCCGCTCAAGAACCAACTCAAGACGACAACTCGTGGAGGAATCCTCGCAAGCTCAATCTACTAATTTGCCCCACGTGCAGGGCAACCAAGGAGGTCGACCTCTGCGAGTCAATGAGGAAGTCAACCATCCCCGCCCGAATCACGAAGGTCACCAAGTGATCGGCAAGCCATGCGCGCGGAAGACGTCGAGAAGCTCGTAAATGACCAACTTCGAAACTTAAAGATTGGCGGAAATTTCGAAGATGCTCTACGTAGGAAGGTGGACCAAGCAAACTCTACGCCGCCGAAATCAAGCAGGCTGCTCCCCCGAAGCGATTCTCAACGCCTTCGTTTGTTGTTAATATTATGTTAACTCGCAATTGTACGGGGCAATTAGTAGTATAGCAAGACAAGTACGAGGTCGTACCCACGAAGACTGAGAAGTTAAAACTAGTTATGTACTTAGATTACCAAATTCAAGAAAGTAGGAGGTTATGTCTAAAACAGAATTTAAAACAAGAGTGGTTGTGATTGTTGAACAAAAGAAGCAAAATGAAATTGCAAACAAAAACAAGTAAACAAATGTAACAAAGAGTGGTTTTAAGAGTTGGAAAACAGATTTTGAGACTAGGGCATTCAAATCACCATAACAATTCAATTCTGGGTTATAAAGATTCAAGTAACAAGTCTAATTCAGATTCAAAGATTGATTCTAGCTAAAGTATGATTAGGCCATGGTGTTTGGTCCTAACCTTGTGTTCCTAATTCCCTAATTTGATCATTTGTTGTCTAACCTAAAATTAAGCATTAGGAACCCATTAAGCATAGAAGAACATTTTAAACAACCAAGTATGTATCTAATCCCTGTTGTCGAATGTCCATACATACTCTTCCTATTCATAGTTCAATTCGAATTAAAGCATGGTGTATACTCTTAATTCAAACCAAGATAGTTAACAAACAAGTTCTAATGGTGATCAATCATTCAAACAAGCATGTTAACTTATAAGCATAATGAATAAGAACATGAATCATGAATCAAACTTGAAACTCCAAACTTATAAACCCAGAATATTCATGTTAGGTTACATCGAAGCCCTAGTTATGGATTTAGCTACTCATAATGGAAAAGAGACTTGAACAGAAATGAGAAAACATAATGAATGCAATAAGAGTAGAAAAACCCTTTTTCTGAAGTTCTTGTGGTGTCCAAGGCTTCTCCAAGTGCTTCTCCACTTCTAATGCTTCTCCAAGAGCTTCCCCACTTCTAGAAAGATGTATGAAGGATATGGAGGTGATTTGGGATGAGTTTGAGTGAGTGGTGATGGCTAAGGAAGATGAAATTCGTAGGGAAATGGAAGAGAGGTTTGCTGGAGTTGTTTTGGTGATTGTTGGAGTGTTTGGGATTTTGAGAGTGTTTGAGGATGGCTGGAGTGAATTGTGGGGTTGTGAATCCCAGGATTTGTTTTGTCTTGAATGTGGAATGGATGTGGTATTTATAGGGAGAGGGGAGTGATAAATATGAATTCAATATGGCTAATGCATACAACACTTGCATTATAAAAGATGAATTGGTTGATGCACTTCACTAATGCATACAACACTTGCATTATAAAATCTGAATTGGTTGATGCACTTCACCAATAAATCCCACCAGCAGCCCTAGCTCATCTTCATGTCACCATGACCAAGCTTCCAACCAGCTACAATAGCTCATGCCTAGCTCACCATGACCAAGCTTCCAACCAGCTCATCCTCATGTCAGCATGACCAGCAACTTCTTGGGCTTACGAATTGGGCTAGGCTGAATCAAATGATGACTTTAAGATGTCTACTGTGAAGTTCAGAATGTGTTTGATCCAACCACACAAGTATTGGCCCAATCCAAGCTCGGATGAAGAAGTTAAGGCCAAAACAAATTGCTAACTCGTTTTGCTCGCTGACAAAATCCATCCTGAGCATGGTTCTGTGTTTGCTAGGTAAAGGACTCCAGATTTATCCAATGGGGATGAATTTTGGATATGTTATAGTACACACCCATTGGAACAACTTTCATGAAGAATGCTGCCTCATCCGAGCTGTGTAGGTTGCTGAAACAAAGCTTGCAATATGACCTACGGAACTGGACTGGCAGGGGGCTGTAGCCAAAATGAGTTTGTCTTTAAGCTCTTCTTCCATTCATCCAAATCAGGCCTAAACATGCTTGAATTGCATGAATTATGCTCTCTTACTCTATTGGCCTACAAAACACACAAATAGAGGCAAATAACTCATAATTATAGGAAACTAAGCAAAAGAAGTAAGTAAATTGGGCATGTATATGTATGAAATTATGAGCTTAACACACCCCCAAACCTAGATTTTGCTAGTCCTCGAGCAAAACAAAAGAAAAACAAAGGTAAAAACAAAACAAGAAGTTAACTAGACCACTTTCGTAGGTAACTCGATTGCATTGAGCGTATGCAACAAGCCTTTAAACCTCTAGGCATCCCTAGTAGGAGGAGTTGTGTCTCCTGAGGGTTTAACAGATACGATACCCACAAACGCTTTACTGAGTCTACAAAACAAAGTGGTTAGAAAAAAAAAAAAAAAACTTTGAAATCAACTAATGAAAATGAAAGAAAACTTTAGTCATACCTCCAACACCATAGAGTTGCCAAGATATGTGATCAATCAGTGTGTACAAGTGGAAGCTATAGCTCAAAGGCACACGGTTTCAAAGCAAGCACACTCAAACCTTGAATAGAGAACATGCTTCGACTCTAATTCTCACAGATAACACTCAATCATTCAGAACCTAAGGTTTAATTCTCTCAAGAAAGCATAAGTGAGTGTATGAAATAGAAGCACAAATTTGGTTAGATCTCATGAAAGGAATTAAATACTATGAATAGAGATACACACATACTTACCAGCACCCATGAATACATCCTCAAAGATCAGCTAGGTCTTTCACAAGGTTGTAATGAAAGGCTAAGGTTAGGGGAAATGGAAGAATTGGAAGGAAAAACAAGTAACTTAAGAACATACCAAGGTTGTATTCTTCATTGATCTGCAAGGTATCATTGATTTATAATGGCATGGCTGCAAACTTCATGGTACCACCTGGCATAGACCTTATATTTCACACTTAGATCAAATCGACACACTTTCTCTTTATCTTTCTTATTTGCTGATTTGATCTGCTTCTTCTTTAACTTCATTGCACAGATTCACATCATCTTTCATTTAGGCACATGGCAGCAACTTCCTTGCTTCAAACTTTATCTTGGCACACCTTAGTATATTTCTAAGCTATAGGGTATGGCTACAATAGGTCAAGTATCTCAGATTGGGATACAAAGGTAGGGAAATGATGAGGGTGATAGAAGAAAAAGGCTTTAAGTGTTTGGCTTCAAGAGGGCTAATGGAACACACATATGGGTAGGGTGAAAAGAAAGCACATAGAATAGTTATACACACATAGCCTAGCATCACTTCAATGAGTTCATTCAATAATGAGAGCAAGCACATGATATCTGCAAAAGAGAATCATCCTTAGTATTCAATCAAAATGAAATGATGAGATCAATTAGAGTGAATTGAAGAAAATAAGTATGGATGAGAAATAGAACACTTTAAACCCTCTCAAGAAAGCAATTAGGCTCGATATAGCTCACTAGGGTAGTCTCCACTATTTTCCTTCAAGAATTTGAGCATGGTACTTTAGCCACCAGAATTCTAAGAGCAAAAGCTTTATGAAGTGCAAAATTCTGATATGAAAACCTCAAATAGCAGCTCCATAGCATTGATTGTATGACATTCTTAAAAATAATAATAATAATAATAATAAAAAAAGTGACAAGAGAACGAAAATTGAAAACACAAATGGATAAGAAAATTGAAATTGAAAACCTTCCCCCCAGACCTGAATTGAACATTGTCCTCAATGTGAAAGCATACAAAAGATGATTGAGAACAAACAAATGATAAAGGGAAAAGTTTAGAAGAAGGTTTAGGAAAAATAAAAAATAAAAAAAATGAATATATAACCAACTCACGGATGACCAGTTAAGGGCCTCAGAAAACACAGCCAGGGGATCCGGGAAGGTTGGAGGGGTCACAATGGTCCCGCTTAAAATCCAAACTTCTTAGACACCGAAGGTGTCGCCTAAAGAACTCTTAGACACTGTATTGACGGAGGTGCTCACTGGGGTTACCAAAAGTTAGCTTATATGAAATTTTTATTTATTTATTTTATTTATTTATAAAAAGGAACAGAAACTTAAAATGACTAAAATAAAAACAAAACAAGTAAAGAGAAAGGATTGAAATGCTTCCCATTGATGCAATTAGGTCGATTGCTACCAAACACCTTCTTCTTGAACACATGGGTTGCCTCCCAAGAAGCGCCTTAGTTACTGTCTTGGCAAGACATTGTGCAATCAGCTAAGTTGATGGTACGAAGGGAAGTTGATCTACCACATGGCCAGTTTGGATGCCAGCTGAAACTCCCTCATAGAATGGCTTTAAACGTTGTCCATTTACTTTGAAAGTCGAGCCATCTTTAGGGTTTTGAATCTCCACAGCTCCATAGGGAGAAACATTGACCACGGTGAATGGGCCTTGCCATCTAGACTTCAATTTTCCTGGAAAGAGACGCAAACGTGAGTTAAACAAAAGAACTGACATACCTTTGGAGAACTCTTTCCGTTGAATGTTTCTGTCATGGTAACTCTTGGTTCGTTCTTTGTAAAGCTTTGCATTCTCATAAGACTCATGTCTAATTTCTTCCAATTCATTGAGCTGAAACTTTCTTGCATGGCCTGCCTTGTCTAGATCAAAATTCAACTTCTTGATGGCCCAAAAAGCATTGTGTTCAAGCTCCATTGGCAGGTGACAAGCTTTCCCAAACACAAGACGATAAGGGCTCATTCCAATGGGAGTCTTATATGCAGTCCTATAAGCCCATAATGCATCATTGAGCTTGGCTGCCCAATCTTTCCTTGTATTGTTCACCACCTTCTCCAGGATGTGCTTAATTTCTCTATTGCTTATTTCCCCTTGACCAGAAGTTTGCGGATGATATGGTGTAGAGACTCGATGGGTGATGTTGTACTTTTTCATGAGTGCTTCGAATGGCTTGTTACAGAAGTGGCTGCCTCCATCACTAATGACAGCCCTTGGAGTACCAAACCTTGTGAAAATATTATCCTTCAAGAACTTCAGCACCACCTTATAATCATTGGTTTTGGTGGCTATGGCTTCCACCCATTTAGACACATAATCAACAGCAACAAGTATGTAAGTATAACCAAAGGAAGATGGGAATGGTCCCATGAAATCAATACCCCACACATCGAAGAGCTCCACAACAAGTATGTTATTCAATGGCATTTCATTCCTGCGACTTATGTTCCCCATCCTTTGGCACCTATCACACTTACACAAAAATTAAACGCATCTTTGAATAGAGTGGGCCAAAAGAAACCAGATTGCAGAATTTTAAGTGCTGTTTTCTTAGCTCCAAAGTGACCTCCACAAGCCAATTCGTGGCTATGCCTAAATATGCTTTCTTGCTCTTCTTCTGGAACACATCTTCTGATGAGTTGATCCGGGCAATGCTTGAATAAGAAAGGTTCATCCCAGACATAATGTTTCACCATGGAAAAGAACTTCTTCTTGTCATGAGAAGTTAGATCATTTCTAAGAACACCACAAGCAAGATAATTAACAAAATCAGCATACCATGGCTCTTTGACTTGGGCAGCATATAGTTGTTCATCAGGGAAAGTCTCATTCAAGGGTAGCATAGCTGCTCCTTTTTCTTCAACCACAATTCTGCTCAAATGATCAGCTACCACATTCTCACATCCCTTCTTATCTCGAATCTCCAAATCGAATTCTTGCAGCAAGAGAATCCATCTAATCAAGCGTGGTTTGGCATCCTTCTTAGTGAGCAAGTATCTAAGAGCTGCATGGTCAGAATAAACAATTACTTTAGAACCAACAAGGTAAGTGTTAAGCTCATAATTTCATACATATACATGCCCTATTTACTTACTTCTTTTGCTTAGTTTCTTAGATTTCTAAGTTATTTGCCTCCCTTTGTGTGTTTTGTAGGCAAATAGAGTAAGAGAGCATAATTCATGCAATTCAAGCATGTTAAGGCCTAATTTGGATGAATGGATGAAGAGCTTAAAAGACAAACTCATTTTGGCTACAGCCCCCTGCCAGTCCAGTTCCGTAGGTCATATTGCAAGCTTTGTTTCAGCAACCTACACAGCTCGGATGAGGCAGAATTCTTCATGAAAGTTGTTCCAATGGGTGTGTAATATAACATATCCAAAATTCAGCCCCAGTGGATAAATATGGAGTCTGTTACCTAGCAAACACAGAGCCATGCTCAGGATGGATTTTATCAGCGCGCAAAATGAGTTAGCTATTTGTTTTGGCCTTAACTTCCTCCTCCGACCTTGGATTGGCCCAAATGATATATGGCTGGAAAGAAGACATTCTGAACTTCAAGTTTGAGTGCTTAAAGTCTTAATTTACTTAAGGTAAGCCCAATTTGTAAGCCCTTGAAGTTGCTGGTCATGCTGACCTCAGGATGAGCTATTGTTTCTGGTTGGAAGCTTGGTCATGGTGACATGAAGATGAGCTAGGGCTGCTGGTGGGATTTATTGGTGAAGTGCATCAACCAATTCAAATTTTCTAATACAAGTGCATCAACCATTTCAGATTTTATAAAACAAGTGTTGTATGCATTAGCCATATTGAATTCAGATTTTCATCTTCCTTAGGCCTATAAATAGTGAGGTTTCCCAAGCTTGTAAACACACCCCAAGGGGGGGAGCTCTCAAACACTTCTCTAGAGCTCCCTTCCCTTCTCTCCCTCAAATTCTCTTAGTTTCTCTTTCTAGTTTTCAATTGTTATAATGAGATCTTTGTGCTGAAATTCTCCTTAAGTTTTTCTTAGTTCCACTTTACTTTTCATTATGTAAATTCTTTTCTTTAGTTTCAAGTTTGATTAGTTTCCAAGTTTCAATTATGGTTTTTGTTCTTATTCATTATGCTTATAAGTTAATATGCTAGTTTGAATGATTGATCACCATTTAGGCTTGCATGTTAGCTATCTTGGTTTGAATTAAGAGTATACACCATGCTTTAATTCGAATTGAACTATGAATAGGAAGAGTATGTATGGACATTCGACAACAGGGATTAGATACATGCTTGGTTGTTTAAATTGTTCTTCTATGCTTAATGGGTTCCTAATGCTTAATTTTAGGTTAGACAACAAATGATCAAATTAGGGAATTATGAACACAAGGTTATGACCACACACCATGGCTTAATCATACTTTAGCTAGAATCAATCCATTAATCTAATTGAACTTGGGAACTTATTTGCTTGAGTTATTTCTTTTTTTCTTGTTGTATTTATTTCCTTTCTTTTTCATTTCTGTTTTGTGTAGGGAAAATGAATTGGATCATTCAATCACCAATCCTCGTGGGATCGACCTCGCACTTACATATGCTATACTACCAAACGGCTCGTGCACTTGCGAGTATCACAAGTTGAGGATGCAACTGAATCCATTTTGGTGCAGCTGTATCTATGCAACAGTAAGAATGAAATTTTTCTAAAGCAAAAACCACAGCAAGCAACTCCTTCTCTGTTGTGGAGTAGTTGATTTGAGCATCATTCAAGGTCCGGCTAGCATAATGAATCACATGGGGCAGCTTGTTCTTCTTTTGACCTAAAACTGCACCAATAGCAAAGTCAGAGGCATCACACATTATTTCAAATGGTAAAGACCAATCCGGAGCTATGATAATAGGGGCTGAAGTTAGCTCCCTCTTCAAGGTAGTAAAAGCTTCCATGCAAGCTTCATTAAACTCAAAAACAGCATCCTTAGCAAGGAGATTACACAATGGCCTTGTAATGCTTGAGAAATTTTTGATGAACCTTCTATAGAATCCAGCATGACCTAGAAAGCTTCTAATTCCTTTAACAGAGGTAGGGGGTGGAAGATTTGAGATGAGGTCGATCTTGGCTTTATCCACTTCGATTCCCTTGCTTGAAATCACATGGCCTAGTACAATGCCTTGTCTCACCATGAAGTGACACTTCTCCCAATTCAAAATCAGATTTGTTTCCTGGCATCTTTTAAGCACTAGAGACAAGTGGTGAAGACAATTATCAAAAGAGGAACCAAAAACTGAAAAATCATCCATAAATACCTCAATGAATCGTTCCACCATATCTGAAAAGATTGACATCATGCATCTTTGGAAAGTTGTTGGGGCATTGCACAAACCGAATGGCATCCTTCTATAAGCAAACGTACCAAATGGGCATGTGAATGTGGTTTTCTCTTGGTCTTCCGGAGCAATGGGAATTTGATTATAACCTGAAAAACCATCAAGAAAACAATAGTAAGCATGGCCAGATAAACGTTCAAGCATTTGATCAATAAAAGGCAAGGGGAAATGATCTTTTCTAGTGGATGTGTTCAACTTCCTGTAATCAATGCAAACTCTCCAACCAGTGACAGTTCGTGTAGGAACTAGCTCATTCTTCTCATTCTTCACAACGGTGATTCCGGACTTCTTTGGAACAACTTGCACAGGGCTCACCCACTTAGAATCTGAAATTGGGTAGATGATTCCTACATCGAGTAGCTTTAAAACTTCAGCTCTAACCACCTCTTTCATGTTGGGATTTAGCCTCCTTTGGGCATCACGAGATGGTTTGCTGTCTTCTTCCATTAAAATCCGGTGCATGCACATGCTTGGACTAATTCCTTTGATGTCTGCTATGGTCCACCCAATGGCTGTTTTATGCTCTTTTAGAACTTTAATTAAGCTCTCTTCTTCATGTGAGGAGAGACCTGCAGCAATTATAACAGGGAGAGTTTCGTTAGCACCCAAATATGTATATTTAAGATTATTGGGAAGAGGTTTAAGTTCTAGCTTTGGTGGGATGACAATGGATGGCTCCAATTTCGTGGATGATGGTCCAAGAGGCTCGATTGGTGGCTGTTGCGTAGATACAGCTGCACCAAAATGGATTCAGTTGCATCCTCAACTTGTGATACTCGCAAGTGCACGAGCCGTTTGGTAGTATAGCATATGTAAGTGCGAGGTCGATCCCACGAGGATTGGTGATTGAATGATCCAATTCATTTTCCCTACACAAAACAGAAATGAAAAAGAAAGGAAATAAATAAAACAAGGAAGAAATAACTCAATCAAATAAGTTTCCAAGTTCAATTAGATTAATGGATTGATTCTAGCTAAAGTATGATTAAGCCATGGTGTGTGGTCATAACCTTGTGTTCCTAATTCCCTAATTTGATCATTTGTTGTCTAACCTAAAATTAAGCATTAGGAACCCATTAAGCATAGAAGAACATTTTAAACAACCAAGCATGTATCTAATCCCTGTTGTCGAATGTCCATACATACTCTTCCTATTCATAGTTCAATTCGAATTAAAGCATGGTGTATACTCTTAATTCAAACCAAGATAGCTAACATGCAAGCCTAAATGGTGATCAATCATTCAAACTAGCATATTAACTTATAAGCATAATGAATAAGAACAAAAACCATAATTGAAACTTGGAAACTAATTAAACTTGAATACTTAAGAAAGAATGTACATTACAAGAAAAATAAATTACAACTAAGAAAACATTAAAGAAAGCTAGAATTGAGAACTAGAAAACAAAACTAAGAGAATTTGAGGGAGAGAAGGGAAGGGAGCTCTAGAGAAGTGTTTGAGAGCTCCCCCCCTTGGGGTGTGTTTACAAGCTTGGGAAACCTCACTATATATAGGCCTAAGGAAGCTGAAAATCTGAATTAAGTATGGCTAATGCATACAACACTTTGTTTTATAAAATCTGAAATGGTTGATGCACTTCACTAATGCATACAACACTTCCATTATAAAATCTGAAATGGTTGATGCACTTCACTAATAAATCCCACCAGCAGCCCTAGCTCATCTTCATGTCACCATGACCAAGCTTCCAACCAGAAATAATAGCTCATCCTGAGGTCAGCATGACCAGCAACTTCAAGGGCTTACGAATTGGGCTTCCCTTAAGCAAATTAAGACTTTAAGCACTCAAACTTGAAGTTCAGAATGTCTTCTTTCCAGCCATATATCATTTGGGCCAATCCAAGGTCGGAGGAGGAAGTTAAGGCCAAAACAAATTGCTAACTCATTTTGCGCGCTGATAAAATCCATCCTGAGCATGGCTCTGTGTTTGCTAGGTAACAGACTCCACAATTATCCAATGGGGCTGAATTTCGGATATGTTATAGTATACACCCATTGGAACAACTTTCATGAAGAATGTGGCCTCATCCGAGCTATGTAGGTTGCTGAAACAAAGCTTGCAATATGACCTACGAAACTGGGCTGGCAGGGGACTGTAGCCAAAATTGAGTTTGTCTTTAAGCTCTTCATCCATTCATCCAAATTAGGCCCTAACATGCATGGATTGCATCATTTACTATCCAAAGCCCTCATTATTACCTAAAGCTCAATGAACTGAAAGATAAACACAAAAAGGATTAAAAGCACAAGTTTAACTCAAAAACATAACCAAATCATAAGCTAGAAGGGTACAAAATGATATACAATTATGAACCGATCAAATACCCCCAAACCTAGATTTTGCTAGTCCTCGAGCAAAACAAAAGGAAAACAAAGATAAAAACAAACAAGAAGTTAACTAGACCACTTTCGTAGGTAACTCGATTGCATTGAGCATATGCAACAAGCCTTTAAACCTCTAGGCATCCCTAGTAGGAGGAGTTGTGTCTCCTGAGGGTTTAACAGTTACGATACCCACAAACGTTTTTCTAACTCTACAAAACAAAATGGTTAGAAAACTTATTAGATTTGTTAGTTCTTAAGCAAAACCAAAAAACAAAAACAAACATAAAAATAAAAACAAAACACAAAACACAAAACACAAAACACAAAAACAAAAAAAAACAAAATCAAAATAAAAACTCAAAACAATCTTTCCGAACATTTTGTGAAGAGAAATGACTCATGCACATGACTTAAACGTTTTGACAATAAAAGCTCAATTTTAGACATTATTCACAAAGCGGCAAAGTTCAAAACATAATATGCTCAAAGTGTAGTAGTGTGATAGCCAAATGCAACAAATTCCCCAATCTTAGTTTTCACACAATTTCAAAAATCATACAAAGCACAAATTCAACTTCAAATCTCACCAAAGTTGTCCTCTCACAAATGAATCACTCGGAAGAGGGCTACAATGCAACACTCAGTTATAAACATGAGATTAGAGTTAAACCATAAGGGACTTAACTCGCAATAGAAAGATGAAGAACTTGCATTAATATGATCTCAAGAAGGATGCCAAACACTTAAAAGTAGAAAAATAAATGCAATTCAACCACATGACATTTAAGATCAATTTAGGTCTTTAGCATAGGTTGTAATGGGGCCACGGCTGTAAGGTGAGTAAGAAATGAAGGGTATGGATAAAACAAAGTCCAAGAAACTCAAAATATAAGAGCATAAAACAATTGTTTACAAGACTTCGAATCATCACGATTAGATTTTTTTCTTTTACACGATCAAAACTCCTTATACCTTCATTTACAATTATTCATACTCCTTTCCTTGAATTGAACAAACACCAATTTATTTAGAAGGCCCAAAAATGAAACCCAAAAATGAAATTTCATTCAACCACCACTTAATCACAATTTTTCTCTTTTCTTTCACCAATTGTGTGATTTTTTTTATTTTTTTTTTTCTTTTCTTTTTTTTCTTCTATGTAATATTCCTTCCCAAACTTAGCATGAAAAACACATCCGAATTAGAGCTCATGAGTTCCTTAGAAAGGTAAATATTTGTTTTTCGGGCTAAGGCGAGGAAATATAATTGGTAAAATGAAAGAAAAGGTTTACATGTAGGCTCAAAATGGTTAACAATGGAAAATCATGCTTAAGCATGCATAAGGTTAGCTTGAAAGGCACAAACGATCCAAAGAAGGCCTTAATATCATTTCTTTAAATGTCATGAAATCAAATTGCATAAGAATGAATGACTTTTAAGTGTTCAACCAAATCAATGAATAATGAGATCAAACAACAACTTTGATGACAAGAAAATAAGAGTATGTGTATAACACTCATGAAATGAAGCACAAGGCTCAAAAGCTCACATTATATGGTTATATAAGTCTAATTTATGCTTGATACAATTCTTTGGGTCATGCAAATCCTTTAATTGGAAAATTATGAAACAAATGGCAAGTGCAAAGAAGGTTTCGAACATATCATGCTAGAACGATGCCAAATTAATTAATTAATGAATTTTTTTATTTTTTTTTATTTTACAAGAAGAATTTACAATGAACAAAAAATAAATAAATAAATAAATAAAATTCAATTTTCATTTAAGTCATGCAAACATTTATCACAATCTCATCAAATGTGTTCGGAAAGTGACTCAAAACAAAACAAGACTCAAAATATAGAAAAAGAAAAAAAACAAGCAAGAAATATATATATTTTTTTTAATAAGTGAACCTAAATTTACTTGGTAAACTCCAATACCCCCAAACCTAGATATGAACATTGTCCTCAATGTTTAAAAATTAGGAACAAGCAATGTCATAACAAGAAATGAAAGGTACTAAAGTAGATATAAAATCACAAAACACATAAGAATTGAAATAAAATAATTACAAAATAAAAATTACAAACAAACAAAAAAAATAAATAAATAAAAAACGAAACAGTAAAACACTCGAAACAGAAAACAAACAGTCTTACACAAACCAAAACCCAAACGATTGAAAGCCCAACCCAAAAGAAGTTAACACACTTTGAAACCTAACAACGGTGAAAACCCGAAGCCCACAATGAAGTCCGAAGCCCACATGTTATTATTAATTTATTTATTTTATTTATTTATTTTAATTTAATGAAACGTGAATTGGGAGTGCGAAGGCGGGTATTTACGAAACAGAAAAAGTATGGTCCTTGATGCCTTGGTTCCTGGGAAGTCACGGGGAAAATAGGTGAGGGACGTGTCGGCATGCAGAGGCCGCTTTCACATCCCCCAAGCTAGAATTATTAGACTCGTAGGAAGGCGCGACGACTTTTTCACTTGAAGGTGGTGAAAGGTGAAAATGCAATTAAGGGGGTTGGGAAACGGGTGCGGCGACATATAGAGATAAGCGGTAAGGGCCGCACAGAACTCAGAACCGCAGCGGCTAGGGTTTAGCAGACTAAGTCTATAAAAGGTAAAAAGAAAGGGTAAAAAAAAAAACAAACTCAGAAACACACAAAAGAGAAAAGAAAGAAAGAAGAAAAGAGAGTGAGAAATCAAATGGCCTCTAACTACCCATTTTCGTTGGATCTCAACCTAGCTCCACCGACTCAGACACGAGGCCAAGCAGCGGCACCAGTATGGATGCCCTACTTTGCTTCCGCACGGGGGCCTGTGACAGTAACTGACTCAATACTCCTGGACAACGATGTTGCCATTGGAGTGGCTAGAAATTTAGTGACTCCTAAAGATATACGTGTTCTGGGGACAAGGGATGACAACCGGGTCGTGAGCGATGCCCTGGCACTGAGCGTGCAGAGTACGGCAACAGTCGCAAGTTTGGGTCATCGCCTACTTGCGAAGTCCCATGAGGTAGAGGTGCTGAAAGGTCAGTTGGCGGCGGAGCGAAGTATGGTTGAGGAGTGTCAGACTGCTATAAAAAGCTTGAAAAGGGAGAGGTCAAGGATAGTGGAGGTGAATCGACACCAGCTAGAAGTATTGCGGGACGAGAATAGAAACCTATCAAAGATGGTAGAGTTGTACTCTCGCGACATGCGAAAACAGCTGGAAGACCTAGACCGACCGGGTAAACGCAAGCAAGCAGATCGTGAGAGTAGTTACGCTCAAGCTAAGATTGCGATCTTTGGGAGCTCAAGTGATGAGCCCCAAGAAGCTGTGCGTGAAGCCCAGGAAGAGGACAGCTAGAGGGCCAAACTCAAAGCTCCAATGGTCGAGACACCGAGCACTGTGAAGAAATGACTTCTACTGCATTATTGATGTTTTTATTTTATTTTGTTGTTTTTGTATTTTCGTTATTTTGTTTCGGAAATAAAATAGTAAAGTTACAGAAGAAAAAAAAAAAAAAAAAAAAAAAAAACGGAAAAGAAAGCACACTTCCCAAACTTAAATCAAATAAAGACGACAAACGGAAAAGAAAGCACAGTTCCCTAACTAAAATAAACTAAAGATGATAGCCGAAAGGGAAAAGCAAAAACACAAAGCTCTAGAAAATGAAAGTAACGGGCAAAAATATTAAACACCAGAAAACACGGAGGAAAAAAAGTAAAGTAAAGTAAAGGTGCTCCCCCTTGAAGCGATTAGGTCGAGCATGCCCGGGAAATCCGAAATGGTGTTGGCTCTCTCTCATCAGCATATGTCTATTTAAACCACACCTCTGCAAGCGGATGATACCCAGCATTTCTTCCTGCAAACTCAAGGAAAAACATCAAAAAATTCAGAAGCAAAACAAATGGCATCCTCATGCACTCACCTTGATGATCTCAACCTTGAGCTCTCACTTGCACCACCGAATGCCCAGACAAGGGCTCCTCCAAACACTGTCTTTCCAAACTCTTCATATCATCACGGCACGGCCTCAAACTTTGCTGAGGCAATACCGAACTTTTCTGAGGCACTGTCGAACAAAGCAGTGCTGCTAGGAGGCATGATTAGCAACAAGCTCACTCCGACAGATCATCTGCATGTGGCACAGAGGTCTGATAAGGCAGCGGTAGAGGAGTCCCACAATTTAACTGTGCTCCACGCGGTCTCCGCTACCAATTTGGGCATGCGATTACTGGCGAGGACAAGGGAGTGTGCCGCGATGAGCGAGGAAATAGCTTCCTTGAAGGCTATGGTGGCGGACTTGCAGAAGCGTCTCTACTGTGCCAATCAGCACGTGGAAGCACTGCAGAGGAAAAATGAGGACCATGTCGAGCTGCTGCAGATTCTGCAAGTAAGAGAAAATAGAGGCAAGCCATGATGATGATGATGATGAAGATGAAGAAGAAGAAGAAGAAGAAGAAGTTTTTTTTTTTTTTTTTTTTTTTTTTTTTTTTTTGTTTTTGTTTTTGTTTTTGTTTTTTGTTTTTTTTTTTTTTTTTTTGTGTTTTTTTGTTTTTTAATGCAGCGTTTGAAATAAAAATGTGTTTTAACACTCAGAAATAAACTAACTAACAATACCACGTAAATAAATAAATAAACTAACTTAACAAAACAAAAACAAAGACTATACAGAAAAGAAAATAAATAAATAAATAAAACTTAATTTAAAAACACACGAATATACAAGCAACTCACGGATGACCAGTTAAGGGCCTCAGAAAACACAGCCAGGGGATCCGGGAAGGTTGGAGGGGTCACAATGGTCCCGCTTAAAACCCAAACTTCTTAGACACCGAAGGTGTCGCCTAAAGAACTCCTAGACACTGTATTGACGGAAGTGCTTACTGGAGTTACCATAAGTCGGTTCATATAAAAAATCTTTTTTTTTTTTTTTCTTTTTTTTTAAAATTTTTAAGATAAGAAATAAAAACAAATTAAGATAAAATGAAACAACAAACCATAAACAAAAATGAACTAAGTACTGTAAACAAATTCAAACAAACAACATAAATTGTTGTACTAAAAGAAACAAACCAAGAAACCAAAGAAAAAAAAAAAAAAACAAACAGCACTTTCTATCACCCGTTTATCACCATTTGGACAGATTCGTTTCTATGTTTTTCAGCTTCGACCTCTGTTCCGTTTTTAGGCTATAACTTTCCAACCGTAAGTCCAAATTTTACGTTCTTTATATGGTTGGATTCAGCATAGAAAAACAAAGAACTCAACGCGGACCAAAAGGTAAAAACAATGACGGAAATAAACATAATTCAAAGAAGAGAAAGGATTGAAATGCTCCCCCTTGAAGCGATTAGGTCGAGTGTGATGCACTTGGAGGTCGCAACTTCTCTCATTGCTCCACACTTCCCATTCTTATGATTGAGGTTGCCATCTCTCTCCATTTATTGTTGAGCTATAATAAATTGCTAAAACAAACATAGAAAACTTGAAATAGAATTAAAAGGATGAGGAAATAAAAACTAAAATGAAAAGGAAAATCAACACACATCCAATTCCATGCTTTAAAGCAACAAGCACCAATGGGTTGTGTAAGCTGGGACTTAAACCCAGTTCTCTTGCTTGTTGGGCAATTGTCCTTTTCTGTTGGACTACAAACACAACTGGTCCATTAACATCATTAACTTTAAAACTTGAAATTGTTTAGAAGAACATGAAAATGAAAAATAAAAATAAAACAAGTAGGGAAAAGAAATAGAACCAAACTATGTTGCCAATCCCCGGCAACGGCGCCAAAAACTTGTTGCGTAGATACAGCTGCACCAAAATGGATTCAGTTGCATCCTCAACTTGTGATACTCGCAAGTGCACGAGCCGTTTGGTAGTATAGCATATGTAAGTGCGAGGTCGATCCCACGAGGATTGGTGATTGAATGATCCAATTCATTTTCCCTACACAAAACAGAAATGAAAAAGAAATGAAATAAATAAAACAAGGAAGAAATAACTCAATCAAATAAGTTTCCAAGTTCAATTAGATTAATGGATTGATTCTAGCTAAAGTATGATTAAGCCATGGTGTGTGGTCATAACCTTGTGTTCCTAATTCCCTAATTTGATCATTTGTTGTCTAACCTAAAATTAAGCATTAGGAACCCATTAAGCATAGAAGAACATTTTAAACAACCAAGCATGTATCTAATCCCTGTTGTCGAATGTCCATACATACTCTTCCTATTCATAGTTCAATTCGAATTAAAGCATGGTGTATACTCTTAATTCAAACCAAGATAGCTAACATGCAAGCCTAAATGGTGATCAATCATTCAAACTAGCATATTAACTTATAAGCATAATGAATAAGAACAAAAACCATAATTGAAACTTGGAAACTAATTAAACTTGAATACTTAAGAAAGAATGTACATTACAAGAAAAATAAATTACAACTAAGAAAACATTAAAGAAAGCTAGAATTGAGAACTAGAAAGCAAAACTAAGAGAATTTGAGGGAGAGAAGGGAAGGGAGCTCTAGAGAAGTGTTTGAGAGCTCCCCCCCTTGGGGTGTGTTTACAAGCTTGGGAAACCTCACTATATATAGGCCTAAGGAAGCTGAAAATCTGAATTAAGTATGGCTAATGCATACAACACTTTGTTTTATAAAATCTGAAATGGTTGATGCACTTCACTAATGCATACAACACTTCCATTATAAAATCTGAAATGGTTGATGCACTTCACTAATAAATCCCACCAGCAGCCCTAGCTCATCTTCATGTCACCATGACCAAGCTTCCAACCAGAAATAATAGCTCATCCTGAGGTCAGCATGACCAGCAACTTCAAGGGCTTACGAATTGGGCTTCCCTTAAGCAAATTAAGACTTTAAGCACTCAAACTTGAAGTTCAGAATGTCTTCTTTCCAGCCATATATCATTTGGGCCAATCCAAGGTCGGAGGAGGAAGTTAAGGCCAAAACAAATTGCTAACTCATTTTGCGCGCTGATAAAATCCATCCTGAGCATGGCTCTGTGTTTGCTAGGTAACAGACTCCACAATTATCCAATGGGGCTGAATTTCGGATATGTTATAGTATACACCCATTGGAACAACTTTCATGAAGAATGTGGCCTCATCCGAGCTATGTAGGTTGCTGAAACAAAGCTTGCAATATGACCTACGAAACTGGGCTGGCAGGGGACTGTAGCCAAAATTGAGTTTGTCTTTAAGCTCTTCATCCATTCATCCAAATTAGGCCCTAACATGCATGGATTGCATCATTTACTATCCAAAGCCCTCATTATTACCTAAAGCTCAATGAACTGAAAGATAAACACAAAAAGGATTAAAAGCACAAGTTTAACTCAAAAACATAACCAAATCATAAGCTAGAAGGGTACAAAATGATATACAATTATGAACCGATCAGTGGCCTAAAGGATGGTGGGTATACCGGAAATACTTCTAAGGCAGCCACCACTTCTTGGAACTCCAGTTCACAAAGATCTTCCTCTTCTTGTGTTAAGACAGCTTCTAGAGCATCATTAGACTTTCTCTGCAAAATTTTGGAAGAAACCTCATGATCCACAACATCAATTGAAAAGCAAGAATCAAGAGAGATAGAAGGTTGAGATAGAGCATTAAGCATTTTAAATTCAACAGTTTCACCCAAAACAGTCATGGAGAGGGTGCTATCTTTCACTTTGATGATTGTGTCTGCAGTGGCCATGAATGGCCTGCCTAGGAGAATGGGATCAACACGATCTCCATTTGGATTGTCTTCCATGTCCATCACTACAAAATCAGCAGGAAGAATTAGTGTATTAACTTGAACTAGAATATCTTCTACAATACCTTTTGGATATTTTATAGAATGATCAGCTAGTTCAAGTCGCATTGAAGTCTTCTTCATCCCTTCTAAGCCAAGCTCTTGATAAACTGAATATGGCAAAACATTGATGCTTGCTCCCAAGTCCAACATGGCTCTTCCAACCTTCTTGCCTCCAATGTTAATGGGAATGTCAAAGCTGCCAGGATCATCTAGTTTTGGTGGAAGCTTCCTTTGCAATACAGCACTTAAATTCTGGTCGAGCTTTACTCCTTCATTTGGAGCGAAATTGAGCTTGTGAGTTTTCAAGTCCTTGATGAATTTTCCATATGCAGGAATCTGTTCAATAAGATCAAGCAAAGGCAAATTGATATTAACTTTACTCAAAATATCATAAATCTCTTTAAAAGCCTTATCTTGCTTTGCTTTCTTAAGACGGCCTGGAAATGGAATCTGTGGAACATATGGAGCGGGTGGCACGTATCTATCTTCTTGAAGATGTGGTGGCACAAATTTGTCATCCCTTTTATGCAATTGGAATTGATCGGATTTCTGAGAATCTGATTTGGCCTTAGGAGCAGATTGAGAAGTTTTGAGTTGTTCTCCTTCCGTGGCCATGGTCTCCTCCTCTTCATCTTCTACAATCACAACATCATTTGAAAGATTAGAATCATCTTTATTATCAATGATCTTACCTGATCTGAGCACATGAATGGCCTTGGCTTCTGGGTTCTTTGGATTGATCTCAGTTTGGCTTGGCCATTTCCCAGGCACTCTTTGAGTTATTTCAGCAGCTATTTGGCCTAATTGGACTTCCAATTTGGAGATGGCAGCTTGTGTAGTTTGCTGAAAATTGGATTGGTTGATTGCCATCTGCTTCACTATATCTTCCAATGATGATGATGATTGTTGTGGCCTTTGGAATGAAGGGGGATTTGCTTGATTCTGGGTATTTCTCCATGAAAAGTTTGGATGATTTCTCCAACCTGGATTATAACTTTGAGAGTATGGATCATTTCTTGGACCTTGGTTGTAGGAATTTACCAACTTAGCTTGTTCTTGCACAAATTCTGGATATCCAGCCCCAAGTGGACAAGCTGTGGTAGCATGGTCATGAGATTCACAAATGCTACACACTTCCTTCGGAGGGCTTCTTGAGTTTAATGCAAGAAGAGCATCTAGCTTTTGTTCCAGTTTTGAAATCTGCACACTAGAAGCATCATTAGAACCACTAATAACACGTTTACCTCTTGTATCCGTATGTTGGGTCTCCATTGCTATCTTCTCAAAGAGTTCGTACGTTTCTTCTGGAGTTTTGGTTTTAAAAGAACCACCTGCAAAATTGGTGACTATATTATGACTAGAATGGGTTAGTCCTTTATAAAACATACGCATTTGAAGCTTCAATGGAATCCCATGATGAGGACATTGGTTGAGCAACCCATTGAATCTCTCCCATGCTTCACAAAACGATTCATCATCTTGCTGTGCAAATAACAAGATCTTGTCCCTAAGCATGTCGGTCTTTTGCGTGGAGAAGTATTTTTCCAGGAACTTCTTTTGAATGGCAGACCATGTAGTGAGTGAACCAGGCTTCAAAGAATTCAACCAATACTTCGCCTTATCCTTTAAAGTGTATGGAAACACTCTCATTCGAAGTTGATCTTCTGTCACACCTGTCAAGGGAAAAGAACTCACAACATTAAAAATATCCTTTATATGGGTTAATGGATCTTCATTAGGTAAACCATAAAAGGAAGGCAGCATATTAAGATGAGAAGATTTAAGCTCATAATTTCGAGCTACAGTGGGCAGCAAAATGCTTGAAGGAGATGCTGGAATTGTTGGGATATCAAGTTCTCCCATGAACTCAATGGCAGCCATCATTTCTTCTTCTTCTTGGTCTGAACTTGCTTCCGAATTTGAAAGTGAAGAACCAGGAAGTTCAGTGTGGAGAGCAAGACTTGTAAATGTAGCAAGAGCTTGCTCTTTTGCAGTTGACAACTCCCTTTCTAGACGATTCTGAATTTCAGAGGTCACTCGTCTGGGTTGCAATGATGGTCCTGCGTTCAAAGATCTAGAACGTTGGAACGAAGACCTCACTTGTTCAAGTAATGTCTTTTTAGACATAAACTACCTGAAATAGAAAATTAGATTAATTAGAAACACTAAAAAGAATAGGGTAACCTTGGGCAAATAACCAGGGAAGAACTTTCGTTCAGTCCCCGGCAACGGCGCCAAAATTTGTTGTTAATATTATGTTAACTCGCAATTGTATGGGGCAATTAGTAGTATAGCAAGACAAGTACGAGGTCGTACCCACGAAGATTGAGAAGTTAAAACTAGTTATGTACTTAGATTACCAAATTCAAGAAAGTAGGAGGTTATGTCTAAAACAGAATTTAAAACAAGAGTGGTTGTGATTGTTGAACAAAAGAAGCAAAATGAAATTGCAAACAAAAACAAGTAAACAAATGTAACAAAGAGTGGTTTTAAGAGTTGGAAAATAGATTTTGAGACTAGGGCATTCGAATCACCATAACAATTCAATTCTGGGTTATAAAGATTCAAGTAACAAGTCTAATTCAGATTCAAAGATTGATTCTAGCTAAAGTATGATTAGGCCATGGTGTTTGGTCCTAACCTTGTGTTCCTAATTCCCTAATTTGATCATTTGTTGTCTAACCTAAAATTAAGCATTAGGAACCCATTAAGCATAGAAGAACATTTTAAACAACCAAGTATGTATCTAATCCCTGTTGTCGAATGTCCATACATACTCTTCCTATTCATAGTTCAATTCGAATTAAAGCATGGTGTATACTCTTAATTCAAACCAAGATAGTTAACAAACGAGTTCTAATGGTGATCAATCATTCAAACAAGCATGTTAACTTATAAGCATAATGAATAAGAACATGAATCATGAATCAAACTTGAAACTCCAAACTTATAAACCCAGAATATTCATGTTAGGTTACATCGAAGCCCTAGTTATGGATTTAGCTACTCATAATGGAAAAGAGACTTGAACAGAAATGAGAAAACATAATGAATGCAATAAGAGTAGAAAAACCCTTTTTCTGAAGTTCTTGTGGTGTCCAAGGCTTCTCCAAGTGCTTCTCCACTTCTAATGCTTCTCCAAGAGCTTCCCCACTTCTAGAAAGATGTATGAAGGATATGGAGGTGATTTGGGATGAGTTTGAGTGAGTGGTGATGGCTAAGGAAGATGAAATTCGTAGGGAAATGGAAGAGAGGTTTGCTGGAGTTGTTTTGGTGATTGTTGGAGTGTTTGGGATTTTGAGAGTGTTTGAGGATGGCTGGAGTGAATTGTGGGGTTGTGAATCCCAGGATTTGTTTTGTCTTGAATGTGGAATGGATGTGGTATTTATAGGGAGAGGGGAGTGATAAATATGAATTCAATATGGCTAATGCATACAACACTTGCATTATAAAAGATGAATTGGTTGATGCACTTCACTAATGCATACAACACTTGCATTATAAAATCTGAATTGGTTGATGCACTTCACCAATAAATCCCACCAGCAGCCCTAGCTCATCTTCATGTCACCATGACCAAGCTTCCAACCAGCTACAATAGCTCATGCCTAGCTCACCATGACCAAGCTTCCAACCAGCTCATCCTCATGTCAGCATGACCAGCAACTTCTTGGGCTTACGAATTGGGCTAGGCTAAATCAAATGATGACTTTAAGATGTCTACTGTGAAGTTCAGAATGTGTTTGATCCAACCACACAAGTATTGGCCCAATCCAAGCTCGGATGAAGAAGTTAAGGCCAAAACAAATTGCTAACTCGTTTTGCTCGCTGACAAAATCCATCCTGAGCATGGTTCTGTGTTTGCTAGGTAACGGACTCCAGATTTATCCAATGGGGATGAATTTTGGATATGTTATAGTACACACCCATTGGAACAACTTTCATGAAGAATGCTGCCTCATCCGAGCTGTGTAGGTTGCTGAAACAAAGCTTGCAATATGACCTACGGAACTGGACTGGCAGGGGGCTGTAGCCAAAATGAGTTTGTCTTTAAGCTCTTCTTCCATTCATCCAAATCAGGCCTAAACATGCTTGAATTGCATGAATTATGCTCTCTTACTCTATTGGCCTACAAAACACACAAATAGAGGCAAATAACTCATAATTATAGGAAACTAAGCAAAAGAAGTAAGTAAATTGGGCATGTATATGTATGAAATTATGAGCTTAACACACGCATTTCAAAGGGGATTCTGATCCTAAGAGCCATTTGAAACACTTCAAAAGTGTTATGATCCTATACAAGGCCGACGATATGCTCATGTGCAAGGTGTTTGCAATGACCTTGCGAGGAGCAGCCCATGATTAGTTCCACACCCTACCATCCGGGTCGATCAGCAGCTTCAAAGAGCTAGCTTACGTCTTCACCAAATAATACACTTCTTACCGGACGATCAAGAAGAACCCTGACCACTTGTTCAACCTGCACAAGAAGTCCGATGAATCCCTCCGAGATTACATCAAGAGATTCAAAGCAGAAATGGCAAACATCATTGGATGTGATGATCGAATCGCGTCATCGACCTTAAAGAAGGGCTTGCCAACTGAGTGTGAGCTGTATCGCGAGGTTACCATCTCTTCCTGCCAAACACTAGTAGAAGTCTTCGCTACAACAGAGCGCTACTCACTTTGGGATGATGACCGGATCTCCGCAAAGAAGGTTGCCAAGCAAGCTGATCAACCAGCTGAGCAGGCAAGCTAAAGGAACGGCAAGATCAACAACAAGGATGAAGGCAAGCGCAGATCACAGCCTTAAGGAGGTGCTTCAGCTACTGAGAGCTACACCAAGTTCACTATTCCGATACACCAGATCCTGGCCCAAGTAAAATAGGGGTTTAGTTGAAGAAACCATCGCCTTTGAAGGGAAACCCAGCCAAGAAGGATACCAGTAGATACTGTGCATTCCATGAAGGGCACTGTCATTACACAAACGACTGCTTCACCTGGAAAAAGCACCTCGAAGAACTGGTCAGAGACGGCCATTGCACGGAATTCATCGCAAGGAGAGCTATCCAGCAAATCAAGGATTGTGACGCAGCTGCCAATGAGCCTCCACGAAAAAAGTCATAAAAATCAACACGATTCTAGCCAACTCCAAGAGCCCGGGCTAACCACCAGGGAGCAGAAGAGAAAGATCAAGCAAGCGACTTTCGTCTCCCAAGCCGTCACCAGCAACCTAGTCATGGAAGACGATATTGGCATCATCTTTTAAAGGGAAGGAAGTTCCAAGACAATGGAATAACCATCACCTCCAGGGGTACTATCCACGAAGCTCCTCACTTATCAGCTCGGCACCAAGCAGGCGGCCAAGCCTCCCTCAGCTCCATTGAAGACAAGTTACTTTTGATGTTACCCATGCAACTCATGTCTTTTGTTCAATAAAGCAATGTAGTCACACAAACATCAATACAAGTTCAATCTTTTCTTTCCAATGGAGTGTTCACGATAGCAATCGACATGTCTCTTGACGTAGGCCAAACGGGTCATACTCATCGACACGTCTTCGGACGTAGGCCAAACGGGTCACTCTCATCAACACGTCTTCGGACATAGGCCAAACGGGTCACTCTCATTGACACAGACGTAGCAAAACAGGCCACTCTCATCAACAAGTCCCTAGACGTAGGCCAAACGGGTCACACTCATCGGCATGTCTCTGGATGTAGGCCAAACGAGCCACTCTCATCGACACGTCTCCAGACGTAGGCCAAACGGGCCACTCTTATCAACACGTCCCCGGACGTAGGCGACTCATTGACACGTCTCCGGACGTAGGCCAAACGGGCCACTCTCATCGACATGTCCTTTGACGTAAGCCAAACGAGTCACACTCATCGACACGTCTCTGGACGTAGGCCAAACGGGTCACTCTCATTGATACGCCTCCGGACGTAGACCAAATGGACCACACTCATCGACACGTCTCCAGACGTAGGCCAAACGGACCACTCTCATTGACACGTCTCTAGACGTAGGCCAAACGAGTAACTCTCATCAACATGTCCCCGGACGTAGGCCAAACGGGCCGTACTAATCGACACGTCACCGGATGTAGGCCAAGCAGGCCACTCTCATCAGTACGCCTCTAGACGTAGGCCAAACATGCCACAACCCAGAAACACTCAAGCAGTTCAGAAGACACTATGCAAATTAAAGTTGAAAAAATAACTGAAATTTCCATAGCAAGGTGACCAGCCGGCCAAGTTCAACAAAAAGAAGATGGTTAAACAAAACTGATTATTCTAAACAAGAAATCGGACTACAAAAGCTGGAAAGAAATAAAGAAGTCTTCATCTACTCTGAGACGCCGGCAACAAACACTTGATCTGCAACCTCTTCAGCATCCGCCTGATCAGCCACTCCTTCAGCAACTCCACCTGCCTACTCCGTGACATCTGCTGCCATCTCATCGGCTACATCCTCCTCTGCTCCATCCTCTTCAGCTACCGCCTCTTCAATCCCTTCCATGTTCACAACATTAACCTGCTCACTTTGCACAGGGAACAAGTCTGGGCAAAGCACCTCAATGTCGCCATCTTCAATTGCATAGAAGGGAGCAGTCCCATTTATGCAGTGCAAGTAGCCCAACTTGTACGCATCTATGGTGGGTTCAAACTTGGATTTTTCAGCAAACTTGTGATAGGCGCCAAATCTAGCCAGAAGCTTGTCATAACTAAAGAAGAGGTCAACATTCTTGCGCTCAAGACGGAAGTAGGCATCTTTTCGACTAACCAAGTGAGCAGCAGAAGAAGGGGCAACAGCAGACGAGTTTCGAATAGTTTTAGTAGCAAAAACTACTCTTTTTTGAAGTAGATGAAATGTTGCTTCCCTTTGTTTTTCCAAGGAAAGACTTGAGACTGTCTCAAGATCACCAGCCTGATGGATATGATCAAACAGCTTAAAGCAAGCAGACGGGCTTGACAGGAGGTTCGTCTTCAGCAGATTAGACACGCTTGCATCCCCTGCAGGGCTGGACTTGTCCACCTTGGGATCAGCCGCTGACGTTGTAGAAGAACCCTTCACCCAGACAAATGACTCTCTCGTCTTCTTAGCCGCCGCCATCCTTACCTCCAAAGGAGTCGACGATGCTGAATTAACTCCATGCTTGACTGCTCGTGACTCAACAGCTGGATCACGATAGTTGGGCGGATGAGCACACCTCCCAGTTCAGTCTCCATCCCCTGACTGGTGTAGATGACTTGAACTTTGGAGAGGAATACCAACATCTCTTTGCCTCTCGGTAGGTGAACTAGATCGCGAGCGGACCACTTCAGGGAGCATATCACAGTTTTCAAGCTTGTTAGCAAAAGGCTTGAGTGGAACATCTCGAGTGTTTCGCATAGTGCCAACCTACTTGCTATCTGCGCTGACAAGGTGCTTAACCCTAGTAGATTTTCACCCTCTAAATTGCGCCATGTGTCATCCTTATCGGCCTAAATTATTCTATAAAACCAGAGGCTTAGCTCATACCTCTCACACCACATCTTCTCTTTATTTTCATTTGTCAGATTTTAGAATTCATACTCCATTCTCAATGGAAGACATGAACGAGGTGTTGGAGAGTCAAATGCGAGAAACTAGAGAAAGAAGGCGTAGACGAGCTTCAGGCAAAATGGTGCAGAGGGAACTAGATCAGCAAATTGCCACAGCAGTGGCTTTGCTTGATGAAGAAAACCAAAGCCGCCGTGGTTCACGAGAAGGCCATGGCCCGAATATGGACAGACATAGACATTCTTGGGGTAAGAATGTTCTAGAAGATGATTTTATCCCAACTTCTCTGTACTCTGATGTTCATTTTCGAGCGCGATATAGAATGCAACCTCATTTGTTCAATAAAGTCATGCATGATATTTGCAATTATGATGAATACTTTGTCCAAAAGAAAAATTGTGCTGGAAATTTAGGACTTCTTCCCGAGCAAAAGTTCACTGCTGTTATACGAATGTTGGAGTATGGGTCATCTGCTGATCAGGTGGATGAGATTGCCCAGATGGGGAAGTCCACTGCTTTGGAGAGCTTGGTGAGATCTTGTGATGCAGTCGAAACTCTGTACAACAGGGACTACCTGCGCAGACCTACGCCTAGGGTCCTGCAACGGCTTCTACAAAAAGCCGAAGCTCGAGGATTTCCAGGAATGGTTGGTAGCATCGACTGCATGCACTGGCAGTGGAAGAATTACCCAACTGCTTGGCAAGGAGATTATGAGAATCGGAAAGGGCAAAAAAGTATCATCCTTGAAGCCATTGCAGGATTTGATACATGGGTTTGGCATGCTTTCTTCGAAGTTGCCGAATCTCAAAACGACTTGAACGTCCTGGGTCAATCCCCGGTGTTCAATGATGTTTTGAGAGGTGAATCCCCGAATGTCACCTATGAAATCAACAATACCGTCTACCAGAATGGGTATTATCTAGCTGACAGCATCTACCCGAGGTGGACCACATTTGTGAAATCAATTCTGCATTCGCGATCCCAGAAGCAGAAATTATTTGCTGCCCATCAAGAGGGGTACAGAAAACATGTGGAAAGGTGCTTTGGTATCCTCCAAGCCCGGTGAGCTATTATTAGGGGTGCAGCACGTCTGTTTGATGAGGAGGTGTTGAGGAGCATAATGATGACATGCATCATCCTCCATAACATGATTGTGGTGGATGAGTATGATTACGAGTCTGCAGACGTGTACAAACCGGATCTAATGAACACGGGCTTGACAAGAATATATGAAAAACCCATGGGGCCAAATGGAGAACCAGTGCAGCATGAACCGTTGCTTAGGGACGGTCGTGTAATGGGCCGTATGATTGATCGATATACGGAGATGCAATCGTCTTATATTCATGAATGACGTCATGTTGACTTGATGAAGCATTTATGGGCGGTGAAAGGCAATGATGGCGAATGAAGTGAAGTGAAGAAGTTTATTTTTATTTATTATGTTTATGTTTTATTTTTAGTTATGCTTTGTTTTTTTAATGCTTTGGTTGTGGTTTGTTTATTTTTAATGCTTTGGATGTGGTTTGTCTTTTATGTATGGAATGTGTTGAATAAAAAGGTATTTTATTGAATGCTTTCTAATGAAATAAAATACATGAAATAAAAGACAAGCAAACTAACTTAATGGTTTTCATCATTTAACCAATCTGTGTTGCTAGGAATATCGTCACGAAAAAGTCTTCGTTTCATAACATCCCTTCGTTCTAGCTTCCAAAATTGTTTTGTTTCAGGGGAGGGCTTGTATCCATGGCCATGGATTCCCGATCCGTCTTCTCAATGTTTTGTTTGCGTACATACTCCCTTTCTTTTGCATATTCCACTTGAAATGCCCTCTCATCTTCTTGGGTTTTCTTGTCTATTTCAAATCTCATGGCGCTTTGCTTTGCAATTTCCTCCAAAAATTTAGATGTATTACTAGTAGAATTACTCCTCTCTTCACCTTCGCCGCCTTTCTCCCAATAGGCCTTGGCTCCTTTTGGATGGGTGAGTCTTCACTCATCGGGGAATTGAGAGGCGAATCCGATGCCGTTGAATTATGGAGTGGTGTCTCGGTCAACACAACGGTCGGACCCGAGGGAATAATTCTGAAACGTTTGCAATTTTTTACTACCTCCCAACATTCTTGATGGTTAAAAGATTTTTTCCCTTGCCCAGTAGCACCAAATCACATTTGTGCTTGCATAATCTATTTATAAAAAAATATTGGAAATACAAGAAACATTAAAAAATATTGGCAATGCAAGAAACATTAAAAAATATTGGGAATGCAAGAAATATTAACAAAATATTGAAAATGCAAGAAATATTTATAAAAAAATAATAGGACATTAAAATTAATAAAAAAAAAATTACAAATAATTTACCTCTTCGCTAAGATTTTCCCCGCTTCTACGGTTATCCATTGCTTTTGCCAAGGCATCTCTCCATTTCCCCAACTCTTTATTGAGAATTTCCACCTACTAGACAATGCCATTTTCGTACGGGTCGAACCCGATCTTTCACAAAATTCGGAATGAATTTTTTTCCACATCTGAAAGAATTTCATCTCATTGCCCAAGACGGAACAATGAGAAATTTGGACCCAACACTCACACAACAAAACATCTTCCATGGTGCTCCATGCCCCAACACCGTCGATAGAAGAAGCCATAAAGATGATAAAGAAAAATAAAACTTGAAAGTGAATAAAATGTTTAGTAAAAAGTGAATAATAGTAGAAGTAGAAGAAAATGTATGAGGATTTGGTGTTGAAAGTGAAGAGTATTGGTAGGTATTTATAGAAAAAAAATTCCAGTATTTTTTGGTATTTTTTTTTCATATTGTTATTGCAAAAATATTAGCTGTCGTTGGATTGGAGAAGAGAATCACGATCGGAGCGCCCAAACGACACCACATGTCCCAAAGCCGTTGGCGCAACACAAGGCTGACGTAAGCCATGACGTCAACGCGCGGAGTTCAATTTTTTTTACCCCGTGCGCTGACGTCATGGCTTACGTCAGCCCCCCCTCGTTTTGGATCTCGGGCCAGCCTGTCTTCGTGGCCCCCACCTCTGCCCAGGCCAGCCTTTGTTGCCAGAATCGATTTTTTGGCCCTAACCCCACACAACCCAAGTCCAGCCTTAGCTGCTAGACTTGCTCTTACCTGGCTGGCTGATCATCAAAGTCTAGACCATTCTGCTTCCATCTCTCAACATCCTAGGCAGAAGGCAGACCACCAACTTCCTCCCGATACTCGCTCAGTAGCCACCAGCGGCCATTGCCACTCCAACCGTCTTCAGCCACCAGTCACGACGACAACCAGCCTGGTCACACCCAGTTGTTCCTCAGCCGCGAAAAAGAGAAGAAGAAGAAAAAATATACGTGCTCGACTTAACTTGAGATGCACGACAACTCCTCTCTTCGACAAGGAGTACAAATTCTCTAAGATCTCTCTCAAGCTAGAAAGTAGAGAAGTTAAGTTTGCGATGTGAAGAAGAATGAAGAGAAGCCCTACATTTATACAGGTTGGGCATACTAGGTCAAGAAGGAGTTGCAAGCCCATTGCTACTGGGAACCCAATTCCAAGAACAGTCAAAAGCCCACTCCAATTGGGAGCCCAAATCCAAGAAGGAAGCCCAGACACAGTTGGACAACCCAACAATCAATCCACATCCTCTGCATGCCACCACGCGCCATGCAAAAGCTGGGGGGCATTTGTGGGAACCGAATTTTAGCCAAACCCTAGGTCAAATATTTCCTTCCATTTGGGGATTATTTGATTTGGGGATTCTTGCCTTGAATTAGGGATTTGATTCTCATTAAATCCCTAATTGATTTAAATCTCCTAAAATCAGAAAAATAATTCATTTCCCAACAAGGATTATTTTTCTCCAAACCTTAACCCTACGAGACTCTATAAATACAAGGCTATGCAAGGCATGAGGTAAGCCATTCTAATCTCACAAAAATTCCCTCTTTGCCGCCCTCTCTCTCTCTCCCTTACATAAGGCTCTGGCCACCATACACGACTCCGGCCGCCCGGTTCACACCATACATATATCTTCGTACCCTTTTTAGCTATTGTTTCTCTACGAATCAATTGAACTAACTTAGGCATTGGAGGGCATTTGGCCAACACCCCCCCGAGTGTGGTCCTCTTATTCCAATCTATTTCACAGGGAGAAAGAGACGATGAAGAAGAAAGGGGAATCAATCGATCGAATATTCTTGTGGGATGAAATTTGCTCCCACAACCTTAATTTTATTTCTTCTATATTCCGCATGTTTATTTATCAAGAATGGGTATTGGAATGATTCCAAATCCTACTTCTCCCGTGTTTTACACATGGGTATTGAAATTATTCCAATTCCTCACCTCTTGTGTGTTTTCTTACACATAAGGAATAAAAAATTATGTGGGTTCCACATTAAAACCCGTAAGCAAATATACTCTTAAAATCAATAATGAGATTAACTAGGAGGAGTAGCTGATCTGATTCCCATTCCTTGATTACCCTATCTAAGTTCCCCAAACTTCTCGCATTTCTGATTAGTCAATGTGCCAAATCAAAGAGCAAAGTTGTTCTCTACGAGTCAAGCATTGCAACCTATGATTACAAGTATAACTTGTGAACTATATATATATTTTTCCTACAGTAATAACATATATCATCAAACTTTTCTTGGTTTCTTTAAAAGTTTACAAATATAACTTGTTAAGAATATAAAAAGTTCGCTGTCTTTGTCATAACATATAAGAGTTTGCTGGATGAAAGGGTCATGTTAATAAACATGTAAGAAGATAGAAAACATCATATAAAAAAAGGAGATAAAAAACTTGAATTTCATTAATAAACAAAAAATGTCATCGTTGTCCTCATCACTAGCATGATTTGAGTGTTAAAGGAAAGCGAGTTTAGGGTTTAGGAGACGAAGTTGGTGAAAAGAGGAGTTTGATGTAATAGTAGTCTTGGTAATTATTACGAAGATGGTGGATGTAACAACCCAAACCTTAATTATTATTTAACTATTAATTTAATGAAGGAAAAGACTAAACTACCCTCGAAATAATTTATTAGGTTTTAAGTTGACTTTTTGACTAGGAAAGAATTTGGAAAATCCACTTGTACCATTGCGTAGAGCATGACGAAATGAGTCCATAGACACGTAATGGGCTCAATTCCGAGTTGTATTGAAGGAATTACGAGCAAAATACGTAAAAAGGGTAAAAAGGTAATTTTCGAAATCAGATTTTTTTTTAAATCTGTTTCTTCCTTTCTCTCTCCTCACTCTCCCTCTCCCTCACGTGACCTCTCTCCCTCTGCAGCTTCAGCCGATCACCACCCAATCTCCCAGCCACCATGACGCCACCATCCAGTCGGCTGGACCAGATCAGAACGGAGCCCCACCGCCTCCGCACCTCACCCCAGACCCTCCCAGCCATCCAGCAGCCACGAGCTCGCCGGACAAACCAGAAATCGCGTCAGTTTTTAACAGATTTTCATCAGCTCCGTTCGTCGTCTTCCGGCCACCAAATCGGATGAATTAGGTATGGTTTTTCGACTGATTTTCATGCTCTAGCTGATGGTTGGATAGGTTTCGAGAGATTTTGATGTTTGAAGGGTTGATTTACGAGTTGAGTTTCTGCCGAGTTTAGGACACCGATATCAGCCACTTCCGGCCACGTTTTGGCCATAGTCCAAGAACAAAAGTGGTTCCAAATAGGGTGTATTACTTAGGATAGGAGTTTGGGCCGGTGATTTGGAGAAAATCCGGCCACCGAAAATTGTTAGGCACACCCCACGCGCGGCCGGCGCGTGGGCGGCGCGTGGGCCAGGTAACAGGGGCCACTCTTGGTCCCAGAACAATCCTCGTGTCCTCACGAGTGCGCAGGAGTTTACGGATCTAAATTCGGATAACGTCTGAACCCCGAACGGATCTCGCATAGTGTGCGATTTCCGTGTTCAATACGTTCAGACCGTTGGATCGTAGTCAAACTGGAGTATGTTGATCTAGGTAATTTTAGGATCTTGTAGGATTCGACAAATCGTCAATCGGAGTTTCGGATACTCCGAAAAAGCCAACCCTAGAGCTAGGTTTACGGAAAATCGTTCGTCCGTCCGATCGTGCGATCGTGAGCAGTCCGACCGTCCGATCGAGACCAAACTCTCAGGACATGTGTCCTAGACTTATCGGAACCTCGAGTAATGATCGGATCAAAATTCTGAGGTCGTGGACCCCACGGGGTCTCGGGTTGACTTTTGGGGACTTTATCGCTTTTGAGTCCCGAATTATTTCTAAATCGTGCCCTTTGAGAGGAAAGTTTTGTGGGCATAGGAATGACCTTTAAAGTGATGCACGCATTTTTAGGAGCCGGGGGTCAGGGTTTTTATTTTAATATTATATTATTGAGTTGAGTTATTAATAAAATATTATGATGGTAATACAGGCACCCGGGCACTAGGTGACCCGCTGGAGGGACCTTCAAAGGGTCCAGCTGGCTCAGAGTATCTGTTAGTGGACTGTTTGTTTTATGAACGTTTTATGCATTCATTATTTGATCTTGAATAAGTTTTACTGAATACGGCTTTCCAAGCATGACTTGATAGATTTAAATATTTTTGTTTATTTATGTGCTGCCTAGTGGAACATTTAGAAAGGGATTTGGAAAGTCAGAACTGAGGTATTATCAGATTAAATGGCAGCAGGATTTAAGGAATTGTTTTATAAGTAGTTTTTTTTAAACTTTAATCTTTTTCAGAATTATATATATATACATTTATTTTAAGCCAGCATAGGTACCCAAGGTTGCCTTCAGTATAATAAATATTGCCTCGGAAATAAAGTTGCCTTCGGAATAAAATTATGTTGCCTTCGGTATTATTGATGTCGACGGACATTCAGTTGCCTTCGGGTAGGTCAGCATGCTTGACACAGCCCCACGAGTCTCGGGGACGCTTGAACCGTGTGGTGCTAGGATTGCGGATCAGGCCGACCAAGTGTCCCTTGAATTCTACTAGGATTGCGGATCAGGCCGATCAAGTGTCCCCTGAATCTGCCAGGATTGCGGCTTGGGTGACTCGTGTTTCCCGAGGTCTGCTAGGACGTGTCACTCCGGTGGCACAAGTATGAAATTGACGGATTATATGGAATTGACAGAAATTAAAGGAATTGACGGATTATAAGGAATTGACGGATTGCTAAATGGGTACACCTAGGTGGTAGACTAAAGTTGTTTTCAATGCTTTCGAGTAATTAATGTTTAATTAAATGTGTGATTGATTCTATATATATATATATATATCTATATATCTATATATATATACGATTGCATTGATTCCAGTATGAGATATATAAAAAGAAATGATTTAGTTTTATAATTGATTTTACAGAGGGGTTAGTACGTTCATATGTTATTTTCTAAAACTTTATTTTTGGTCCACTCACCTTTTTAATGTTTTGCGCCCCCAGGCAGTAGTCGTGCGTCAGTGCGCCACCACCGGGCCGAGTCCATCTTCCGCCACCTTCCTTGACAAAGTAGGGTCTTGTTTATTTATTTTATCTCTGTAATCTAATCTGTGTAGAGCTCTGATATTGCCCTAGAACACTTGTCTAACTGTTAGTATGTAAATTTTTGTATGCTGGCAGTTAGTGTATATTTTTATATGCATGTTGACAGGTGTAATCTTGGGTTTGGTCTTTTTGTAGGGGAGACTATGCTGAGTTTTTTCGGTAAAAGTCAAACCCCAGTTTGAGTTGAAGTTTGACTAGAAGGGCAATTAGGTCTTTTGTGCTCGGCATTTGCCAGGTGTCGGACACGCACAGGGTTCGGCTCGGATTCCAACGTTTAATTTGGGTCGGGTCCTGTCAGTTGCGGCTTCGTCGAGAGACAAACATTGGAGGTCCTTGAAGGACTCCAAAAGGCTACTAAGGCCATCTCCAACCATGTTGGGGCTAAACTCAAATTTCCACCCTTTAAAATACAACTATTCATGTATTTTCAGGACTCAAATTTTTTTTTCCTCCAACCTTGCAAACTCATAATTTGAGTCCGCAACTTTATTAAATTGTTTAAGAATGATTAACCCTTAAATTTTTTTTCTTGACATTATTTTTGTTTCAACATTCGTGATTTAATTTTCTAAACATTTTAACCTACAAAAATTTAAATTCCAAAACATAATAGAATTTCACTTAAAAATAAAAATAAAAAGTACAACACCATACGTATGCCTGGAATAAATTATAAAAGTGGTTGTATGATTTAATGAATTATGTGGTTTATCATTGAATTTTAAAAAATAAATGACAATCATAAATAAAGATAAACGATAATTATAAATAAAAGGGAGAAAATATAACAAAGGGAGAAAGGAAAACAAAGGGATAATTATAAAATATAGCCGTTGGAATTATAAATAATCATAAATAAAAAAATAAATTTTTTAAAAAAAGGCGTAGCACAAGTATTAAAAATATAGTCGTTGTTGGTATCAACTTGCACAAGCCAACATTTCACGCGGGGCCCAGCTGTTGATGGCCAGACATCAAAAATTTCACGTGGGGCCTAGCTTACTTTGGTCTTCACGTGGGCTTCCAGGCCAAAAAAAAAAAAAAAGCAAAGTTTGGGCCCACTTAAAATACCAATCCATGCAATACTTGGACTGGAATTTCACCCAACATTTGAGATTTCTCAAATTTCTACCCCCCAAAATACATGGGTTGGAGAAGATTTTGGACTCAAAACTCGTAATTTGGGTTTCCACCCTTTGGGTTGGAGATGGCCTAAGAGCATCTCCAAGGGACTTGGAGATGTCAAATGCAAAATGTTAAATTTGAATTTGATGGCTTATGTGGCAATTTGACACTTTGAAAAAAATTGAACTCAACCCGACATGCCAAATATCATATTATTTTATTATATTTTAAAAAACAAATGGGGCCTTATGATGCATAAAGTTTTAAAAGAGAATAAATGATAGTGGGGTCCATGACTAAAAAATATTTAAAAAAACTTTGACATCAAGTTTTTTGATATGTTATTTTTGACATATCTCTTCCAGCCTTCAAATCCATGTAGGATTTGACTACTCGGTTGGAGCAATTCTTCAATTTTTTTCATTTCATGTCCATGTGACAATTTGACATATATCGCCCACCAACCTTCCATAGGGTCAAGATCGGAGCTTCCAGGAAGGATTTCGAGGGTTCATGGGGTCAAGCAACCCCTTTTGTCCCTCTAAAGATCCGCCCCTGGTTAGGGCCACTTATTGTGGTCATAGTAATGGCTTGGGTGTTGGTGGCGGGTTACATTTGGAGGGATATAAGTAGAAGGATGTGTGTTTTAATTTATTTTTAAGTGTTTATTTTTATTGTTTGTATGTATTTTATTCTCACTTTCTAATTTTCAATTTCATTTTTATATTCTATCTAAAACCCTTATTTCGGTATTTTCGGTTAGGCACTAATTGCAAAGTCAAACAAAGAACTAATATAAATTATACTAAAAAAATTACAAAAAAATTAAATATACTAAAATTCAATGTAACTACTTTTTTTTTTTCTTCCCACAATGTAACTACTTCATTTGCCACACATGCAATAACATAAGTAGCCCTCTCTAGCTTTTGATTAGTGTACCTTTAAATTTGCATGTTACCATGTGTCCACACCACCACAAATTTATAAAGCCCAAATCTTTGATTGCAGTGCAAAATCATACGTATTTATGAAACTTCGAAAGCCCAAAGAATTTAGTTGTATTAAAAAGATCATTGAATACATCCAAATGTGAATGAATTTTACAAAGTCTAGTTTGAATACACCAAAAAATTTATAGAAAATTTAGCTTTTCTCCATAGAAGTGATATTTCCTTGACTGCAACCCATCTCTTTATTTTCCCATGACTAGGATCTAACTCAGCAAGTTACCTAATCAACCTAGGATCCTGATTTATTGTATTTTTTAGATTCCAAAATTGCCCCTATTTACAATTCAACGTGTTTTGTGGGGGCTTTTAAAATGCGATCGTCCAATTTATTGTGGTTTTTCCCTCCAACAGATTGTATTCAAGTCTCTTTTATTTATTATATGTTTTTATTTTAGGTTTTCCTTCAACTGATTGTATGGGATTTAATCATCAATTACCATAGGTTTTTATTATAGTTTTAATATGTACCATTGTGTTTTCCGTAGGTTTTGAATGTGGGTTTAATTTGGGGAATAGATTTTTCATTATATTTAAATTTCTGAGAAAGACCCAAGTCTTCTCCACGTGTGTTTTTGTTGGTTCAGTTGCTGGTTCCGGAGCCGACTTCACAAGCTTGTGTGATCTCCCTTGCATACTGCAGGTAAATTACAGTGTTTTCCATATAAGGAAAATGGTGTTTTCCTTATAAGCATGGTTGTGTTCTTGTTGTGGTTTGCCTTTGATTACTTTAAGCATTGGAACTCCAATATTTTTCCTACTAACCCCTTCAGATGCTATAAAGTTCCTTTTAACAATATTTGCACTATCTTTCAAACTCCGTTTGTTAATATTTATCTCACAACTAGCATTAGGGAATCCAAGCAATTCCTCAACATCAAGACTAGTGAATTTTGCACGCCTATCACAATTGCGAACTCCCTCGTTGTAGCATTGAAACACTTTACTATTCCGATTATATCTATATATGTTTTCACTAACCAAACTTTCATCATAAGTTGACAGGACCCGACCCAAATTCCACTTTGGAATCCGAGCCGAACCCTGTGCGTGTCCGACACCTGGCAAGTGCCGAGCACAAAAGACCTAATTGCCCTTCTAATTAAATTTCAACTAAAATTGGGGTTTGACTTTTGCCGAAAAACTCAGCAGAGCCTCCCCTGGAATTAGACCAAACCCGAGATTACACCTGTCAAACGAGCATATAAAAATATACACCAACTGCCAGCATACAAAAATTTACATGCCAGCAGTTAGACAAGTGTTCTATGGCAATATCAGAGCTCTACACAGATTAGGTTACAAGTATAAAATAATTAAACAAGGCCCTACATTGTCAAGGAAGGTGGCGGATGATGGACTCGGCCCGGTGGTGGCTCACTGTGCATGCTTACTGCTTGGGGGCGCAAAACATTTAAAGGGTGAGTGGACCAGAAACAAAGCTTTAGAAAAATAGCATAAAAACATACTAACCCCACTATAAAAACTGTTATAAAAACTAAATCATTTCTTATATAAATACTCGCACTTGAATCACTACATTCATATATATATAATCAATCACATACTTGATCAAACATTAAATCATTGAAAGCATTGAAATCAACTTTTAATCTACCACTAGGTGTACCTAATTATAATTCCGTCAATTCCTTATAATCCGTCAATTCCATCCTTGTGCCACCGGATTGACACGTCCTAGCAGACCTCGGGAAACACAAGGTCACCCAAGCCGCAATCCTAGCAGAATTCAGGGGATACTTGGTCGGCCTGATCCGCAATCCTAGCACCACACGGTTCGAGCGTCCCCGAGACTCGTGGGGCTGTGTCAAGCATGCTGACCTACCCGAAGGCAACTGGATGTCCGTCGACATCAATAATACCGAAGGCAACATAATTTTATTCCGAAAGCAACTTTATTTACGAGGCAACATTTATTATACTGAAGGCAACCTTGGGTACCTATGGTGGCTTAAAATAAATGTATATATATATATATATATATATATATATATATATATATATTTCTGAAAAAGATTAAAGTTTATAAAACTACTTATAAAACTATTCCTTAAATCCTGCTGCCATTTAATCTGATAATACCTCAGTTCTGACTCTCAAAATCCCTTTTTATATGTTCCACTAGGCAGCACATAAATAAACAGAAATATTTAAATCTATCAAGTCATGCTAGGAAAGCCGTATTCAGTAAAACTTTCAAGATCAAATAATGAAATTAAAATGCATAAGACGTTTATAAAACAAACAGTCCACTCACAGATACTTTGAGCTAGCTGGACCCTTTGAAGGTCCCTCCTGCGGGTCACCTGGTGCCCGGGTGCCTGTATAACCATCATAATATTTTATTAAAAACTCTGCTCAGTAATATAATATTAAATTAAAAACCTTGACCCCCGACTCCTAAAAGTGCGTGCATCACTTTAAAGGTCATTCCTATACCCAAATTAACTTTCCTCTCAAAGGGCATGACTTAGAAATATCTCGGGACTCAAAAGCGATAAAGTCCCCAAAAGTCAACTCGGGACCCCGTTGGGTCTACGACCTCAGAATTTCGATCCGATCATTACTAGAGGTTCCGATAAGTCTAGGACACATGTCCCGAGAGTTTGGTCTCGATCGGACGGTCGGATTGCTCACGATCGGACGGACGAACGATTTTTCGTAAACCTAGCCCTAGGGTTGGCTTTTTCGGTGCATCCGGGACTCTGATTTACGATCCGTCGAAACCTACACAATCCTTAAAATACCTAGATTGACATACTCCAGTTTGGCTATGATCCAACGGTCTGAATGTATTGAACTCGGAAATCGCACACTATGCGAGATCCGTTCGGGGTTCAAACGTTATCCGAATTGAGATCCGCAAAATCCTACGCGCTCGTGAGAACACGAGGATTATTCTAGGACCAAGAGTGGCTCCTGTTACCTGGCCCACGCGCTTCCGGCGCGTGGGTGTGCCTAACAATTTCCAATGACCGGATTTTCTCCACAACGTCGGCCCAAACTCCTATCCTAGGTAATATACCCTATTTGGAACCACTTTTGTTCTTGGACTATGGCCAAAAAGTGGCTGGAAGTGGCTGAACTCGGCGATGCAAAATCGGCAGAATTTCAACTCCAAAATCAACCCTTCAAACCTTGAAATCTCTCAAAACCTACCCAACCATCAGCTAGAACATGAAAATCAGTCGAAAAACCATACCTAATTCGTCCGATTTGGTGGCCGGAGGAGGGAGAGCGAGAGACTTGAAATTCGGAGAAAAACTAGCCAAATTCGAGTTGTTTCCGGTGGCTGGAGCTATCGACGGAGGCGGCGCAGGTCAGGGGTGCGACGGCGAGGTCCGGCTGGCGTGTGGGGTCTGGTCCGGTGGGCTAGGCGGCTAGGTGGTTATGGTGGTGCGGCTGGAGCTACAAAACAACTGTTTGTGCCTGATAAATCACGGCCATGAGCTGGCCGAAGGAGCCCTTTCTCTCGGCCCTGGCACTTGTTCACAGAAGCTGAAACGCAGCGTTTCGCCAGGGTATTTCGCCTTCCTAAAAAATAAAAGAAGAAATGCTAAGACATGATCATCTCGGCCTTAAGCGTAGGCCGAGGCCGAGGCCGAACAAAATTGCGGCCAAGGCATTAAAGGCAAATCATCACGTGACAGCAGGGTCCCAGGCTTCATTTAATGAAGTAGTGCCTGTTTAATGCAGCAAACCCATTGGCCACAAAAAAGCATTTAATGCATGAGGGAAGGTGGGAAGTGACTGAAGTCAGGATTTGGTGATGAGGATCAGAGTGATTAGACGTGGACATTCTCACAAGGATTCTGACAGCCTGAGATGTTGGTTCACCAGCTATCCAGGCCATAAATGCGTCTCCACGGCCAGAGGCTCATAACCCACGATCAAGAGCGGCGGCCGAGATTCACCAGGATTTCTGGGGTCTCACCACCATACTTCACGATCCCAAATGTCGATTGGACTGCCCACTTGCGCTAATCAGACTCCACTACGCGTAAATTCAGCCTCGATTACTCATCCAGGGACTCTTCCTATAAATACAAGACTCGAGCTACATTCAAAGGGTTCAACACCAAAACAAAGCCTCCTACGGAGCAACTTATTTTTTCCTGTAATGCACTTTCAATATCTTTACTTGCTTTCCTAGGAGTAGTGGTAGATTGTAAGGAAAATCCATTCATCAAATATATCATACGACCCTTGATTTTCAAGGCGCCGGAGCACCATCCTTGTTATTCGTTCACTCACCCCATATATCACACGACCGTCGCTCCCTGAGCAGCGCGCCGGAGCACCGCCCAAAACCCACCACCAACACCATCACTCAACGGCCTTGTAGTTCAGGCCGTGAACCTAACAGCCGAGACCAGTTCCTCTCTCGGCTACAATCGTTTGAATAGGAAGACAGATCAAACAGGCGCACCACTTATCCATCCAACACTCATCAACACATCAACGCACGGTAGACCGTGCTGGCACGCCCGCGCACAACCGCACCGCATCCAAAAGCAGGAAACCCCGTATTAACGCACATCCCCTCGGCCCGGAACTCCAGGTCGTGAGATTTGCGCGGCAGACAACAACAGGGGGGGTGGGGGGGTTATCACGAGAGAGAAGGGGAGAGTGAGGAGAGAGAAAGGGAGAATCAGATTTTTAAATCTTATTTTCCAAAATTACAATTTTTGCCCATTTTCGTAATTTGCTCGTATTTTCTTCATTACAAGTCCGATTTGAGTCCACTACGTGTCTACGGACTCGTTTCGTCGCGCTCTACGCAATGGTACAAGTGGATTTCCAAAATTCATTCCCGATTAAAAAGCCAACTTAAAACCTAATAAAATATTCTAGGGGTAGTTTAGTCTTTTCCTCTATTAAATTATTAATTAAGTATTATTTAAGGATCGGGTTGTTACAATCTACCCCCCTTATGAAAATTTCATCCTCAAAATTTGCGTACCTGTCACTCGAAGAGGTAAGGATACTGGGCCCGCACACTTTTCGGGTTCCCATATGGCCTCTACCGTGTCGTGACTCCTCCACAAAACCTTCACTAGTGGAATCTCTCTGGATCGAAGCACTTGCATCCTCCAATCCAGAACCTGAACAGGTTGCTCTACTTAACTTAAAACCTTCTTCAACTTTATGGGCTGCTCTTCCAATACATGGGATGGGTCTGAAATATATTCCCAGAGCATAGACATGTCGAACACTTCGTGTAGACGGGAAAGATCTGTTGGCAAGACAAGTCTGTAAGCTACTGGGCCCACACGCTCCACAATCTTGTATGGTCCAATATAGCGAGGGCTTAGTTTTTCTCGTTTCCCAAATCTCACTATGCCTTTCCAAGGAGACAATTTTAGAAATACTCAATCACCTACTTCGAACTGAAGATCCTTTATCTTGTTATCTGCATAACTCTTGTCGATCCTGGGCCGCCTTGAGCCTTTCTCTGATTATTTCTACATGTTTCTTTGTCCTTTCAACATCCTCAGATACCTGTAACCTGTGCTCGCCCACTACATCCCAATACAAAGGCGTTCTACACTGTTTCCCGTATAAGACATCAAATGGTGACATTCCTATACTCTCATGAAAACTGTTATTATAGGTAAACTCCATGAGTGGCAATTTCTCATCCCAGTTACCCCGAAACTACAATGCACATGCTCTCAACATATCTTCTAAAGTCTGAATCGTCCTTTCAGACTGACCATCTGTCTGGGGGTGGAATGCAGTTCTGAACTGCAGCTGGGTCTCAAATGCCTCATGCAACTTCGTCAAAAAATGAGACGTGAACCGAGGATCTCAATCAGAAACAATGGATATTGGTACCCTATGAAGTCTCACAATCTCATCTATAAAAATCTGGCCAACTTATTCAAAGTATAGTTCGCTCTCACCGGCAGAAAGTGAGCTGACTTAGTGAGTCGATCCACAATTACCCATACTCCATCATGCTCGTCCTTTGTCCGAGGAAGTTTGAACACAAAATCCATAGTAATATGATCCCATTTCCACTCGGGAATCGAAAGTGGTTGCAACAATCCTGATGCTTTCTGCCTTTCTGCCTTGACTTGCTGACACACTAGACACTCACTAACATACATCTTGGTGCTACTTGAGTGCATGGTAAAAGTTGAACAGTGGGCCTCCTCGAAAATTCTCCTTTTAATGTCTCATCCTCAGGAACATACAATCTTGTTCCTACCATCAAAGTCCCACCATTCCTCACTGAGTAATCTGTCCTAGTGCCATTCTCAACCTCTAATTTCAGTGTACAAACTAATGGATCTTGAGACTGGGCTCTCCTTAATCGCTCCACTAGCACTGGTTTCACATTGAGAGTATCTAACAGTGCTCCCTGATCATCCATAACTAGCCCAATTCTCAATTTCCTCATCTCCACCAACAGTGGCAAATACCTCCCTGGAACATGAGCTATCGATCCCGAGGACTTCCTGCTGAGGGCATCATCTACCACATTAGCTCTTCTTAGGTGATGCTCAATAGTACAATTATAATCTTTAATCAACTCTAACCATATCCTTTTCCTCAGGTTTAGTTCCCTCTGGGTGAACAGATACTTCAAACTCTTATGATCCTTGAAAATCTAGCACGTTTCCCCATAAAATAATGTTGCCAAACTTTCAGGGCAAACACTACTATGGCAAGTACCAGGTCATGAGTAGGATAGTTCAACTCATGCTTCTTAAGTTGCCTGGAAGCATAAGCGATTACCCTACCATGCTGCATCAACACACAACCTAATCCTTGTCGGGATGTGTCACTGTATATTACGAAATTTCCTGTGTTGTCTGGAAGTGTTAATACCGGAGCAGTGGTCAACCTGGTCTTGAGTTCATTAAACTCTCTTCACACTCATCTGACCATTCAAATTCGACGCCTTTCCTAGTCAAGTGAGTGAGAGGTGCCGTTATAGTAGAGAAACCCTCCACAAAGCGACAATAATAACCAGCTAACCTAAGGAAACTCCGTATCTCAGTAACACTAGTTGGTCGTGGCCAATTCACTACTGCCACAACTTTCTGGGGATCCACATAAATACCTTATGCAGAAATCATGTGCCCCAAGAAGCTCACTCTGTCCAACCAAAATTGACACTTGCTGAACTTGGCATACAATTGTTTCCATCTCAAGGTCTTCAACACAACTTCCAAATGCTTTAAGTGCGCCTTTTGATGTTTAGAGTAAATCAAGATGTCGTCTATGAACACAATCACACAGTGATCCAAGTAACATCGGAACACTCTGTTCATGAGATCCATAGATGCAGCTGGAACGCTAGTTAATCCAAATGGCATCACTAGGAACTCATAGTGCCTATACCTCGCCCGAAAAGCTGTCTTAGGCACATCCTCCTCTCTAATACGCAGCTGATGATATCTAGATCTCAAGTCAATCTTAGAAAATACCTTGGCACCCTTCAACTGATCAAACAGGTCATCTATCCATGGTAACGGATACCGGTTCCTTACTGTGCCCCTATTCTACTACCCGTTGGCAATACACAATCTCATGGTGCCATCCTTCTTCTTTACCAACACTACTGGAGCGCCCCATGGTGAGGAACTGGGTCAGATGAAACCCTTATCCACCAGCTCCTGTAACTGAGTCTTTAACTCCCTTAACTCAATTGTTGCCATTCTATACGGCGCCTAAGAAATGGGTTTCGCACTCGGAACGAGCTCAACAGTGAACTCAATCTCTCGGTGAGGTGGTAAACCTTGAGATCCTCCGAAAGCACATTTGGCAATTCCTGTACCACTGGAATATCCTCCAACCTCAATCCATTATCCCGGGTATCGATAAGGTGCACCAAATTTTCTGAACATCCTTTCCTGAGCAACTGCCTTGCCGTCATGGTTGAAATGAGGCAAGATGGAAGTACTCTGAGCTCACTTTAAAATGTCACCTCAGGTCGTCCGGGACTACGAAACATGACCTCTTTCTGAAAACAACCTACGGAGGCATAGTGCTTGTGTGAGATCCCACATCAACCAACGGAGAGTGGGTGATGTGCCTTATATGTACACACCCGCATCCATATAGCACGAGGCCTTTTGGGAGCTCACTGGCTTCGGAGTCGTAGGACCTCCGAATTTAAGCGAGTTGGGGCCCAGAGCAATCCCAGGATGGGTGACCCACTGGGAAGTTGGTAGTGAGCTCCTAGAAACAAAACCGTGAGGGCCAGAGAGGGGGGGCCCAAAGCGGACAATATCGTGCTACGGCGGAGCCGATCCGGGATGTGATAGCTTGGCTAACCAATCCATCCCCAAAATGACATCTAAATCCACCATCTCCAGGGAAATTAGATCTGCCTCCAGAAATATGTCTCTCAGCACCTCTAGCTGCTCCATCTCCAGAGCGGTTCCCAGAACTACCACTTTGGTTAGAGTATCTGCTGGAACCTACTCCAGGTCGAAAACCTCCATAACTGCGGCTACTAGATGATTCCGAACTGAAACTGCCCCTTTTTATGACCCCTGATTGACGCCTTCAACCCTCGGGTGAACAACTGACACTTCTTTCTTTCATTTGCTACCAGTGGAATACAATATTTAGATAACTCGTTGAACTTCTGTTCATACTCCAATATCGTCATCCCACTCTGTTTTAGCTGCAGAAACTCTTCCATCTTCATATTCTGATATGCGAGCGGATAGAACTGCACATCAAACTCTGCTCTGAAATCTGACCATGTAATGGGCGATGGGTTCTGATATCTCCTCCTGACTGATTCCCACCAATATTTAGCATCTCTGGCCACAAAAGAAGTGGCCAGGGTCACCCTGTGATCCTGTGGAACGGCCATCACCTCCATAATCCACTCTATCCGCTCTATCCACTGCTCGACTACAGCTGGGCCACCATCACCATCGAAATCGGTGGCCCCAATCCTCTTAGCCTGATCTACGTAGCTCAGAGAAAGATCTCTGGATTGCCCAGTTCTGGATAGGGCCTAAGTCCACAACTCCAAAGTCTGCTGGAAATTAGTGTCCAGGTGTGGGAGAACTCTCGCCGGTACGGCCCCTGTCTGACCTCCCACCTGAGACTGTTCTACCTGCTCTAGTTCAGGATGGGGATCCTGTCCTCGAAGTCGGGACAACTGTCTAGTCCCTCTCCTAGTGCCACCACGTTATGGGCCCCTGATTCTGTCAAAAGAAACAGAAATTCCTTGAAACCGAGATGCACACACAGTGCGGAGTCTACAGGAAGTTAACCTAATTCTCTGATACCAAGTTGACAGGACCCGACCCAAATTCCACTTTGGAATCCGAGCCGAACCCTGTGCGTGTCCGACACCTGGCAAGTGCCGAGCACAAAAGACCTAATTGCCCTTCTAGTCAAATTTCAACTAAAATTGGGGTTTGACTTTTGCCGAAAAACTCAGCAGAGCCTCCCCTGGAATTAGACCAAACCCGAGATTACACCTGTTAAACGAGCATATAAAAATATACACCAACTGCCAGCATACAAAAATTTACATGTCAGCAGTTAGACAAGTGTTCTATGGCAATATCAGAGCTCTACACATATTAGGTTACAAGTATAAAATAATTAAACAAGGCCCTACTTTGTCAAGGAAGGTGGCGGATGATGGACTCGGCTCGGTGGTGGCTCACTGTGCATGCTTACTACTTGGGGGCGCAAAACATTTAAAGGGTGAGTGGACCAGAAACAAAGCTTTAGAAAAATAGCATAAAAACATACTAACCCCACTGTAAAAACTGTTATAAAAACTAAATCATTTCTTATATAAATACTCACACTGGAATCACTACATTCATATATATATATATATATATATATAATCAATCACATACTTGATCAAACATTAAATCATTGAAAGCATTGAAATCAACTTTTAATCTACCACCAGGTGTACCCAATTATAATTCCGTCAATTCCTTTAGTTTCCGTCAATTCCTTATAATCCGTCAATTCCATCCTTGTGCCACCGGATTTACACGTCCTAGCAGACCTCGGGAAACACAAGGTCACCCAAGCCGCAATCCTAGCAGAATTCAGGGGACACTTGGTCGGCCTGATCCGCAATCCTAGCACCACACGGTTCGAGCGTCCCCGAGACTCGTGGGGCTGTGTCAAGCATGTTGATCTACCCGAAGGCAACTGGATGTCCGTCGACATCAATAATACCGAAGGCAACATAATTTTATTCCGAAAGCAACTTTATTTCCGAGGCAACATTTATTATACTGAAGGCAACCTTGGGTACCTATGGTGGCTTAAAATAAATGTATATATATATATATATATATATATATATATATATATATATATATATTGAAAAGATTAAAGTTTATAAAACTACTTATAAAACTATTCCTTAAATCCTGCTGCCATTTAATATGATAATACCTCAGTTCTGACTCTCAAAATACCGGCAGAATTTCAACTCCAAAATCAACCCTTCAAACCTTGAAATCTCTCAAAGCCTACCCAACCATAAGCTAGAACATGAAAATCAGTCGAAAAATCATACCTAATTCGTCCGATTTGGTAGCCGGAGGAGGGAGAACGAGAGACTTGAAATTCGGAGCAAAACCAGCCAAATTCGAGCTGTTTCCGGTGGCTGGAGCTGTCGACGGAGGCGGCGCAGGTCAGGGGTGCGACGGCGAGGTCCGGCTGGCGTGTGGGGTCTGGTCCGGTGGGCTAGGGTGGTCGGCTGGGTGGTTATGGTGGTGCGGCTGGAGCTGCAAAACAACAGGGGGGGGTTATCACGAGAGAGAAAGGGAGAATCAGATTTTTAATCAGATTTTCCAAAATTACAATTTTTGCCCATTTTCGTAATTTGCTCGTATTTTCTTCGTTGCAAGTCCGATTCGAGTCCACTACGTGTCTTCGGACTCATTTCGTCGTGCTCTACGCAATGGTATAAGTGGATTTCCAAAATTCATTCCCGGTTAAAAAGCCAACTTAAAACCTAATAAAATATTCTAGGGGTAGTTTAGTCTTTTCCTCTATTAAATTATTAATTAAGTATTATTTAAGGATCGGGTTGTTACAATAAGTCTTGGAAAGACCCCAAAATGATGTTTTCCTCAAACCATTAAAAACATTAAAAAAAAATGGCCCAAAACCAGATCTGTACTGGATTTTCCTATTCCAACATACGACCTACAAAAATAAAAAAGGTACATATCCAATGTCATCATTTAACATATAGCTAAACTTGTATTCAAACAGATTGTAATTTTTTACTTAATAGGTATGCATATAACTATAAAAAGAACATATAAAACACAATTAGTAAACTACATATGTAGATAAAAAATAAATTGCGGGACCATATCAAACCAGATAATGAACAATTTAAAATGAAAAAAACAAAAGAACAAACTTAAGTCATTATGTAGGCTTTTTAGATTGATTGCTCCACACTATACATGCAAACAATGATTGCATAAGTAAACTACAGTGCATGTTTGTTTATACCACATATGACCAATCTCTTTGGTAGCTAACAAAGGGCATCGACAAGTGCTCAACCTTCAGTTAACACCCTTGCCCGATCGTATCAAATGTAGGCACACATATGCCCTAGGACACGTAGCAATCCCACAAAGGATGCCCATGAATCCCACATCAAAAGATCACCTCAAGTAGGTCTCCCATATTTCTCCTCTAGAAATAGGGCCCTTGTCCAACCTCAAAAGGTAATAGTAATTTGGCTTATGTATCCATACTTTGCCGAATTACTTACTCCCCTCATACTTAGCTAACTTAAGCATCGAAGAGCCTTCGACCGGTACCACACCGGTGCTAAGGTCTTCACCCTTGCACTCTCCTTCTGCATATCTCACTCCGCTTGCCGAAGGGAACTCCATTACCAAAGGCAAGCCATCTCTAAGTTGGGTCCAAAAGTGATCATCTATTTTTGGGCATCAACAATGTTCATACCACCTCCAAAAATAGAAAAAGTACATACCTAGTGTCATCATTTACCCCTATAGTCAAACTTCTATAAAAATAAAATAAAAACTCCTTGCACTTACCTTCACTGCAGTATACTTGCAATTTACCTACTTGTTCCCGTAAGTAATCTACATCTCCTGCATTATCTATGCAGGTGACATACCAAAAAGGTAAAATATGCATCATAGACATGGTATCTATTGCTACCAAGGTGTTTTTTTTTCCCTAATCCCCTGGTTTACATATAAAAACTGTTTATAACGAATCATCAAATCGCATAAAACCAAAAAAAAATATTCTAGGCATTCTTGATCTTGTGATGCTTTTCTTTCTTTTTTGCAATTTACCTACCAGTTCGCGTAAGTAATCTACATTTCCCACATTATCTACATAGGAAACATACACAAAAGGTAAAATATTCACTATAGACAAGGATGTATTGATAGAACCTTCTTTTTTCCTTATCCCCTGTTTACATATAAAAATTGTTTATAACAAATCATCAAATCACATACAACTGAAAAAAAAAATTCCAATCATTCTTGATCTTGTGATGATTTTTTTTCTTTTTTGCTTCACGCTACAACAATTTACCTACTACAAAAAATACTGAGCTACTACTATATCGCATCTCCTATTTGTAAGTTGAAGAATAAAAGGTAGTGATCGGTTCATAATTGTATATCATTTTGTACCCTTCTAGCTTATGATTTGGTTATGTTTTTTAGTTAAACTTGTGCTTTTAATCATTTTTGTGTTTATCTTTCAGTTCATTGAGCTTTAGGTAACAATGATGGCTTTGGATAGGAAATGATGCAATCCATGCATGTTAAGGCCTGATTTGGGTGAATGGAAGAAGAGCTTAAAGACAAACTAATTTTGGCTACAAACCCTTGCCAGCCCAGTTTCGTAGGTCAACGTCTTGACCTTGGATCAGCATGCTCTGGGGCTCGGATGAGGTGAAGATCTTCATGAAAGTTGTTCCAATGGGTGTGTACTATAACATATACAAATTTCAGCCCAATTGAACATATCTGGAGTCCTTAGCCCGTCCAACACTGAACCCTGCTCAGGAGGATTTGCAGCTGCCAGCTTTTAGCCATGTGGCTCCTTTTAGCCATGTGCCTCACCCTAGCTATAACTGACTTTGTACCCAACATAATGAGTGAAGTAGGGAGGCATTCCAGCTATGAAAGTCTAAAGGAGCAAGTTGGTACATGCTGGAGCTATTAAAGAGAAGCATGTGCATGCATGTGAAGCAAAAAGAAAGAAATGAAATGAAATGAAGTCAATTCCAGTCTCTGTTCGGCAGCCAACTTGAAAGGCCCAAAAAACACACTTCTACTTCTCCAATAGGAATACTTTCTTCATAGAAGTTGCTCCAATGGGTGTCTACTATAACATAGCCAAATTGGAGCCCCATTGGATACGTTTTGAAACCGCTGGCCTTCCTACACCAAGCCTGGTTCAGAAAAATCATTTCTTTTCAGCAACCAAAATAAAACCACATGGGTTGGCAGCAAAAGGCAACCACAATTGAACACCTTTGAAAACCCATGTGAAGAAAGCTTCAAGAGCAGCAAAAGAAGTATGGGATGAAATTGATTCCAACCACACTAACATAGACAAGATGAAGTGAGAGTTATGGGTTGTATCAAAAGAGGAATGGTGGTGTTGGAATTCATCATGATGTTCCTCCCTCTTAGCCCTATAAATAGAGAAGTCTTCAAGCTTCAAAACACACCCCAAGGGGGGGAGCTCTCAAACACTTCTCTAGAGCTCCCTTCCCTTCTCTCCCTCAAATTCTCTTAGTTTCCTTTCAAGTTGTCAATTGTTGTAACAAAATGATTTTACTAAATTTTCCTTCAAGTTTTCTTAGTTCCACTTTACTTTTATTTGTAATGTACATTCTTTCTTAAGTATTCAAGTTTAATTAGTTTCCAAGTTTCAATTATGGTTTTTGTTCTTATTCATTATGCTTATAAGTTAATATGCTAGTTTGAATGATTGATCACCATTTTGGCTTGCATGTTAGCTATCTTGGTTTGAATTAAGAGTAGACACCATGCTTTAATTCGAATTGAACTATGAATAGGAAGAGTATGTATGGACATTCGACAACAGGGATTAGATACATGCTTGGTTGTTTAAATTGTTCTTCTATGCTTAATGGGTTCCTAATGCTTAATTTTAGGTTAGACAACAAATGATCAAATTAGGGAATTAGGAACACAAGGTTATGACCAAACACCATGGCTTAATCATACTTTAGCTAGAATCAATCCGTTAATCTAATTGAACTTGGGAACTTATTTGCTTGAGTTATTTCCTTTTTTTCTTGTTTTATTTATTTTCTTTTTCATTTCTGTTTTGTGTAGGGGAAATGAATTGGATCATTCAATCACCAATCCTTGTGGGATCGACCTCGCACTTACATATGCTATATTACCGAACGGCTCGTGCACTTGCGAGTATCACAAGTTGAGGATGCAGCTGAATCCATTTTGGTGCAGTTGAATCGACGCAACAGGTAGTACTAACACAAGGTAAAATAACATCACAAATCACTTGTGCATTCACCTAGGAATTTCCTCAAACACATAATGTGCGCAACAAAAACACAAGCCCAACTTTTAGGTCATAGACAAATTATGGAAAACATAAACAAATATTGAACAATATGAAACTCTGAAACAAATAGTCAAACAACCAACTGATGGGGCTCCATGGAATTGCATAATTTAGGGGTAGATATGATCACATAGAGGATACGAACAAAAAGTGCTAAAAATTCAAAACACATGAATCGTAATTTACCTGCAATATACAAGGCAGACCATACAATTGTGACGTCAGCTCTAGAATAGATTGTTTCAGTCACTATCGTTTTTTCTTAGCGACTAGTTTGATGAATAGAATGTACCTACGAACCCAGAATTTGAACAACAGAGACATTGGAGGGGAATCTAACGTTGGAGAATCTATGGTTTCAATGATGGGAATCGATCAAGGCTGAAATGGTTGTAAATTGAATTTGTCATGAATGAAACGGTCGTTCCCAGTTATTGAAAACCATCAGGATGCATATCTAAACTCTAGTGGCAACTAATGTAAATACGTTGAGTATTATGACCTCTTATATCTTACAGGGTATTTCAGTTTGAATTTGGGTTTTCCATATAGATTTATAGATTGATGGGTTTGTGTCTAGAGAATATAAATTGTAGGGGCCTATATTGGACTCTCCCAAAATTTTATTTATTTATTTATTTTAATACAAGCGATTGGGGGAGGGGGTTTATATAAATATTCATTGGGTGCATGGAGATTTCAAACCTCTGCCCATATGAGTGAAGGTGAAAGAGCTCAACCAATTGAGCTATACCCTACTGACTACCAATAATTTTATATACTTCTATGAAATCTTAATTGAATACTCAACCTACAAATTGGTCATGTCATTATCCAGTCCGTCATTGGAGTCGTTAAGTGATGACGTGGCATATTAGACGTGGATTTTTTTTTGCTTGCGTGTTTTTTTTTGCCAACGTGGATAATTTCTGACCCACGAACCCCAAAATGGAGAACAAAAACCCCAAATTGATATCTTCATCTCGCCATTCAACCTGGACTGAAACCCTAAATCCAATTTCAAATCTAAATCAAATAAAGGCGCCCTTCTGTAGCTGTGGTAAGAGAGCTCGCATTTGCATGTCGTGGACAAACACAAACCCAGGCCACCATTTCTAGGGTTGCACAAACTATGGGGTAAGTTTGTTGTGATTAGATTGAATGGTTTGAGATTTTCAGAGGTTACCGATTGCTAATTAGGGCTTGTTCGTGTCTCTCTACAAAGATCAAGAAGATGCGCCTTCTTTCACTGGATTGATCCCAAGATGTGCGAAAGGTTGAGGAATGTGATACATGGGCTTCTGAATGTTAGATATATGCCCTAAAAGCCAATATAAAAATGGAATACTTTAAGGATATAATATAGCTAACATAATCAAAGGGGCACGAATGTTACTTTAAGATGCATGATGTACACAGAGTAATAAGTTCATTGATAAAGATATGAATGGAAAGCATTCTAAATAAGTTAGATTAACGAGACCTTTCCACCATAGAAGTATCGTATCCTAAAAAGGTTCCTAGTCATAGGATCACCAATTGGACAATGGTGAACCACAAAGATTGGTACAATTATGTCTGCTCAAACAGAAGGATGACTGGTCTCAAGTCATTTGTGTAGAGACACTGAGACATATGTGTACGATCTATAGAGATAGAGTTCACTGAATGCAATCAACTGAAGAATTCTTGTATGGAAGTCTTACTCACAAGTGTCAAACAAAGAATTCTAAGTTATGATAATCCAAATTAGTCCTTAGACTTGAGATATCACGGTTGTTATATGTATGGGTTGTTTGTCTTCGAGAGCACCATACAGTTATATCAAAAGGTTGTAACTTAAAGGTGTTCCTCAGGATACTCAGCATGTACACAGAGGCATGTGAATGTAAAACAAGGAATCTCTACTCTTAGTAGGAAGAAAGAATACTCTAAAGATATGATTTGTTGAATCTTTGGCCAAAGTACATGATGGGAATTGAAACAAGAAAGTTTGCAATTGCATCCAAGTGAATCATATAACCAAGAGATGTCATGTTAGGGATTTGACACAAGTTAACCATGTCCCAACAACACGACATAGAGTATTATAATAAAGAAGGACTGAATTGCATTGTAATCACAAACTAACTAGATTTTCTAAATGAACTCTATTTAGCTTGGGTAGCCATGACGTATTGCTAGGTGTCACTCATGGTTTGTGAAATCCCTATAAGGACTAATTATAATTAGCCTTCGCAATAGGGAGAATTGTATAAAGGGATACAATTCACATTCGATTTAGAAGAAACCATTCTTACTCACGGCCTCGCTAATTAGAACCTATAAGATTGCACACCTAAAAGGTATGAAAGAATAAATGATTTTGCGGCTTGGTCAAAGTCAAAGTCAAAGTCAAAGTCAAAGTCAAGGTCAAAGTCAAAAGTCAAAAGTCAAAAGTCAAAAGTCAAAAGTCAAAATCAAAGGTCAAACCATTGACCCAAGACTTGACGCAGTCAACATAAGGTTGACTAGGACCAATGCTTGTTAGAAAACTTAGTGATTTAATTAGTTAAGTCATTAAATTAATTAAACTAATTAGATTAGCTTGATGAATTAATTAAAGTTATGGAACTTTAGTTTTGCTCGTACATGACTTAAACATTTATAGGAAAATGGACCTTATTGACTTAGGCAAAGTGTGACACATTATGGGATTAATGTGGTAGACCAAAGTAGCCCAAAATGGCCAAGGGATGAGGGGGTGCGACACATGGGATCTTTAGTGGCACATGCGTGACAATATGTCTCTTCATATTCATAGCCATATCACCACACCTCCTTAGGGTTTCAAGTTAGACATTTAGGAAGAGAGGAAACATCAAACCTCCCTAGATCAAACCTCCCTCCCGATCACTCTCTTGGCCGGCCACCTAGAGGAAGAAGAGGCTAGCACGCATCTTCTCCTCTTGGTTCCTTATTCTCCTATTCTCCTCCATCCTTGGTGAAGATTCTTTGGGGAGGCATAACCTCATTGTGCCTATTTGGAGAGCAAAGTGGAGAACCAACATCAAAGGGACCAATCCCTCTACTTGAACATCATCCTTGGTTTCAAGATACGCTTCAAGGGTATGTATTCCTTAATCCCTCTCTAAATAGTTGTCTTAGAGAGTCTATGGTGCTATTTCATAAACCTATAAAGATTGAGACATAAGATGAGAATTGTATGAATCTCTAGCTATTTCCTGGCTTCCACTTTATTTTATTTCATATTTGATATGCATATGCTAGATGATTTGTTTTCTAATAGCTTCATAGGATTTTAGAAATCCCTACCCCTAATTTTCCCTTCACTGAAAAGCTTGGCGAAGCAAGAAGAGGGGTAGAGAAAAGCTTCCAGGAGATTTAGGTTTTTGTGGATTTTGCTACTATGCTTCTGTTGGTTCTGAGTGGGGAAGGATGCAAAAAAGATAAAACCGACCACAGTGTGAGGCTATAACTAGAGTTTCAGGTGGTTTCATGTGCATTGTGTATTAGTGAGCCACATTCGAAGTCCATGTGGATTTGTAAAATGCAATTGGCTTTGTAAAATGCATTTTGGTATAATGAATTGCATTTGGTAAGGTTTTGTAAACTGCGTATGGTGCAATGAATTGCATTTGGCTTCGTAAATAATTGCAAAGAAGAATTTGCCATCAATATGGCTGCATCCACTATATATCAAAGAATTTGCATTTAGTTCAAAATACATCAATATCCCTGTGCAAAAGACTGCATCCAAATACATCCATACCCTTGTGCAAAATATATCCTGCATAAGTAATCCAAAAAGTACAACATGACTAATCCAAGTTACATCCAAACCTCAAATGCTCTAGGCAACCCCCTTTGCTTGTCTGAGATAAATGTCCACCCATGTTGCTGATTCACAATTCCAACATCACTAGCCAACAGTTAAAGAAACCATGTCCATGAATCCCTAGTTTTCATCTCCACCACTACATAAGGTATGACCCATGTTTCATTATTAACATCAATTCCAACAGCAGTCAAGAATTGACTCTCAGACTCCTTTCAAATGAAAACCATCTAATCTAATAAGAGGCATGCAATACTCCTTGAAGCCCTTCTTACAACCTCCCAAACAGACATATAATCTTTGAAAGATTGCATCACTTCCATTAAATTCACACTTCATCTTGGTGGTTGTTCTTTGGTTGCTCATTTTCAGTTCTTCACAATAATCCCAAAGCATAGTATAATGTGCATCCAAATTACCCTCTATCATCTCAAAAGTTGATCTCTTGGCTCTATATGCTTTTATGCGTGAAACCCCATTGCCTACTTCTTTGAAGCAACATCCTTGATTGAATGTGGAGGAATATTAAGCTTAGATTGGACTTTTTCAATGAATATTTTAGTGAGCCACTTCACATTTGCTAGGTTGTTATCCCAAACTAGTACACATGTATGGATAGGATTGTATATCTTAACAACCAATGTTTTATCCTTAGATGACTTGCAAGAGGCATATATGTTCCAAGGGCAATGCTTGGTTCTACAAAATGTCTTTAACTTGAACCTCACATTTCTTTTATACCATATATCGTGTCCATACTTTAGTGAGTAAGATTTGACTCTCTAAACACATGGCAATCTGCAAACATCATTCCCAATTCAAAAATTGGATTGTTGCTGTCAGTTTTAGGATTGTATTCTTGGACTCTCGGCATGCATCTTTGCAGCATTCTGGGCCTGTTCACCCTCATTTTGGGCCTCCTCTATTCCAATAGTCTCACTTCCAATAGAACCACCTTTAAACAAATCTTGTGCAAATAAAATATTTGATTCAACGAAGCCATCATCTCTTTCATGACATATTCTATGTCAACAAGGCATAATTCTTCAGATGGGTCTTCATCAGATGATTGAGAAGAATCACCAAGCTTCCTCCTTTTAGGCCTTTGTTTCACTTATTTCTTTTCTTTTGGAGAACACTTCCTTCTAGTGTGAATGCTTCCTTTACTTTTTTTTGCTTTTTCTGCTTTGTCTGCTTTTCTTACTATCAATTAAAATATTTTTCCTTTTTCTAGCCTTATTGTATGCTTCCCTTGCCACTGCTTTGCCTTTTGAACCTTGAGTTGTTAGAGGAGCACTGCATCCTACATCAAACTCATATGGCTCCTCATCTATGTAGCAGATCTTGGGCCATTTCCACTTGGTATAATAGCTAGTGGATTGTCATCAAATTGCAGCAAGGTCATTGCATTTGATGGCCCAGGTAGCTTATAATGGTACAATATGATCCCATCCATATAACCCAAATGTTTAACCATCTAACCTATCTCAACCATAGACATCATAACCTTGTCAACATAGTCAAAATATGTCATATCACCTCCTACATAGGAATTGTCACTAAATCTTCCACCATGATACATTGTAATAGTGAAATGCTTGGGATCAACTGCAAAGCACATAAGAACAAGCAATGAGACAAAAAATGCAGTACGAATTTGGGACCACCTAAAAATGCATATGCAAACTCACATGCCTAAACTAACTTTCTACAGTGGCTACTTTAACTAGACAAAGTCTCCTTTATTATAAAAAGAAGGCTTATTAGTTAAAATGCCCCTTGAAACTTGGGTCAAATCTCATTTTGCACCTTGAAGCTGAAAGTGACCCATATACCCCCATTTGACTGTGGTTTCGGGTTTCACTTTGCCCCTTGTCGTCAACTCCGTTGCTAACCCCATCGAAATTGCTGACATGGAAGGGTAATTTCATCTTTTCATTAACTTCGCAAATTGTGGAGCCCACCTTTATTCAAAGAATAAATAAAAAATGCAAAAATTAAAGAGTACATCAATTCAAGGGGATTTGAACCCTTAACCTCCAATGCCCAATAAATGGTCTTTACCACTGGAGCAAGTTGTATTCTTGAGTAGTCTTTGTACAATGATGATATTTATTATATGCTTAGAAGAATTTAAAAAATGTTATACTCTTCCTTCTCCATTATCCGACTTTCTGCTTCTTTTTCTTTTCTTTTCCGCTTCTTCTTCTTTTTTCCTTCTTTTTGGTCTTCTTTTCTCATGTTTTCTTCTCCTTCTTCTTCTTATTTTGAGTCATATTTGGGGAAGAAGGGTGGAGGATAGTTGGGTTTTTGTAATATGAGGTGGGGTATTAGTTGGTGGTTGCGATTTGGGGCGGGGGATCAATTGGGGTGGCTGGGTAAGGATGGATGTGTTGTAGGTGGCGGGGTGCAGGTTGGCTTTTTGGAGTTGTGTGGTTTGGGGTGGGTGTTTTGGGGTTGGTGGATGAATGTGTTGGAGGTGATTAGGTGGAGGTAGCTGGTTGTGCGGTGGTGGGGTGTGTCCGAGGGGAGCATCTGTGGGGATGAGGTGGTTTCCATGGGTTGAGAGAGATGGGAGATGGGGATTGCTGGAGTGGGATGTTCTAGTAGGTGGGTTGAGGTCGCGGTGGGGGTGTAAGAAGGTGGGAGAAGTGGTGGTGACATCGAAGTGAGGGCTAGGTGGAGATGGTTGGTATGGGTGGGGGATGAGGTTGTTGGTTAATTTTTAATGTTTAAATTTTAATTATTTAAGAGAATTTTTACATTTTTATAATGTTTTTATGCCATATGGGACAAAAAGATGAAATTACCCCTGTCACGTCAATAATTTTGACGGGGTTAGCAACAAAGTTGACGGCAGGGGGCGAAGTGAAATGCGAAACCACGATCAAAGAGGGTATATGGGTCACTTTCAATTTCAGGGTGCAAAGTGAGATTTGACCCAAGTTTCAGGGGACATTTTAACTAATAAGCCTAAAAAGAAACCCCAAACTCTAAAAGGTAACTGGCTACCCCCATTTTGAAACTTACCATAATCTGGCTCGATTTCTCCTTGAGGTCGACAAACCCATACCATTGCCGACACAATAACCTTAAAATTAGCAAGATTCTCCTGCACTTGACATTATTCGAAGGCTTTTGTCAGTTTGAAATGGTTTTGCTTCAAAAGCTGGGTGAAAAGGAATCAAGTGGTCTGGGATTGCTTTTGTGTAATGTTTGGGGATTAGGGATTTCAAGCCACATTTGCGGATTAAGGTTGAGGGTACACCAGATTTCAACACATGTCCCACGATGGGCTGGAAACCTAGAAATTATCCCCGTTATCTTTTTAAAACATTCACCCAACACGAAAGGAAAAAAAAAAAAAAAGCCACGTCAGATACACCACATCATCACTTAACGACTCCAATGATGGACTGGGTAACGACTGACCAATTTGTAGGTTCTCCAAAAGTTCATGTATGTGCTTGAAAATTTTAGATGATTGGGTACTTGCTTGTAATGACCCCTAAAGTTTGGGTACTAATATGTAGTTTACCCTAAATTTTTTAATAAATTTTTAGTCCACATGAGAACATAAACGTGGATTCTACCTACCACTTCATCAGTTATCATTTAACACACATATTAACGGTATGGCTAACAAATATACTTTTTTTTTCCCTTAGGGGGGTGTATTCAATTGAGATTTTAAAAGACTATTTTGGAATAAAAAAGTCTTGTGGTATTCAATTAAGACTTTTAAATAATCTAAACAAGTCTTGTGGTATTCCATTAAGACTATTATGATTTTTAAAAGAGGGCGTTGAAATCACGTGGTATTCAATCAAGACTTTAAACAAGTAACAAAAAATCTTATGGTATTCAAAAACTTGCTAATTTCGAAGGATTTTTTAAAATGTGAAATTGTGTGGGACTTTTTAGTGGGAGGTATGAATACCAAACCCTATCTTAAATCCCACCCTAACCCATGAGATTTTTCACGTGAGATTTTTTTTTTCTCTGGAAAAGATGAACCCCGGGCTCTGCTGAAGGACCTGCCAAAACCCATTGATCCAAATCACTAAACCACCCTCTCCAGCGATCCTCAGGTACATAACCATGGCTCATGCTGGCCTTGCCTTTACAGTTTTTATACTTTACGTTGTGGGCAAGCTCTTAGAGGAATACTTGAGACCAATTCAGTGGGCTGTGCTTTGTTTAATTCCTCTCAGAGGTATACAACAAAGTCTGGGTATTGTGTTATCTGATCACATTTGAGTCTGGTGGAGTGACTGAACAAGTGATGAGTATGCTTCCAAATTCAAAGTCTGCGAGGGTTAGATGTGTTGAAGTTCTGCTGGTTCCCACCATCTGTTCGACAAAATGCCTCAAAGAGGCTTTGTTGCAGCAACTGGGAACCAATATGGGATTGTCCATGGATGTTAACTTACCTGATAACATGCCTTCTGCCGTGGAAGGAGAGAATGATCCAAATTCTCAGCTCACTAGCTCAAGTGGAATATACTCTAGTGGGGTTGCAACTCAAGACTCTGTTAGTAAAGGAGATAATGTTTCTGACAATCTGGTTGCAACTGAAAACAAAATGGTAAATGATCGTGATGATGGGAGTACTACCATTGATTCTGTCGAATGAGAGGTAGAGAATTCAGCTGAAAATGCAGCAACCCAAATCTAAACTTGTTCAATGTTGAGGAGACTATGTGGTTTTCTCTTTCTTAATATGAAGGAGAAATTAATTTCAGCATTTTTTGTGTGGAATTTTGCTCAATGTGCATGGTAGAAAGAATTAACCCAACTTTGTGTTTTTATTATCTTTTATTCTCGCCACCATGTGCATCCATCTTTTGGTGATTCTTCAAGAAGTTCAAGAGGGGCTAAGGGTTACTAGCAGAATTGTAGTTAGCATTGTTAGTTTCAAAAAATAAAACCAAAACTTATTTAGCTGATGTGGTATATTCTAAGCCATTGTTTCTTTTAAACTCTTAATCCGTTAAATCCATGTGGTCCTTTCAAATCTTATATATCTTGATATAAATCTTTTAAAATACATAAGTAAAAAGTCTTGATTATAAAAAATCCATAAATAAAATCTTATAAGTCATTACATTGTTTAAATCCATTAGACTTTTTTTTATCTCTAAATAGTCTTTTAAAATCTCAATTGAATACACCCCCACTAAATACTTACGTGTGTGTTTTTCATAAACTTGTACATCATTATTTCATTTTTAGAACCTTAAATGAGCGAGAATGTTATATTAAATTAATAAATTATTTAATAATTTTTCAGTCCACGTGGAGCACATAAAAGTGGAGTCTACATTTACCACTTCATCAGTTATCATTTAAAACACATATTAACAGCCTGACTACCTTAATATACTTACGTGTATGTTTTTAGTATATGAGTTTGTAAAGTCTTCGGATATCAATTTTTTTTTTTGGTCTAAACCATGAGGTGGTCCTGGATGGACTCCAATTATGGGTGGCACCTTCTTAAGGAATGAGAGTGCCGAACCACTCACACCAACCACCTTGGTTCTTCGGATATCAATTTGAAACCACCCAAAAATATGATGTTTTTACGTAGTGAACCAACAAATTTATACCTTTTTACCTTCATTGAAGGAGTAATTTTTGTGTATTGGATAATATTTCTACACATCTTATGTGTATCGAACGGTACTAGTCCGGAGCATACGAAAATTTCTCCCCTGTGAGATGTTCTCTTTGAGGAAAGGGGTTTGCTGAGTGAAGGGTTTTTACGAATAGATCCTCTCCACACTAACCCACTCTCTCACTCCCTACCATTTTCCTCACTCTCCGTCTCTCTCTCTCACTGCAGACACTCCCAACTTCCCACCAGCAACCACCGCAAAAATGGCGACGGTAGACTCCTTAACCCACATAGACATCACCACACTCTCTCAATCCGAGCTCCACGCCCTCTCCCTCTGCTCCTCCTCCTCCTCTGCCTTCAACCTCTTCGGGGCCCAAGACCTCGTCGTCCCCAAAATCGACCGATCTGTCTTCAATGAGAGCGCTGGCTCCCGCCGCCAGACCTATTCCCGCCCTCGCCGCTCGCAGTCCGATGCCTCCACCGGCCACCGTCGCCGCGTCGCCGGCCTCCACGCCACCCCCAAGCTCTCCCCTGTCCCGCCCGACGACCCCGAGCGCAACGAGAACCACGCCATCATCGCCCACCTCAAGAACTTCATTTCCCAGGACCCCAAATTCGACCAAATCGACTTCGAGGCCGCCCATATGGCGTCGTTTCCCATGCTGCTGGGCCCGAATCACGAGTTGAGGAGCGGAATTGTGGGTTTTGAGGGGAGAGAGGACGAGGGGGTGAAGAAAAGGAAGCGGGGGAGGAAGCCGAAAGTGAAAGTCTTGAGCATGGAGGGTGAGGGCTATGTGGGTATGGAGATGGTGAACAAGAACGGCGCTGCGGTGGACGTTTCGGGTTTGGCGAATGTGGAAGACCCTTTTGGGGAGGAGTTGAGGAGGAGGACTGTGGGTTTGGAGACTGAGGAGCAGTTGTTGGGGTTTATGAGGGAATTGGGTGGGCAGTGGGGAAGTAGGAGGAAGAAGAGAAAGATTGTCGATGCAAATGAGTTCGGGGATGCGTTGCCGGTCGGTTGGAAGCTCTTGTTGGGGCTTAAGAGGAAGGAAGGACGTGCTTGGATATACTGCCGCCGATTCATAAGGTTTTACTTGCTTTATTTCTTCTTCAGTCACTTATACTAGAGTATGCAAAAATGTCCATGGCTTTGCAACCATTGAGGTCTACATAGTTCTTGTTTGAAAACACATATATATTCTTTTGGTTAGCATAAGCATTGACTTTGCTATGACTATTTTTTTATGCTCTATTTGTTTGAAAATTTCTTGTGAGTGTTGAATGTTAGAATTTTGTATGCATTTGCTTGTAGGAGCTCTTGGGTTTAGAGCTTATAGTTGGTATGCTTATTTTTTTTGTCTCATTGTCACTTGAGAATGCTTCTCTTCTTTGGTTACATAGGTTATCTTAGCAGATCATCCTCAAGTAATGAGGATCAAATTAGAATTATGTACCCATTATCACTGCCACTTACTAAAGAATTCTTGGGGCTACAAAGAGAGTTTCTGCGATATGTTTGGGATATGGTTACTTCGAGCTAGCATCTGCATTTTCTTGGTTGGTTGTAGAACTTGACAATGACATTGAAAGATGTACAACGAAGCTTTAATTCTGAATAGTTTGCTAAAGGCTAATTTTTTTTTAATTTGATGGATATTGATTTACCAATAATTTAGTATAACTATGTAGCATGACAATCCATTCAAAGGAGATGTGGCAGTACTAGAGAAAGCAGAAATGTGGGTAGTATCTGAAGAACATGCATAACTAGTTAACGGGTGGTTATTTATATTTGCTTTTCAGCATTTCTTCTACTTCATGTCCTGTATTTTTGAGCTCTCTCTCTCTCTCGCTCTCTCTCTCTCATAGTTACAAGTTACTTGATACTTTCCAGCCCAACTGGACAACAATTTCTGTCCTGCAAGGAAGTTTCTTCATTTCTCCACTCCGTCTTTGGTTTCAATAATGTGCGACAGCCAGATGGTCGTGGGGGTGAGAACCTTCAGGAAGAGTGCATAATGACTACTGAAAACGTAAGTATATATTTGTGCAGTTGTTTGGTCTATTGTACCTTGGTTTATAAATCTTCTTTAATAAGCTTTGTTTGGGGTACAGCAGCATTCTGACAAGGATGGAGGCCGAAGGCAATATGTGAATTCCAGCTCTGCTCTAGTCGTGTCTTCTATAACTAATGAGCGTGAGAAGGAAGTTAGCTTATCGGGAATGGAGAATCTTGCAGAGGTTCAGATACGTGACCTTTTTGAATGTCACAAATGCAGTATGACTTTTGGTGAAAAGGATTCATATTTGCAGCATCTGTTGTCCTTTCACCAGAGGACTACAAGGAGGTATAGACTTGGTTCTACTGTTGGTGATGGTGTGATAATTAAAGATGGGAAATATGAATGCCAGTTCTGCCATAAGGTATTTCTGGAAAGGCGTCGCTACAATGGTCATGTAGGGATCCATGTTCGTAATTACGTGAGGAGGGTGGAAGAATCCCCAGGTCCAACGACTGTTCAAAAGAGAATAGAATCTCCAAGCGGGGAAGGTTTTCCTTCAAGGATTTCTAAGATGGATGCTTTAATTGAAATTGCCCAAAACTCTATCCTAGAAACCTCAACTGCTGGACCTAATAATGAATCAAAATGTGGTCCTGCTGCCAATTCTCATCAAGAAATGAACATAGACTCCCCCCTCAGTGAACCGGACCTGGATGGTAGCATGATTGATAGGACTGCTTCAGATCAACATGATAGTGAGCATACAATAACTGATGGAAGTATGGAGGAAGCTGACGATCCTATGGAAGTTGTAGATGTTAAGATGGATTCTGGTATGAATACAACTTCTAAAGAGAAAAATGGCAAACCATCTGAAAGTTCTTTGGAGAAAGATGGTTTGGGCTTCACATCTGATGAGTTAGAGAAGTCTGGTACCAACCAGGATGGAGCTTCTCAGTGCCTGATACATGCTTCTTCAAATGAAAAAATTATTTCTGAAGTTGTAGGCAATGAAAATTTGAATTTCACAAGTACATTAGAGCATCCCAATGCCGTTGAACTCAGTAATAAAAAAAATAGTGAACCTGCAGTTGAGTTTGGTAGCAGCAATGATCATGGACCAGCTAATGATACTTTGATAGAGCCTGTACGCCAAGCTAATGAAGAAAATGAAATCCAAAGTGGGATTTCTGACTCCTCAATGTCTCTGGTGCAACCATTGGTCTGTTTTCCCACATCTAATGCAATATCGGATAAGGTATCAAGCATTGCTGCCATATTTTGTCTTTTTGTGGTTTCCCAATACATTGAATACACCTTAGTTGTGTTTAAAACTTTTTCTTCAAAATTAAAACTTAAAAATTTGCTAAAGAATTTATATTTGAAGAATATTTCATGTTCTCTTTCCTGGATTCCAAGATCATGCTGATCTATCCAAAATGTAGCAATTATATGAGTATAATTTTATAGGAGTTGAGTCATCATTCTGTTGGTATGCTTTTTTTTTTCTTTTTTTTTCTTTTTTGCTTGTATTTGTTTCTAAGTTGTGAGCATGTTGGCTGTGAGACTATTTAGTCTAGTGGCTTTCGTATGGTTTTTAATTTAATGTTGTCTGTTTGGCCTATCAAAATATTTGATTGATTACTGTTACTTCTAGTATTGCATTAATATGAATGGTAGAAAAAAGGAAATGGATGCAATATGCTCAACACACAGACACACAGACACTTATAATAATAATTCTCTAATGGAGATGTCATTATTTTAAGAAAAGGACCATAATGTGGGACCTGTCAGATGGTCTCATGATCCAAGTCATTTAGTTTTCAGTTTCAAGGACTAGCGTTGCAATAGGTTTTAGCCAAATCAGAAACTCTTTAGTCATCTAAATGCAGTGAAGTACATAGATGAACAAAGTGTTGATCATGATGATAAACTAAAGAGATTCTGATTTTGAGAGTTTGAAGAGATGATGCCTGAAAAAAAAGCCACTCAGCCATACCTCCAAGTTGTTGATCGGAATTTGATGTGCCGGGTTTGGTTACATGGTTCAAATATAAGATCAGAGTAGACCCCTAACTAATTGTATGTTTTAACTGTAAATCAATTATCATGCGCGCTAAAATAGTGATATGTTAGGGCCTGTTTGATAACCATTTCAAATTTAGTTTTTAGTTTACATTTTTTGTGCTAGAGTATTAGAGGAAAAAGAGGGAGAATGGAAGTGAGAATGAGAGTGAAGATGGGATTGATTGGGAAGATGAGAGGGAATAATGGGAGGGAGGAGTAGCAAAAGTGAAAACTAAAACAAAAAACTGAAATATATTTGAAATTGTTTTCACTTTTAAGTTTTGTTTTCACTTTTGTTATTCATCCCTCCCATCCTCCCCTCTCATCCTCTCTCTCAATCTTATCCTCACTCATTCTCACTCTCATTTTCCCCTATACTCTAGCATAAAAAATGAAAACTAAAAACTAAAATTGAAATGGTTACTAAACGGGCCCTTAGTTTGTTGGCAGGGACTCTTCTTTGACATGCCTATATTCCTATATTCTGTGATATTTACTTTTGAAATTTGATTTTGTTCATGGTTTTGATTGACAGGGGGAGCAGCATGTTAGCACTGCTGGCCAGAGACATAACCATGAAACAGGTTTTGAGGAGCTGAGGCTGGATGAAATAGAACCTCTGAAGTATGGTTTTGCAGGTGGGCAAGAATCTATTACAATGCAGGAGGTACCGATGGATTTGACAAATAATGCAGAGATGGAAAGGGCATTTGGCTCCTCTGTCCAGTTTGAACAAGAAGTCATGCTAAGCATGGCTGCAAGCCATCAGCTTACATGCGTATGGTGTGGAGTAGAGTTCAACCATGAGGCTGTTGATTCCGAAATACAAGCAGATTCCGTCGGTTTCATGTGTCCAGCCTGCAAGGCAAAGATCTCTGGGCCACTCAATGTATAGGATAACGATATGCCTGTGAATTCGAATCCACTCTAAACAGTGGCGTCCTATCATTCCATTGTGATTATTATCATGGACGCCCGTTAATTTTATTTGCGCATGTAACCTTGCTATTTTAGAACGTTACCCAGTCCTTTTTTATTTCTCAACCATAAGTATCAAATCATCTTTTACTTAACCCCTTTCTGGTTTGGCTGGTGTTGAAGCGGCTATTTTTTCTAGTGTGCATTGGCCTCATGAAGTCTTCCTATGTAAATGTGGATCTCAAATTTGGATAATTCGTACCTCTAGCCACATTGCGAAGTGGCCCGAACAATGTGATACCTCGACTCTCAACACAAGGGGATCATAGTGTGTTGGGCCAAATGGATATTGTAATTCGATGGTATGAACCATTTATATTTTTTTAGTCTCCGCTAAAGAATAATCTTTGTAAAACATCATACATATTAGGACAGTGATAATTTCAGCCAATTGTGTTCCTATAATTTTTTGATAAGAAGAAAATGTTTTCGTGGTTTCCGATTTAATTGATTAATTGCAAAGATGATCTTTTAGTGGACACTTTGAAAATACACAATTTATACATAGTCCCCTTTTATTGAGGGATTCCTCAAATAGGGACACCCTTTAGGGTCTTCTACAAAAAAACAAAATTTCAACGATCGAAACCATCTATTTTTTAAGTCTACATTCACAGATCATCTTTACAAAAAATTAGACAAATCGGAAACCGTTTCAATATCCAATTGTGTTCTACAAAATCAATGAACATGGTGCTTCAAGAAAATACTAAAATTTCAATAATTCAATTGAGTGGTCAAATGATATCGGATTCAAGTGATTTTTTGTAGAGATGATCTTTAAATGAGTATCTACAAAATAGACAGTTTGAATGAGTGAAATACAATACGGAGTGAGCCCTACAAGGGTGTCCCTCAAATAAGCTTATTCGAGGGATCCCTCAACTGAAGCTATATATATATACAGTCCCCTTATATTGAGGGATCCCTCATATAATTTTATTTGAGGGACACCCTTTAGGGTTCCCTATGAATTTTTTTTTCAACGATACAAACTATCTATTTTTTAAGTCTGCATTCATAAATCATCCTTGCAAAAAATTAGACAAATCGGAAACTATTTCGACATCCAATTGCAAAAACTATTTCTTGAAGAACTGTGTTGACATTATATTAAACCTATTGATTTCGGATTGAGCCCAAAACTTGGGCAACATCATATTGTGGTGGGAGGAGTCATTCGGTGAGTTTTGAGTGAAATCCAATTGCTAAAACTATGCAACACACCAACCACTCCATTTAAGGAACACCCTTGTAGGGCTCACTCCGCATTGTATTTCGCTAATCCAAACCGTCTATTTTTTAGATAATCATTCAAAGATCATCTCTACAAAAAAATCACTTGAATCCGATATCATTTGACCACTTTGGGTTATTGAAATTTTAGTACTTTCTTGAAACACCGTGTTCATTGATTTTGTAAGATACAATTGGATGTCGAAACGGTTTCTGATTTGTATATATATATATCCGCAAGTTCACACCGTGCGGACGCCATTGTAAACATGGAGAAAAATAAGGAGGGGTAGTAAAAAATACATGGTGTTTTCATGGTAATAACGTCCGGACGTTCGTATAGGAGAAAATCTATATATATACAAAGAGCTTGAGTTGAGGGATCCCTCAAATAAGCTTATTTGAGGGACACCCTTATAAGGCCCACTCCATATTGTATTTCACTAATCTAAATCTTTATTTTGTAGATATTCATTCAAAGTTCATCTCTACAAAAGATCACTTGAATCCGATATCATTTGACCACTCAATTGAGTTATTGAAATTTTAGTAATTTTCTTGAAGCACCGTGTTCATTGATTTTGTAGGACACAATGCAGGACCGGTCTTGAGATTTTGAGGGCTCTGTACGAAATTTAAATTGGAGAGCATATAACAACAATCACAAATCAAATTCATAAATTTTTTTAATGTTTTCATTTGATAAAGTTAAATATTAGTATGTTTGGTATGAATTTTTTTTTTGGTTTTGTTTTGAGTGGAAGAAAGTTTTTTTTTCGTTTTTAGGAGAAAGCGTATGCGTGTGATATATACTGTTAGTTTAGTTGGATCTTTGTTGTTATAATGAAAAAAGAATAAAAATATAAATACAATGGCATCATTGAGACTTGAATTTGGGCTTTGTACCAAGGAATATGCACTAGAAACCAACTTCACCAAATGCAATTTTGTGGCAATGTGTTGCACACTTAAGTATATATACCTATTTTATAATATTAATATATATAATATAAAGTATAATTTTTTTGGGGGCCCTACAAAATCAGGGGCCTTGTGCGGTGGTGCCACTTGCACCATGCCAGGGCCGCCCCTAACAATTGGATGTCGAAACATTTTTTGATTTGTTTAATTTTTTGCAAGGATGATCTATGAATGTAGACTTTAAAAATAGATGGTTTGGATCGTTGAAAAAAAGTTTATAGGAGACTCTAAAGGGTGTTACTCAAATAAAATTATTTGAGAAATCTCTCAATAGAGCGGGACTGTATAATCTTCTCATTTAAGCAAAGCAGTAACCCACTTAATTATTGGTCCAAATTCTTGGCCTCACAGGAGAACAAAGTAATCAAAACAATATTTTCAATCAAGTGGTGTGATCTTTGTACTGAAAAGTTTAAACAAACAAGAAAACCTTTGGGCGAATATGTTCAGTGCGTGCTTTTTATATGAAGATTGGCATTTCGCCCTGAACGTAGTGTGAAGAAACCGAATCCCCTGTGTGGCCCTTTGCCCTTTAAAATGTTTAATATTTTTGGCCTTTGTTTTCAAGACGGTAAAATCAGAATAAAGAAAAAAGATAGGGCATCTAGTTCTTCTTTCTTTATAACATGACAGAATAAAGAAAGGTGACCCCATGCATGCTGTTTGATTGGACAGATACTAACCCTAATTATTCTATGGATTTTGTTGAAAACTAAACGATTTTCAACTGTTAAATTCATCAATTCACGTATTAATTTCCAAGCTAGAAAAGTGAGTACACCCTCATGTAAGAATATAGAAATTTGGATCCACATATATATTTTCAGATCAATGGGAGGTGGACATGCATCCTTGACATTGACATTATGAACCATGATAAATGCGGCGCTTCCTGCAGTCGAGATTTTGTGTTCGATTCTTTCTTTTTCACTGTCGCTTGTATTAAACAAAAAGTAGATTAATTAGCCGACTGCCTATGATATATTAATTTTTAATTGTACCTAGAAAAGTCAATGTTGTAGCAATACATACACATTTTACATAAGGCCCGGAATAAGGTAAAATTAAGATGCTCAACACAGCCACCCAAAACGTCTCCACGGTTGTGATTGCTTGTTCACAATAACTAAGAATCCCAGATATGATATGAAGCCTTTTCCACCAAGCTATAGTTGTGCCCAAACTGGGGCCGTCCCTAGCTAGGGTTAAGCTTGTTTATATATTTTGCTTAAAGCCTCATTATTAATTGGCGTTGTAGCCTTCAACATATTAGGCATATATCAGTGATCAGATATGGAAACCACAACACCAATCACATGCAGCGATTGCTATGATCACCAAGACACACAAGAAAGCTGCATCCGTGGCCATATAATTGCTTGCGGTGGAGGTGCAGATCACAAGGACAAAGGAGGTGAGCATGGCCTGAGGAAAAAAGTAAGTAGGCTTTTTCATGGCAAGGCTTCATCAAACAGTCCGGATGTTAATTCATCATCAGTGGTCACGGCCAGTTTTAAGACATCTTTTCTAGGGAAGTTGACGTCGTGGCCCTCTGTCGAGATCCCAGCCACCCCGGCTGCAGCATGTGGAGGATCGAACAAGCGTGCACTTCTTTGCGGGGTGACATACAGTCATCAACATAGATACAAGCTCAAGGGCACTGCTAATGATGTGAGTAACATGAAAAACTTGTTGACTAACATCTTTGGTTATCCTGCCGAATGCATACGCATACTTTCAGGTAATTAATTAGGCCCCAAGTTAACTATTTTATCCATCTTTATTTATTATATAAGTGGTTCTACTTAATTAATGGAAAAGAAAATGGGAAAAGAAAACAAATTGTTATTGAATTGAGCTTGAGAAGACATGATTCCAAGAAATTATATAATTAAAAAAAATCAAAAGTAGGGGAAAAATGTGTGGGAGGATTAAAGGAGAAATGAAGGAGAACTTATTGATAAGTTTAGAAGTCAATGGCAACATTGTAATTAAAACATACTTTATTTATTCTTTCACTCTATATCTCTTGCTCCCTACTTTTCCTCTCCCATTGTAACTCTCCATATGCATAGCATATATATGTGATGAATTCTAGTATAGTTGATCTTCTATTGTCAGACTGTGTCTTTGTAATAACATGCTTATATTTTCATACCATATATGAAACTAAACAATTGATTAAGTTGATTTCTACTGTATGGTTCGAATTTACAGTCTAACAATATAAGATTGACGAAAGAACATAATTATATATATATGGTGTTTTCGGTGCAATTAAATTATCAAAATGAATGCAGAAGATGATCCGTATGCCCAAGATTTGATACCGACGAAGAAAAACATTGAAAATTCTTTGAAATGGCTTGTGGAGGGCTGCAAGTGGGGAGACTCCTTGGTATTCTACTTCTCAGGGCATGGCTTACGGCAGCCTGATTTCCAGGGCGATGAGATTGATGGGTTTGATGAGACTATTTGCCCCGTTGATTTCATGAAAGAGGGCATGATCCTTGACAATGATATCAACAAAACCATTGTTTGGCCACTCAAGGCGGGTGTCAAACTCCATGCTATTGTTGATGCTTGTCACAGTGGAACAATTCTCGATCTTGAACACGTGTATAACCGAAAACAGTGAGTACTATACGATATACTGGTTAATGTACATTCATTTGCGTAGGTATACTTACGAATATGATATACGCGTGTGTGCATATGTGGGTTAGGCGAGTTGGCTAGGGCAGTGAGCCCACCTCTTTGCACTCAAGTTTAAATCTCCCTCCACGTAGATTAGATTAATTTAGAATAATTTAGGTGTTACACCCCCTCAAATTATATATAATTGGTATAAGGAGTTAGCATTTAGGGTCTATATATAGAATGAATTGATAATAGGGTTTAGGCACGCATTTGTACGGTCTTCAAAGTTTGGATACCAATTTGAAATCAACCCCAAAATTCGCGGGGGAATTTATGTAGTTGATCCTAAATAATTAGGATAGTTTTTTATTAGTTGAATTTAATTTGCAGGAGGATTTGGATTAATAACAATCCTCCATCTGGTGTTAGAAAAAGTACAAGTGGTGGGCTGGCGATTTCAATCAGTGCTTGCGAAGATGATAAAATGGCAGCAGATACTACTGTAAGGGATTTTGCTTCAACCATTTGTTTCAAGTATTAATATACGTGCAACTCTGTATGTGGCAATATGAAAAAAAATAAAATAATAATTATTCTAGTATGATTTGATAAAATTGGGAAATTTTATAGCTGTTTAAAATTGCTAAATTAGCATGCTACGTGGTCTTACCGTCCCGTCACACTTTATATTTTCGAATATTTGATCATTACTCATTGCTAATAATTGTGTGTTTTTTATTTATCATGAAGCAACTTCTTGTTAATTATTTTATGTTTTAATCGTAAATGCAGGTTTTTACTAAAAAGGTAATGAATGGTGCTATGACATACATTCTCACTGAAACTGTTAAGAGAAACCCTCAAATAACATATGGGGCTTTGCTTGACACCATGGCCAGTGAAATTGAAAATATTAACAGCGAAAGATGGATCAAGTCAAGAATCATAAGGAAAGTATTTCGACACAAAACCATACAGGTTTGATTTTGTTCCCATGATCCATGATAAACAAAATCTTTATCTTTTCTTCCATATCCGTATGTACCAAATGTGAATTTAATTCGTCTTCCCTGATATTACTTGTATAAAAGAAAAATTAAAGACATAAAGTAGTTATTAATTACAACACATTAACATAAAAATTAGGCAAAAAGTTACATTTAGTTCATGTAATTTGCCGCTTTTTATCATTTTGGTCCATAAATCCTAGCAATTTAAGGACATGTTACAAATTCTATCAAATTTCTTTCTATTATGTTTTGAGCACGAGATTTGACAAAATTTGTAACGGAACTAGAATGATTTTGACAGAATTTTAAATTTGTCCTTAAATTCCTGAGATTTAAAACTTTATAGATAAAATTGACAAAATCAAAACAACGGAGACTAAAATGATAAAATCGCTAGACGACTGAAATCTCAATTGATTATGGGTATGTGTCAAGGTAACATTGGTTCGGTTCACGTCAAATCTAAATTTACCTTCCTTAATTTGTTGGACAAGTTTTGATTACTGCATTAATCTCATGATCATCAATAGGTCAAAACTCGACCCACCCGATTCACTTATAGACACTCAACCCATATTGAGTCCTTGACCCTAAACCCTAAATTCTAAACCTGTATTCTGAGCCAAGAGTGAAAAATGGTTAGATTGGGGTTTATTCATCTCTTCCAATGGTACAAACTCATCTGAGTAGCGTTTCTTAATTTTCATACCCGAGACGTTTACATTGTCTCGTTATTTCTTTAACTCTACAGAGACGTTTACATTGTGCCTAATGTATGCAGGAACCTTTGCTGTCATCTTCTACAAAGTTTGAGGTTTACGACACGAAATTTATCTTGTAATGAAGATCTATCATTGTAACCACTGTTAACTAATTTGCAAACGCATCAATTGTTTCTTAATATGTTTTCTATATAAATTACATAGTTTGACTAAGGTGGAAATAATCTCATGTACAGTCAGTTACAAATTGATAATGGCTGTACAATCGTGTAAGTACGAGGGAACCAAATTGATCCAAGACTATTTGCTTTTGCTTTTGTACTTAAAATATCGATTCTGGTTTTATGCTTCAAATTCATTGTAGTATGTGGGGATATTCTCCAATAAGTATTTAAGTTAAGAATTGGTTACATATGTCTAATTTTGGCCATTGGATTACATCTAAGAGACTATCAAAACATTTAATGAATGCAATCCAATGCCCAAGATTAGAAGTATGTAACTGTTCACCGGTTTAGATTTAGTTCCTGTGATGGTAGGGTAAAATTCCCCATTGGCTTGAAAATCATTGGTGGTCAACAAGTCAACTTTCTTTGGTGTGCGAACGTGCCACTGTTAGCAATCAAGACCCTAACAGACTTATGAAAAATAGATTGGTGGACTTCACAATTTCTCATTGTAAAAACTAGTAGTTCTGGCCAAAATGAATATTAAAAATAAATCAAACTGTTTTAAAGAGAATTGTTTATTACACAATTTAAAACAAAAGGGAACTGCCACGTCTAAAAGGACAACAGAACATTGGGTTTCGATTTCTGCTCGGATTGTTGCATGTGACTCAGGTTGGATTGGATGTATTTGTGCTGGATTCAAACGTCAGCACCTTCAACTAATGAGGTTCAATTGGATATCGATACCAATGTTGAGATTGGCAGAGCTTTAATCTATTTTAGCCATTGAGAGGCTTGTTGGATGGGCATAACTGGGATTTCTTTCGTCTAGATTGGATTGTAAGTGGCTGGATTGATGATTTCTAGTCTAGAACTGCACTTCAGCACTTGTTCTGCTTAATTGTGGATCACCTGCGATTTGTTCTAATGATTCTTAGACATCAACGCATCTCTGTAAATTTGTTGAGGTTTTCATATTATGAAAAACCTCTTGATTGGCTTATGCTGAACCAAATTTGTAACGAGAGAAATCTCATTTCCTTTGTGAATTGCCTCTCTGGATTGAGTTGAAGTGAAGTCAGAAACCCGAGTTTTGCCTTTTCTGTTAGAGACTGGATGTCTTTTATAAATCAAAGAGCTTGGTTGCTTCAAAGTCTGAAGGCTTTTGAGATCGTATGATCTTGTTTGAGTTTGTCAGTATGACTTGATAATTTTTGTTTTGATTGAATTTTTGGCTGTCCTTCACCCTGTTCACCTCCTCTTATATTTATAGAAAATCTGAATGAGGGTTTAATCCTTAATATCTGGAGGACATATCTGTTGAGATGATTCCTTATTCCAGCGCGAAAAAAGGATAGTGGTTTAGTCTGACAAAAGAAATCCCCCATCAATATGATGATCAATTTTGATCTTCTATCAACCAACTCTCTTATCTCTTGTTTATCTCTCATAAACCCCACTTGCCTTGATGCAAAGCCCTCACAAGCATAGGAAAGAAACCTGGCCCTTTTTTTTTCTGGCATTAAATGGTTATGGGGAGTGGTTTTTTGATTAAACCTTCTACCAACTTCCCATCACACTACTACAAAAAAGGCAAAAGACGACGGGAATTCACCGTCGTGAATTTGGTTTTCAAACCGTCGTAAAATCGATCGACGTCTTTTGCAAAGTAAAACCACGACGCGAAATCACCGTCGTTGTTATAACAAACAACGTCATTAACAAAAAAACAACCGACGTCTGTATACTGAAAAATGAACCAAAAAATTGTCTTGGAGAAGAATAGACGACCTATTTTATACAACCTCCGTCGTGTAAAAGAATACAATACGTCTTTAACTAAATAAAATATGACGTTATTAAATCATACGACGTCCAATGTATTTATATAACCGTCGTGCAATAGTAATGCCACTTCGTTTTTTCCATTAATATTGACGTGGAAATAGCGGTTAGGGTAAATCACCGTCGTTGTTGTAACAAATAACGTCATTTACAAAAACAACCGACGTCTGTACACTGAAAAATGAACCAAAAAATTGTCATGGAGAAGAATAGACGACTTATTTTATACAAAATTTGTCGTGTAAAAGAAAATACTACGTCTTTAAATAAATAAAATATGACGTTATTAAATCATACGACGTCGAATATATTTATATAACCGTCGTGAAATAGTATTGTTACTTCAGTTTTTCCATTAAAATTGACGTGGAAATAGCGGTTAAGGTAAAGCACCGTCGTTGTTGTAATAAACAACGTCATTTACAAAAACAACCGACGTCTGTATACTGAAAAATGAACCAAAAAATTTTCATTTAGAAGAATAGACAACCTATTTTATACAAACACAGTCGTGTGTATGTATATACTACGTCTTTAAATAAATAAAATACGACGTTATTAATATTTACTATGTCTTATATATTTACATAACCGACGTGGAAAATATGTTAGGCTCATGACTTACGACATATTTATTTCTATAAACGACGTAGTATGTGATATACAACGTCGTGATCATGTAAAAGACAGCCGTGTTTCTCTATTTATACGTCGTCTTTAGTAAAATAATAGTCGTCTAATCCATCCAAGACGTCGTCTTTTGTAACGTTCAGGTTCGATATCTGTCCTTTTAGACGTCGGTATTATTGTACTGAAGTCGTGTTATTTGTAATTACATGTCGGCTCTTTATCCTTCTCCGACGTGATATCGTTAATAACTGTTTCACAATAACGTCGTCTTTTTTCACTTTTAGTTCGCTTTTAGACGTCGGTAAATTCAATGCCGTCGTTGAATGCTCCAAAACGTCGTTTTTGATTGACAATTTTATGGCAACAGACGTCTGTTTTTCACAGTTTTATAAGGACCGTCGTTTTATAATACTGAACCAGTATTTTATGTACTGATTGTTTTGTGTCCAAAACCTGCATAATGAAAGTGAAGAAAACACATTACAATTTATTGCAAAATTAATGTCATACAGTAGTGCTGTTTAGGGCATAAATAATTTCATAAATTACAAGAGCATCATTCAATCCATATATCTTCACACCCATCTCGAATATTTTGACTCCCAAACTCACCCACTAGTTCATCAAATGTGTCAACATTTGGCATCCCTCTAGTAAATGGCTCACACTCAATTCTCACATCACCTAAGACATCATCACCAATAACATCATCATTATATTCTCTATTAGGCGCTGATAACACTACCGACCAACCATGATGCATCGGGTCGTCAACAAAAAATACTTGTTTGACTTTAGAAGCCAAAACAAATTGGTCATTCCTATGTCCAATTTTACTCAAATCTACAAGGGTAAATCCAAGTTCGTCGACTACAAGGCCGGAAGTACTATCTATCCAATCGCACCTAAAGACTGGGATTGTAAACTTTTGGTAGTCAAGGTCCCAAATTTCTTGAATGACACCATAAAAACCCATATTTGAGAGAATTGGGTTTTTATCCTTGGCACTAGCAACTTGCATGGTATGTGCAAGTAAATAAACTCCACTATTTTGAACTGTCCGCACATCATCTTGTGCCTTGATGTTAAATTTAACACCTTTAATAAGATAGCTCCTATATAATGGCACTGCCATGTTTGGACCAGCTGCTAGCCACCTTAAATTTTCTGATACCCCATGATTGCCTCCCTCATCAAGTTCACTTTGAACCTGCAAATTAATCATATCTTAATTCAATCTAACATAGAAAGAAGAAAATTAAAAGTCCAATATGTTATTGAATAACATATACCTTGAAGTGTAGCCATTGAATGAAAGTGCTATTGTGCTTATCTTGCAGCCACTTTGTTCTCTTTCTAAATTTTGGATAAGCGGCCTTGATGTGGATCATATGTTCCCTACATGACACGAAAAATTCAAGCATTACGGTCCCAAACATATAAGATAAACATAAGGAATAATTTAAAATGGAAACTTAAGGAATAAAACTCATACTCGATATAAGGTAGAACTTCCTCCGTATTCTCCAAGACATATAGATGTGCTTGGTTCAACAGGTCCCGATCAACTAAGCTCACTGTGCAACCTGATAATGGCTTTGAAACTCCTATCTTCTGACTTGATGGCACTCCAATTGTACTAATATCAGATAAATGTTCAGTGCAATATTCTACAGCTTCTTCAGCTATATAACGCTCCGCAATGCAACCTTCGGGATGAGTACGGTTCTGAACATACCCCTTTAGAACTTTCATATATCTTTCGAACGGATACATCCATCTAAAATAAACTGGCCCACATAGACGAACTTCTCTGACAAGATGTACTACTAGATGAACCATGATATCGAAGAATGAAGGTGGAAAGTATTTTTCAAGCAAACACAAAGTAACTACTACATCTTCTTCCAACTTATCTAGCTTGGAAACATCAACCATCTTTGCACATATAGCATTGAAGAAGAAGCACAAACGAGTTATTGCATACCTTGCAGGCTTCTCCAAAACAGAACGAATTGCCACAGGGAGCAATTGTTGCATTAAGGTATGACAATCATGTGATTTAAGGCCAAGAAGTCTTGAATCTTGTAAAGATACAAGATTTTTTATATTTGAAGAATAACCTTCAGGGACCTTCATACCATAGAAAGAATTGCAAACCGCTCTCTTCTCTGCTCTTGACAAATTCCAAGGCCCTGGAGGCAAACGAGTACTTCTTTCTCCATACTCGGGTTGCAAATCAGTTTTGACCCCCATGTTCAATAAATCTAACCGAGCAGCAATCCCATCTTTATTTTTTCCAGGGATCTCCAGCAATGTACCAATGATACTATCACAAACATTCTTCTCAATGTGCATAACATCGAGGACATGCCTCACTGGAAGGTATTTCCAATACTCAAGATCAAAGAATTTTGACTTCTTCTTCCAACAAACTCTGTCACCATCATTTTCACCTCCACCTCCCCCTTTTTTCGATCCCCATATGTAATTAATATCTTCAACCATATGCAGCACTTCTTCTCCCCTTAATGGCTCCAAAGGCGTGCCATATTCAGGTTTCCCATTAAAAGCTGCACGTTGCCTTCTATATGGATGATTAATTGGTAACCATTTTCTATGCCCAATGTAACAAATTTTGTGGCCATTTTTCAACCTGTGACTAGGTGTATCATCGCCGCATATTGGACAAGCTTTATATCCTTTAACAACACAACCAGATAAGTTTCCATAGGCGGGAAAATCATTAATGGTCCACAGTAATGCAGCTCTGAGTGTAAAATATTCTCCTATGTGTGCATCATACACTCCTCTAATCCCATCCCACAAAGATTTTAAATCATCAATCAAAGGCTCCAAGTAGACGTCTATATCATTTCCGGGTTGTTTAGGACCGGAAATCAATAAAGTCAACATCATGAACTTTCGTTTCATGCACAGCCATGGTGGGAGATTATATGTAACTAAGATAACTGGCCAGCAACTATATCTGCTACTTAGAGAACTGTGGGGATTGAATCCATCAGATGAAAGAGCCAATCTCAAGTTTCTCGGCTCATTACCAAACTCGGGCCATTTATCATCAACAAGTTTCCAAGACGAGGAATCCGCCAGATGAGACATCTGACCGTCAATTGATTTTCTAGCAGCATGCCAAGTCAAATTCTTAGCTGTCTCATGTGATTGAAACATCCTTTTAAACCTTGGAATTGGAGGAAAATACCACAACACCTTCGCTGCCACACCCTCTTTCAAGAATCCATCTTTGGTTTCCTTCCACCTTGAGATACCACAAGTAGGACAATTAGTTGAATCTTCATACTCCTTCCTATACAAGATGCAATCATTGGGGCATGCGTGGATTTTCTCATAACTCAGCCCCAATGCACACAAAGTCTTTTTTGCCTCATACAAAGATGCCGGTATTGTATTTCCTTCTGGAAGCAACTCGCCCTGAAGTATCAATAATTCTGTAAAACATACATCACTCATCCCATGTTTTGCCTTCAAATTATACAACTTCACTAATGCTGATAACTTGGTGTACTTTCTACAACCAGGGTACAATGGTTGATCTCCATCCCCAATCACATTAGCAAACTCATAAGGATCGGATCCAAAATCACCAAAATCATTATCATCCATCTCTATTTCTTCAGACACAAAACTGTACCTACTATGGTCATCATCTTCTTCAACATTTCTACTAGCATTACTAGTTGCAATTGGTTCCCAAGGTTCTCCATGAAATGTCCAATTCTTATAGCTTTGGTCAACTCCATTAAAGTATAAGTGATCCCTTATAATTCCAACCCCAAACAATTTCAAATTCGCACATTTAACACATGGACAACGGATATGCGTTGTAGTTAGAAGATTTTCTACAGAAAATTGCAAAAATGCTTCCACCCCTAACTCATATGCCTTCGATCTTCTATCCGAGTGCATCCATGACTTATCCATCTCCGACACTATATCCTATTATCTATAATAAGGTGAAAAGACAAGCAATGACTATCGCTTATAGCAGATTATATAAGGTTTTAATAGCAAATAATAGAGTAAACAGACGACGGTTTTTAAACAACAACAGACGTATTACACATATATAGACGACGGGTTTTAAAAGAAACGTCGTCTAATGCTAGCAAGAAACGACGCCAGCGAACTTGAACCACGACGGTAGTTAAAAACTGCGTCGTGGTATATATTTACAAACGACGGTTTGTTAAAAAAACCGTCGTCGTATGCATAAAAAGATATCGAAATCCCAGTTTATTTTCAAGAACCCAAAATATATTCAGAACACAATATATATAAGGTGAAAAGACAAGCAATGACTATCACTATAGCAGATTATATAAGGTTTTAATAGCAAATAATATAGTAAACAGACGACGGTTTTTAAACAACAACAGACGTATTACACATATATAGACGACGGGTTTTAAAAAAACGTCGTCTAATGCTAGCAAGAAACAGACGCCAGCGAACTTGAACCACGACGGTAGTTAAAACAAGCGTCGTGGTATATTTTTATAGACGACGGTTTGTTAAAACAAGCGTCGTCGTATGCATAAAAAAGATTTCGAAATCCTAGTTTATTTTCAAGAACCCAGAATATATTCAGAACACAACATATACATTAATACTAAGCACGAAACCAACATATACTAAGCATGAAAACATTAAATCCATTCCCGATTCATAATAACAGAGAGTATTAAAAGATCCGACAACATTAAACCCTAAACCCGATTCATGAAAACAATAAACATTAAATCCATTAACCCATACCGTCGACAACATTAAAACATCACAAAACCCTTTACCACAGAACTGAATATCATTCAATGAATTTACAAGCATGAGATTAGGGTTTGCACTTACAGGTAGGCAGAGCTCACAGCTTATGGCCAACTTGGATTCGACGGAGAGACCAACTTTGAATTAGAGTTGAAGTGAGAGAGCGGAGCGAAATGTTTTAGGACACATAAATTTTGGCAACTTGTATAAGAGTTAGAGCGAAATCTGAAAATTTTAGGTCGAGGTGAAATTTTTAGAAAGCGCGCTTTTTAAAAAACATCGACGGAAACAAAAACACAATCGTCATTAAAAGTTCAACCTAAACATGACGCTTATTTTAAAAATGACGTCGTTGTAAATATCCTTACGACGCAAAACCAAACTACCGTCGTTAAACCCTAATAGACAAATATAACCTAAACCCTAAACCCTAATAAATAAAACCACAATTATATATATATATATATATATATTTTTAAAATAATTTCTCCAAAGGGATTAGGGTTTTATGTCCTAAAATATCTCGTCCATAAAACCCTAAACCCTAATCCCTTTTCTAAATTTATATAAACCCTAAACCATGAAAGTATAAGTGATGTTGTGACTCATGAAAACATTTCTCTTTTTGGTTTTAATTTTAAATTTGTATAACTCAAACTTAATTTTTTAAAGCTTAAGGGGGAAGAAAATATCTCAATGACTTCATAGGAGTTGACGTTGCATTTTTTGGATTTATTTTCAATTTATTATGAATATTTCGAATTAAATAGAATAAAATATTATTAATAAAACCCACAAACCACGTCGGCGTTAATAAATTAACGACGTTTTAAATTATAATAAACGACGTAATTTTTAAACAAACGTCGTTTAAAGTTAAAACCATGGCCATTTTTACACAGAAAACAACGTACAAACCATTTTCCACGACCTAAATGTGTATAATGTAATTAATACACGTCGGTATATTACAAAAAACGACGTGTTAAATAATATACCATGACACGAGAGATTAATTTATCGACTTATTATTTTGGAGCATACTACGACGGTACCTACAACACTACTGTCGTGTTTATTTACCATGTCCTAAGTTCAAATTACCGTCGTATTTTTTCAATTTATACGTCTGCCTTCTCTGTAAACCGCCGTCTTATTTTTATAGCTTTTTAAAATTAATTAATTTTTCTTTTATTTTGGTAATATCTTTCTTAACACAAAACAAAATTTAATTCTCAATCCTCAACAACATTTTCATCTTAAAAGGCAAATCTCTTCGTGTTAAATATTGATCAATATTTACACAATATATGTACACAAATTTGGCAAATACATTTGAAAAATATATGTTCAACTGTTTCTTCCTCTCATATGCAAGCTAGGCCCTCTCCTTCCTCTTGTTCTCAAGCTCCTGCACAGCCTCGATTCCTGAAAATCAAAATCAAAATCAAAATCAACAAAGTGTGAACCCTCACTCCTCGATTCCTGGTTACATTGTAGTCCCCTTTTCCACAGTGATCAACTTCAAAACTCCTGTGTAGCAAGGTGGAACCAGCCTTAGAACCTTGTTTGGGCCCAAATTTAGCACGCCAAAAACAAAGCCCACACCATCTCCTAGGCCGCTTGTATCAGACGACCTCAAGCCCATCAGCACGACCCAGCCCATTAAATGAGTGGACAGGCCAAAAACACGGCCCAAAACATTAAAGGGCTTGTGAACAATAGGAATCAAAAAAAACTTGGGCCTCAAAGAAATCCAAAGTTAGGCTCAAAAGCAAACTAGACTCAAGCTGGCCTTCAAAACGGAACAGCCCCACGTGATCCCTGACTTGGAGGAGTCAATAATTTCGGCTGAAAACTGGAAATAGAACAGGAGCAGGTATAAAAGAAGAAAAAATCTAAAGTAGCTTGCTGCCAAAAGATTAGAACCCGCTTAGTTTATCTAAAAGATATTCTGATATTTTGGAGGAATACCATTTTCGAGGATAAGCAGACTCTGTTTTTATAAAAAAGAGAGATAAGCGGGAAACATGAAACTGTCCAAAAGCCGAGAGCCAGCCATCTCCAAGGCTCCAGACCTTTTGCAGAAGCAGGTGGAATGGAAGAATAGGCAGGGCACTCCATAAAAAATACAGAAGTGGTCACCTCAGGAACTAATCGTTGAGTGCTTACTCGCCAGAAAATGGATAGAACCCCTGTTTATTTCATTTTAAAAATTAAAAGATCTTTTGATTACTTGCCGCCCATTCTCGGAGGAACACTTCCTATATATACAAAAGAGGGTGAATAGAGCAAGGGACAATCAATCAACCAATCAACCAAAACTCAGTCAAAAGACAAACACTCAAATGATCACTTGATCACAAAATCCTAAACAAGTTCCAACAGACTTCGAGCCTGAAATATTCAAAAGCTTGCCAACAAGCTTGCAGAATCATCCTGTCTTCTCCCAGCAAAGACAAGTTTAAATCGCTACCTCTGGTTTGAATCCCAGTTCACTAGTCAACAATAACGAGATTTCTCTCGTTACAAATTTGGTTTAGTACAAGCCAAGCTAAGCAGAGTTTCGAGTTTTCTCAAATATGAAAAACTCAACAAATTTGTGAAGAGCCCTGACTAAGCAGCACAGGTATTACAGCCCGCTTCCAGCTCGAGTCCAGCCACTTCTGCCCATCCAAAAACCTTCCAGGGTTCGAAATAGATTAAAGCTCTGCCAAACTCAAGCTTTGGTATCGATTTACAGCTGAAGCCTAACAGTTGAAGTTGTTAAAAGTCCAGTCCAGCCCAGAACAGAGGCAACTATCCAGACAGAAATGGAAGCGCAGCCCTCTCCTTGTCCTTGTATAGTCAGTTTTTCCCTTTTTGAGTCTTGTAAAAGGGAGTTCTGTCTGAAATTGGTTCAATCTGTCATCTTTCATTCTGGCCAGAACTGCCGGTTTTTATACTGAGATAAATTGTAAAAGTCCTTACCAGTCTAAGGCATAGAAAAGAACTTACTTGGGAGATATTCCTCACCCAAATTCACAATCGTTTGGTAAAAGTTAATAACTTGGGGCGCAAGTTATTTTACCATAAGTCTGTTAGGGTTGAAAAATTGCTAACAGTGGCACGCTCAACACATAAAGAAAGTTAATTCACTGACCAAAACATGGTCTTTGAATTAATGGGGAACTTTGCCCTGTCATCTCAGGAAGTAAATTAAAACGGGTGAACAATTTGGCACGCCCGGTGGGACTTCTCAGTATATACACCCTACAGTATTTTGAAAGTATATGTATATTGGAAGTTCTAGCCAGAACCCATATCACACGATGGAACGAGACCAAGCAGCTTTCCAAGAAGGACCAGACTCGGAAGAAAGCGACGCTAGACAATCAGCTCATGGCAGTACAGGAAGCAGACGTTCCAGAACTGGTTCCAGGAGGCTGAACCAAATACAGGAAGCCGTGTTCCGACAAGAGGCCACAACACAAAGGAGTCAGGAGTCTTTGAACAACATAACAGCCATGATGCAGTGGCAAGTTAACAGGCAGTTCAGGAAAGACCGCGAGGCCGCTATGGCCAGGATTCCAAATCCTGACGCCGTAGTGCAACAGTTGGACCTTCCCTACGGTCCTCCACCAGGACTGGCATGGCCATATCAAGAGAATCCTCTTATTGCACAGATAGCTGGAGTACCGGGACCCGAAGAAATCCAAGCTGGACAGAGGGGCGGAGCCCTTCTAGCCCAAGAACACGAGGCCCTAGCCAGGCCAGAAGAGCTTGCACCAGTTCAGCTTCCCCAGAACCGGCCAGAACCCCCTGCACCACAACCTGTGGCCCCACGAGATCAACCATTGCCACTTCTGCCTGAGGCGCCAGCCGTGCCACCCTACAGACCAAGAAGAATGGACCCCAATCCATTCCCTCCATTAGCAAGGGGCAGGAGAGGCAGAGGGGGAATTAACCCTTTTGCCAACAATGACAGGAACAGACCGGGGGCAAATTGGAGAAACCATCTGGAGATTGAAGAAGAGGAAGAACACAGGGAGGAAGCTCTGCCCCGACCATACAGAATAGAGCATAGGTTTGATAATGATCAGCCAGAACAGGGACGAAATCCACGTCCTGTCAATGCTTTGAATGACACGGGGGCACTACAGAGAATGATCAGAGAAATGATGGAGCCAGAGGCCAGGAGAGGAGAAAGGCCCACCTACAGAAAGCCGTACCCGGCTTACATAGATCAGATTCCTTTACCTGCAGGTTTCAAAGTACCAAACTTCACCTTATTTAACAGAGAAGATCCTCATGCTTCGTCCGTTGAGCACATAGGCAGGTTTTCTGTCCAGTGTATAGCCATAGAGAATAATCCTCTGTTAAAGCTAAGGCTTTTTGGGAATTCTCTCTCCGGACAGGCTTTCACCTGGTATACCAGTTTGCCAGCCATTTCTGTTCAAACCTGGGAGCAAATGGAAAACATTTTTCATGACTATTATTTCAGGATCCAGCCAGAAGTCACCATCAGTGATCTTGCAGCTCTTAAGCAAAGCGAAGACGAACCCGCCCAGGATTTCATAACCAGATTCAGGAAGCTCAAGATGAAGTGCCGAATTCCCATGGAAGAAAGACATTTCATTCAGATGGCTCAGACTTCCCTCAAAATTTCATTGAGAAAAAGATTTGACGGGATGCTGTTCGGAGATCTGGCAGAACTGGCAGACAAAGCGTCCAAATATGAGGAACTGCTGAGGGAAGAACAGCAGAAGAGGAACTCTTCCAAAGGCACATACTACAAGTCCCCTTCTTCTTCAATTCATTTGATTGAAGTAAAATCAGAAGAAGACACAGATGGCTTGGAGGAAAGAGAGGTTGCAGTGGCAGAAATGGCAAAGTTAAAGCATCCTATCAGCTGCAAAGCTCTTACAAAGCCACCAAAGGACCAGAAGCCGCCACCATTTACAGGAGGATTTGTTCCAAACAAACCAACACAGAACAAGGTTTACTCTTTCGATCTAACCAAGGTCGATGCTCTGTTCGATGAAATGTTGGCACAAAAGGCAATAGAGACGCCTCACAAGCTGCCCAAACCAAAAGAGCTTAAGGGCAGGCAGTATTGCAGATGGCACAACTCTTGGAATCACTCTACTAACAGTTGTGTCGTGTTCAGAGATGTCATACAGGAAGGAATAACTGCAGGAAGATTGAAACTAGCAGAAAAACCACCTTCAGTCACCACAGATCCGTTTCCCCAACCTCAAGTTAACATGGTCAATTTAAATTGGCCAGAACGGAGGGAAGATGCCAGTTCCAGCAAAAGCAGGAGAACTACAAAGGAGAATTTTCAAAGGCCAAAGGCGACCATCTCGGCCGGGATAGTATTATGCAGTAAATGCAAGTGTGAAAGTGAGTTAGAAGTTACTCTGGACAGGCAGAAACAGCCCATACACAGCGTATTTGACCGGATTGGAACGTCGCACCAGCAAGGCCTAGCTCCGATTCCTCCCAGAAACAGAGTCAGACAAAGGGATTATCTCAGGCCAGTTCAGCAAAACAGAAGAATGCCAGGACAACCTAAGGAGGAGATACCAATTAGGATGCCAGGAAATGACAAGCCTTTAGCAACTATCATAGAGGGAAGATGGTATTCTGTCGGAAAAAGCGGCAGACCAACCTTGGAATTAACCAGAACTCAGAAAAGAAGGGTTCAGAGGCAATATTCCACCTTCCTTAGAAACAGTAAAGATGTGCAGGTGTTGACAGAACCAAATTCTGCCAGGAGAAGAGAAGATCCAGAAACAATTCCTCAGGCAGAACAGACAAAACATAAGTCCCAAAAGCTGATAAAGACAGAATCCTTCATCTGTTCAACCTCATCCCCCGCCGATCAACCCAAACTTCAACAAGTACGAGAAGGGCCAGAACCTGTTCCAGAAGAAGAACAACAAGGCTGGACAGAAGAAAACGAGGAGGAACAGTTGGACTATGAGCCATCTGCAGATGATCAAGCTGGTTCCCTTGAAACAGGAGAACAAGGAGAATGGACAGAGGAGATGGAATACGATGGGGGATTAGATGAAGAAACCGAAGCTTTTGGGGCAGAATTGGAGAACTTGTTGCAAGGTGATCTTGGCATTAACATGGTATTTATCCTATCAGAGAAATTCAGGGCAGCAGAAGGACAAGGAAGCACTCTAGAGGGAGACGTACTCTCGCAAGAAAGCTTCGAGTGCAGACTGACGGAAATAGAAGAAGCGCCAGAACAGCAAGTGCCTGCTGCCAGAACAGGCGGAACCACCATGAAACTAGTTGCAGAACAGCTTTGTTTCTCGAAACCAACCGGGGAAATGGCCAATCACCTCAGGCCTCTATTCATAACTGCAAACTTTGGAGGCATTCCTGTTTCCAAGGTAATGATAGATGGAGGCGCAGCCATTAACCTTTTACCACACAGACTGTTAAGTAAAATGGGCAGAACAGAAAAGGATCTAATTCCAACACGTCTGACCGTCACCAACTTTGCCGGGGGCATTACTAAGACTCATGGAATTTTGGACGTGGATGTCATTGTTGGGACCAAAAAGCTGAAAATTGCATTCTTTGTGGTGGACACTACTTCTACTACCTACAATGCGTTGCTCGGAAGAGACTGGATTCACCAAAGCCTCTGCGTTCCTTCTACTCTGCATCAGCAGCTAGCTCTTTGGCATGAAGAAGGTTACATGGAGATAGTAGAGGCCGATCCACGGCCATTTCTGCCTTCTGCCATGTGTTTTGAGGCAAGATACTATCACGATGACCTTGGTCCTTTCACTTTCTTTGGAGTCAACCAGAACGGCCGCCCTCATGGTGTCACGGCCCAAAGGCTCATTGAAGACGGTCTGGCCAGTTCTCTAGAAGACTGGAATAGGCCTTTTGTTCTGAACCTCCAGAACTCCGATGTTTAGTCCCAATCAACAGGAAAAGGATCGAGCTTCAACAATCCGATCCATTACAAAAAGATTGTTGATATACTGGGAAGAAAAGAAACTCATTATGCAGAATCCAGCCATTAATATGGCAGAATTCACGCATGAGAGCATCAAAGAACAGGAAGAGAGTTTACAGGAGGAAATATTGGACTTTGCACCATCAGCACTAGATGATTCCTTACCAGAAGTGGAAGATCCATTACATGAGATTAATCTAGGGACAGAAGAGGATCCAAGACCCACTTTCATTAGTGCACTATTGGAAGAACCGCTCAAAAATGAAATCATCGCACTTTTGCATGATTTTAAAGACTGTTTTGCTTGGCATTATCACGAGATGCCAGGATTAGACAGGAAACTGGTAGAGCACAAGCTGCCTATCAAAGAAGGCTACCTTCCAGTTAAACAGGCCAGAAGAAGAATGTCCATGGAAACAGAATTAAAAGTCAAAGAAGAGATAGAAAGACTGCTTAAAGCAGGATTCATCAGGCCGGCCATCTACACTGACTGGCTAGCCAATATTGTGCCAATTCTAAAAAGGAAAACAGGGGCAGTTAGGATCTGTGTGGATTACAGAAATTTGAATGAAGCATCCCCCAAGGATGAATATCCTATGCCTATGGCAGATATGCTAGTAGATGGAGCTGCCCAGAACCAAATGCTATCTTTCATGGACGGCAACGCAGGGTATAACCAGATCATGGTAGCAGAAGAAGATATCCACAAAACAGCTTTCATGTGTCCAGGGCACATAGGTGCTTTTGAATACACTGTGATGCCTTTTGGCTTACGAAATGCAGGAGCCACTTATCAAAGAGCAATGAATTCTGTTTTCCATGATATGATAGGACATTCTCTAGAAGTATATATAGATGATGTGATAATTAAATCTAAGGAAGCTGAAAGTCATGTGTCGGATTTGAGAAAGGCATTCCAAAGAATGAGACAGCATAAATTGAAAATGAATCCTAAAAAATGTATTTTTGGAGTGCAGGCAGGAAACTTCTTGGGTTTTTTGGTCCATCAAAAAGGCATAGAAGTCGATAAAAATAAAGCAAAGTCCATCATAGAAGCTCAACCACCTCGGAACAAGAAGGAACTGCAAAGTCTTCTGGGAAAAATTAACTTCCTAAGAAGGTTCATATCCAATTCCGCGGGAAAGATTCAGCCCTTTTCGTCCCTGTTAAGGCTAAAACAGGAACAGATCTTCAAATGGGAGGAACAGCACCAACAGGCTTTTGAAGAAATCAAACACTATCTGTCAAATCCACCAATTCTGTCCCCACCAAAGAAGGGCAGACCGCTCAAACTCTATGTGTCTGCGTCAGGAACATCTATTGGAAGTCTGTTAGCCCAAGACAACAACGAAGGGAAGGAGCAAGCGGTATACTATCTGAGCAGAACTTTGACAGAAGTAGAAAGAAATTATTCTGTGATCGAAAGGCTTTGTCTGGCTTTATATTTCACTGCTATAAAACTCAGACACTACATGCTGCCATTTACCATTTATGTCATTGCCAAGACAGACCTAATCAAATATATGCTAACAAGGCCAATGCTAAGAGGAAGAATTGGGAAATGGACTCTGGCTCTGACAGAATTTGCTTTCTGATATGTCCCTCAGAAAGCTGTCAAGGGGCAAGCTGTAGCAGACTTCCTAGCCGATCATCCAGGAGAAGAAATCGAAAATATGGACTCTTTGGATATAGCAAATGTAGATCTATTGACAAGAGCTCATGTTTGCCTTAACAATCCCATTTATTCGATTCATCTCACACCATGGAAGCTGTATTTTGATGGATCAAAAACTGACTTAACTTCCGGAGCAGGAATTGTTCTAGAAGAACCTTTGGGAGTCAGACATTGCTATTCTTTCCAGTTGGATTTCCAATGCACCAACAACAGAGCTGAATATGAAGCTTTAATCATTGGCCTTGAAATGTTGGTGGAACTAGGAGTCCAGTCTGTGGAAATTTTGGGAGATTCTATGCTTGTTTTAAAACAGATTGCTGGAGAATACAAATGTTTGAACCCTGCCCTAGCTGTCTATTTAGTAGCAGCTAGGAATCTGTTGACAGAATTCAGGGAAGCCACTTGGGAACACATCCCAAGAGAAGAGAACTTTGCAGCCAATGAACTGGCTCAAATAGCTACAGGAATACAAATCCCGGAAGATTGTGTGCAAAGGATTATTAGGGTAGGAAAGAAAAGTCTGCCATCTGTTCCGACCAGAGGAATGGAGGTAGATGTCAATTCTGCCATAATCACTGAAGATGATTGGAGAACTCCCATCATAAACTACCTGCAGTATCCAATTCTGCCTTCTGAAAAGAAAGTCAGAATCATGGCTTCAAATTATCTTATGTGGAATGAAGATTTGGTCCGGAAAAGCAAGGATGAAGTATTATTAAGATGCTTGGGAAAGAAAGAATACATGAAGGTCATGGGAGAAACACATGAAGGGATATGTGGAGCACATCAAGGTGGAAGGAAAATGTGTTGGATAATCAGAAGGTATGGTTATTTCTGGCCAACCATGATGAAAGATTGCATTAACTACTCCAAGGGATGTGAAGCTTGTCAAAGACATGGACCGATCCAGTAGGTTCCTTCGGTTCCCATGAACCCAGTAGTCAAGCCATGGCCATTCAGAGGATGGGCAATGGACCTCATTGGCAAGATTTATCCAGCCAGCAGCCAACAACATTGTTTCATCATTGTAGCAACGGATTATTTTACCAAATGGGTAGAAGCCAAGCCTGTTAAGTCTACCACGTCTCAAGAAATCATCACTTTCATAGAGGAACAGATCATACAGAGATTTGGTATTCCAGAATCAATCACTACCGATAGGGGATCTTCTTTCATATCCGGAGATATGCTGAACATGGCAGAAGCGTTCAAATTTAAGCTACTCCAATCCACGCCTTATTATGCTCAAGCCAACGGACAGGCAGAATCAAGTAACAAAGTGATAATCAATATTATCAGGAAAATGCTTGAGAAGAATCCAAAGCAATGGCATGAGAAGCTGTCAGAAACCTTATGGGCATATAGAACTTCGAAAAGGGAGGCGACTGGTATGACTCCATATGCTTTGACTTATGGTCACGATGCAATTCTGCCTATGGAGATAGCAGTCCAATCCCTCAGAATTGCCCATCAAAATGAATTGGTTGGAGAAGACTAAAACCAAGCCATGTTATTAGAACTGGAAGGGTTGGACGCAAGTAGGATTGATACCCTCAACAAACTCTTAGCAGGAAAACAGGCCGTGTCAAGAGCATACAACAAGAGAGTTAAAAACAAGAGTTTTGAAGAAGGAGAAATAGTCTGGAAAGCAGTTCTGCCCCTCGGAACACATATAGCTGGTTATGGAAAATGGTCACCAACTTGGGAAGGACCTTTCATAATTAACCAAGTCCTAGGATTAGGGGCGTACAGACTACAGGATCGAGATGGAGAAGTCCATGCTGCGCCAATCAATGGCAAATGGTTAAAGAAATTCTATCCAACTATGTGGGATTCACAGGCTGTGCAGACAGATCCTGGGATAGAAAGACAACAACTTGAAACTGTTGTTTGATCTTGTTTTAAGTTTTAATTCGGTATTAGTATAAGCTTTTATTTCAGTTTGTCAAGAGAAATCGAAATTCCAAAAAATATAAATAAATAAACTTTCATTTTCAAATAGTCACTTTGGTGACTCAACCAGTTCATTACAATTCCAAAATCTGAATGTTAAAATCCTAGTTTTCTAAGGGTTTCCTGCAGACTCGTCTTCTTAATCGAAAGCTCTTTCTGAAGCAGTACTCCCTGATGGATTGAAGCCTCTGCAACTTCCAAAGCTGGCCTGGAGGCTGAAACCATGGTCTGTGATGAGCACAAAATTAATACAAGTTTTATCCTTAAATTTATATTTGTTAGTATTTTCTTTTGTATTATGTAAATCTATTAGAGTATTTGTATTGGTGATTTCCAATCTTTGTTTTTGTATTTAATGAGTGGTTGTTTGTAGATATTAATTGTCTTCCACCAATGGCATGAGAAGGAGGAGAAATAGGCAATGTGTTGCAAAAAGAGAGAAGAACTCAAGTTGGATTTGATGACTTTGCCTTTTACAGCTCATGCTGTACAGTCCATTTGCAGGCCTGAAAACAGAATTCTCCCATGCTCAAATGAATAAATATCCTTCATGAAATTTGTTCATTAAGATGTCGACTAACACATATCCAAAAATTGGAGCAATTGGATAAAAACTCAATCCACAGGCTGTCACACACCAAGACGGGTTCTAGAACTTTGCCTTTTACAGCTCATGCTGTACAGTCCATTTGCAGGCCTGAAAACCGAATTCTCCCATGCTCAAATGAATAAATATCCTTCATGAAATTTGTTCATTAAGATGTCGACTAACACATATCCAAAACTTGGAGCAATTGGATAAAAACTCAATCCACAGGCTGTCACACACCAAGACAGGTTCTAGAAGACAGCTTGCACATGCAGCTGGAATGAAAGGGACTTCATGCTTCTATAAATAGGCAGCAACTCAAGAGGGTGGAGAGGATAATTTCAAGAGTGATACACGGCAGAAGGAAGGAAAGAAAGGAAGAGAGAAAGAGAGAGAAAGAGTGAGGAAGAAAGAGAACAATGATGGAAAGGAAAGAACCAAGAGCTAATAACTCTTTTAAACTTGTTCTTCCTTTCCTAGTTCTCATGTAAATTATGTATTTTAGTTTCTTTGTTTTGTTTTAAATATTAATTATGTCTATTTAAATTACTTAACTAAGGTTGGATGAAACACCATTATTAAATAGAATTCTAGTTTTTATTTTCAATTCTCAAATATTGTGGTGTTCAATGATTATAATTTTCACTTCACATGATTAATAGATTAATCTTCTTTTCACCACTTCTATCATGTATTGTGACATATAACATGTATTTGTGGTAGTTAAGAGTTTGGATTAATCTATTAATTCATCCTTGGTTTATATTTTTAGTTTACAAATTTCTTTGATATTTTGTTATTCAAATAAACTTTTTCACATAGGATGCTTAGGAAACTTTGATCCTTTGTAGTTAAATAATTTTGTTTACATTTTATGCTTAGAATTTGTACTTATGAAGGGAAGGAGAATTTACTTATGATATAAATTACAAGCTTAATTGATAAATCTTGAGAAAGCAGTAGATTGATTTCTAGATTGCTACTCCATGGGAATTGAAAGATAAATAATTAGGATCTTATGGAATGATGGTGTGGATTCCAATACCTTAGTTATTTTTCTTATAAGTTTAAATCTTAATTTCAGTTTATTGTCATTTCCATATTTGTTTTATGCTTTATTTAATTTTCTTTATCAACAAACAAATCACCATTTGAATCAACTAGGTTGGCAATGAAATTAACTTGGGTATAATTGGTTTTCTATCTTTACACGCAATCCCTTGGGTACGATCTCGCTCTTACACGCTTATGCTATATTCGATTCGTGCGCTTGCGAGTTTATAAATTTTAAAAGAAACCTCTTTTGAGGCACAACAAGTTTTTGGCGCCGTTGCCGGGGATTGCAACGGAAAACTAATCATATTTTGGTTAATTAAATTCTTCCACTAGTTATAATTTAGTTTTGTAATATATATAAAACTTTTAAAAAAGAAAAAAAAACGAAATTATAAAACATAAAAAAAATAATTTAGATTTGGTCAATTATCTTGTTTCTATTGTAATATGTATTAACCTTTTATAAAAAAATATTACAAAAAAAAAAAAAATTGAAAAAAAATAATTTTGATTTTGTTAATTCTCTTGTTCATATTGTAATATCATTGTGTATTAATTTTTCATTTCTTTGTTTCAGTTATATCGTTAAAGCTTCTTTTGGTGCAACTTTGGACTTGGAAGAAGTTTTATATTTTATTTTATTTTATTTTAAGAAAGTTCATTTCTTTTTCTTTATGTCAATTTGTGTGCTTATTGCTTGAACTTTATGTGCTTGTTTGTACAGGTATCAATAAAAAAGGAAAAGAAGACAACTCTAATCATAAGGAGGAGAAGTGTGGAGTAGTAGGAGAAGTCGCGACCTCCAAATGCATCCATGCTCGACCTAATCGCTTCAAGGGGGATCATTCCAATCTTTTCTCTTTTCTTGTTTTGTTATTGTTATTATTATTTATTATTATTATTATTATTTTTATTTTTATTATTAATTTTTTTTTTAAACAAATTTTTTAAAATAAAAAAATAAAAAAAATTTCATATGAGCTGACTTTTGGTAACTTCAGTGAGTGTCTTCGTCAATACAGTGTCTAGGAGTTCTATAGGCGACACCTTCGGTGTCTAAGAAGTTTGGGTTTTAAGCGGGACCATTGTGACCCCTCCAACCTTCCCGGATCCCCTGGCTGTGTTTTCTGAGGCCCTTAACTGGTCATCCGTGAGTTGCTTGTATATTTGTGTTTTTAAAATAAGTTATTGTTATTATTATTATTATTATTATTATTATTTTTTTACAAAGTGTAAAATAAAAAAAAATAAAAAAATAAAGACAATATAATTTTTGCTTATTTCTTTGTGTGGTTATTTTTGTATTTTTTATGACTGTTTATTTTGTATTTGTATAGATTTTAGTTTTCTTTTTGTGTGTTTTATTTCATTTTGGTCTTTATTTCTTTTTTTTGCTTGGATTTTTTATTTTTTATTTATTTTTTATTTTTTATTTTTGTCTTTTATTCTGCAATGGATAAATACCAAGGGATTGGCACGCATATTTTCCAGGTGTTATCTTTCTATATCATTTACCCTCTTATTTCATACATTTGCTATGCTTTTATTTTGAAACATTAAGGACAATGTTTGATTTAGGTTCACGGGTAAGGTTTAGAAGTTTTGTTTTATTTTTATTTATTTATTTTTTTTTTAAAGTAATTCCGAATTTCTTGTCTCTCTTTGCTTTTATTACTGTAATTCTTTCTTTCTTTTTACTTGTTTATGTATTTAATTTGTTGTTAAGTTTGGGAAGTAGATTGCTTCATGATTGCACACTTAGAAATTTGGCTCAAAAACTTATTCATTTCATAAACATGTGATTACATACACAAATGTGAAAATGCATACATAAATTTCTCAATCACATGTTTGTTTCCAGATTCTGAGCCACCCGAGGCATCATGCTAATTGCCTCTATTTGCTCTTACTTGTAGAACCTGCAAAAGTTCGACATGATCATTATTTCTCTTCTGCAGTGCTTCTACATTCTGGTTGGCCAAGTAGAGCCGTTTCTGCAAATCCGCCACCAGAGCTTTCAAGGAGGCCACCTCCTCACTCAGTGCTGAACACTCCCGCGTCCTCGCCAGTAGGCGCAAGCCCAGATTTGTGGCCGAGACCGCTTGGAGCGCGGTATAAGTGTGGGACTCATCCACTGCCACATTGTCAGACCTGTGTGCTATATGCCAATGATCTGCCGGTGTGAGCTTGCTGCCAATCATGCCTCCCAGCAGCACTGCTCTGTTCGGCCTTGCCTTAGCAAAGTTCGGTATTGCCTCAGCAAAGTTTGAGGCCGTGCCGTGATGATATGTAGAGTTTGGGAAGACAGGGTTTGGAGGAGCCCTTATCTGGGCATTCGGAGGTGCAAGGGACAATTCAAGGTTGAGATCATCAAGGTGAGCGCATGAGGATGCCATTGTTTTGTTTCTGAATTATTTGATGGTTTTTCTTGAATTTGCAGGAAGAAATGAAGGGTACTCCAACACTTAACCAATGCACGGTTTAAATAGACATCTACTGATGAGGGAGCCGACATCCACTTCGGATCTCCAAATTGCTATCCAGCCGTTGCCCTTTTTTTTCTCGGATCCCTACGCTTCACGAGGATTTTGCGGTCACATGCATTTAGAAGGGAGCATTTCTACTTTCACTTTACTTTTCTTTTTACCTCCGTGTTTTCTGGTGTTTTATGTTTTTGCCCGTTACTTTCATTTTTTTTGGTGCTTTGTGTTTTGCTTTGTTTTATTTTAAGTTTGGGAAGTGTGTTTTCCCTTTCGGCTGTCATCTTTGTTTTGTTTGGGAAGTGTGCTACTCTTTCTTTTGCAACTTAATTTCTTTTATTTCTGGAAAAAAAAAAAAGAGTGAAACAAAATGAAAATGAAAAATACAGGGGAAGGGCGAAACAAACAGGCACACCAATAATACATTAGAAATTATTTTTTCACAGTGCTCGGTGTCTCGACCATAGGAGCTTTGAGTTTGGCCCTCTGGATGTCCTCTCCAGGGTCTTCACGCACAGCCTCTTGGGGCTCATCACTTGAGCTCCCAAAGATCGCAATCTTCGCTTCAGCAAAACTTCTCTCGCGATCTGATTGCTTGCGTTTCCCTGGTCGGTCTAGGTCCTCCAGCTGCTTTCGCATGTCTCGAGAGTACAACTCTACCATCTTTGATAGGTTTTTATTCTCGTCCCGCAATACTTCTAGCTGGTGTCGATTCACCTCCACTATCCTTGACCTCTCCCTTTTCAAGCTTTTTATAACACTCTGACAATCTTCAACTATACTTCGCTCCGCCGCCAACTGACCTTTCAGCACCTCTACCTCATGGGACTTCGCAAGTAGGCGATGACCCAAGCTTGCGACACATGTTGTACTCTGCACGCTTAGTGCCAGGGCGTCGCTCACAACTCGATTGTCATCCCTTGTGCCCAGCACACGTATATCTTTAGGAGTCACTAGATTTCTCGCAACTCCAATGGCAACATCGTTGTCCAGGAGTATTGAGTCATTTACTGTTACAGGCCCTCGTGCGGAGGCAAAATAGGGCACCCATACTGGTGCCACTGCTTGGCCCCAAGTCTGAGTTGGTGGAGCTAAGTTAAGATCTAACGAAAATGGATAGGAAGAGGCCATTTTGATTTTTCACTCTCTTTTCTTCTTTCTTTTCTCTTTTGTTTGTTTAGGAGTTTGTGTTTTTCATTTTTTCTCTGCCTTTTATAGACTTAATTTTTTCTAAACCCTAGCCGCTGCGCTTCTGAGTTTCGCGCACCCCTACGGCTTATCTCCATCTGCCGCACCCGTCCCCCAACTCTCTTAACTGCATTTCTGCCTTTCAGCGCTTTCAAGAAATAAAAAGTCGCCGCGCCTTCCTACGAAGCCAATAATTCTGGCTTGGGGGATGTAAAAGCGGCCTCTGCACGCTGACATGTCCCTCACCTCTTTTGGCCCGTGACCTATCAGTAAACGAGACATCCGGCCCCTCTTCTCTCTTTTCAGAAATCTCGTTCCTTGCGCTTCTGACAACGCTTCTTTGTTTTCTTTAATTTTTAATAATAATAATAATAATAAAAGAAGTGTTTGGGCTTTCGTTTGGGTTGGGTTTTCAATTGATTTGAACGTCCTCATGGGCTGGATTTCTGCGTGCGTAGAACTGTTGTTAGGGCTTACTGTTGTATTTAGTTTAGTTTTGTTCCGTTTGATTTTGTTTTGTTTTTGCAACTGAGTTGTAGTTTTAATTCTTGTTTGTTCTTTTATTTAATTACTTTAAATCCCTTTCATTTCTTGTTATAACTTTGCTGATGCCTAAATTTTTCAACATTGAGGACAATGTTTATTTCTAAGTTTGGGAAGGGATAGCAAGTCTTATTTTCGTTTCACTTAATTTCTTGCTTTCTTTTAGTTTGTTTTCTTTTCAGTTTTGAGTCATTTTGTTTTCAAGTCACTTTCCGGACACATAAGATGAGATTGTGATGAATGTTTACATGACTTGATTGAAAATGTCTATATAAAAAAAAAATTATTATTCACGTATTCACTGAATGGCATCGTTCTAGCATGATATGTTTGAACCACTCTATGCACTTGCCATTTGTTTCATAATTCTCTAGTTAAGGGACTTGCATGATCCAAAGAATTGTATCAAGCATGAATTAGACTTGTATAACCATATAATGTGAGCTTTGAGCCTTGTGCTTCATTTCATGAGTGTTATACACATATTCTTATTTTCTTGTCATCCAAGTTGTTGTTTGATCTCATTATTCATTGACTTGGTTGAGCACTTAAAAAAAAAACATTCATTCTTGTGCAATTTGATTACGTGACATTTGAGAAATGATATTAAGGCCCTCTTTGAACCGTTTGTGCCTTTCAAACTAACCGTATGCATGCTTAAGCATGATTTTCCATTGTAACCACTTTGAGCCTACATGTAAGCCTTTTCTTTCATTTAACCAATTATTAGTCTTAGCCTTAGCCTGAAAAACAAGAATTTACCTTTCTAAGGAACTCATGAGCTTTAGTTTGGATGTGTTTTTTATGCTAAGTTTGGGAAGAGATATTACATTTTTTTTTTTTTTAAAAGAAAAAAAAAAAAAGAAGAAGAACTTCACTCAAAGAGTGAAAGAAAAGAGAAAAGTTGTGGTTAAGTGACATTGGATTCAGATTTCGAGTCCAAGTTTCTTTATTGGCTTCAAAAAATAAATTGATGGTTGTTCAAATAGAAGAAAGGAGTGTGAATCAAAATAAATGGAGGCATAAAGCTTTGTGGTCTAAATGATCACGTAAAATAAAATAAAAAAATCTTAAGCGTGAGGATTCAAAGTCTTGTAATCAACTGTTATATGCTCTTACATTGTGAGTTCCTTGAACTTTGTTGTATCCATATCCTTCATTTCTCACTCACCTTACACCCTTAGCCCCATTACAACCCATGGTAAAGACCTAAATTGATCCTAAATGTCATGTGGTTCAATTGCACACATTTTTAACTTTTAAGTGTTTGGCATCCTTCTTGAGATCATAGTCATGCATATTTTCCATCCTTCTATTATGAGTTAAGTCCCTTATGGTTTAACTCTATTCTCATATTTATTATTGAGTGATGCATTGTAACCCTCTTCCGAGTGATTCATTTGTGAGAGGACAACTTTGGTGAGATTTGAAGTTACATTTGTGCTTGGTATGATTTTTGAAGTTTTGTAAAAACTGAAATTAGAGAATGAGTTGAATTTGGCCATCACACTACTACACTTTAAGCATATTGTGTTTTGAACATTGCCACCTTGTAAATAATGTCTAAAACTGAGCTTTCTTTGTTAAAACGTTTAAGTCATGTGCATGAGTCATTTCTTTTCAGAAAATGTGCGGAAAGATTGTTTTGAGTTTTTATTTTTGTTTTTATTTTGAATTTGTTTTTGTTTTTGTTTTTGTTTTTTTATTTTTTTTTTTCTTTCTTTTAAGTTTTCTAATTACTTTGTTTTACAGAGTCAGTAAAACGTTTGTGGGTATCGTATCTGTTAAACCCTCAGGAGACACAACTCCTCCTACTAGGGATGCCTAGAGGTTTAAAGGCTTGTTGCATATGCTAAATGCAATCGAGATCCCTGCGAAAGTGGCTTAGTTTTCTTTTCTACTTAGTTTTTATTTTCTTTTGCTCGAGGACTAGCAAAATATAGGTTTGGGGGTATTTGATGAGCACAAAATTAATACAAGTTTTATCCTTAAATTTATATTTGTTAGTATTTTCTTTTGTATTATGTAAATCTATTAGAGTATTTGTATTGGTGATTTCCAATCTTTGTTTTTGTATTTAATGAGTGGTTGTTTGTAGATATTAATTGTCTTCCACCAATGGCATGAGAAGGAGGAGAAATAGGCAATGTGTTGCAAAAAGAGAGAAGAACTCAAGTTGGATTTGATGACTTTGCCTTTTACAGCTCATGCTGTACAGTCCATTTGCAGGCCTGAAAACAGAATTATCCCATGCTCAAATGAATAAATATCCTTCATGAAATTTGTTCATTAAGATGTCGACTAACACATATCCAAAAATTGGAGCAATTGGATAAAAACTCAATCCACAGGCTGTCACACACCAAGACGGGTTCTAGAACTTTGCCTTTTACAGCTCATGCTGTACAGTCCATTTGCAGGCCTGAAAACCGAATTCTCCCATGCTCAAATGAATAAATATCCTTCATGAAATTTGTTCATTAAGATGTCGACTAACACATATCCAAAACTTGGAGCAATTGGATAAAAACTCAATCCACAGGCTGTCACACACCAAGACAGGTTCTAGAAGACAGCTTGCACATGCAGCTGGAATGAAAGGGACTTCATGCTTCTATAAATAGGCAGCAACTCAAGAGGGTGGAGAGGATAATTTCAAGAGTGATACACGGCAGAAGGAAGGAAAGAAAGGAAGAGAGAAAGAGAGAGAAAGAGTGAGGAAGAAAGAGAACAATGATGGAAAGGAAAGAACCAAGAGCTAATAACTCTTTTAAACTTGTTCTTCCTTTCCTAGTTCTCATGTAAATTATGTATTTTAGTTTCTTTGTTTTGTTTTAAATATTAATTATGTCTATTTAAATTACTTAACTAAGGTTGGATGAAACACCATTATTAAATAGAATTCTAGTTTTTATTTTCAATTCTCAAATATTGTGGTGTTCAATGATTATAATTTTCACTTCACATGATTAATAGATTAATCTTCTTTTCACCACTTCTATCATGTATTGTGACATATAACATGTATTTGTGGTAGTTAAGAGTTTGGATTAATCTATTAATTCATCCTTGGTTTATATTTTTAGTTTACAAATTTCTTTGATATTTTGTTATTCAAATAAACTTTTTCACATAGGATGCTTAGGAAACTTTGATCCTTTGTAGTTAAATAATTTTGTTTACATTTTATGCTTAGAATTTGTACTTATGAAGGGAAGGAGAATTTACTTATGATATAAATTACAAGCTTAATTGATAAATCTTGAGAAAGCAGTAGATTGATTTCTAGATTGCTACTCCATGGGAATTGAAAGATAAATAATTAGGATCTTATGGAATGATGGTGTGGATTCCAATACCTTAGTTATTTTTCTTATAAGTTTAAATCTTAATTTCAGTTTATTGTCATTTCCATATTTGTTTTATGCTTTATTTAATTTTCTTTATCAACAAACAAATCACCATTTGAATCAACTAGGTTGGCAATGAAATTAACTTGGGTATAATTGGTTTTCTATCTTTACACGCAATCCCTTGGGTACGATCTCGCTCTTACACGCTTATGCTATATTCGATTCGTGCGCTTGCGAGTTTATAAATTTTAAAAGAAACCTCTTTTGAGGCACAACAGTCTGTACCAGGAAAGTGGCCTTAGTCTTGGAGCTCAGTCCAGCACCCAGCCTGCGCTGTACCTCCCTGCGTTCTGCCAGCTGCTTTTGAAGCTCCTCAATCTGCTTCTCCAGCCTGTCTGCAGTAGCCTTGGCCTCTTTGTACCCCGCGACCATCTGATCCAGTTCTGCCTTCTGTTTTGCATAATAAGCCAAATTAGCGTCATGAGTTGTCTTGCAGAGTTCAGAAGTCTCGAAGGTAGGCTTGAGATCCTCATAGCGATCGCGAAGGTTAAGCACATCTCTGGCCAGGTTCAGACTTATCTCAAGAATTGGCCTAGGAGCCATGTTCTGCCTGTGCAGCAGGTCCAGATCTTTCATTAGTTGTTCTACAACTTCCCTATTTTCCTCCAGTTCCAGCTCAGTAGATTGCCAGACCTTTACCCTCTCCATGGCCTCATCCACTGCTTTGAATTTGGTCTTGTTAGGGGTAGAACTGAGTTTCTCCAGCCTATCCAGTTGGGCGTCCAAGTCCATAGCCTCGAATTCAGCCAATTCTGGGTCAGCAAAGGAGGCTGTGATGGTTGAAACAGCACGGGATTGGACGGGCATCTGCAAAACCAAAACTGTGGATTAAAAAAGGGAGAAACAAAAGAAAAATTCATGACATGGTGAAAACTTACAGCTGCGAGAACAGGCTTCAAAGGGCTGATAACCACTGCCATGGCTCCTGCGGCTTCAGAAATAGTAGCAGTTAATTCTGCTTCAGATTCTGGGGTTGCAGCAGGAAGCTCCACCTGCTCCACAGGCCCCGAGGCAGATGGTTCTGCCAGGCTCGCAACCGGAAGTTCTACCCGTCCCACAGGTCCCGATTTTGCCAAAGCCTCCATATGCTCCCCAGACCCTAGCATTGCCTGTTCTGCTTGAGCTGTGACAGAGAGTTCTGTTTGTTCTACAGGCTCGAATGCAGGTTGATCGGTTGAAGCGGCTACAGGAACTTCTACCTGCTCCACTGGCTCTGAAACAGAAGGCTTTGGCTGTTCCTCAAATACTGGAGCTGCAGTAGAATGTTCAGCCTCCGTGTCCTCAAAGGCGGCCAGTTCTGAGCTAGTCAGCTCTGTCCGGGGAATGGCACGCTGTTGTTGAGCCAAGGCAATGCTCTCTGCGATCACCTCAGCCGGGATCTCCTCCTAAACAGACAAACAGAAATCAGGAGTTAGAAAAGAAAAGCAGAAAGAGCATGTCTACAAATGACCAGAATTCAACCCCACCTCTTCGTCGAGATCTTTCCCTTTCGTTTTTAGAGTTTCCACTGCCGTTTCTTGTTGCCCCTCTTTTTCAACAGCCTCAAAAGCTTCTCTCAGCTCATCATCAGTCCCAGAGGCTTCATTCGGATTGGCGGCAAACTCTTCTGTCTCATCAGAATCGATCTCACGCCTCTTCCTAAGTCTTTTAGACCTGGTGCGAGGAGGAGGAGGAGGGCTTTCAGCTGCATAAAAGAAGCAAGTATTAGAAGAAAGAGCAAGGCAGAACAGGTCAAAAGGAAGTGGGACCTAAACACAAGGACCCTACCAGAAGTTTCAGACCGGGCAACGCTGCCCTGAGCAAAAGTACTCTCTTTCCTTTTCTTTCCAGCAATTGGACTGGCCACGGCAGGCTGTTCTGCCAGATCTTCATCCTCCTCACCAGAAGGAGGCTCTAGGTCCCCAGCAGCAATGACAGAACTGACTATATGAGGAAAAAATTTGAAGTCAGAACTAAACACAGTATAAGGAAATAAAAGGAACAGGGTAGATCGAAGCTTACCAAACATTGCTCCAGCTTGAGCCGTCTGTTCACCAATGATTTTCTTCATGGAGGGGTCTGATACAGGCAGAATTGATTTGTCAGACAAAGTATAAACGACAGAGCAAGAAATGGCAGACAGAACGAAGAATTTACCTTCTATGATCTGATCATTGACATCTTGAATAGTCTTAACTGTGAATTTTCTGGCCTCAGCCTCGCCAAACACATTTCCACAGGCCCAGCCCTCAAAAAGCACCTTGACTGCAGCAGCCGAAGCAGGCATCCCTCGAAACCTGGCCTTCCACCAAGCATCAAAATCGGAGGAACTGGATGAATTCGGCTCCCAGGATGGATAAAGACCATCCAGACTGTTATTGATTTTATTAACTGCACAACGAGCATCCTTGTGCACCTCCAGATTATCTGAATCTCTCCAGGACGAGGCTCGATTGCAACTTCGGTAGTATTTGAACGGAATGACCTGTGGACAGCCAAGTTGTCGTGCACAGAAATTGGGATGGTAGACTTCTGCCCCCAGATGATAGCTTGGTGGCTTCCCGCCTCCATGAGGCAGATCCCTCAGCAAGGCTACACTCAGAAATATCTTCCTGTATTCTGTCCTGGCAGCCTCGTCTTCTGGCTCCTTTTCAAAAAGCCGGTGCCCAGGTTGGAACCAAGGATAGGTTCTTCTGATCACCACTTGCCATTGAGCCGCGGAGCGCTTAAGACAATGTCTGAACCACATCAGGTATTCGTCAATGGAACGCTTGGGCACTTCTGCCGACATCAAAGGAAGAGCCAGAACCTGCTTTTCAGGCAGAACTAGATCAGGAAACCGGAACTCTGGAAAATACACCTGCAACCAGACCTGGATCATCCAAAACGAGCCAGGAGCAGATAAATTCAGGGGATTCTCCGTTGTGGCAGTATGCAGGTTCTTGAAAAGGTGAGCCAGAACTGACGGCCCAAGTCCAACGTCGGTATGGTTGTGTAAAGCTTCTGCCAAATGCCTATACTCAAGCAGAACAGCAGAAGAACGATTGGGGAACACAAATCTGTTCAGCCAATACAGAAGGAATAGCATATGCTGCTGATCCTTGTCCTTCTCCACACTGAATTTCCTCAGAAAAACAGAAAAGGAGCAGTTCTGATTGATGGTGGCAGGAGAGACAGTGAAAGGCTTGGCTAGCTTCTCCTGGTTCCTCCTACGATGATAGTCTCCAACAGCATCCACAGGTCGGCCATGGGGCCTAAACCCAAAGATCTGAGCCATGTCCAGCAGAGTTGGCGCCATTGGACCCACACGGAAATCAAACGTGTTGCTGGCAGAATTCCAGAAACATAGGGCAGCAGCAAGCAGGTTCTCATCCCGGTTGATGGATTGCTTAGACAGAAGAATCGCATCATAAATTCCTGCCCGCCTCTAGTGAGCTCCAAACTTGGGAAGAAGTTTGTCAATCCAGTCCGCCCACTTCACAGGACTATTCCTTACTTCACTGGACGGGAATGAACGACTTAAATTCTTGCTGACCCAAGAATAAGAGGATAGGGCAGAGTTCCCTTGGTAACATAGAGGCGCTTCGGCATCCTTCTTAACCAACTCTGCCATCTCAGCTGGGACAGGACCAAACCAGCGAGGTCCCACAGTCAGAGTACTGTCAAACAAGTGAAGGACGTTTTCGTCCAATTTTTTCTGAACAAAAGGATGAAGTCTGCTTCGAACTTCCATGGCGTGAGCGTCGATTCCACTCCCGGTGATATAGTCTGGAGGAACCGAGGAGGAAGCACTGTGGGCACGAGTCCTTGGAGAAGACATTTTCTGGGTTTACAGGCTAGGAACGAAAAAGGGTTTAGGGATTGAACGAAGCAAAGGGAAAGGATTCTGACAAAAACCGAGAAAATTGAACTCTGAGAAAGCTAGGTTTTGAGATGAACAGGAACTGGAAATTTCAAATTTCTTTTAAAGGACTCAAAATCGTGGGAAAGGGAAGACAAGACGCCAGCTGAAAGCTAATAGTGACGAGCTAGTGACGAGCTAGTAACTGACCGGTTTCCCACGAAGTCTAGGTAGGTGGACGTGGCAGACAGGGGGCGTTTTAAACTGGCGCGCACAAATTAATAGCCGAAAACATTAAATCTGAAAACCGGTTGATAAACGGTTCAGATTTAATGGGGGCATTGTTTGGGCCCAAATTTAGCACGCCAAAAACAAAGCCCACACCATCTCCTAGGCCGCTTGTATCAGACGACCTCAAGCCCATCAGCACGACCCAGCCCATTAAATGAGTGGACAGGCCAAAAACACGGCCCAAAACATTAAAGGGCTTGTGAACAATAGGAATCAAAAAAAACTTGGGCCTCGAAGAAATCCAAAGTTAGGCTCAAAAGCAAACTAGACTCAAGCTGGCCTTCAAAACGGAACAGCCCCACGTGATCCCTGACTTGGAGGAGTCAATAATTTCGGCTGAAAACTGGAAATAGAACAGGAGCAGGTATAAAAGAAGAAAAAATCTAAAGTAGCTTGCTGCCAGAAGATTAGAACCCGCTTAGTTTATCTAAAAGATATTCTGATATTTTGGAGGAATACCATTTTCGAGGATAAGCAGACTCTGTTTTTATAAAAAAGAGAGATAAGCGGGAAACATGAAACTGTCCAAAAGCTGAGAGCCAGCCATCTCCAAGGCTCCAGACCTTTTGCAGAAGCAGGTGGAATGGAAGAACAGGCAGGGCACTCCATCAAAAATACAGAAGTGGTCACCTCAGGAACTAATCGTTGAGTGCTTACTCGCCAGAAAATGGATAGAACCCCTGTTTATTTCATTTTAAAAATTAAAAGATCTTTTGATTACTTGCCGCCCATTCTCGGAGGAACACTTCCTATATATACAAAAGAGGGTGAATAGAGCAAGGGACAATCAATCAACCAATCAACCAAAACTCAGTCAAAAGACAAACACTCAAATGATCACTTGATCACAAAATCCTAAACAAGTTCCAACAGACTTCGAGCCTGAAATATTCAAAAGCTTGCCAACAAGCTTGCAGAATCATCCTGTCTTCTCCCAGCAAAGACAAGTTTAAATCGCTACCTCTGGTTTGAATCCCAGTTCACTAGTCAACAATAACGAGATTTCTCTCGTTACAAATTTGGTTTAGTACAAGCCAAGCTAAGCAGAGTTTCGAGTTTTCTCAAATATGAAAAACTCAACAAATTTGTGAAGAGCCCTGACTAAGCAGCACAGGTATTACAGCCAGCTTCCAGCTCGAGTCCAGCCACTTCTGCCCCTTTCAGACTGGAGAAGTCCCAGTTCTGCCCATTCAAAAACCTTCCAGGGTTCGAAATAGATTAAAGCTCTGCCAAACTCAAGCTTTGGTATCGATTTACAGCTGAAGCCTAACAGTTGAAGTTGTTAAAAGTCCAGTCCAGCACAGGCGTATCTAGTCCAGCCCAGAACAGAGGCAACTATCCAGACAGAAATGGAAGCGCAGCCCTCTCCTTGTCCTTGTATAGTCAGTTTTTCCCTTTTTGAGTCTTGTAAAAGGGAGTTCTGTCTGAAATTGATTCAATCTGTCATCTTTCATTCTGGCCAGAACTGCCGGTTTTTATACTGAGATAAATTGTAAAAGTCCTTACCAGTCTAAGGCATAGAAAAGAACTTACTTGGGAGATATTCCTCACCCAAATTCACAATCGTTTGGTAAAAGTTAATAACTTGGGGCGCAAGTTATTTTACCATAAGTCTGTTAGGGTTGAAAAATTGCTAACAGTGGCACGCTCAACACATAAAGAAAGTTAATTCACTGACCAAAACATGGTCTTTGAATTAATGGGGAACTTTGCCCTGTCATCTCAGGAAGTAAATTAAAACGGGTGAACAAACCTATTGTGGGTTGTGCCTTTGGGGTGAAGCTGGGAGAGGGCTTGAGGTTCAGAATGAATAGACACCACCTACTCATTTTGAACCTCAATCCCACTCCCAGCTACAGCCACCACCTGAGTCCGTCTCTGCGAGCACCAGGAACACCCATGCAGGTTCTAAAGCTGGTTCCACCCTTGCTACACAGGAGGATGTAGCAAACCCATGCTTGGTCTTGTGAGGAATCATTCTGCAAACTCATTTTCTTTCAGAAAGACAATTTCTTGTGAGGAATCATTCTGCAACCCTAATTGAAAACTGAGAGTTAAAAAACGCGTGAAAAAAATCATATTTAAACAAATTATCGAAGTACAACGTCGGTTCTAATATACATAGCGACGTCATATTTTAATAATCAACGTCCGTTTAGATAAACAAGCGCCGTCATAACTACATCGGAAATCCAAAAGTCATTTGGCGAGTATTAAAAAGAGAACGACGTCGTTTTCAGAACCCCAAAGTAACCACGTCGGTTTATTAAAATACACAGTCGTTCGGCAGTTGTGATAACTACGTCAGTTATGAATTATTTACCGTCGTTATAAATTTATAATACGACGGTTTGTAAACCCTTTTACGTCGCTTGGTAAAAACTATGACGTTGTTATGTGTGTACAACGTCATTTTAAAGAAACCAAGGTTTAGAAATGCGCTCTTCGTAAATCATCGACGGAAAACAATAAAACCGTCGTTAAATATGACATCTATACCCTAAACCCTAAACCCTAAACCCTAAACCCTAAACCATAAAATATAAACCATAAATTTTATATATATATATATATATATATATTTAAATAATTATAGAAAAGGATTTATGGTTTTAGGGCCTAATAAATATTAACCATAAACCCTAAACCCCAAAAATAAACCTTCATCCCCCTAAACCCTAAACCCTAAACCATTAAAGTATAAGTGATGTTGTGACTCATGAAAACATTTTTCTTTTTGGTGGTAATTTTAAATTTGTATAACTCAAACTTAATTTTTAAAGCTTAAGAGGGAAGAAAATATCTCAATGACTTCATAGGAGTTGACGTTGCATTTTTTGAATTTATTTTAAATTTATTATGAATATTTGAATGAAATGGAATAAAATATTATGAATAAAACCCACAAACCACGTCGGCGTTAATAAATTAACGACGTTTTAAATTATTATAAACGACTTAACCATTTTTGCACATAAAACGACGTACAAAACATTTTCCACGACCACAACTCTTAACTTCTCGCCGTCTAATATCAAAAAAACAACGTCGTCTATAGAACCAAGAGCGTCGTTTGAACAACCTTTTACGTCGCTTTTTTAAAAACTGTGACGTTGTTATGTGTCTACAACGTCTTTTTGAACAAACTACGGTTTTTCACAACATGAAAACCTCAACAAATTTACAGGGACGTTGCTTTCAACAAAAACTTGCGAATTCTAACCAATTTTGTACAAAAACTTGTCTAATTCTAACAAAATTTGTACATTTTATAAAAATGTTTAAGTATGCTAAAATTCCTCTACTCCATATGAACACACACAAACTCTGCCCATTCTTTCCTAACTTCTTCAATGGCAGCTTGCGGGTATGGCGCTTGATCCTTTCCTTTGGCAAACTGCAGTCCATAAACAAAGATTAATCTCACAGACGACGCTATTATTCATTCACCGACGTAGTATATATATTCAACGACGGTATTTTTAATTTACCGTCGTTGATAATATAAAAACCCACATAAAAATAAATCTGAAAATTTTCTTCTTACCATCTTCTCAAATTCCAGGGAAGTATCCTTTATGATGTCTCTCATAAAGCGCATGACATAATACCCGCATTCTACACTGCTTGGTTGCTTTGGAGTGCCGGGCAGAGTTTTCCAGAGAGGTGTTTTACGGCCTACTCTGCCTATGTGTGTATTATACATTTTTAGAGCAGAGTTCACAATGTTTTTCCCGTCCTCATCCACAAACCGATTTCCAGGCAGTGGATCCAGAAAATAGACGGTTTCCTTCTTTGCTCTTACAATGATCAAGACCTAATTACGGCTGCACAAAATAAATATAAAGGTTAAATAGTGTTATATGCAGAGCATCATACAAACAAAATCCTGTTTTTTGTTTTGGAGACTAACCCTGGATTGTAAGGCATCAGGAAAATCTGTTCACCATCTGTTTTTTGAAGACGATTGGCTACGAGACGTGATCTTTCAGTTAATGAACCAGCGTCGGCACTAACTAGAGCAGGGTCTATAAAGCCAACCATATTCACCATATTTGCAGCTTTCAGATGATCAAACAGGCACCTAAATATATGAATTGAAACCATGAGTGTTTTTTTTTTTAAACATAAAGGAGAGTGTCAAATGAATATTTGATAAGGACAAACCTCATATATACTGCAACGACAGTAGCCCCAATTTCTTCCATGCCAGCAAATTGGGTAATATCTTCATGCAAGACGAAGGTGTGACGATCTATGCCAAACACCTCCTTCTCAATCATAAAGCTCATAGCCTTCTCCTGAGGCTTTAGTGTCAATTCAACATAACTACAAAGGGATTGTAAAGAAGATGGCAACTCCAGCTTTGAATAATCTGGTACTTCAGTACTCTGTTTGAACAAATAAAGCAACATAAAGTGACGTGGTAAATAAATAACAACGACGGTTTAAATAACAAAACGTCGTCTTAAAATAAGTTACACGACGGTAAAAAAATACTGTCGTAATGAATACTTTATTACATCGTTTAAATAAAACCGACGTCTAATTCAAATGCAAAATTCATAATTAATGAATTTACCTTTTCAATTTTCTTTTCTCCAACACTGGATTGCTGTTTTAATAAATAAAGAGATATATATATATAAGAAATATTGTACAATAATTTAAACATTCAACTAAATAAAAAATGGCGTGGAAATTTAAAACAAACGATGGTTGAAAGAAAATATAGACGTCTGAAAATTGAAAAAGAAATGAAAAAGGCAAAGTTAAGAGAATTTACCTTTTCATCTTTCTTTTCTTCAATCTTTTCACGATCCCCAGATTTCTGTTATAAGAAATAAAGAAATATATATAAGACATAGTACAAAAAGGGCAAAAAAAAAAAAGTAAAAAAATTAAATTAAACCGTCGTGGTAATAATAACAAACGACGGTATTTAAGAATTACAGACGTGTATATTTAATCAAACGACGGTAAATAATAAACGTCGTGGTATTTCATATACTACGACGGTATCTAAGCTTGTTCAACAATTTAAACATTCAATTAAATAATTGCAGACGTGTAACATTCATTAAACGTCGTGATAATTCCTTTATTGAAAAAAAAAATTGAAAAAAGCAAAGTTATGAGAATTTACCTGTTCAACTATCTCAAGTATCTTTCCTTCTACTCTCTTTTCAACTTCCCCTGATTTCTGTTATAAGAAATAAAGAAATATATAAATGACATTGTAGAAAAATTAAAACAAATAAATCAACCGTCGTGGTAAACATTAACAGACGACGGTATGAAATAATTACAGACGTCTGAATAACATCAAACGACGGTTTAATAAAGAGCGTTGTGGTATAACTTTAACACGGCGGTAAATATAAACAGAGAAACAAAGAATTCAAAGTTCAAAGACGTTACCATTTCCTCCTGCTGTTCCCCATTCTTGGCAGTATCCTCCTCAAATTGTAGGGCTCTAACATCAAGTGCCCCAGAACAGCTTGCTTTGTCAGACATTGGATTTTTGGGACTTTGCCCTTGGATTTGGGACAATGTATTCAGTTTCAGCAGGCTTGGATCAAAATTGGGGATGATTTTTGAAAGCTGACTCAGCAAATTTTCCCTCTCAGCTTCTACCAATTGCTTCGTCCTAGCCTCCATCTTTAAACTCTCTTCCCTTGATCTAGCCTCCATTTTCAAAGTCTCTTCTTGAAGGACAAGTCTTACACTTTCCTTCAATTGATCAGCAAACCTAACCTTCTGTTGTCTAGGTAAGTTGAAGTATTGCTTAGGGGAAACCCCAGCCCCTACACCTCTAACTCTTCCTGGATGCTCGGGACCCAAAGCCAATGTTAAAACATCATTGGATCCTGACAGAGAAATTGTGCCTTCAGAGACTTGCTTTTTCAAATCATCCTAACAAAAAGACATAATAAAAAGTCAGAATAAGGAAACAAACGACAGTTATTTATAAAAAATAGACGTAATATAATATTTCACACGACTCAATAACATAACAATCGACGTAATATAATATTTAAGACGACGCTAACTAAATACCGACGTTATTAATATATTAACACGACGTCAATAATAATCCACCGACGTCTTATGATATAATTAGAAAAAACAGAGCATGGATTCCAGATTCAGACCTTTAACGTCGTCTTTTAAAATATTTCGACGTAGTAAAACTTTTCACATGACGGAAAAATATAACAGCAGACGTAATAAAATTTTTAAAACAGAGTAAGTAGGCTTACAATTAATTTTGCTTTCTTTGCAGACTTTGGATCCGGGATGTTACCATGTTTGTCTTCTCTTGCTTTTTTCCATAAGGTAGATCGATCAATATCTACCCCAGGCATGATTTCCTTCAAGTCCTCCTTAAAACCAACATATCCTTTTCGAGCCAATCGATGATTGTACTCGAGTTTCTCCCTCCTCTGTGATTGTTCTTCATGCACAGCCTCAAATTCTTTAGATAACCTTGAAGCTACAAAGGCATCCCATTGAGCTTTCTCTATGAATTTTTATGTTTCAGGGGGCTGCCTTAATCTATCCTGCTCCTTGATGAATGGAAGGATATGAAACCTCGTTAGTGTAGACTTGAAATCTTTCCATTTCTTGGCGGCAGAAGATAGCACCATTTGCTTGCCCCCTTTACCAACCACAAAAGCCATGTCAACGGCTTCCCAAATATGCTCTTTTATATCCTTGGATATTTGAACCCATTTCTTGTCCACAAGTGGGACTCTGGAGCGTGCCAACACACCAATGTAGGACTGCATCTCATTATGTGCACGGCCATAAGGTTTCCCTTCTTCATTGTACTCAACAACAGGCTTGATTTTCTGAATTTTTCTCTGCACAACACGGGGCATTGTGCTCATACCCCGACCTGACTTTGCCTCCTCAGAAATAGTTGCCGTGCTGGCTGGTTCTGTCTCAGAAGATGAAACAAACTTCATCTTCTTCGAGGCCTTGGTTTGAGGATTTACAACTCTAAGCTCCTTCTTCGAGGATTCATTTTTTTTCAAGCCAGACTCCTTACTTTGGGATTGAGAAACCATGGTTACAGACAAATTAAACCTGCAAGTGAAAATATATCAGTGAAATTAAGAAAAACCACGACGATTATTTATAAACTACGACGTATTATAATATTTCAATCGACGTAAGAACAAAACAAACGACGTAATAATAAATTTACACGACGGTAATTAATCACCGACATGATAAAATATTACAACGACGTCAATAATAAACAACCGACGTCTTATGATATAATAAAAACAGAGTATTAAATATTACAACGACGTTAATAATAAACATTCGCCGTGGTATTGAAAATAAAACGACGTAAATATTAATATACCGTCGTCTATACCACAAAAACAAATTAGGAACAACGTAAAATATTTTCAGTAGAAAAATAATTAAAAAGATTTTCGAAACAAAAACCATTGTTCAGAGAAATCAAACATGCGATGAATATATCCTTAAAAATCAAAAACAAAAAAAGGATATCATTTTAAAAAACAACGACGAACACTTTCACACGACGCCAGGGTGACTGACGAACCGCCGTGGTCTATAAATCTAACCACGTAAATAACAAGCCACCGTCGTCTTATTTAGTTGAAGTAAAAGAACCAGAGTAGTGTTCAAACTTGGAAACTTTTCGTCTTTGTCTGCAAATTTTATCAAACTTGGAAAGAAAAAATGTAAAAAGATTTAAAAAAACGAAAATGATATGCGCATGCAAAACAGGAACAAAAATCCTTCCAGAAATGCTTACCCTTTGCTTGCGATGAAAGCTTTCTTCTGGAGTTTGGTGTTTCAGTTCAGAGATGAAGACAAAGAGGAGATAAGCTTGAAAGTTTGAAACAGTTCTTGGAGAATGAAAAATGAGAAAAGATTGAAAGTTTTTCTCGGGTTTGGAACCAATGCAAGTATGGGTCAGGAAGGCGAAAAGTTTAAAATAATAAAAAACCTTTTCATAACAACGACGCTATTAATAGTATGCGCCCTAGTATGATACATTATACGGCGCTATTGTTAACACTGCCCTATAATATTACTTTAAACGACGGTATGTTTTAATGAAACGACGTTTTGAAATCGAATTACAGGACGCATGTTTCTTCAAAAAAGATGAATCGTCATTTTCCAATTTACCCAACGACCTTATATTCAATAATAACGACGTTAAAAATTAATACCACGTCGTTTTAATTACTCATACCAACGTGTAATTTTTTTAATTACACAATAAATTAATTTTCCAAAAAATTACAACGTCGTTTTTATATAGCGTCGTTGTTAAATAATTTATACGACCTTATTTTAAATTTAAACGACGTGTATGTTATATATAAACGTCGATATTTTAAAAACCGACGTGGTATATAAGATTTGTTTATAAATAATGGGTTTTCTGTCTTTCTGTCCTCTTCATTTTTCAATTAGGGTTTCAACTTTTTCTCAATTCTCTGGAGGCACATCACCTCTCTGTCTCATCTCGCTTTCATTTTTCAGTTTGGATGTTGATGTGTGTGCGCGTTTGTGTATCTGAAAGACACAAACACGCACACATCATCTAAAAAATTGTCTTTCTGCACAGAAGGAGAACAAGGTCTGCATCAGCCCTCTTTCTCAGCTCCTCCATGATGGGGTTCTCTGGGTTGATCTCCATGGTCTTCTTGCTCGACATGTACCCAGCCGCTCTGTTATCCCTCAAGGCCTGAGCCTTCATGATTCTTTCCATGTTGGCAGTCCAGCACGGTCAGACGGTCAGACACCACAACCTTCTCCACTCTGTCACCCAAAACATCCTTCACAACCTTGCAGAGTCCCTCAAACTTCTCCTTCAATTCTTCCTTCTTCTTTGCCTCGTCTTCACTCTCATCAAGCTTGAGACCTTCCTTGGCGGCTGAGACAAGCTTCTTGCCCTCAAACTCCTTGTGAGAGTAATTGGCACATCATCCACTTCTAAAACATTGCCTTTGTTCATTCTGGTTCGATTATGATGAGGAACAGAGTTCATTCTGGTAATGATAGACGAATACTGGCATAAAATTTGTACGTCGTTAATTTAACAAACCGTCGTGGTTAGTACAATTATGTGACAGTAGAGTTATGGATACCGTCGTAGTATATTATAATTAAAAAGTCGATAAATTTATATTTACAGTCGTGCTAACTTAATTTAAAGCGGCGTTTTTTTTTGTAATTAACCGTCGTAGATTCCTTTGAATTTATGCGTCGCTGACTAAGAAAATTGGGTCGTGTTTATTAATTAATTAACACGGCGTCTTATTTTTATATCGTCGTCTTTACTTTCTACGGCGGTGATTTCATAGATGCAGTCGTTGTTTTTAGGTTCAGATTTTAACTCTGAAAATACCTTTGTAATAAGACGACGCTTTTTTAATTTGGTGCGTCGTGGTTTCAAAATATCTATACGTGTGCCGTTTTTTAGGTGTTTAAAGTATGTTTCTACGACGGGTTTCTATTACCGTCGTCTTTTAAAAAACAACGACGGTTTTTTGATCTACCGTCGTTGTTTACTGGTCGTCTTTTACCCTTTTTGTAGTAGTGTCACGTCCTCAACCTTGTTGAAATCTTGACTTTAGAGTCACGTGGGCTTTTGTAGAGAGAGAGAGATCTTCCCAAAATCTACTGACTTGATTTCTGAAATTGTGATCAACGGTGATGATCAAATTTTGAGCCTTTGGAGATATTAGAAGTTGGGCTTAGCTTTTAAACCAATTAAAACTGATTTGTCCAGATTAAATCACTATTAATGGAAATTAATCTTTAATCTGTAAATTTATTCCTTGCAAATTGGTTCACCGAGGTCTGGGCCTCTAAACCCATATGGGCTGACTTTTGACTTTAACAAAACAAAGCCCAAACTCCTGTTTTTGACATGGGCCATTAGTCAATTGGGCTAGCGCGTGGAATTTAGGCCCAAACAGTAACCAATCCATATACTTATTAGAGAATCTCCCTTAGTGTGTGTATATATATAATTTTTCTCTAATGCGGATGTCCACATACTGTTAATTAAAATCTGGGCGTCCCCTTTGCATCTTTTTTTTTGGTTTTGGATTGGAATTCTGCCATTCCAAGTGGTCTACAATTGCAAGTGCTTGTATAAAAACATGGCGCAAGAACCTTAAGAGCAACCAATGACAGTGCTTTCTTATTCTGCAACTCCATGTTCCTGTTTGTGCCTAATAAATCACGGCCATGAGCTGGCCGAAGGAGCCCCTTTTCTCGGCCCTGGCACTTGCTCGTAAAACTGAAACACAGCGTTTCAACAGGGTGCTTTGCCTTCCTGAAGACAAAAGAAAAATGCTAAGGCATGATCATCTCGGTCTCGAGTGCAGGCCGAGGCCGAGGCCGAGCAAAATTACGGCCAAAGGCATTAAAGGCGAATCATCACGTGACAACAGGGTCCCAGGCTTCATTTAATGAAGTAGTGCCTCTGTTTATTGCAGCAAACCCACTGACCACGAATAAGCATTTAATGCACGAGGGAAGGTGGGAAGTGATTGAGGTCAGGATTTGGTGATGAGGATCAGAGTGATTAGACGTAGACATTCTCACAAGAATTCTGACAGCTTGAGATATTAGGTCACCAGCTATCAAGGCCATAAATGCGTCTCCACGGCCAGAAGCGCAGAGTCCATGATCGGGGCGGCGGCCGAGATTCACCAGGATTTATGGGGTCACAGCACCATACTTCACGATCTCAAATGTCGATTGGACTACCCACTTGCTCTAATCAGGCTCCACCATGCAGATTTTCAGCCTCGATTACTCCTCCAGGAACTCTTCCTATAAATACAAGGCTCAAGCTACATTCAAAAGGTTCAAACACCAAACCAAAGCCTCCCACGGAGCAACTTATTTTTTCCTGTAATGCACTTTCAATATCTTTACTTGCTTTCCTAGGAGTAGTGTTAGACTGTAAGGAAAATTCATTCATCAATATATCATACGACCCTTGATTTTCAAGGCGCCGGAGCACCATCCCTGTTGTTCGTTCACTCACCCCATATATCATACGACCGTCGCTCCTTGAGCGACGCGCCGGAGCACCGCCCACAACCCACCACCAACACCATCACTCAACGGCCTTGTAGTTTAAGCCGTGAACCTAATAGCCGAGACTAGTTCCTCTCTCGGCTACAATCGTTTGATTAGAAAACGAGTTCAAACAGGCGCACCACTTGTCCATCCTACACTCATCAACATCTCGATGCACGGTAGACCGTGCTGGCACGCCCGCGCACAACCGCACCGCACCCAAAAGCAGGAAGCCGCGTGTCAACGCAGATCCCCTCGGCCCGGAACTCCAGGCCGTGAGATTTGCGCGGCAGACACTTTTGGCACGCCCAGTGGGACACTTGTCAAAAACTTATGGTGGAAACTAGGGCACAGGCAAAGCTAAAAAACAAAGCAGTCGAAATGACTTCTGAGACTCCTGAGTCCACCTCACCAATCACAATTACCGAGACCGAACATACGGTCGGGATCTCGGCTAGCGTTCTAGTAATGACGGATCGTACGGCCGAGTCCATGCAGGAACAGGCAGTAGTGGAGGAGTTGATGTCCAATCAGGCCTATAGGATATAAACACCCTTCATGGCCGCGATGGACAGGTTCTCCTCAGAACTGCGAACGCTTTTTCAGGAGAGGATGCCGGTAGCCTCGCCCGCGACACCTCCCAGAGCCGGACCGAGGAGCCAAGAGCGCGAGAGAATCGAGCCTTACTGCGAAAGCAGCAGCCTCGGTGCCTCGGCCCACACCCAAGCATCAGGCTACGGCCAGCATTCTTTGCCACCGACAAACAGCTGGGGGCAGCCCAGCCCACATTGGCGAATTCTGGGCCAACCTAATCGGCAGAGACAGCGCGCGGACCGCTCCATGCTTTGGCCGTATCACTAGGGCACGGCAGCCTCGCGCATCCTGCGATCCACCCGCTCGGCCCAATTCATACTGCGGCCGTCCACACCCATCCTGGCCCAAGCAACGCGATCGCTGTATCATCACAACAGTACGGTCAGGGCAATCCGACCGTCTCACCACTATTGCAGGCGTCGTCGTGTCCGTTGGGCTCTCACCTTCACTACTGGTCGGCCATTCCAATGACAGCGCATACGCACCTTGGCCAAACCCACGGTGCTCATCTGGCGTCAACCAGCTCGGTCATCCCGGCCGAGCCCCTTATTCAAGTGGCCCAGCAAATAAGGCCACATAACGAGGTGCTACAGGTCACGCGGCCGTATGCAGCCCAGCAGGAGGCACCACCTCAAGGGATCCGGTTCGAAGATGTCCGGCGGATGATCGAAGACGGCCTAGCTCAGAGGCGGCCAGACGCGCCAAGATATACGAGGCCGTACCCGCTAGAAATTGACCGGACCCCTCTCCCCCGGAACTATCGATTGCCGGAATTCATGCTTTTTTCTGGGGATGGGCAGACCTCTTCCATTGAACACATAGGCCGTTTCACGGCCCAGTGTGGAGAGGCCGATTCGGACGCCCAGAGGCTCCGTCTATTTGTTCATTCTTTGACCGGCGCGGCGTTCTCATGGTTCATAAACCTTCCGCCGAACTCAATAAGGGATTGGTTTGATATGGAAAGGGTATTCCACGAACATTTCTATCAGACCAACCGAGAAATAACAGTCGCCGAGCTGGCAAGGATGAGCTAGGCGTCGGATGAATCACCTCGCGATTACCTACAACGATTCAAAACATGTAGGAATTGGTGCCGCACGAACCTGCCAGAGAGGGAGTTCGTCAAGATGGCCGAAGAAGGATTGGAATTCGAGTACCGGAAGAAATTCCAGGGAATCAAATTCCGGGATATGCATGACTTGACCAACAAGGTGGACAGGTTCGCGTCCTTGTTGAAAGAAGAGATGCAGAAGAAGACGGCCTCAAAAGGGACCTACTACAGGAATCCCATCATCAGCTACGCCGAAGCAGACGGCTCCGCGGAGGCCGAGGGCGAGGAGGTAGAGATGAGTTCGGCCAAAGTCAACATAGACAAACCCTTCGTTTGCAGAGGGCTTGTTAAAACTGACAATAGCCGCACAAAAATCCCCGACGCCAAGTTCGCGACGCGGGAAACGAAGGCCTACACTTTTGACTTAACAAGGGCCGAGGCTATCTTCGACCTGCTATTGGCCGAGAAAAGGTCAAATTGTCCTTCGGCCATAAAATTCCGAAACCCGAAGAGCTCAAAGGGAAAACGTTTTGCAAATACCACAGTTCTTGGTCTCACAACACCAACAACTGCGTTGTCTTGCGAGACGTTATCCAGAAATTAATAGACGAGAAGAAGCTCCAGTTTTCGGAGAAGGCGGCCATGCAGGTCGACTCCAAGCCGTTCCCTCCACCTGTCGTCAACATGGTCGACGCCCAACTCCCAGCCGGGTATAGGGAAGTTCGTCGATCGGCGAAAGGGAAGGAGCCATTGGCTGAACTAGAGCCGGCCCTTTGCGAACGATGCAAGTATGAGATCGGTCAGTGTTGCGTAGATACAGCTGCACCAAAGTGGATTCAGTTGCATCCTCAACTTGTGATACTCGCAAGTGCACGAGCCGTTGGTAGTTTAGCATATGTAAGTGCGAGGTCGATTCCACAGGGATTGGTGATTGAATGATCCAACTCAGTTTTCCTACAAAACATAAATGAAAACAAAAGAAACAAAACAAGAAGAAAGAATGTATATTAAGAAAAATAAATTACAACTTGGAGAACATTAAAGAGAGCATTTGAGGAAGAAAGGAGAAGTGTTTGGGAAAAGTGGTTAAGGACATGGAGGCTTTTTGGAGAAGAAAGTAGAAGTAGAGAATTGTTTGAGAAAGTGTTTGGAGAATTTGATGAAGAAAGTGTTTGGAAACTTGGAGGATTTTGGAAGAGAAGGTTTGAGAACATTGGGAATTTGGAAGAGAAAGTGTTTGGGACATGTTTGAGAGCATGGAGAACTTTTGAAGGAGAATAGAGAAGTGTTTGGAGAATTTAGAAGAAGAGAAGGGAGAAGAAAGTGTTTGAGAGCTTTGAGGATTAGAAGAAGAGAAGAGAGATGTGTTTGAGAAATTTGGAGAATTTGATGAAGGAATGTGGAGAAGTGTTTGAAGAACATGGAGACTTGAAGAAGAGAATATTGGAAGAGTAAGGAAAGTGGTGTTTGGGAACTTTGTGGATTTTGGAAGAGAAAGTGTTTGGAAAATTGGAGAATGTTTGAGAACTTTGGAACGGAAAGAAAGGTGTTTGTGAAGTGTTTGAGACATGGAGATGTTTGGAAGAGAAGGGAAATGTGTTTGGGAAATTTGGAGAAGGGAGGAGAAAGTGTTTGAGTAGTTTAGAGAATTTGATGAAGGATGGGAGAAGTGTTTGAGAATTTAGAAGAAAGAAAATTTAGTAGAATGATCTCATTACAACAATTGAGAACTACAAAGGGAAACTAAGAGAATTTGAGGGAGAGAAGGGAAGGGAGCTCTAGAGAAGTGCTTGAGAGCTCCCCCCCTTGGGGTGTTCTTACAAGCTTAGAGAACTTCCCTATTTATAGGCCTAGGGGAAGTGAAAATCAGAATTCAATAAGACTAATGCATACAACACTTGAATTATAAAATCTGAAATGGTTGATGCACTTGTATTAGAAAATCTGAAATGGGTGATGCACTTGTATTAGAAAATCTTGAATTGGTTGATGCACTTCACCACTAAATCCCACCAGCAGCCCTAGCTCATCTTCATATCACCATGACCAAGCTTCCAACCAGAAATGATAGCTCATACCTAGCTCACCATGACCAAGCATCCAACCAGCACATGCTGAGGTCAGCATGACCAGCAACTTCAAGGGCTTACAACTTGGGCTTCTCTTAATCAAATTAGGACTTTAAGCACTCTAAATTGAAGTTCAGAATGTCTTCTTTCCAGCCATATGTTATTTGGGCCAATCCAAGGTCGGAGGAAGAAGTTAAGGCCGAAACAAATTGCTAACTCATTTTCCGCGCTGATAAGATCCATCCTGAGCATGGTTCTGTGTTTGCTAGGTAACGGACTCCAGATTTATCCAATGGGGCTGAATTTTGGATATGTTATAGTACACACCAATTGGAGCAACTTTCATGAAGAATGTGGCCTCATCCGAGCTATGTAGGTTGCTGAAACAAAGCTTGCAATATGACCTACGGAACTGGACTGGCAGGGGGCTGTAGCCATAATGAATTTGTCTTTAAGCTCTTCATCAATTCATCCAAATTAGGCCTTAACATGCTTGAATTGCATGAATTATGTTCTCCAAAGCCATCATTGTTACCTAAAGCTCAATTAACTGAAAGATAAACACAAAAAGGATTAAAAGCACAAGTTTAACTCAAAAACATAACCAAATCATAAGCTAGAAGGGTAAGAAATAATATACAATTATGAACCGATCAAATACCCCCAAACCTAGATTTTGCTAGTCCTCGAGCAAAACAACACAAAACAAAGTTAAAAACAAAACTAGAAGTTAACTAAACCACTTTCGTAGGTAACTCGATTGCATTTAGCATATGCAACAAGCCTTTAAACCTCTAGGCATCCCTAGTAGGAGGAGTTGTGTCTCCTGAGGGTTTAACAGATACGATACCCACAAACGTTTTACTGACTCTGTAAAACAAAGTAATTAGAAAACTTAAAGATTGTTAGTCCTTAAGCAAAACCAAAAACAAAAACAAACACAAAAACACAAAGAACTTAAAACAATTTTTCCGAACATTTTCTGAAGAGAAATGACTCATGCACATGAGTTAAACGTTTTAACAATAAAAGCTCAATTTTTAGACATTATTTACAAAGCGGCAAAGTTCTAAACACAATATGCTCAAAGTGTAGTAGTGTGATAGCCAAATGCAACAAATTCCCCAATCTTAGTTTTCACACAATTTCAAAAATCATACAAAGCATAAGTTCAACTTCAAATCTCACCAAAGTTGTCCTCTCACAAATGAATCACTCAGAAGAGGGCTATAATGCACACTCAGTTATAAACATGAGAATAGAGTTAAACCATAAGGGACTTAACTCGCAATAGAAATATGAAGAACTTGCATTAATATGATCTCAAGAAGGATGTCAAACACTTAAAAGTAGAAAAATGAATGCAATTCAGCCACATGACATTTAAGATCAATTTAGGTCTTTAACATGGGTTGTAATGGGGCCAAGGGTGTAAGGTGAGTAAGAAATGAAGGATATGGATAATACAAAGTCCAAGGAACTCGCAATGCAAGAGCATAAAATAATTGTTTACAAGACTTCGAATCATCACGATTAGATTTTTTTCTTTTACCTGATCAAAACTCCTTATACCCTTCATTTACATTGATTCACTCCTTTCCTGAACAACCACCAATTTATTTTGAAGGCCCAAAAATGAAATTTCATTCAACCACCACTTAATCACAACTTTTCTCTTTTCTTTCACCAATTGTGTGATTTTTTTTTTCTTCGAAATTCCCAAACTTAGTATGAAAAACACATCCCAATTAAAGCTCATGAGTTCCTTAGAAAGGTAAATATTTGTTTTTCAGGCTAAGGCGAGGAAATATAATTGGTTAAATGAAAGAAAAGGTTTACATGTAGGCTCAAAATGGTTAACAATGGAAAATCATGCTTAAGCATGCATAAGGTTAGCTTGAAAGGCACAAACGATCCAAAGAGGGCCTTAATATCACTTCTTAAATGTCGTGAAGTCAAATTGCATAAGAATGAATGACTTTTAAGTGTTCAACCAAATCAATAAATAATGAGATCAAACAACAACTTTGATGACAAGAAAATAAGAGTATGTATATAACACTCATGAATTGAAGTACAAGGCTCAAAAGCTCACTTTATATGGTTATATAAGTCTAATTTGTGCTTGATACAATTCTTTGGGTCATGCAAATCCTTTAATTGGAAAATTATGAAACAAATGGCAAGTGTAAAGAAGGTTTCAAACATATCATGCTAGAACAATGCCAAATTTTTTTTATTTTTTAATAAAGAAAAAAAAACACTAAAATAAAATGAAATCCAATTTTTATTTAAGTCATGCAAACATTTATCACTATCTCATCATAAGTGTTCGGAAAGTGACTCAAAACAAAAACAAAACAAAACAATATTTAAAATAAAAACAAGCAAAAAAATAAATAATTTTTTTTTTCAATTATTATTTTTTTTAATTTTAAGAAAAACCAAATTTACTTGCTAAACTCCAATACCCCCAAACCTAGAAATGAACATTGTCCTCAATGTTTAAAAATTAGCCACAACCAATGTCATAACAACAAATGAAGGGTATTAAAGCAAATAAAAATCACAAAACATACAAAAATAAAATAAAACAATTACAAAATAAAAATTACAAAACAAACAATCAAATAAAATAAAATAAAATAAATAAATAAAAAAACACGAAACAATAAAACACTCAAAACAGTAAGCCCTAACAGATAGTCTTACACAAACTGAAACCCAAACAATTGAAAGCCCAACCCAAAATGAAATTAACCCAACAACGGTAAAACCCGACCCAACATGAAATCTGAAGCCCACACGTTTAAATTTAATTTTTTTCTTAAAAAGATAAAACGTGAATTATGAGCGCAAAGCGGGATTTCTAAAAAGAGGGAATGTGGTCCTTGATGTCGTTTCATGGATAGTCACGGGCAGAAAGCAGGAGCCACGTGTCGACGCATAGAGGCGCCGCAGATCCACAAGCGAAAATTACGGGCTCATGGAAAGGCGCGACGACTTTGCTGAACGCGTCCGTTCAGACAAAGCAAGTCGTGACAAATGAGTTGGAAACGGTTGGAAAGTGAGAAGGTTGTGGGACTCGAGGAACGCTGGATATTCAGAAAACGCTTAGACGCTGCAACGGCTAGGGTTTGTTTGTCAAAGACTACATCTATAAGAAGGAAAAAGAAGGGAAAAAAACAAAAAACAAAAAACACACAAACTCAGAAACACAAAAGAGAAAAGAAGCAAGAAAAAGAAAAAAAAGTGAGAAATCAAATGGCTTCTTCCTACCCCTTTTCGTTAGATCTCAACCTAGCTCCACCGACTCAGACACGAGGCCAAGCAGTAGCACCAGTATGGATGCCCTACTTTGCCTCCGCACGGGGGCCTGTGACTGTCAATGACTCAATACTCCTGGACAACGATGTTGCCATTGGAGTTTGCAGAAATTTAGTGACTCCCAAAGATATACGTGTGTTCGGGACAAGGGATGACAACCGGGTCACGAGTGATGCCCTGGCACTGAGCGTGCAGAGTACAGCATGTGTCGCAAGTTTGGGTCATCGCCTACTTGCGAAGTCCCATGAGGTAGAGGTGCTTAAAGCTCAGTTGGCGGCGGAGCGAAGTTTGGTTGAAGACTGTCAAAGTGCTATAAAAAGCTTGAAAAGGGAGAGGTCAAGGATTGTGGAGGTGAATCGACACCAGCTAGAAGTATTGCGAGACGAGAATAAAAATCTATCAAAGATGGTAGAGTTGTACTCTCGCGACATGAGAAAGCAACTGGAGGACCTAGACCGACCGGGTAAACGCAAGCAAGCGGATCGCGAGAGTAGTTACGCTCAAGCTAAGATTGCGATCTTTGGGAGCTCAAGTGATGAGCCCCAAGAGGCTGTGCGTGAAGCCCCGGAAGAGGACAGCCAGAGGGCCAAACTCAAAGCTCCTATGGTCGAGACACCGAGCGCCAAGAAGAAATGATTTCAGTTTTTATTTATTATTTAATTTTAAAGTGTATGTGTGTTTTTTTTTTCTTTAATTGGGAAATAAAAACGTTAGCTATCTCAAAGAAACGATTGACCCTAAATTTAAAGAACGACAATCAAACAAAAACACGAAGACCCAAACAAGATTTTTTTTTTTTTTTTTTTTTTTTTTTTAGTTAAGTAAATACACAAATAACTGCTTCTTCTTTTAAGAGAAAAACTTAAGGATGACCAGTTAAGGGCCTCAGAAAACACAGCCAGGGGTTCCGGGAAGGTTGGAGGGGTCACAATGGTCCCGCTTAAAACCCTAACTTCTTAGACACCGAAGGTGTCGCCTTAAAGAACTCCTAGACACTGTATAGACTGCGGTTGCTCACTGGAGTTACCAAAAATTTAGCTCCTTCAAAGAATATCCTATGAGTTTTAAATTATACTACCTAATTAAATAAAAAACAAAATAAATAAATAAATAAATAAACTGAAATAAACACGCAATTCAAACAATAATTTAAAAGAAGAGTTGGGATTCTTGCACCAGGTGTCCAAGACGCATCTTTAATTTTGTCTCTTCTTCCAACTACATTATTAAGAAACCAGTCAAACAAGAAGAAAATAATTGAAAATAAAATAAAATAAAATAAAATAAAATAAAAACTGAAAAAGCAAAAACACAAACATCAGAAAACAGGGAGGCAAAAGTAAGTGAAAGTGTAGACATGCTCCCTTTTAAAAAAAAACGTGCTCGCAATTTGCGCCAGAAATGAAGGGATCCGAGAGAAAAGAGCACAGGATAGCACCCTCGAGATCCGAAGTGCTTTCGGCTCCCTCATCTGCATAAGTCTATTTAAACTCATCTCGGTGAAGTAGAAGAGCACCCCGCATTTCTTTCTGCAAATTTAGAGAAAACATCAAAAAAATCCAAAAACAAAACAATGGCATCCTCATGCACTCACCTTGATGATCTTAGCCTTGAACTGTCCCTTGCACCACCGAATGCGCAGATAAGGGCTCCTCAAAACCATGTCTTCCCAAACTCCACATATCATCACGGTACGGCCTCAAACTTTGCTGAGGTAATACCGAACTTTTCTGAAGCAATGCCGAACAGAGCAGCGCTGCTTGGAGGCATGATTGGCAGCAAGCTCACACCGACAGATCATCTGCATGTGGCACAGAGGTCTGACAAAGCAGCGGTGGAGGAGTCCAATAATTTAACTGTTCTCCATGCGGTCTCGGCTACCAATTTGGGTATGCGATTGCTGGCGAGAACACGGGAGTGTGCTGCGATGAGCGAGGAAATAACTTCCTTGAAGGCTATGGTGGCGGACTTGCAGAAGCGGCTCTACTGTGCCAATCAGCACGTGGAAGCACTGCAGAGAAAAAATGAGGACCATGTGGAGCTGCTGCAGATTCTGCAAGTAAGAGACAATAGAGGCATGCCATAAAGATGAAGATGAAGATGAAGAAGTTGTTTTTATTTTTAATTTACTTGAATGTTTTTTTTTTGTTTTTTGTTTTTTTGTTTTACTTTTTTTTTTTCTTTGTTTGTAATGTTTGAAATGAAATAAAAATGTGTTTTTAACACTCAGAAATAAACTAACTAACCACACCACGTAAATAAATAAACTAACCTAACAAAACAAAAAAAAGAACATAAAAGAAAACAAAGAACTTCCAAATTGATTTTTTTTTTTTAAATTTATTATTATTTACAACTAACTGACCACACAAAGAAAAAAAAAACAACAAAGAAGTTCCAAATTGCAATTTACAAGGAAAATTAAATAAAAACTCAAATTTCAATTTTTTTTAAACTTTTTAATTTTTTATTTTTTTTTAAATTTTTTTTTAATTTTTGTTTTGTTTTGTTTTTTTTTTTTGAAAAAAAACACACAAATATACAAGCAACTCATGGATGACCAGTTAAGGGCCTCAGAAAACACAGCCAGGGGTTCCGGGAAGGTTGGAGGGGTCACAAAGGTCCCACTTAAAACCCAAACTTCTTAGACACCGAAGGTGTCGCCTAAAGAACTCCTAGACACTGTATTGACGGAGACGCTCACTGGAGTTACCACGAGTCAGCTAATATAAAAAATCTTTTTTAATTTTTTTTTTAATAAAAGAAATAGAAAATTAAAATTACTGAAGTAATAACAAAACAACTAAAGAGAAAGGATTGGAATACTCCCCCTTGAAGCGATTAGGTCGAGCATGATGCATTTGGAGGTCGCGACTTCTCCCACTGCTCCACACTCCCCATTCTTATGATTGAGGTTGCCATCTCTCTCCATTTTTATTAAGCTATCATAAATTGCTAAAACGAACACAAAAAACTTGAAACAGAATTAAAGGATTACGAAATATAAAAAAAAAACTAAAAATGAAAAGGAAAAATCAACACACGTCCAATTCCATGCTTCAAAGCAACAAGCACCAATGGGTTGTGTAAGCTGGGACTTAAACCCAGTTCTCTTGCTTGTTGGGCAATTGTCCTTTTCTGTTGGACTACAAACACAACTTGTCCATTAATGTCATTAACTTTAAAACTTGAAATTGTCCAGTTAAGAAAAAAAAAAATAAAGTAGGAAAGCCAAATAGAATCAAACAATGTTACCGATCCCCGACAACGGCGCCAAAAACTTGTTGCGTAGATACAGCTGCACCAAAGTGGATTCAGTTGCATCCTCAACTTGTGATACTCGCAAGTGCACGAGCCGTTGGTAGTTTAGCATATGTAAGTGCGAGGTCGATTCCACAGGGATTGGTGATTGAATGATCCAACTCAGTTTTCCTACAAAACATAAATGAAAACAAAAGAAACAAAACAAGAAGAAAGAATGTATATTAAGAAAAATAAATTACAACTTGGAGAACATTAAAGAGAGCATTTGAGGAAGAAAGGAGAAGTGTTTGGGAAAAGTGGTTAAGGACATGGAGGCTTTTTGGAGAAGAAAGTAGAAGTAGAGAATTGTTTGAGAAAGTGTTTGGAGAATTTGATGAAGAAAGTGTTTGGAAACTTGGAGGATTTTGGAAGAGAAGGTTTGAGAACATTGGGAATTTGGAAGAGAAAGTGTTTGGGACATGTTTGAGAGCATGGAGAACTTTTGAAGGAGAATAGAGAAGTGTTTGGAGAATTTAGAAGAAGAGAAGGGAGAAGAAAGTGTTTGAGAGCTTTGAGGATTAGAAGAAGAGAAGAGAGATGTGTTTGAGAAATTTGGAGAATTTGATGAAGGAATGTGGAGAAGTGTTTGAAGAACATGGAGACTTGAAGAAGAGAATATTGGAAGAGTAAGGAAAGTGGTGTTTGGGAACTTTGTGGATTTTGGAAGAGAAAGTGTTTGGAAAATTGGAGAATGTTTGAGAACTTTGGAACGGAAAGAAAGGTGTTTGTGAAGTGTTTGAGACATGGAGATGTTTGGAAGAGAAGGGAAATGTGTTTGGGAAATTTGGAGAAGGGAGGAGAAAGTGTTTGAGTAGTTTAGAGAATTTGATGAAGGATGGGAGAAGTGTTTGAGAATTTAGAAGAAAGAAAATTTAGTAGAATGATCTCATTACAACAATTGAGAACTACAAAGGGAAACTAAGAGAATTTGAGGGAGAGAAGGGAAGGGAGCTCTAGAGAAGTGCTTGAGAGCTCCCCCCCTTGGGGTGTTCTTACAAGCTTAGAGAACTTCCCTATTTATAGGCCTAGGGGAAGTGAAAATCAGAATTCAATAAGACTAATGCATACAACACTTGAATTATAAAATCTGAAATGGTTGATGCACTTGTATTAGAAAATCTGAAATGGGTGATGCACTTGTATTAGAAAATCTTGAATTGGTTGATGCACTTCACCACTAAATCCCACCAGCAGCCCTAGCTCATCTTCATATCACCATGACCAAGCTTCCAACCAGAAATGATAGCTCATACCTAGCTCACCATGACCAAGCATCCAACCAGCACATGCTGAGGTCAGCATGACCAGCAACTTCAAGGGCTTACAACTTGGGCTTCTCTTAATCAAATTAGGACTTTAAGCACTCTAAATTGAAGTTCAGAATGTCTTCTTTCCAGCCATATGTTATTTGGGCCAATCCAAGGTCGGAGGAAGAAGTTAAGGCCGAAACAAATTGCTAACTCATTTTCCGCGCTGATAAGATCCATCCTGAGCATGGTTCTGTGTTTGCTAGGTAACGGACTCCAGATTTATCCAATGGGGCTGAATTTTGGATATGTTATAGTACACACCAATTGGAGCAACTTTCATGAAGAATGTGGCCTCATCCGAGCTATGTAGGTTGCTGAAACAAAGCTTGCAATATGACCTACGGAACTGGACTGGCAGGGGGCTGTAGCCATAATGAATTTGTCTTTAAGCTCTTCATCAATTCATCCAAATTAGGCCTTAACATGCTTGAATTGCATGAATTATGTTCTCCAAAGCCATCATTGTTACCTAAAGCTCAATTAACTGAAAGATAAACACAAAAAGGATTAAAAGCACAAGTTTAACTCAAAAACATAACCAAATCATAAGCTAGAAGGGTAAGAAATAATATACAATTTTGAACCGATCAGTCAGCCCAGGCCGCAGGAAAACAAGAGGAAGGTCGCTGAGCCATCTCAAACGACCATAAAGAGATTTGGTGGTCAGTACGACCGACGGCCGACCAGCAGAGCTGTTTTCAGCCGACTGGGGCCACAAACCCCCAGCACCTCGGTCAGCCACGAAGAAGAGGCCGCCACTAGGTCGATAAAAACTTTCAAACCACTGGTCATAAAGGATGACCGTTGGTACCATGCACGGCCTGGGAGCAGGGCCAAACCGATGACGAAAACCCAACTGAGGAGAATGTAGAGACAGGTTCAGCAGGCCAGAATGCAGACAACCGAGGCCGAAGGCTTCAAGCGCCAAAAGAAAGTGGCGACGGACCTATACGGCATGACCCCTGAAAGCTGTGGAATCGTGGGGTTGGCTCTCAAAAACACAAAGGCAGAAGCGCTCCTCATCACCAGCGGTTCTGACTTGGCCATTAAGGCCGTATACCAGGCAAACAGGGAAGCCAGAGCAAGAGGCCTGCCAAGTTACCAGCCCGACCTCGGCGGATCAGAGGCTAAAATCCCCTTCAGCAGGGGCGATTTAGAGTATCTCCGCCAGTATTTTTCTGTAACTCCGGCCGACACAGTCTTTGGCCTGACCACCGAGGAAAAGGGCCGGGTAAGCCGCCTAGACGATTACCTAACAGCCAGGGACACATTGGCAAAGGTTAGACGGGCCCTCAAGGAGGAGGTCGAAGCCTCGGACCCCCCCTGAGATCAAAGCATCCACAACCGATAGCCCGAGGGCCACAAGGCCTATGGTCGAGGGTTTCGAAGATCCTCTCTTCGGGCATGAAGCCGAAACGACCCCACGATAGGAATCTCCGATGAAGAATATGAGGGGATCCTCGGGATGGTCGAGGAAACGATCCTCGCCAAAGATGGCTCTGAGGCCGAAGAAGAAGCCGGTAGGGGAAACCCGCGGGAGCCGGAGGAAGTCGGCATCAACATGGTCATGGTGCTACCATCCGAGTTTTCAGCCCCAGGGGGACAGACCAACGGCCTGGAGGATGACGTGGCCGAGGAGCAGCTAGATCAGAGGCCAAAGACAAAGGAAGAGTTATTGGTTGTGGCGTTTAACGAGGTAATACCTAGAGATGAGCCAAACAAATACCGACACCTGAAGCCGTTATACATTTCGGCTCATATAGAGGGTGTGCCCATATCTAAGGTTTTCGTTGACTGTGGGGCAACGGTCAACATCCTCCCTTATTCCTTGATGAGGAAGCTAGACAAGTCAAAGGAGGACCTCATCCCCAGCGACGTGGTCATGAGTAGCTTTGTTGGTGATAAGTCTAAAACCATCGGCGTATTACCATTAAATATTACCGTGGCCGACCAGACAAGAGTCGCGGCCTTCTACGTGGTCGAATCCAGCGTCGACTACAACATACTGCTCGGCTGCGATTGGATCCATCAGTCCGGATGTATACCGTCCTTTCTCTTCCAACTATTATTCTTTTGGGACGGCCAGAAGGTGTCTATACACCCGGCCGATGAAAAACCTTTCGAGGTCAACGCCGTGCAAGCTCGGATTTACGACGACGATGTTGGATGGGTCGTTCTCACCGGCCACGATGCAAACGGCCGACCAACCAGAACGACGGCCCAGAAGGTATTGGAGTTAGGCGCCGAGAATATCCGACAGGATTCGGCGCGCGAAGTATTGATCGACCTCACCAGCCTTTAGATGACGGACAAGGCCACTAAAGAAGAAGGGGTAGCGGCCTTGAAGGATTTGCTAGAAAGGCTGCTGGAACATTGGGCGGAGGAATCTTTACGACCAAACTCACCAATCAACCTAATCGAATTCCTCCACGAATCAGACGAGACGGACGCTCTAACTTTGGACGACCTGGAAACGGCGCCCGCCGAGATGGAGGATGACTACCCTGAAGTCCAGGATCCTTTGTTAGAAATAAATGTAGGGTCGGAGGCTGAACCACGGCCTCTTTTTGCAAGCCATCTCTTGGATCCTAAGTTAGCGGCCGAGGTTATCGGCTTGCTCCATGAATATAAGGACTGTTTTGCTTGGGATTATCACGAGATGCCTGGGTTGCCGAGAAGTTTGGTCGAACACGAATTGAGAATCAAGGATGGGTTCAAGCCTTTCCAGCAACCGCCCAGGCGTTTCTCGACCGAGGTACAGCTTAGGGTCAAGGAGGAGATTGAATGGCTCCTTAAAGCCGGCTTCATCCGAATGGCCCGGTACGTTGAGTGGTTGGCCAACATTGTACCAGTTTTAAAAAGGACCGAGGCTTTGAGGGTTTGCACCGATTACCGAAATCTAAACCTCGCGACTCTCAAGGACGAATATCCCATGCCTATATCAGACCTCCTAGTAGACGGAGCCGCAAAGCACGAACTCTTATCTTTCATGGACGACCATGCTGGCTACAACCAAATTTTTGTAGCCGAGGAAGATGTCCACAAAACGGCGTTCAGAAGTCCAGGAGCAATCGAAACCTATGAATGGGTAGTCATGCCGTTCGGCCTAAAGAATGCCGGCGCGACATACCAGCGAGCCATGAACCTTATTTTTCACGACCTTATAGGCCGAACCGTTGAAGTCTACATCGACGACGTGGTTGTAAAGTCCCCGTCCAGAGCCGACCACGTAGGACATCTTCGACAGGCTTTTGACCGAATGCGAGCGCATGGCCTAAAGATGAACCCGAAGAAATGTGCTTTCGGTGTCACCGCCGGGAACTTTCTCGGTTTCTTGATTCACCAACGAGGAATTGAGATAGATAAAAATAAAGCTACGGCCATTATGGTGGCCCCTCCGCCAAGAACCAAGAAGGACCTCCAGTCCTTTCTCGGCAAGGTCAACTTTTTGAGACGATTCATATCCAATCTGGCAGGGAAAATCCGGCCGTTGTCTCCCTTGCTCAAACTAAAAGACACGGAACGGTTCGTATGGGGGACAGAGCATCAAGCGCCCCTCGACGACATCAAGAAATATTTGTCCCAACCGCCGGTCCTTATGCCGCCAAAAAGAGGGAAACCATTGAGGCTTTACATTTCGGCTTCAGAGGGCTCTATCGGCTGTCTGCTGGCTCAGAACAACGAGTCTGGGCGCGAACAAGCGGTGCACTATCTAAGCCGCACCCTCAACACGGCTGAATTAAACTATTCACCGATCAAGAAATTATGCCTAGCGCTTTGTTTCGCGGCCACCAAGTTGCGGCATTATATGCTTCCTTCGGTCGTTCAAATCTTCTCCAAGACCGATCTCATCAAATATATGCTTACTCGGCCGATCATACACGGCCGAATTGGGAAGTGGACGATGGCATTGTCCGAATTTACCTTTCAATACGTAGCTCAGAAATCGGTCAAGGGTCAGGCATTGGCCGATTTCCTAGCTCATCACTCGGCCCAGGGACAAGAAGAGGAGTTGGAGGTCGAGATCGGTATGGCCGGCATGGAAAAGAATTATTGGACCATGTACTTCGATGGCTCCAGCACCGAGGCCAGGTCAGGAGCCGGAGTTGTGATCGAATCTCCTCAAGGGCAAAAATGGCAGTTCGCATTCCAACTTGACTTCAAATGCACTAATAATCAGGCTGAGTACGAAGCGCTCGTCATCGGTCTCGAGATTTTGAAAGAAATGAAGGCAACCCGTGTTTTGGTCTACGGCGACTCTTAGTTGGTGATTAACCAACTGACTGGGGAATACCAATGCACGAGCGAGAATTTAGCCATGTATTATGTGACGGCCCTCAACACGGCCGATGGATTTTCTAGAATTTCCTTTGTTCATATACCGCGCGTTGAGAACGGCTAGGCCAATGAGATAGCCCAGGTAGCATCAGGCGTAAACATCCTGAACACCGACCACGATCGCGTGATAAAGATCGAGAGGCGTACCTTGCCAGCTTTGGCTGAACGTGGAATGGCAGCGCAAGTGTCTTCGGCCGATATCACCGACGAGATCAACACGGCCGAAGCCGACTGGCGCTACCCCATAGTGAAATATTTGCGTAACCCTTTTGGCAGCCATGAGAGGACTACACGTTTCCGGGCTCGGTGTTATTTGATTTATCAGAACGAGCTGTATCGAAAGGGATCAAACGGCTTACTGCTCCTATGTCCCAGCGCCGAAGACATCAGGGTCATCATGATCGAATCTCACGAAGGGATTTGCGGTGCTCACCAGTCTGGCGTCAAGATGAGGTGGTTGGTTCAGAGACACGGCTATTACTGGCCGACCATTTTGAAAGATTGCATAGAATATGCGAGGGGATGTATCAAGTGTCAAATTCACGGCCCCATACAAAGAGTATCGGCCGAGGCCCTCCACCCGGTTACCAAACCATGGGCGTTCAGAGAGTGGGCCGTAGATATCATCGGCAAAATTCACCCAGCTGCGTCCAACCAACATGCATGGATTTTGGTGGCGACCGACTATTTCAACTAAATGGGTCGAGGCCGAGTCCTATCGATCAATTTCCAGCGCACAGGTGGTCAAATTCTTTGAAAATCACATCGTCCACAGATTCGGTATCCCAGAAACCATTACGGGCGATAACGGTCCGGTTTTCGCATCGGCCGAGACTCGGGAATACACCGAAAGGATGGGAATCAAATTGGTCCACTCAACACCTTACTACCCTCAGTCTAACGGACAGGCCGAGGCAAGTAACAAGGTAATCAAGGGTATCCTTGAGAAGATGATCGAGGAAAAACCTAGGGCGTGGCACGACTTACTCCCCGAAGCTCTTTGGGCGTACCGAATCTCAAAGCGATCGGCCTAGGGCGTGTACGCCTTAACCTACAGTCACGACGCCATTGTTCGAATGGAGTTAAAGGTTCGGTCTCTCCGTGTGGCCGAGCAGCCTGAACAAGAAAAGGGGGATTATGCACAAGCCATGGCTCAGGAGTTGGAAGATTTGGAGCAATCTAGACTCGACGCTTATAACCTCATGCAAGCACAGAAGCAGATTGCGGCGAGGGCTTACAACAAAAAGGTTAAGCAAAAAGCTTTCGCCGAAGGCGACCTAGTATGGCGAGCCGTGCTTCCTATCGGGACAAAAGACCCTCGGTTCGGCAAATTTTCGCCCAATTGGGAAGGGCCGTTCATTATCGAACAAATTCTTGGCCGAGGTGCATTTCAGTTAAAGGATAGGGATGGAGAGTGGCACAACTTACCGATCAACGGCCAGTATTTGAAGAGATACGCCCCGTCATTATGGGAGACGGCCGTGAAAGAGTAATAAATATTTACAAATGATAAAAGTGGAGTATGCAACACGACAAAGACGAACTAAAGGAAATCATACTTCATTTTATTCATTTAGTTTAAAAGGGGGGACACGTTTACAAGGGAACGGCCAGGTCATGGCCGAGTACAAACACACATAAGAAAAATCGCATCCTAAATCTACGCGCTTTGGCTCCATGGTCTTCTTGCTAGACAATCAGACGCTTTCCCCCGAGGCAGGACCTCCGCCACCCATATCGTCATCAGCCACGGCCAGCCTAAAACCAGGGCTTCACTCCAGGCCATGGAAAGCGCAAGGGCCGTCACTCCGGCAACGGTAAGCGGCCGTCATTCAGAACACGGAAAACAACTGCCACTCCGGCCATGGTAAGCAGTCGCCATTCCGACAGTGGTAGCGGCCGTTGTTCAGGCCGTGGTAGCGGCCGTCACTCTGGCCATGGTAAGCGGTCCTCATTCCGGCTTTGGTAAGAACCATCACCCCGGCCATGATAAGGGTCGTCGTTCCGGCCAAGGAGATGACCGGGGCGCTCAGCCAAATAAACATGGCCACGTTGGAGTCATCATACCAGGTCCTCCCATTTTCATCAAACTGCCAAGTCATCTGGACCAGGCCAAATTGCCAAGTCATGAGACTCAGCAGATATGGCTCCCTGGTTTTGGAAGGGCTGCAGTAAGAACCATTAGGGCAGGTTGAATTAAAGAAGGATGAGGCCCAGGGATCAAAGGAAGGCTCCAGGATGTTTGAAGCGAGAAGAAAGGTCACTGGGTAATGGAAAGAAGGCTGAAAAAGACTGGGGAAGGTCAGTGTAAACTTTCGAAGAGTATGAACTCAGAGATATTTGGAGTGGGAAGAAAATACGAAAGAGTTTGGGTTTTTATACTCATGCCGGAATTCAAAACGAAGAGGTATGATTCTTGTAAAACGAAACGGCTTGACAACGCATTCAGAACATGCGAAGATATGACAGAAACTTGGCGGCTAATGTTTCGATTAGCAAGGCAAAATGATGGCTCGTGCGAATTGAGAGCGCGATGACGTGGCGAAAGTCCAGAGTCCGTCATTTCACTTGACAAGGCGAAACGACGCCTCGAGTAAACCTGGGCAATAATGACCTGCACGACGTGCTTGAGGCATCAAATGCGCCGACTGGCCTGCGCATTTGATGCCCCAGTTGTCAATCACTTCAGAAGGAATGCAAAGGGTCCATCCGTTGGAATCCATTCGGCCCCTACCCATGCCGAGGCCGAAGAATCCAGGGATGTGGGGGCAACGTTTGTGCCTAATAAATCACGGCCATGAGCTGGCCGAAGGAGCCCCTTTTCTCGGCCCTGGCACTTGCTCGTAAAATTGAAACGCAGCATTTCAATAGGGTGCACCATGCAGATTTTAAGCCTCGATTACTCCTCCAAGAACTCTTCCTATAAATACAAGGCTCGAGCTACATTCAAATGGTTCAAACACCAAACCAAAGCCTCCCACGGAGCAACTTATTTTTTCCTGTAATGCACTTTCAATATCTGTACTTGCTTTCCTAGGAGTAGTGTTAGACTGTAAGGAAAATTCATTCATCAATATATCATACGACCCTTGATTTTCAAGGCGCCGGAGCACCATCCCTGTTGTTCGTTCACTCACCCCATATATCATACGACCGTCGCTCCCTGAGCGACGCGCCGGAGCACCGCCCAAAACCCACCACCAACACCATCACTCAACGGCCTTGTAGTTCAGGCCGTGAACCTAACAGCCGAGACTAGTTCCTCTCTCGGCTACAATCGTTTGATTAGAAGACAAGTTCAAACAGGCGAACCACTTATCCATCCTACACTCATCAACATCTCGATGCATGGTAGACCGTGCTAGCACGCCCGCGCACAACCGCACCGCACCCAAAAGCAGGAAGCCGCGTGTCAACGCATATCCCCTCGGCCCAGAACTCCAGGCTGTGAGATTTGCGCGGCAGACACTTTTGGCACGCCCGGTGGGATACTCGTCAAAAACTTATGGTGGAAACTAGGGAACAGGCAAAGCTAAAAAACAAAGTAGTCGAAATGACTTCTGAGACTCCTGAGTCCACCTCACCAATCACAATTACCGAGACCGAGCATACGGTCGGGATCTCGGCTAGCGTTCCAGTAACAATGGATCGTACGACCGAGTCCATGCAGGAACAGGCAGTAGTGGAGGAGCTGATGTCCAAGCAGTCCTACAGGATAGAAACATCCTTCATGGCAACAATGGACAGGTTCTCCTCGGAACTGCGAACGCTTTTTCAGGAGAGGATGCCGGTAGCCTCGCCCGCGACACCTCCCAGAGCCGGACAGAGAAGCCAAAAGCATGAAAGGGTCGAGCCTTGCGGCGAAAGCAGTAGCTTCGGCGCCTCTGGCCGCACCGAAGCGTCAGGTTACGGCCAGCGTTCTCTGCTGCCGACCAATAGCTGGGGGCAGTCCCAGCCCACATGGGCGAATCTTGGACCAACCCATCTGGCGAAGACAGCATGCGGCCCACTACACGCCTTACCCAAAGCGTTAAGGCGGGGTAGCCCTACGTTGTCTACGATCCAGCATCTCGGCCCAACCCATACTTTGGCCGACCAGGCACAGTCCGGCCAGAGCAACGTGACCGAACCGTTACCACAACAATGTGATCAGAAAGGCTTGGCCGCCGCGCTACCAGTACCAATATACGGTCCGGCCATTCCGACGACAACGTAGACCTATCTAGGTTCCCAGTATGATGCCATCCAACGGAACCAGGTGGTTATACCTCGATGGCCGGTGGACCAATCCTGCCTCGGTCAAACCCACGAGGTCTCTCGAAAACCACCCGGCTCGGTCACGGCGGCCGAGCCCGTTGCTCGAACGGCTCGGCAAGAATGGCCGCGAAACGATGCGCACCGAAACAGGCCGTGTCAGGGGTTTCAGTTCGAAGGAATCTGGCCCATTTTGAAAGACGTTTTAACATAGGGGGAGCTGGGGGCACCAGGTTACCCAAGGCCGTGCCTATCAAGGGAACTTAGCGATTGGCGCAATTCATCCCCTAAAGTTTTTTGGGCACGCCGCGCTTCAAAAAACTCGGCCGTGGGTACATCTCCTTATATCTTAGCCGACGGCCATGACGCTAATAAACTATTAAAGCGGGAGGTTCGTTTCCTTCAAGTTTTCGAGCAACGTGGCCGGAGGAAGAACGATTACTCGCGAATAACGCCCGGGAATTCAGAAAATCCGAAAAAGTCGAGACTTGACGTCTACAACTCGGCGCAAGTTCAAAAGAAAATGGCGCCGAGGACCTACGACAAGAAAGTCAAGAAGAAGAAAATACGAAGGAGTTTGGGTTTTATATTGGCGCTGGAGTTCAAAACACAGAAGTATGATTCTCGAAAGATAAAACGGCCTGACAGCGCACTCAGAGCACGCGAAATTATGACAGAGACATGGCGGCCGATGTTTCGATTAGTAGGGCAAAATGATGGCTCGCGCAAATTGAGAGCGCGATGACGTGTCAAAAATCTAGAGACCGTCGTTTCACTTGACGAGGCGAAACGACGCCCTGGGCAATGATGACCTGCACGACGTGCTTGAGGCATTAAATGCGCCGGCTCGCCTGCGCATTTAATACCCCAGTTGTCAATCACTCCAGGAGGAATGCTAAGGGTCCATCCCTTGGAATCCATTCGGCCCCTACCCACGCCGAGACCGAAGAATCCAGGGATGTGGGGGCAATGTTTGTGCCTAATAAATCACGGCCATGAACTGGCCGAAGGAGCCCTTTTTCTCGACCCTAGCACTTTCTCGAGAAACTGAAATGCAGCGTTTCAATAGGGTGCTTTGCCTTCCTGAAGACAAAAGAAAAATGCCAAGGCATGATCGTCTCGGCCTCGAGCGCAGGCCGAGGCCGAGGCCGAGCAAAATCGCGGCCAGAAATATTAAAGTCAGATCATCACGTGATAGAAGGGACCCATGCTTCATTTAATGAAGTAGTGCCTGTTTAATGCAGCAAACCCACTGGCCACGAATGAGCATTTAATGCGCGAGGGAAGGTGGGAAGTGACTGAAGTCAGGATTTGGTGATGAGGATCAGAGTGATTAGACGTAGACATTCTCACAAAAATTCTGACAGCTTGAGATATTAGGTCACCAGCTATCAAGGCCATAAATGCGTCTCCACGGCCAGAAGCTCAGAACCCACGATCAAGAGCGACGGCCGAGATTCACCGGGATTTATGGGTTCACAACACCATGCTTCACGATCCCAAATGTTGATTGGACTACCCACTTGCTCTAATCAGGCTCCACCATGCAGATTTTAAGCCTCGATTACTGCTCCAAGAACTCTTCCTATAAATACAAGGCTCGAGCTACATTCAAATGGTTCAAACACCAAACCAAAGCCTCCCACGGAGCAACTTATTTTTTCCTGTAATGCACTTTCAATATCTTTACTTGCTTTCCTAGGAGTAGTGTTAGACTGTAAGGAAAATTCATTCATCAATATATCATACGACCCTTGATTTTCAAGGCGCCGGAGCACCATCCCTGTTGTTCGTTCACTCACCCCATATATCATACGACCGTCGCTCCTTGAGCGACGCGCCGGAGCACCGCCCAAAACCCACCACCAACACCATCACTCAACGGCCTTGTAGTTCAGGCCGTGAACCTAACAGCCGAGACTAGTTCCTCTCTCGGCTACAATTGTTTGATTAGAAGACGAGTTCAAACAGGCGCACCACTTATCCATCCTACACTCATCAACATCTCGACGCACGGTAGACCGTGCTGGCACGCCCGCGCACAATCGCACCGCACCCAAAAGCAGGAAACCGCGTGTCAACGCATACCCCCTCAGCCCGGAACTCCAGGCCGTGAGATTTGCGCGGCAGACAGATAATCACAACAAATTCCACATACATCAAAAAATGGTAACCAAGAATCAACTTTTAGCAAGTATAAACTAAAAGCAATAATTGATTGTCTAAAAAAAAAAGACTTAGGGAAGAGACAGAGATAGTGAGACATAGAGAGGGGGAGAGTAGCTTAATCAAGTGTTGCAAGGGCTTTCAAAATTGAACTTGTACTCCATCATTACAAAGCTAGAAAATCTTCAAGAAACAAAATTATACAAATACAACCTATACTAAAATTGAACAAAAAGAGCAAAGAAAAAGAGGAAAAATAGATAGGACTATTGAAATTTATCTCTTAGTTTCTGTTGTTGCAATGGCAAATGCAAGTAGAAGTGTAATCATGGATTTATAGGTTTTTTTAAGACCAATTGAAATATGAAATAACAAAATAAGGTATTCAACATCAATTAACCTGCCCTTCGTTTAAGATAGAGATTGCATAAACTTATAAAAGCAAAACAACATGCAACAACCTATACTAATTCAGTGTATTCAAACGTAGGCATGGATTGCTTTTGGGAAAAGGACAATGTAAAGAGGGAGGAAATGAGATAGAGAGGTTACACACATGATCCAGATGCTTCATAGCAACAAAGAGTTTGGGGAAAAGCAAAAGGGAGTAAATTGGGCTTGCAAAATCGATCTCCACACAAATTTAAAAAAAACTACATTTATGACCACATCTTATGGAATTCAACTAAAAAACAATGGGAACAAACAATATTGAACACTTATTAGTAAGCAATAACACTAAACAATGAAAGATGAGACTTTGTCAATCAAAGAGGAAAGAAATTGAAAATTAAATAATGAAGAAAGAATCTAAAATAGAAGACAGTCCACATCTGCTGCAATTAAAGGATGACAGAATCATCCTAGAGATTATTCATGGGACGTTTCTTAGTGGTCATCTAGAGTCTGCTTCAGGAAACATTCCCACAGTAAGCTATGTAAAATCTTAAACCTCTCACATTCTACAGGTTAGACAAATTCCACTCTTGCATATCAAGAAAATTTTCACTATCTTTACAAAAACTTAAATTTGACAATATCCAACAACAAAGAGCATACAATCAATAGATGAGTGCACTTACAACCCCTCGTATAGAGATAGAAGGGGGGGGGGGGGAGAGAGAGAGAGAGAGAGAGAGAGAGAGGCATATGGGTAGTAATATCCTTGTTGAGCTAAAGCAATTTTGATAGAACATACCAATGTTTGGGCAGCTGGGACATTGGTACAACACATCTAGTACGATCAGACTAATGAGACTTGATTTAGTTTCTTGTTTTATTTGTATTTATTTAATAGATTTACCGTATATATTTCTTGTCTCTCAAGGACTTGATTCTTGCCTAGAATAGGAAATCCTTTGTGTAGACACCAAGCAAAGCATTGTATATAATTATCACACAATTGTTTAATGAAAATTATCAAGAATATTCAAAACCTTTCATGTATCAAGAGCCTAAGACTCATAGTCCTTGATCCTCAATTTTCTTGTTCCCTATTTTATTTGGCACCCATGGCTTCTCCCTCTTCTATCAATTTTCCCAGCATTCATCATGTTATCTCCATTCGTCTCGAGCATGATAATTATCCGACGTGGCTTGCTCAAATTGTTCCTGTCCTTCGCAGCCGCTGCTTGCTCGACTTTGTTGATGGCACTTCTCTGTGTCCTTCTCCAACCATCCCCGACCCCAAAGCTAAGGCCAATGAATCTGCTTCTCCGTCTCTCATCCCCAACCCAGAGTATGATGATTGGGTCCAGAAAGATCAAGTTGTTCTCTCTCTCATCAATGGTTCTCTTCACCATAAAGTTCTCACCACTGTAGCTTCCAAGACGACTGCCCGTGACACTATGGCGGCTCTTGAAAATCGTTTTGCTTCTCCGAATCAAATAGTCTTCTTCAACTTCGCAGTGACTTGCTTCGCACAACCCGTGGTGATTCTTCCATCATTGATTTCCTTGATCGTATTAACTCAATTGCCTATAACTTGGCTCTGGTAGGTGCTTCAGTTGCTGACTTTGATCTCCTTGTTGTGGTTATGAACAACGTTAGTCCTCTTTATGAAAAAACTGTTGCCTCTGCTCAAGCTCGTAAGAAACCCATTAGTATGCTTGATCTTGAGGCTTTCCTCTTGTCTATAGAATGTCGCCTGCAATCCTCTTCTTCTTTAGTCATCTCTTTTGATGCGACAACTTTGGTAGCTTCCTATGGTGGTCGTAGCGGCCGCGGTTTTGGCGATTGCAGTGGGTTTGCTGGTCGTGGTCTGGATTGTCGCAGCTCATTTTCTCCCTCACGACCTAGTTTCTCTTTTGGTCGTGGTTCCCCTGGCGCTTCCTATGGCGCCTCTCGTCCTGCCTCACATCAACAACTTTTGGAAGCACTTTTGGGCTGGGTGTTCTTGGCCCACCTCCTTCTGGCTCTACTACTTCCTCTTTTGGGCTTCCTTCTGCCCATAGGCCTCTTCAATGTTTCAATTGTCATGGTTTTGGCCACATCGCAGCTGTTTGTCCCTCCAAGATGTCTTTTGTGCCTCCTCCTCTGTCCCGTCTTCAAGGCATGACTACTCAATATCCTTCGCATAGTGGCCATCAACAGCGGGTTGCTAATACCAGTGTGAACACTCATATTATCAACGACTTGAGCCACTTATCCCTTGCTAGAGAGTATCATGGTTCTGACAATGTTGGAGGTGTACTTGGTGGAACATGTTTGCCTATTAGAAATATTGGTCACTCTTGTTTCTCCCACCTTAATTCTTCTTTTCATCTTATGATGTTCTACACTGTCCCGATGCCTTTCTTCCTCTCTTATCTATTCATAAATTTGCTATTGACAACGATTGTTCTTCACTTTTTTTCCTGATTGTTATTTTATCCAAGATTTGGCGATGGGGAAGACACTTTTCTCTGGTAAGAGTAGCAATAGCCTATATCCCTTTTCGTTTACACCTAATGAGTCTTGTCAAGTTTTGCCTAATTGTGTTGCTTTACTAGGTGTCTGTGTTGACTGCTACGTGTGGCACTCTCGCCTTGGTCATCCTGCATTGTCTAGTTTGCAATTTTTGTTATCTAATAATAAACTACCATCTTCTTGGTCTCGGTCTAGTTGTTTTTGTCAATCATGTCCGTTGGGTATAGTGCTGTTTTCAATTCGGTTACCGCACCGATCTATGGCAATCGTCTACCGATCAACACCTATCGGAATGGCCGAAATGACAACTGTGACCGGTTCCGCAGGTTGTAGTTTATTGAATTGCGATTGAACTGCATCCTCGGTCGGTTCGGTTTGGTTGTAGGCTTACCGTGAAGCCCTTTGTTTTTTTTTTTTTTTTTTTTTGAGTTACTCCCAATTTTCAAGCCTTGTTTTGAAGATTTTGCCCAATTTTTAGAAGCATTTTGAGGCCATTTGGTTCAAGCCTTTGTTTATATAAGTTTTAGGCCACCTAACTTTTGTCATTCAAAAATTTTTATTATCATGCATCATCATATCATTAAATTATGATACATAACAAGTAAAACTTAATAAAAAGTTACAACCCAAATAGAAAATGAGGGCCAATGAAAACTTATTTAAAATTAAATTACAACCCAAATATAAAATGAAGTGCAATGAGAATATTTAAAATTACAACCCGAATATGAAATGTGCAATGAAAACTTAAATTATTACAACAAAGAATAGGTAATGATGATGTGGAAGCAAATCGAGGAGGTAGTGTTGTTGTGGAAGTTTGAGTACCGGCCACATCTAGTAAAAAAAAAAGTAAAACAAAATAATAAATTATGTTAAAAAAACAAACATGAATGTTAAAAAAAAGAAGATAGAAACATAATTTATTTAAACAAAATAGTAGATTATGTCTTACTTGCTTCAAGTACTTCAAATTCTTTATAGAATGCAATCACTTCATCCGTTGGTTCCTTGTAGAAGCAAAATTCATCCGCCCTAAGCCAATCACTAGTACACACTAATGCCTCTACCATTTTAGGTGTCAATGAACTTCTAAAATGATCCACAATCCTTTTGCCTAGGCAAAAGGCATTCTCATTAGCAACGGTTGAGCTTGGGATTGCAAAGATATCCTTGACAATCTTTGAAAGGATTGGATATCTACCCTCATTGCCTTTCCACCAATTCAAGAGTTTGAAGCATTTGGTAAAAGGGCTTTCAAAAGGGTCAGTCAAGTATTTATCCACTTCATTGGATATTTCCACAAGTTGTTTCTCCTTCCTTTGTTGCACAAGTTGATGAAACATTTTGGTTTGAACATCATCATAGCCTTCAAGATCATTTCCAACATTCTCATCTTCACCTTCATTCATTAGTTGGCTCACTAAGCCATCCACCCCTCTATACTCAATATACAAATTGAACAAGTATGTTCTCACTTCACATACAACCTCATCTATCTTATTTTCTTTGGCCTTGAGATTTTGGAAGCTTATCTTAAGCATTTGAAGTTTAAATCTTGGGTCTAACACTAATGCTACAAAAATCATCTTGTTCACACTTTCAAAACTCCCCCAATACTTGTCAAACTTCTTCTTCATTGATGAAGCCACCCTTTGCAAGACCGGATCTCTAGGATCATTCATTTTGAGTTTAATCTTAACTTGTAAACTAACCAATTCATGGAAAATTATATTGGATGTAATCGTTTTGGTTGCACTTTGTTTCAAGGTTGTGTCATGGAATTTCTTAAGAAAGTGAACAAATGAGATTGACTTCTCTCAATCTTCATTACTCGGAGGACCCACTCTCTTCATCCCATCCTTCTCTACCTCCTCAAAGTAAGCTTGAAAAGCTACATTTTCCGCCGCCATCCTATTGAACACTATCTTGTACTTGAATGCACAATCAAGCATTTTATAAGTTGAATTCCACCTTGTAACTACATCCATCCTCATCTCCAAGGCATGGTCCCTAAAAGAATCCAACCTTGATGGGAATGAGTGAATATATTTTACACAATTCCTTATCCTCTCAATTGAGATAAGAAGCTTCTTCAACCCATCCTTAACAATCAAGTTAAGGATATGACATGCACACCTCAAGTGCAAATACTTCCCATCAAGCAAAAGGTTATTGAAATCTTTCATCCTATTTTCCACATATACAACCGTCCCATCATTTGCCGAAGCATTGTCAACTGTAATGCTAAACAATTTTTCAATTCTCCAAGCATTCAAGCATGCACATAAAGTCTTGCCTATGTCAACACCCTTATGACTAGTGATCTTTGTGAAATTGATGATCCTTTTATGCAAATTCCACTCACTATCCATGAAATGAGCTGTGACTACCATGTAGTTGATGTTTTGGATCGAAGTCCAAGTATCGGTTGTGATACTTACCCTGTGATTACCTATCACACTCATTATCTTGGATTTCTCAACTAAGAACAAATCCCATACTCCAGCGTCTATCTTTTGTCTATTAGGGATCTTGAACTTAAGGTTTAACTCATACACAAAGTCCTTAAACCCGTCACCCTCAACATGCCTAAAAGGGATCTCATCCCTTATGACATACCTTACACATTTGGATTCACACCTTTGTTGATTAAAGGTGTGGGGAACCAATTGAGCTTGACCGCCCATGGTCGCATTTGTCAAGATCGATTGAGTCTTATCTCCACTATCAAAAAGAGGAGAGAGCTTGCATAACTTCTCTAGGTTATTTCTTATACCGGTTGTCCCATTTTTCCTAGAATCACTCGGCATCTCTAATTTGCAATAGTTGCAAACTGCAAGTACTCTTTCCATCCCATTATCATCTTTCTTGTGGACTTTCTTGCAGTGTTGCCACACCACAGATTTTGGGGATTTCCTCTTCCCTCCCACATTACCCGAATCTACTTGTGATTGGGTTTCGGTTTCTGTTTGGGATTGGGGTTCTATTGGGGTTGACTGGAAGGTGAACTTCCTGAGGCATTAGTGTTGGATTGGCTAGACTCCATCATATCCTAAAAACAAAAGACACCATAACCAAAAACAATCACACACAACCTAACCAACCAGCAGACTACACACACAAAACACAATAAAAACCTAACCAACCAGCAGCTACAAAAACAGAAAAACACACCAACATATTTATAAAAACCTAACCATCCAGCATCTACAAATTATATGCTTTCAAATTCAATTCCAACCAGTAGCTACATGTGTTTAACTAATGCTAAACACAACAACAAAGAAAAATAGAAACAAATGCTTTCAAATCCAAACAAAAACAGATGCATTCAATTTCAAATTGAGCTTCCATTGTGATTTTTATTTATACCTCAAATTAAGCTTCCAAACAAAATCAACAACAGCTCACAGCAACTCAAAAAGCCGCAGCAGCAGCATGCAACAGCAGCGGGTCTCTGTCCACAATTAACAAAATGGTAATTTAAAAAAACCTTAATACAAAAACCCTAAAAACTCTAACATAAACCCTAATCATCGAAACCCCCAATTAACAGAAACCCCTAATCGAAAGCCCCAATTCATCCTAAACAAACCCTAAAGAAAACCTTATTTGATTTCATCCTAAACAAAGTAACAAACCCTATTCAATAGAAACCTAAAGAGAGTAGAGATAAAGGAGAAAGAGAGAGAAGAGAGAAAAGAGAAGAGAAAAAGAGAAAAAGAGAGACAGAGAGACAAAGAGAAGAGAAGCTATTCTTTCTTACCGGATCGAAGGAGAGGAGAGAAGAGAACGAGAGGAGGTGAAGAACTCATCGATAAGGAGGCGAAGATGTCGCTGGATAGGAGAAGAGGAGAGAATGAGAGAAGGAGAGAGAGTTCGATGGGTATGGCGAAAATGAGATGAGATCGATGATTTCGACGGAATTTCTTAAATTTTTGGGTGATTCAGTGCAGCCGGCTCTATTGTAAACCCATAGAACTCTCCATTACACCCAATAAAATGCTGACAAATGTAATTAAAACAATACTTAATAAATAATATATATATATATATATATCAGTTTGATCGGTAACCGACTGTTTAGGGAAATGGAATATCGCTTCTATGTCCGAGACTCTTCGGCTCAGTTCTGAATATTGGACCACCGTTGACTTTCTAGTCAACGCGATTTATCGCCTGGAAAAATTGGTCAGGAATTGCCGGTTTTCTGTTTTTTAAGTAGAATTGCGCAGGCCTAGTTGAGTAAAAGTGTTAAATTACCCTTTAGTCCTTTTTTTGTCTCTTCTTCTTCGCTGGAACTTATTCACTTTGATGTATGGAGTTCTTCAAATAAATCTATTTCTGTTTGCTGCGCAAATCTCACGGCCTGGGGTTCCGGGCCGAGGGGATGTGCGTTAACACGTGGCTTCCTGCTTTTGGATGCGGTGCGGTTGTGTGCGGGCGTGCCAGCACGGTCTACCGTGCATCGAGATGGTGATGTGGATGAAAAATGGTTAAGTGGTGCGCCTGTTTGGGTTCGACTCCTAATCAAACGATTGTGGCCGAGAGAGGAACTGATCTCGGCCGTCAGGTTCACGGCCTGAGCTACAAGGCCGTTTAATGGTGGTGAAAATGGTGGGTTTTGGGCGGTGCTCTGGCGTGCTGCTCAATGAGCGACAGTCGTATGATATATGGGGTGAATGAATGGGAAACAGAGATGGTGCTCCGGCGCCTTGAAAATCAAGGGTCGTATGATATATTGATGAATGGATTTTCCTTACAATCTAATGCTACTCCTAGGAAAGCAAGTAAAGATATTGAAAATGCATTACAGGAAAATATAATTTGCTCCGTGGGAGGCTTTTGTTTGGTGTTTGAACCCCTTGAATGTAGCTTGAGCCTTGTATTTATAGGAAGAGTTCTTGGGGGAGTAATCGAGGCTGAAAATCTACATTGTGGAGCCTGATTAGAGCAAGTGGGTAGTCCAATCGACATTTGGGATCGTGAAGCATGGTGGTGTGACCCCATAAATCCTGGTGAATCTCGGCCGCCGCCCCAATTGTGGGTTCTGCGCTTCTGGCCGTGGAGACGCATTTATTGTTCTGATAGTTGGTGACCTAATCTCTCAAGCTGCAAGAATTCTTGTGAGAATGTCTGCGTCTAATCACTCTGATTCCTATCACCAAATCCTGACTTCAATCACTTCCCACCTTCCCTCGTGCATTAAATGCTTATTCGTGGCCAGTGGGTTTGCTGCAATAAACAGAGGCATTGCTTCATTAAATGAAGCGTGGGACCTTGCTGCCACTTGATGATTCGACGTTAGTACCTTTGGCTGTGATTTTGTTCGACTTCGGCCTCGTCCTATAATCAAGGCCGAGATGATCATGCCTTCGCAACTTTTCCTTTGCTTTTTAGGAAGGCCAAACATCTTGGCGAAATGTCACGTTTTAGTTTCACGAGCAAGTGTTAGGGCTGAGAAAAAGGGGCCCCTTCGGTCAGTTCATGGCCGTGATTTATTAGGCACAAACAATTTCTGGTTTTAATTAGTACGTTTTATTTGTTGATGATTTTTCTTGTTATTATTGGATTTTTCTAATGAAATTGAAATTAGAAGTTTTCTCTCACTTCGTCAAATTTAAGGCTTTGGTTGAAAATCTGTTTTCCACTACGATTAAGGCATTTCAATTCGATGGGGGTAGGGAATACACTAGTCATCAATTTAAGGATTTTTTTTATCTCATCATGGCATTCATCATCTTCTTTCTTGTCCATATCATCCTAAGCAAAATGGTATTGGGGCGAGGCCATGCATTCATCATCTTCTTTCTTGTCCATATCATACTCAATATACGAACGTAAGCATTGTCACATTGTTGACCCCATGCCTCTATGCCTCCTTCCTATTGGGGCGAGGCCATGCACACCGTTGTTTATTTAATTAACCGTCTTCCTTCTAAGTTGCTTTAGCACAAATCACCCTATGAATTATTGTTTTACAAAGAACCAAATTATTCGTTTTTAAAAACTTTTGGGTTAGCATGTTTTTCTTATTTACGGCCATATAATAATAAAAAATTACAATTTCGGTCTTCCAAATGTGTGTTTCTTGGTTATTGTTTGAACCATCAAGGTTATCGATGCTTGGATCTTGTTTCTAATCGTGTTTTTTTTTATTGCGTCGCGTGTTATTTGATGAATTTTCTTTTCCGTTTAACAAGGCCCATGCTACTCCTGCTCCAGACCATTCTCTGTCGTTGAACCTGCCTATCATCCTCTCTGGCCCAAGTTTGTCTTTATGCAGCCCATGCCTTCCAGCGTCGCAGGCTATGCCTAGTCCCCCTTCTCCAGCAGCTGACCCTCCCGCCTCCACAGAAACTCTTACTTCCAGCCCCATATCGTCCATCTTTGCTATCTCCCATGCCGCATCTGCTCCTGCGCCCACCTCTCCCGCTGTGCCCACTGATCCCTCAGGCCCTTCTCACTCGCTGGTTAGTCCCCTTGTGCCTTCAGCTTCTCCATTCTCTCAAACCTGCAATAGGAACCCCAACCGCAAACTTTTCTTCTTGCATCCTACTCCTGTTTCATCTGGTACATCTTCTCCTCCTATTTCTAATACATCTCTGGTAAGTGATTCCCCTGCTTATTCGATGGTTACTCATGCTCAAATCGGTATCCGTAAACCCAACCCTAAATATGCTAATCATGCGTTGGTTTTATCTTCTGGTAATTTTGAGCCTACCTCTTTTTCAAAGGCTAATAAGCATCAGGAATGGCGTCTTGCTATGCCGATGTGTTTAATGCCTTTCTTCGTGCCGGGACTTGGAATTTGGTCCCTTGTACTACCATTATGAATGTGCTGTCAAACAAGTGAGTTTTTGGTGTCAAGAGGAATTCTGATGGCTCTATTCAGCGTTACAAGGCTCGCTTAGTGGCCAATGGTTTTCATCAATAGTCGGGCTTAGACTGTGGTGAAACTTTTAGTCCAGTTGTTATATCATTCTACTATTCGTCTTATCTTGGTTCTCTCTGTGTAGTTTGGTTAGATCGTTCGTCAATTGGATGTTCAAAATGCCCTTTTGCATGGTTCCCTAGATGAAGAGTTTTATATCCGTCAGCCCGTTGGGTTTGTGGATCCCGCCTATCTTGATCATGTCTGTTGTTTATGTCGCTCTATTTATGGTCTCAAGCAGGCTCCTCGTGCTTGATTTTAGTGTTTCTCTTCTCATTTTCCTCAGTTGGGATTCATTGCCTCTAAGTCTGATTCTTCCCTCTTCATCTACATTCATGGTTCTGTTCGCATCTATTTGTTGATTTACGTCGATGATATTCTTGTCACTGGCTCCAATCCCGCTCTCATCACCACACTTATTTCTGATTTGGGTCGTCAATTTTCTATGAAGGATCTTGGGCCCGCTCATTATTTTTTGGGCATGGAACTTGCTCTTACTTCGTCCAGTCTATCTCTTACTCAGACCAAATATGTTGTGGATCTCCTCAAGCGTGTTAACATGCACAAAGCCAAACCCATGCCTACCTCGGCTGTGGGTGGCCGTCGTCTTAGCCTCTCTGATGGCGATCCTCTCTCTGATCCTATTGAGTACCGTAATATTGTTGGTGTTCTTCAGTACTTAACTCGCCCGGACATTGCCTTTGCTATTAATCAAGTTTGTTAGTTTATGCACCGACCCACTACTATTCATTGGCTCGTTGTTAAGCGCATTCTTCGTTATCTCAATGGCATACTTACACATGGGTTACTCTATTCGCCCAACACCCTTCATCTCAGTGCCTATTATGATACCACTGGTGGCTATTGCATTTATTTGGGTACTAACTTAATCTCTTGGAGCTCCAAAAAGCAACTCGGTGTCCCCTGCTCTAGTACTAAGTCGGAGTATCGTCAGCTTGCCTACACTGCCACCACTATGTCTTGGTTACGGGCTTTGTTTCTTGATCTTCATCTTCCAGTTCCTTGCCCTAAGCTTTGGTGTGACAATATTAGTGCTCTCTCTCTTGCCTCTAATATGGTGTTTCACTCTCGCACTTGCCATGTTGAGGTTGATTATCATTTTGTTCGTGAAAAGGTGGTGCGCAATGAGTTGCTTGTTGGTTATTGCTCTACCGTTGATTAGATTGCTGATATCTTCACTAAGGGTCAATCTCCTGCTCGGTTTTCTTTCCTTTAGTCCAAGCTACCTGTGCTCCCCCACCCCGTCAGCTTGTGGGGTTGTAATGAGACGTGATTTAGTTTCATGTTTTATTTGTATTTATTTCATAGATTTACTGTATATATTCCTTGTCTCTCAAGGACTTGATTCTTGCTTAGAATAGGAAATCCTTTGTGTAGACACCAAACAAAGCATTGTATATAATTATCACACGATTGTTCAATGAAAATTATCGAGAATATTCAAAACCTTTCACAGCCTCAAACTTCATGCTACCAACGTCAGAACCAGCACACTACCAGAAAAATACACTTAGTTAACACTAAAGAGCTCTTTGTTGACGGATTTTAGCTGTCTAAAACAATATAAGTAACTTGAAGAAAATTTAAAAATAAAAAAGCGTCATGGACAATTAAAAATAAATAACATAAAAAATTAAATTGAAATTTAACATCAACTAAATAGAACAATTGGATACAAATATTCATACTTACAAATGTAATAATTTCTTAACTATCTACACAAATGATACTAAAAGTACTTTGAAAATTACATTCAAAACATAACATACTGAAAATCAACAAGTTAATTGTCACAACAGATTCCACAAAATTCAAAAAATAGTAACCAAGAATTAATATTTAGCAAGTAAAAACTAAAAGCAAAAATTGATTCTTAAAAAAAGGAGATAGAGAGAGGAAAAACTGAGACCTAATAACTAAGCAAATCCAAAAATTACAATATCCAGAAGCAAGAACCAAATATGATAAATATACATATAACTCACATTTTTTCAAATGCTTAGTCCAATTACAAATGAAAAAAACTAAAACGTGCAAAAAACAAATTCACTACCCTACATTGAAACCTATAAATCAAAATAGAAAGAAAAATAAATAAAATAAAAATCGGAATGATAAACACTACCTATTACAGAGGTCTGACGGAATCGAATGTACTCTCGTCTTGGATTTCATTAGGTCCTCCATGGTTGTTCTTATAACTTGGTTCATACTGAATGAAAAATGCAATGCCATTCCAGCAAAAGAAACAAAAGTGGTAAATGTGGGAACCGAATTCAATCAGAACCCTAGGTCAAATAATTCCTCCCATTTGGGGATTATTTGACCTAATTGGGAATTATTTAACCTAATTGGGAGTTACTCAATTTAATTGGGGATTACCCAATTAAATTAAATGTTACCTAATTAGGTTGAGAATTGATTTGATTCCTACCACAATTCCCAATTAATTGGGAGTTACCTGAATTAATTGGGAGGTTATTTGATTCAGATTGGGTGTATTTGATTCTTGCCTTAATTAATCAAATCCCTAAATACACCAACCTCACCAACCTCGTCGAGGCCCCCTACAAATATTTGGCTATGCACAAGGATTGAGGTATGTCAGAATTACTACTAAAACTCTGTAGAGATCTTCCCCTCACAAACCCTAGCCACCTCCTCTCTCTCTCTCTCTCTCTTTTACATAAGGCTCTGGCCGCCCGGTTTACACCATAAACATATCTCTGTACCCTATTAGCTATTGTTTTCTATACGATTCAATTGAACTAATTTAGGCATCGGAGGGCCTTTGGCCAACACCCCCCGGGTGTGGTCCTCTTATTTGTTCTATTTTGTAGGGAGAAAGAGGCGGGGAAGAAGAAAGGGGAATCTTTCGAATCGAATATTCTCGTGGGGAAATTTGCTCCAACAGTAAACAATAGAAATTTAAATTGGTAAGAGAACCTAACTAAAAAATGCATGCAATAAAGAACTTTATCAAAAAAAAAAAAAGAAAAAAAAAAGAGGGGATAGAGGAGAGACCGAGAGAGAGAGAGAGATCAGCCTAGATAATACTTAGAATTGATAGAAGTGTGGTGCACATAAATTACCATTGGGTTCACTCAGTGTAAGAGCCCCCACATGTGATAAGACTTAAATTAAGGTCATTGATAGCATGTTCTGCCATGCAGATATTGTACTGACCTCTACCAGCTTCTTCTATTTAACCTCCATGCACATATTGTACTGACCGAATCCATGCAGATGAGGGCAGCGCAGCTAATATCCTGTAGTTGGCAGTCATCCAACAATGGGCTTGGAAGCAAAGATCAACAAATCAGCCAGATAGCTGAACGGCTTTAATGGTGCAACAACAGTTATCGTGGGCACTATAGACCTCGACGTCTACTCCCCACCGGTAATCAGCTCGCAAACATTCATGGTCATTAATGAGGTCTCACCCTACAACGGCATTCTGGGTAGACCATGGATCGGCAAGATCAACGCCATCACCTCTACCACACATAAGAAAATCCGCTACCTAATCCCTGGAGGCGGTGTCGGTCAAATCAACAGCGATCAAGCAATGGCGAGGAAATGCTTGGCCCAAGGGCTGAAGAAAAGCAAGCAAACGCAATTCTTCCCTGTAAGTCAGGCAGATCTGAAGGAAGATGAACAACCGAATCTCGCTCCCTTATAGCAATCAAAGCGTCAGGACCAAGATAGGGAAATCTGTCCAGAGGTCTCTCCGGAAGAAGGATGGAAACCCGAAGAGGACGTCGAGCTAATACCCTTGGATCCTGACTAGCCAAACATGGACTCGCGCTTAAGCTTAGACGAGAAGGTGGAGTTGACCACCTTCCTCCAAAACAACAAAGACATGTTCGCGTGGTCGCCATCAGACGTGCCTAGCATCGACCTGAACATCATCTGCCATCGAATCCACGTCAACCCTGCCAGTAAGACAGTGGCACAGAAAAGACGCAACTTCGCTCCCGAGCAGGTCGCTATTATCGAAGCCGGGATTGACAAACTCCTAGCTGCCGGCTTCATCGAAGAGGTCTCCTACTTGGAGTGGCTGACAAATGTTGCTCTGGTGGCGAAACAAGAAAAGGGAAAATGGAGAGTCTGTGTCGATTACACCTGTCTGCAGCGCAAATCTCATGGCCTGGAGTTCCGGGCCGAGGGGATGTGCGTTAACACGGGTTTTCCTGCTTTTGGGTGCGGTGCGGTTGTGCGTGGGCGTGCCAGCACGGTCTATCGTGCGTCGATGTGTTGATGAGTGTTGGATGGATAAGTGGTGCGCCTGTTTGATCTGTCTTCCTAGTCAAACGATTGTAGCCGAGAGAGGAACTGGTCTCGGCTGTTAGGTTCACGGCCTGAACTACAAGGCCGTTGAGTGATGGTGTTGGTGGTGGGTTTTGGGCGGTGCTCCGGCGCGCTGCTCAGGGAGCGACGGTCGTGTGATATATGGGGTGAGTGAACGAACAACAAGGATGGTGCTCCGGCGCCTTGAAAATCAAGGGTCGTATGATATATTGATGAATGGATTTTCCTTACAATCTACCACTACTCCTAGGAAAGCAAGTAAAGATATTGAAAGTGCATTACAGGAAAAAATAAGTTGCTCCGTGGGAGGCTTTGTTTTGGTGTTGAACCTTTTGAATGTAGCTCGAGTCTTGTATTTATAGGAAGAGTCCCTGGATGAGTAATTGAGGCTGAAATTACACATAGTGGAGTCTAATTAGCGCAAGTGGGTGTCCAATCGACATTTGGGATCGTGAAGTATGGTGGTGTGACCCCAGAAATCCCGGTGAATCTCGGCCGCCGCTCTTGATCGTGGGTTCTGAGCTTCTGGCCGTGGAGACGCATTTATGGCCTGGATAGCTGGTGAACCAATATCTCAGGCTGTCAGAATTCTTGTGAGAATGTCCACGTCTAATCACTCTGATCCTCATCACCAAATCCTGACTTCAATCACTTCCCACCTTCCCTCATGCATTAAATGCTTCTTTGTGGCCAATGGGTTTGCTGCATTAAACAGGCACTACTTCATTAAATGAAGCCTGGGACCCTGCTGTCACGTGATGATTTGCTTTTAATGCCTTGGCCGCAATTTTGTTCGGCCTCGGCCTCGGCCTACGCTTGAGGCCGAGATGATCATGCCTTAGCATTTCTTCTTTTATTTTTAGGAAGGCGAAATACCCTGGCGAAATGCTGCGTTTCAGCTTCTGCGAACAAGTGCCAGGGCCGAGAGAAGAGGTTCCTTCGGCCAGCTTATGGCCGTGATTTATCAAGCACAAAAAACACCGATCTCAACAAAGCATGCCCTAAAGACAACTTCCCATTGCCGAGAATCGACCAACTCGTGAATTCCACTTCTGGCAATCAGCTGCTCAGCTTCATGGACGCCTACTCTGGCTATAACCAAATCCTGATGCACGAGGATGACAAGGTGAAAACTTCTTTCATCATCAAGAGAGCGACCTACTGCTACAAGGCCAATTCCCTTTGGGCTGAAGAACACCGGCAAAACTATGGAAGTCTACGTGGACGACATGCTGGTCAAGGCCCCAAACGTGCAAATCACATCAAAAACCTCACCGAGGCATTTAGATTGCTCCGCTAGTATCGCAAGAAGTTGAATCTAAGTAAATGCACGTTGGGTGTATCGTCCGTCCGATTCCTGGGATACCTAGTCACGCAACAAGGTACCGAGGCACACCCACTCCAAATCAAAGCCATTCTTGAGATGAAGTCACCTTCAACAGTGAAGGAAATACAAAATCTGACGGGCAGAGCAGCGGCCCTCAACCGATTCCTCTCAAGATCTACCGACAAGTGCAGACCATTCTTCAAAGCTTTGAAGAAAGGACAAAGAGACAAATGGGATGAGGAGTGCGAAGTAGCTTTCTAGAGTCTAAAGACTTACCTCACTTCACCTCCCCTACTCCCAAAGCCAGTTCTTGGTGAAGACTTGTTCGCGTACTTGGCAGTGTCCCACTCGGCCGTCAGCTCAGCTCTCATCCGAGAAGAACTGGGGGCCCAACATCCGATATTCTACACGTCAGAAGCTCTCCTCGATGCAGAGACTTGCTACTCGAAATTGGAGAAGCTCATTTTGGCTCTTGTAATTTCTGCGAGAAAGCTGCGACCCTACTACCAAGCTCACCAGATAATTGTCATGACATAATTTCCTTTGAGATCGATCCTTCACAGCCTCGACGCAACTCATGAAATGGGCTATCGAACTCAGTCAATACGACTTCCTCTATCGGCCAAAGACTGCTATAAAAGCTTAGGCTTTAGCAGATTTTGTTGTTGAGTTTACTCTGATAGCTGAAGAAGAGAAGTTGGTCACGAAAAGCAAGGAAAAAGACGACGATACCTCCCCCATCGATTCAAACCTACCTAACGACATGTGGCAGTTGCATGTAGACAGAGCGTGTGTAAGTGCGAGGTCGTACCCATAGGGAGTGCGTGAAAAAGATGGAAAACAAACCCAACCCAAGTTAATTCAAAGTTGAAAAAGAAAAGGAAATAAAGGCTAAGCCACCAACCATCAGACCAGGGCATTAAATGCTCCTCCAAGGCCCGAGACGCAGAGCCCACCATCAGAGCGGCGGCCGGGGTCTATAAGGGTCACACCACCATGCTTCACATTCCCAAATGTCGATTCGACTACCCACTAGCTCTAGTCAACCTCACCATGCAGATTTTCAGCCTCTTTGTCTTCTCAAGAACTTCCCTATAAATACCAGGCTCCAACTACGTTTGAAGGATTCAACACCAAACACAAGTCTCCCACGGAGCAGATTATATTTTCCTGTCATTTACTTCTTGTAATGCCATCTCAATACTTTTACTTGCTTTCTTAGGAGTAGTGGCAGTTTGTAGGAAAGTCCATCTCATATATCATACGACCTTTGCCACCCAGCGACGCGCCAGAGCAACACCTGAAAACCACCATCAGCACCGCCATTAATGGCCTTGTAGCTCAGGCCGCGAACCTGACGGCCGAGATCAGTTCCTCTCTCGGCCACAATCGTTTGATTGGAAGTCGGACTCAAATAGGCGCATCACTCATCTATCCGTCCAATCAACTCATCCTCAAACGCACGGTAAACCGTGTTGGCACACCCGCATCCAACCACACCATACCAAAGAAGGACGACCTGTGTTGACGCAGATCCACTCGGCCCGGATCACCAGGCCGTGAGATTCGCGAACGCCAACACTTTTTGGCACGCCCAGTGGGACCCTTGTAATATCAGAAGCCTTATGGTGGAAACTAGGTCACAAGCAAAGCTCAAAAACAAGAGAATCGAGACGACTTCGGAGCTCTAGAGTTAACTCTAGAGTCTCGGTTAGCGTTCCGATAGCGACGGCCCTTGCGGCCGAAGCCATGCAAAAGCAATCGCAGATGGAAGAGTTGATGGCTAGGCAGACCTACAGGATAGAGACCTCCTTTATGGCCGCGATGGATAGAATTTCATCGAATTTGCGAACCCTCGACTCCCCTCGGAGCTGGACAGAGAAGTCAGGAGCGCGAGAGGGCCGAGCCCTATGGTGAAGGCAGCAGCCTCAGCGTTGTTGGCCGCATACCGGCGTCAAGCTATGGTCAGCATTCTCAGCCGTCGATGAATAGTTGGGGGCAGTCCCAACAAACGTGGGCAAATCTCGGCCTGACCTACCTGGCAGAGACGCCGCACGACCACAACCAGACAGCTGTGTTGTTAGGACAGAGTAGCCCCACGCACTCCATTGCCCAACAACTCGGCCATGTCCATACCTTGGCTGCCCAAACGCAACCCGACCCAAGCAACGCGACATCATTACAGCAATACGGCCAGAATGGTTTGGCCATTGTGCAACCGTTACAGGCACCGATATTTCCGGTGGGCTCCCAGCTTCAGTGCAGTTCGGTCGTCTCGACGGCAACACAGACGTACTTAGGTTCCCACTACCAGAGTGGTCCAAACCGACAACAAGTGCAGTTCAGCTCAGTCACCACAGTCGAGCCCATCGTTCAAATGGCCCAACAGATAAGGCCACAGAACGATGCACAATAGGTCCTGCAGCCGTTTGCGGCCCAACCAGAGCCACCTCCTCAGTGGCTTTGAGTCGAGGACGTTCGACGAATGATCGAGGACGGCCTGGCTCAAAGACGGCCGGAGGCACAGAGGTATACTAAGCCGTACCCACCGGAGATCGACCGGACTCCCCTTCCCCGGAACTATCGACTGCCAGAATTCATGTTGTTCTCCAGGGACGGACAGACCTCATCTATCGAACACATAGGCTGTTTTACGGCCCAGTGTGGAGAGGCCGACTCGGATGCCCAAAAGCTCTGACTATTTGTTCACTCCCTGACCGGTGCGGCGTTCTCATGGTTTATAAATCTTCCACCGAATTCGGTGAGGGACTGGGCTGACATGGAGAGGATATTCCATGAACACTTCTACCAGACCAACTGAGAGATAACGGTCGTCGAACTAGCAAGAATGAGCCAAGCGTTAGACGAGTCGCCTCGCGATTACCTGCAGCGGTTCAAGACATGCAGGAATTGGTGCCAAACTAACCTTCCGGAGAGGGAATTCGTCAAGATAGCTGAAGAAGGGGAGTATCGGAAAAAGTTCCAGGGGATCGAATTCCGGGACATGCATGACCTGATCAGCAAGGTGGAAAAATACGCATCCTTGTCGAAAGAAGAAATGCAGAAGAAAACGGCCTCAAAAGGGACGTATTACAAGAACCCCATCGTCGGCTATGCCGAGGCAGCCGGCCCAGTCGAGGCCGAGGACGGCGAGATTGAATTAAGCTCGACCGAAGTCAGCATAGACAAACCGTTCGTCTGCAAGGAACTTGTCAAGGCCGACAACAGCCGAACGAAGATTCCCGACGCCAAGTTTGCGGCCCGAGAAACGAAGGCCTACACTTTCGATTTGACAAAAGCCGAGGCCATCTTTGATCTATTATTAACCGACAAAAAGGTTAAACTATCCTTTGGTCATAAAATTCCAAAGACCGAGGAGTTCAAAGGGAAGACGTTTTGCAAGAACCACAGCTCCTGGTCACACAGCACTAACAACTGTATCGTCCTACGGGACGTTATGCAGAAACTAATAGACGAGAAGAAACTCCAGTTCTCAGAGAAGGCTGCCATGAAGGTTGATGCCGAGTCGTTCCTCCACCGGTCATCAACATGGTGAATGCCCAGTTTCTGGCCGAATATAGGGAAGTGCATCGGCCTGATAAGGCCACGATAGGGAGCTCGTCGTCAACAACAAAGCCAACCAAGGAAAAAGAGTTATTGCCCAAACCAAAGCTAGTGTTTTGAGATCGATACAAGAATGAGATCGAACGATCCAGGCCATAGGAGAACAAGAGGAAGGCCGCAGAGCCCTCTGGATCGACCACAAGGAAGTTCGTCGACCAGTACGATCACCGACCGGTCAGCAGGGCCGTATTCGATCGATTGGGGGCCCAAATTTCCAGAGTCTCGTATAGCCAAGGAGACGAGGCCACCCCAAGGCACATCAAGACCTTCAGACCTCCGACCGTACAGGATGATCGCTGGTACCACGCGCGGCCAGGTGGCAGGACCGAGCAGTTAACAAAAACCCAACTAAGGAGGATGCAAAGGCAAGCTCAGTAGGCCAGGATGCAGTCAACTCAGGTCGAAGGCTCCAAACGCCTGAAGAAGATGACGGCTACGGACGTACGGCCGTCTTTCTTAGCTGGCACTTCTGTGACCAGGGAACCTGCTACTGAGGTGTCCGGAGTGATGGCGTCCTCGGCAAGACAGAGACCCCCTCGGAGTGACAAGCACTCCCAAAGAGCCAAAAGCTGCGGCCGCGGACGAGTCGGACAAGGGTATCATCGATGTTTACCGCGGGAGGGACCCCCCATTCTCGGCCAACGGCCTGTCCTTCCTCATAGAGTTGCATAAAGACCACTCTGCCACTGACCTATACGGCATGGTCCCGGAAAACCAAGAAATCGTTGAGCTGGCCCTTAAGAATACTAAGGCAGAGGGGTTCCTCATTACCAGAGAATCCGATTCGGCCATCAAGGCCGTATACCAAGCAAGCCGGGAGGCTAGGGTGAAAAGAATGTCGGGCTTCCAACCTAACTTAGGAGGATTGGAGGCCAAGGCTCCCTTTAGCAAAGGCAATCTGGAATACCTCCGCCAGTACTTTACCGTAATCCCGGCCGACTCCATCTTCGATCTGACGACCGAGGAAAAGGTCAGGGTCAACCGATTGGACGAGTACCTAATGGCTAGAGACGCGTTAACTAAGGCTAGACTAGCCCTCAAGGGAAAGTCTAAGGTTTCGGGCCTCTCTGCGGCCAAAACTTCCACGAGCAACATCCCTGAGGCCGCGTGTCCTGTGATTGATGGCCTCGTCAGTCCCTTCACCTGGTTCGAAACCGAGGACGACCCCATGTTAGGGATCTCCAATGAGGAATACGAGGGGATTCTTGGGATGGTTGAGGAAAGAACCCTCACCACGAACGACTGCGCGGCTGAAGAGGAATCTGATAAAGGAAACCTGCACGGGCCGAAAGAAGTAAACATAAACATGGTGTTGGTTTTACCTGCCGAGTTCACAGCCCCATGGGAACAGAGCAGCGGCCTGGACAATGACGTGTTCGAAGAGCAGTCTGATCAAAAGCCGAAGACGAAGGAAGAGTTACTGGCCGTAGCCTTTAACGAGGTAATACCCAGAGACGAGCCAAACAAATACCGGCACCTAAAGCCATTATACATCTCGGCTCATGTGGAGGGGATACCCATGTCTAAAGTCTTTGTTGACTGTGGAGCCATGGTCAATATTCTCCCCTATTCTCTAATGAAGAAGTTAGACAAATCGAAGGAAGACCTCATCCCCAGCGACGTGGTCATGAGCAGCTTTGTCGGTGATAAATCAAAAACCATTGGGGTATTACCGTTGAAGATTACCGTGGCCGATCAGACGAGAGTCGCGGCCTTCTACGTAGTCGAGTCTAGTGTAGACTACAACATATTGCTTGGCCGTGATTGGATCCAGACCGTCTTCTCTTTTCCAATTGTTGTTCTTTTGGGTCGGCCCGAAAGTGTCCATACACCCAGCTGACGAGAGGCCGTTCGAAGTAAACGTCGTGCAAGCCCGGATTTATGACGACGACGTTGGATGGGTCGTCCTCACTGGCCACGATGCGTGCGGCCGACCAACCAAGACGACGGCCCAGAAAGTCCTGGAGTTAGGTGCCGAGAATGTTCGACAGGATTCGGGGCGCGAAGTATTGATCGACCTTACTAGCCTTTAAATGACGAACAAAGCCACCAAGGAAGAAGGAGCAGCGCCCGTGACCGACTTGCTGGAAAGACTGCTGGAGCATTGGGCGGAGGAATCCTTACGGCCAAACTCACCAATCAACCTGATCGAGTTCCTCCACGAATCAAATGACGGGGACATCTTGACCATCGATGACTTGGAAACGGCGCTTGCCGAGATGGAGGATGACTACCCTGAGGTTTAGGACCCCTTATTAGAAATAAATGTAGGAACGGAGGCCGAACCACGGCCTCTTTTTATAAGCCAACTTTTGAATCCGGAGTTAAAGGCTGAGATTATCGACCTACTCCATGAATATAAAGATTGTTTTGCTTGGGATTATCATGAGATGCCTGGTTTACTAAGAGGTTTGGTCGAGCATGAGTTAAAAATCAAGGAAGGTTTTAAACCATTCCAACAGCCGCCAAGCCGATTCTCGACCAACGTATAGCTAAAAGTCAAGGAAGAAATTGAACGACTCCTGAAAGCCGGTTTCATCCGTACGGCTCAGTACGTCGAATGGTTGGCTAACATCATGCCAGTTTTGAAAAAGACCGGGGCTTTGAGGGTTTGCACTGACTACAGAAATCTAAACCTCGCGACCCCTAAAGATGAGTAACCCATGCCTATGTCCGATCTCTTAGTCGAAGGGGCCGCAAAGCACGAGCTCCTTTCCTTCATGGACGGCCATGCTGGTTATAACCAGATCTTTATTGCCGAGGGTGATGTCCGAAAGACGACATTCAGATGTCCGGGGGCTATTGGAACCTACGAATGGGTGGTCATGCCTTTCGGTCTGAAGAATGCCAGCGCGACGTACCAACGGGCCATGAAGTCTACATCGACGATGTGGTCGTCAAGTCCCTATCAAAGGCCAACCACATAGGACGTCTCCGTCAGGCATTTGACCAGATGAGAGTGCACGGCCTGAAGATGAACCCTAAGAAGTGCGCTTTCGGTGTCACAGCCGGGAACTTCCTCAGTTTCTTGGTCCATCAACGAGGGATTGAGGTGGATAAAAATAAAGCCAAGGCCATTATGGCGGTACCTCCACCAAAAACCAAAAAGGAGCTCCAGTCCTTCCTCGGCAAAGTCAACTTCTTAAGGCGCTTTATATCCAACTTGGCAGGTAAGATTCGGCCATTAACCCCTGTCCTCAAGCTGAAGGACATGGAACATTTCGTGTGGGGGGCCGAGCATCAGACGGCCCTCGACGAAATTAAAAGATATTTATCTCAGCCGCCGGTTCTTATACCACCAAGAAGGGGAAAACCCCTAAGGCTCTAGATCTCGGCTTCCGAAGGCTCCATCGGCTGTCTACTGGCCCAGAACAACGAGTTTGAGCGTGAACAAGCTATTCACTATCTTAGCCGCACCCTTAACGCGGCCGAGCTAAACTATTCACCAGTCGAAAAGCTGTGCTTGGCACTTTATTTCGCGGCTACTAAATTACGCCATTATATGCTTCCTTCGGTCGTTCAGATTATCTCCAAGACCGATCTCATCAAATATATGCTGACTAGACCAATCATACGCGGCCACATTGGGAAGTGGACGATGGTGTTATCAGAGTTCACCTTCCAGTATGTGGCTCAGAAGTCGGTCAAGGGTCAGGCTCTCGCCGATTTTCTGGCTCACCACCCGGCTCAAAGGCAGGAGGAGGAGTTGGAGGCCGAGATCGGCATGGCCCGCATGGAGAAGAACTACTAGACCATTTACTTCGACGGCTCTTGTACCGAGACCATGTCTGGGGCCGGGGTCGTGATCGAGTCCCCTCAGGGGCAAAGGTGGCAATTCGCATTCCAGCTTGATTTCAAATGCACCAACAATTAGGCCGAATATGAAGCACTCATCATCGGCCTCGAAATTCTGAAGGAAATGAAGGCAACTCGCGTTTTGGTTTATGGCGATTCTCAGCTGGTGATCAACCAACTAACCGGGGAGTACCAATGCACGAGCGAAAAATACCAATGCACGAGCGGACAAATTTTCTAGAATCTATTTCGTCCACGTACCGCGCGCCGAAAACCACGAGGCCAACGAGATGGCCCAGGTGGCGTCAGGTGTAAACATTTCGGATGGCGACCACAACCGCGTGATCAAAATCGAGAGGCGCACACTGCCAGCTTTGGCCGAACGAGGGATGACGACACAAGTATCTTCGGCCGAAATCACCAACGAAGTCAACGTGGCCGAAGCAGACTGGCGCTACCCTATAGTCAAGTATCTGCGTGACCCTTCCGGCAACCACAAGAGGACCACGCGCTTTCGGGCTCGGTGTTATTTGATTTACCAAAACGAGCTGTATCGAAAGGGGTCGGACGGCCTATTACTCCTATGTCCCAGTACCGAAGACGTTTAGGTGATTATGGCCGAATCTCATGAAGGGACTTGTGGCACTCATCAGTTCGGCATCAAGATGAGGTGGCTAGTTCGGAGGCACGGCTACTATTGGCCGACAATTTTAAAAGATTGCATAGAATATGCAAGGGGATGCATTAAATGTCAAATCTACGGCCCCATACTGTCTGCCGCGCAAATCTCACGGCCTGGAGTTCCGAGCCGAGGGGATGTGCGTTGACACGCGGTTTCCTGCTTTTGGGTGCGGTGGGTTTGTGCGCGGGCGTGCCAGCACGGTCTACCGTGCGTCGAGATGTTGATGAGTGTAGGATGGATCAGTGGTGCGCCTGTTTGAACTCGTCTTCTAATCAAACGATTGTAGCCAAGAGAGGAACTAGTCTCGGCTGTTAGGTTCACGGCCTGAACTATAAGGCCATTGAGTGATGGTGTTGGTGGTGGGTTTTGGGCGGTGCTCCGGCGCGTCGCTCAGGGAACGACGGTCGTATGATATATGGGGTGAGGGAACGAACAACAGATATGGTGCTCCGGCGCCTTGAAAATCAAGGGTCGTATGATATATTGATGAATGAATTTTCCTTACAGTCTAACACTACTCCTAGGAAAGCAAGTAAAGATATTGAAAGTGCATTACAGGAAAAAATAAGTTGCTCCGTGGGAGGCTTTGGTTTGGTGTTTGAACCCGTTGAATGTAGCTCGAGCCTTGTATTTATAGGAAGAGTTCCTAGATGAGTAATCGAGGCTGAATTTACGCATAGTGGAGTCTGATTAGCGCAAGTGGGTGTCCAATCGACATTTGGGATCGTGAAGCGTGGTGGTGTGACCCCATAAATCCTGGTGAATCTCGACCGCCGCCCTAATCGTGGTTTCTGCGCAGCTGGCCGTGGAGACGCATTTATTTTCGATAGCTGGTGACCTAATCTCTCAAGCTGCAAGAATTCTTGTGAGAATGTCTACGTCTAATCACTCTGTCTTCTGTCGCCACAACCTAACTTCAGTCACTTCCCACCTTCCCTCATGCATTAAATGCTTATTTGTGGCCAGTGGGTTTGCTGCATTAAACAGGCGCTACTTCATTAAATGAAGCATGGGTCCCTGCTATCACGTGATGATCTGACTTTAATATTTCTGACCGCGATTTTGCTTGGCCTCGGCCTCGGCCTGCACTCGAGGGCGAGATGATCATGCCTTGGCATTTTTCTTTTGTCTTCAGGAAGGCAAAGCACCTTGTTGAAACCCTGCGTTTCAGTTTTATGAGCAAGTGCCAGGGCAGAGAAAGGGGGCTCCTTCGGCCAGCTCATGGCCGTGATTTATTAGGCACAAACACATACAAAGGGTACCGGCCGAGGCCCTCCGGCTGCATCCAACCAGCACGCATGGATCATAGTGGCAACCGACTATTTCACAAAGTGGGTTAAGGCGGAGTCCTATCGGTCGATCTTTAGCGCACAGGTGGTCAAATTCTTTGAAAACAACATTGTCCACAGATTCGGTATACCTGTTTTCGCTTCCGCCGAAACCCAGGAGTACGCCGAGAGAATGGGAATCAAATTGGTCCATTCGACGCCTTATTACCCGTAGTCCAATCGGTAGGCCGAGGCAAGCAATAAGGTGATCAAGGGCATCCTTGAAAAAATGATTAAAGAAAAACTTAGGGCTTGGCACGACTTGCTCCCTGAAACCCTCTAGGCTTACCGAACCTCAAAACGCTCGACTACTGGCACATCCCCTTGTGCCTTAACCTACGGCCATGACGCTATCATTCCAATGGAGTTAAAGGTTCGGTCTCTTCGTGTTACCGAAAGGCCTAGGCAAGATGAGAAGGACTACGCACAAGCCCTGACTCAGGAGTTGGAAGATCTGGAACAAACAAGGCTCGACGCTTACAATTTGATGCAAGCTCAAAAGCAAATCACGGCGAGGGCTTACAACAAAAGGGTCAAGCAAAAGACTTTCACCGAGGGAGACCTGGTATGGCGTGCCGTACTTCCTATCGGGACTAAAGACCCACGGTTTGGCAAATTTTCGCCAAATTGGGAAGGGCCGTTCATCATTGAACGAATTCTTGGCCGGGAAGCGTTTCAGTTAAAAGATAGAGATGGGGAGCGTCCCAACTTGCCAATTAATGGCCAATACTTAAAAGGGTACATTCCATCGCTATGGGAGGCGGCCGAGAATAGAGCATAAACAATAAATTGGTTTAAGACAAGAGAATGCACAGATAATTCAAAGAAAGATATATTTACTTCTTTTGAAATAAAAAATGAAGTTCGTTTCTACAAGGAATGGCCAGTTATGGCCGACTAAAAATATACATGAAATATAAAAATAGTCTATGAACAGGCGTCTAAATCCCCTCGCTGAACATTCCCCAGATCAGGCAAGTGATCCTTCTTCAGGCAATGTCCCCACTATCCATGTCCGCCAGCCACCTCGCCCTAATCAGCTTTCTCTCGGCCAGCGCCTTCTTCTTCTCTGCCATTGTCTTGAGGAGCTGCTTGGCCGAGGATTTTAGCTCGGTACCGACCGCAACCGCACGGTCTCGGCGCTCGAGGATGAGTTCGCGTCGGGCCTGGAGTTCAGCGATCTGGGCCTCAACCTACGCGAGTTCTTTGTTTTCTCTTTGATTAACCATATGATTAACCCCCATGTGCAGAAAGTCCCGAAGCTGTTCATAGAGGCCGAACTACATCCTTCCTCATGGAGGCTGGCATATAGGTTGGCGAGATCGTCTAAAGAGGCAGGCTCCTGAAAAGAATAAAAAAAAGTTAGAAGTTTGAAACAACAAATAAAGAAGGAAGCCAGGGGTGCTAAAAGACCTCAGCTTGGTCGTGATCGCTGAACCTTGAGTAAGGAGCACTTGCGGCACAGTTGGGCCGACCAAAGCGATCGGCGGTGGGATTGGCAAATCAGCAGCCGTAGTCTCAATTACCGCAAGTTCGGTCACGACCGTTGATTCTTGGGACAAGGGTGCTAATGGCGTGGACGCAACAACGGCAAGCTCGACCTTGGTCAACGGCGTGATGATGGCCGTCGACAAAGGCAGAGACGGTCTAGGGGGCTGAGGGCAAAAGTCGTTAGTTGGAGACTCGCAGCGAAATCTAAAAGGAAACCAACTTATAGTGAAAACAAGCGCTTACCAAGCGGAACACGATGCCACTAGGGTGACGTGGGGCGACCAGGGACGGCTCGACTGGAGCCGTGGTGGCCTATGAAGGCACGATCGTTATCACCGATGGGGACTTAGCCGAGGCCACCAACGGTGGCTCTACAACGGCCGACTCACCAGCCGTCGCCTCTGCTACCGCCGCTTAACCATCCGTCGCCCCTGCGACCGCCGCTTCAGCATCTGTCGCCTCTGCGACGGCTGCCTCGGCATCCAACGCCTCTGCCTTGGCTCCCTCGGCGTCTGGCACCTCCGCAGTGACAACTTCGGCGTCTGCCACCGTGCCCTAAGAAGAAAATCAAATTATCAGTGTAAGAAAGGGGTGCGACATGAAGCAGATAGAAAGAAAGACAGAGATTCGCTTACGGTCGCAGGGGGAACTTCTTCCTCATCCTCGCCCTCTGAGAGAACAACGAGGAGCCTTTTCCTCGGCGGCTCTGGCACTTCCTCCAAGGCTGCAGCGCTTTCCTCCTGCACAGCCCCACCTACCGTGGCCTCTCTGCCCCTCTTGCGGCCTGGAGCTTAAAAAAAAATATATAAAGCAAAGTCAGGCATAGCGCAGAAATATCGAAGAAAGAGCATAAAAAGACAAGTGCTTACCAACAGTAGAGCTCGTTCGCAGCTCTGAGGAGAATCTGTCCATTGCGGCCATAAAGGATGTTTCTATCCTGTGGGCCTGCTTGGACATCAGATCCTCCACCACTGCCTGTTCTTGCATGGACTCGGCCGTACGATCCGTCGTTACTGGAACGCTAGCCGAGATCCCGACCGTATGCTCGGTCTCGGTCATAGTGATTGGCGAGGTGGACTCAGGAGTCTCAGAAGTCATTTCGACTGCTTTGTTTTTGAGCTTTGCCTGTGCCCTAGTTTCCACCATAAGTTTTGACAAGAATCCCACCGGGCGTGCCAAAAGTGTCTACCGCGCAGATCTCACGGCCTGGGTTTCCGGGCCGAGGGGATATGAGTTGACACGCGGCTTCCTGCTTTTGGGTGCGGTGCGTTTGTGCGCGGGCGTGCCAGCATGGTCTACCGTGCATCGAGATGGTTGATGTGGATAGAATGGTCAGGTGGTGCGCCTGTTTGGACTCGTCTTCTAATCAAACGATTGTAGCCGAGAGAGGAACTAATCTCGGCTGTTAGGTTCACAGCCTGAGCTATGTTGCGTAGATACAGCTGCACCAAAATGGATTCAGTTGCATCCTCAACTTGTGATACTCGCAAGTGCACGAGCCGTTTGGTAGTATAGCATATGTAAGTGCGAGGTCGATCCCACGAGGATTGGTGATTGAATGATCCAATTCATTTTCCCTACACAAAACAGAAACGAAAAAAGAAAGGAAATAAATAAAACAAGAAAGAAAGAAAATAACTAACTCAAGTAAAAAGTTGGATATAAACCGCCGTAAAAAGTTGACCTTGTCGAGGAAGGATTGGAGCTCCTTCTGTCTGCCGCACAAATCTCACGGCCTGGAGTTTCGGGCCGAGGGGATATGCGTTGACACGCGGCTTCCTGCTTTTGGGTGCGGTGCGGTTGTGCGCGGGCGTGCTAGCACGGTCTACCGTGCATCGAGATGTTGATGAGTGTAGGATGGATAAGTGGTTCGCCTGTTTGAACTTGTCTTCTAATCAAACGATTGTAGCCGAGAGAGGAACTAGTCTCGGCTGTTAGGTTCACGGCCTGAACTACAAGGCCGTTGAGTGATGGTGTTGGTGGTGGGTTTTGGGCGGTGCTCCGGCGCGTCGCTCAGGGAGCGACGGTCGTATGATATATGGGGTGAGTGAACGAACAACAGGGATGGTGCTCCGGCGCCTTGAAAATCAAGGGTCGTATGATATATTGATGAATGAATTTTCCTTACAGTCTAACACTACTCCTAGGAAAGCAAGTAAAGATATTGAAAGTGCATTACAGGAAAAAATAAGTTGCTCCGTGGGAGGCTTTGAAACCTTTGAATGTAGCTTGAGCCTTGTATTTATAGGAGTTCCTGGAGGAGTAATCGAGGCTGAAAATCTGCATGGTGGAGCCTGATTAGAGCAAGTGGGTAGTCCAATCGACATTTGGGATCGTGAAGTATGGTGGTGTGACCCCATAAATCCTGGTGAATCTCGGCCGCCACCCCGATCATGGACTCTGTGCTTCTGGCCGTGGAGACGCATTTATGGCCTTGATAGCTGGTGACCTAATATCTCAAGCTGTCAGAATTCTTGTGAGAATGTCTACGTCTAATCACTCTGATCCTCATCACCAAATCCCGACCTCAATCACTTCCCACCTTCCCTCGTGCATTAAATGCTTATTCGTGGTCAGTGGGTTTGCTGCAATAAACAGAGGCACTACTTCATTAAATGAACCCTGGGACCCTGTTGTCACGTGATGATTCGCCTTTAATGCCTTTGGGCGTGATTTTGCTCGGCCTCGGCCTCGGCCTACACTCGAGGCCGAGATGATCATGCCTTAGCATTTTTCTTTTGTCTTCAGGAAGGCAAAGCACCCTGTTGAAACGCTGCGTTTCAGTTTTACGAGCAAGTGCCAGGGCCGAGAAAAGGGGCTCCTTCGGCCAGCTCATGGTCGTGATTTATTAGGCACAAACACCTTCTTGGTTCTCGGCGGAGGGGCCGCCATAATGGCCGTAGCTTTATTTTTATCTATTTCGATCCCTCGTTGGTGAACCAAGAAACCGAGGAAATTCCCGGCGGTGACGCCGAATGCACATTTCTTGGGGTTCATTTTTAGGGCGTGTGCTCGCATTCGGTCGAAAGCTTGTCGGAGATGTCCTACGTGGTCGGCTTTGGACAGGGATTTTACAACGACGTTGTCAATGTAGACTTCCACGGTCCGGCCTATAAGGTCGTGGAAAATCAGGTTCATAGCTCGTTGGTATGTTGCGCCGGCATTCTTTAGGCCGAACGGCATGACTACCCACTCATAGGTTCCGATTGCTCCTGGACACCTAAATGCCGTTTTGTGGACATCCTCTTCGGCCACGAAAATTTGGTTGTATCCTGCATGGCCGTCAATGAAAGACAGGAGTTCGTGCTTTGCGGCTCCGTCTACCAGGAGGTCCGACATAGGCATGGGGTATTCATCCTTGGGGGTTGCGAGGTTCAGATTTCGGTAATCGGTGTAAACCCTCAAGGCCCCGGTCCTCTTTAAAACTGGTACAATGTTGGCCAACCACTCAACGTACCGGGCCGTTCGGATGAAGCCAGCTTTAAGGAGCCGTTCAATTTCCTCCTTGACCCTAAGCTGGACTTCGGTCGAGAAACGCCTTGGCGGCTGCTAGAAAGGTTTGAACCCCTCCTTGATTCTTAATTCGTGCTCGACCAAACTTCTTGGCAACCCAGGCATCTCATGATAATCCCAAGCAAAATAATCCTTATATTCATGGAGCAAGCCGATAACCTCGGCCGCTAACTTAGGATCCAAAAGATGGCTTACAAAAAGAGGCCGCGGTTCGGCCTCTGACCCTACATTTATTTCTATCAAAGGGTCCTGGACTTCAGGGTAGTCATCCTCCATTTCGGCGGGCGCCGTTTCTAGGTCGTCAACAGTTAATACGTCTGTCTCCTCTGATTCGTGGAGGAATTCGATCAGGTTGATTGGTGAGTTCGGCCGTAAGGATTCCTCTGCCCAATGCTCCAGCAGTCTTTCTAGCAGGTCGGTCACGGCCGCTGCTCCTTCTTCTTTAGTGGCCTTATCTGTCATCTAAAGGCTGGTGAGGTCGATCAATACTTCGCGCGCCGAATCCTGTCGAACATTCTCGGCGCCTAACTCCAGTACCTTCTGGGCGGTCGTTCTGGTTGGTCGGCTGCTTACATCGTGGCCGGTGAGGATAACCCATCCAACGTCGTCGTCGTAAATCCAAGCTTGTACGGCGTTGGCCTCAAAAGGTTTTTCGTCGGCCGGGTGTATAGACACCTTCTAGCCGTCCCAAAAGAATAACAGTTGGAAGAGGGAAGACGGTATACACCCAGATTGGTGGATCCAATCACGGCCGAGCAATATGTTGTAGTCGACGCTGGACTCGACTACGTAGAAGGCCGCGACTCTTGTCTGGTCGGCCACGGTAATCTTTAACGGCAATACGCCGATGGTTTTAGACTTATCACCGACAAAGCTGCTCATGACCACGTCGTTGGGGATGATGTCCTCTTTTGACTTGTCCAGCTTCCTCATCAAGGAATGAGGAAGGATGTTGACCGTTGCCCCGCAGTCAACGAAAACCTTGGATACGGGCACACCCTCTATATGAGCCGAGATGTATAATGGCTTAAGGTGTCAGTATTTGTTCGGCTCGTCTCTAGGTATTACTTCGTTAAACGCCACGGCCAATAACTCTTCCTTTGTCTTTGGCCTCTGATCAAGCTGCTCCTCGGCCACATCATCATCCAGGCCGTTGGTCTGCCCTCCTGGGGCCGAAAACTCGGATGGTAGTACCAGGACCATGTTAATGTCGACCTCCCTAGGCTCCTGCAGGTTTCCCCTTCCAGCTTCCTCTTCGGCCACGCAGCCGTCTTTGGCGAGAACTTTTTCCTCGACCATTCCGATGATCCCCTCATATTCTTCATCGGAGATTCCTAAGGTGGGATCGTCTTCGGCCTCATGTCCGAAGAGAGGATCACCGAAACCCTCGATCATAGGCCTTGCGGTCCCCGGGGTATCAGCTGTGGATGCTTTGATCTCAAGGGGGCCCAAGGCCTCGACCTCCTCCTTGAGGGCCCGTTTAGCCTTTGCCAGCGCATCCCTGGCCGCTAAGTAATCATCTAAGCGGCTTACCCGGGCCTTTTCCTCTGTCGTCAAACCAAAAACAGTGTCCGCCGGAGTCACAGTAAAGTACCGGCGGAGATATTCTAAATCGTCCTTGCTGAAAGGGACTTTAGCCTCTGATCCGCCAAGGTCGGATTGGTAGCTTGGCAGACCTCTCGCTCTGGCTTCCCTGTTTGCCTGGTATACGGCCTTAATGGCCGAGTCAGAACTGCTGGTGATGAGGAGCCCTTCTGCATTTGTGTTCTTAAGGGCCAACTCCACGATTTCGCGACTCTCAGGGGTCATGCCGTATAGGTCCGTGGCCGAGTGATCTTTATGGAACTCCATGAGAAAGGACAGACCGTTGGCCGAAAAAAGGGGGTCCCTTCCATGGTAGACGTCGATGATACCCTCATTTGTTCTTTCCAGGGCCGCGGCCTTCGGCCGAGACGAAATGGCCGCCGTTCCACGGGGACTCTCGTCCTGCCTAGGGCGCCATGTTCTTGGAGGCTTGGTACTGGCCGCTTTTGCCGCCGAGGGGACGATTGGAGTGGATGGTGTCCTGTCTGCAGCTGCCATTTTCTTTTGGCGCTTGGAACCTTCGGCCTCGGTTGCCTGCATTCTGGCATGCTGAACTTGTCTCTGCATTCTCCTGAGCTGGGTTTTTGTCAGTGGCTCGGCCCTGCCCCCAGGCCGTGCATGGTACCAGCGGTCATCCCGCATGACCGGTGGTTTGAAAGTTTTTACTGGCCTTGGGGCAACCTCGTTCTTGGGGCCCATCGAGGTACCGTGGGTTTGTGCCCCCAGTCGGTCGAAAACCCCCCTGCTGGCAAGCCGACGGTCGTACTGACCGCTAAACTTCTTCATGGCTGGTTGGGATGGCTCGGGGGCCTTCCTCCTGTTCTCCGGCAGCCTGGGCTGACCGATCTCATGCTTGCAATGGTTGCACAACAATGGCTCTAATTCGGCCAGTGGCCCCTTTCCTTTCGCCGCCCAACAAATTTCCCTATACCCAGTGGAGAGTTGGGCGTCGACCATGTTGACGACGGGTGGAGGGAACGGCTTGGAGTCAACCTGCATGGCCGCCTTCTCTGGAAATTGGAGCTTCTTTTCGTCTATCAACATCTAGATGACATCTCGCAGGACAACGCAGTTGATGGTGTTGTGGGACCAAGAACTGTGGTATTTGCAAAACGTCTTCCCTTTGAGCTCGTCGGGTTTCGGGATTTTATGGTCGAAAGACAATTTGACCTTTTTCTCGACCAGTAGCAGATCGAAGATAGCCTCGGCCCTTGTTAGGTCAAATCGGCCCTTGTTTCCCATGTTGCGAACTTGGCGTCGGGGATTTTTGTGCGGCTATTGTCGGTTTTGACAAGCCCTTTGCAGACGAAGGGTTTGTCTATGCTGACTTCGGCCGAACTCATCTCTACCTCATCGCTCTCGGCCTCTACGGAGCCGTCTGCTTCAGCATAGCTGACGATGGGATTCTTGTAGTAGGTCCCTTTCAAGGCCGTCTTCTTCTGCATCTCCTCTTTTAACAAGGACGCATATCTGTCCACCTTGTTAGTCAAGTCATGCATGTCTCAGAATTCGATTCCCTGGAATTTCTTCCGGTACTCGAATTCCAAACCCTCTTCGGCCATCTTGACAAACTCCCTCTCTGGTAGGTTCGTACGGCACCAGTTCCTACATATTTTGAATCGTTGTAGGTAGTCGCGAGGCGATTCGTCTGATGCCTGGCTCATCCTTGCCAGCTCGGCGACCGTTATTTCTCGGTTGGTTTGATAGAAATGTTCGTGGAATATCCTTTCCATATCAGACCAATCCCTTACTGAGTTTGGCGGAAGGTTTATGAACCATGAAAATGCCGCGCCGGTCAAAGAATGGACAAATAAACAAAGTTTCTGGGCGTCCGAATCGGCCTCTCCACACTGGGCCGTCAAACGGCCTATGTGCTCCATGGAGGAGGTCTGCCCATCCCCGAAGAATAGCATGAATTCTGGCAATTGATAGTTCCGGGGAAGAGGGGTCCGGTCGATTTCTGGCGGGTACGGCCTCGTATATCTTGGCGCATCTGGCCGCCTCTGGGCTAGGCCGTCTTCGATCATCCGCCGGACGTCTTCGATCATCCGCCGGACGTCTTTGATCATCCGCCGGACGTCTTCGAAGCGGAGCCCTTGAGGTGGTGCCTCCTGCTGGGCCGCATACGGCCGCGGGGCCTGTTGCACATCGTTCTGTGGCCTTATCTGCTGGGCCATTTGAACAAGGGGCTCGACCAGAACGACCAAGCTGGCTGACGCCAGATGAGTGCCGTGGGTTTGGCCCAGGTGCGTATACGTTGCCGCTGGATTGGCCGAACCATAGTGGAGGTGAGAACCCAGCGGAAACAACGATGCCTGCGATGGTGGTGCGACGGTCGGACTGCTCTGACCGTACTGTTGTGATGATACAGCGGTCGCAGTGTGCACTGGGCCGAGTGGATGGATCGTAGGATGTGCGAGGATGAGTCTGGATGGCCGCAGTGTGCACTGGGCCGAGTGGATGGATCGCAGGATGTGCGAGGCTGCCGTGCCCTAGTGATACGGCCAAAGCATGGAGTGGTCCGCGCGCTGTCTCTGCCGAGTAGGTTGGCCCAGAATTCGCCCATGTGGGCTGGGACTGCCCCTAGCTGTTTGTCGGCGGCAAAGAATGCTGGCCGTAGCCTGATGCTTGGGTGTGGGCCGAGACACCGAGGCTGCTGCTTTCGCCGTAAGGCTCGATTCTCTCGCGCTCTTGGCTCCTCGGTCCGGCTCTGGGAGGTGTCGCGAGCGAGGCTACCGGCATCCTCTCCTGAAAAAGCGTTCCCAGCTCTGAGGAGAATTTGTCCACTGCGGCCATAAAGGATGTTTCTATCCTGTGGGCCTGCTTGGACATCAGATCCTCCACCACTGCCTGTTCTTGCATGGACTCGACCGTACGATCCGTCGTTACTGGAACGCAAGCCGAGATCCCGACCGTATGCTCGGTCTCGGTGATAGTGATTGGCGAGGTGGACTCAGGAGTCTCAAAAGTCATTTCGACTGCTTTGTTTTTGAGCTTTGCCTGTGCCCTAGTTTCCACCAAAAGTTTTGACAAGAATCCCACCGGGCGTGCCAAAAGTGTCGAGCTACATTCAAAGGGTTAAAACACCAAACCAAAGCCTCCCACGGAGCAACTTATTTTTTCCTGTAATGCACTTTCAATATCTTTACTTGCTTTCCTAGGAGTAGTGTTAGACTGTAAGGAAAATTCATTCATCAATATATCATACGACCCTTGATTTTCAAGGCGCCGGAGCACCATCCCTGTTGTTCGTTCACTCACCCCATATATCATACGACCGTCGCTCCCTGAGCGACGCGCCGGAGCACCGCCCAAAACCCACCACCAACACCATCACTCAACGGCCTTGTAGTTCAGGCCGTGAACCTAACAGCCGAGACTAGTTCCTCTCTCGGCTACAATCGTTTGACTAGAAGACAAGTTCAAACAGGCGCACCACTTATCCATCCTACACTCATCAACATCTCGACGCACGGTAGACCGTGCTAGCACGCCCGCGCACAACTGCACCGCACCCAAAAGCAGGAAGCCGCATGTCAACGCATATCCCCTCGGCCCGAAACTCCAGGCCGTGAGATTTGCGCGGCAGACAGTTAATCTCATATATCATACGACCGTTGCCACCCAACGATGTGCCGAAGCACCACTTGAAAACCACCACCATCAGTTCCTCTCTCGGCCACAATCGTTTGATTGGAAGTCGGACTCAAACAGGCGCATCACTCATCTATCCGTCCAATCAACTCATCCTCAAACGCACGGTAAACCGCGTTGGCACGCCCGCATCCAACCACACCATACCAAAGAAGGACAACCCGTGTTGACGCAGATCCACTCGGCCCGGATCACCAGGCCGTGAGATTCGCGAACCCCAACACATGATAGAAGTGGTGAAAAGAAAATTAACCTATTAATCATGTGATGGTGAAATTATAAACATTGAAGAATATAATAGTTGGGAATTGAAAGTTAAGAACTAGAACTTCATTTCATAATGGTATTTCATCATTAACAAAGTTTAACTAGACATAAAATAAAATAACAATACAAGATAAGAATTAAGAACAAAGAGGAGAAGGAAAAATTGCATCATCGACCCCCTGGATCCTTGCCTCTGGGCTCCCCAGCTGTTAAACTACTATCTATTTTGGTGCCAAAACTCTTACACAAATTCTGCACATCATTCTACTAAAATCTGCTCTCCTTTTATAGAGGAATGAGATCCTCTTGCAGCTGCCATTAACCCATTACGTACCAACATGGGTTATATCATTACATCACCATCTTTTTATTCCTTTTTCTTTTGGCTGACCACAAATACCCATGCTCTCTTCACATGGGTTTGCTGGTTTCTTCTTTTAGCATGGAGGTCTGGCTCTTTATTTGCTGCCAACCCATGTGCTGCTAGTCTTTGTTGTTGGCTAATAAAGTTCTTTTTGCTGCTGCACATGTGTTGCTGGAAAAATAAATTCTTCTGAACCAGGCTTGGTGTAGGAAGGCATGAAGTTTCAATATGTATTCAATAAGGTTCAAATTTGTATATGTCATAATAGACACCCATTGGAACAAATTTCATGAAGAATGCATTCCCATCTGAGTAGCGCAAGTGTATGTTTTGGGCCTTGCAAGATGACTGCCGAAAATGAACTGGAGTTTGGGCTTCATTTCTTTTCTCTCCTTGGGCTGCTGCACAAAAAAGAGCTACCAATTAGAGAATTCAAATGAATTAGCCTTTATTTCAATGAAGTGCAAATGGATTCGTAAAATGCAAAGGAACATTCTAATTGGTGCAAAATTCATTAAAACAAAGTACTAACAAATATAGATTAGGGATAAAAATTGTAATAATTATGTGTTTATCAGTCCGAAGCTAGGAAGGTCCAGCAGAAAGCCGCGAGATACTACATGCAAGGCGACAAGCTCATTCGCAGATCATACTCCGACCCTCATCTCACCTGCATAAAATACCCTCAAACACTTGAGGTCCTCTGCAAACTTCACGATGGCAAGTGTGGCAACCACTCTGGGGCAGGTCACTCGCCCAGAAGGCTCTAAATATAGGCTATTTCTGGCCTACCATGCGCTATGACTCCATTGAGTATGTCAAATGATATGATCGATGCCAACGGTACAAACCGGTTCCTAACCTGCTTGCCGAAATCTACCATCCGCAGAACAATCCGTGGCCTTTCATGCAATGGGCCATCGACTTAGTGGGCCCCATGCCAACGGCACCAGCCAATAAAGAAATAATGATCGTCGCCACTGATTACTTTACTAAATGGATCGAGGCCGAAGTTCTATCCTCTACTAAAGAAGCCAATGTGGAACGATTCATCTGGAGAAACATCATCTGCCGATTTGGCTGCCCACAATCACCAGTTACCTACAATGGCTCACAATTCATCGACAAGAAGATGACTGAGCCCTGCACATTTTTGAAGAAGAGAAGCAACTACTGCAAATTCAAGAATGTGCCACAACAAAAGGCGATTGCCCATAAGTAGCGTCCTTCAAGAGACGTAGGGAGACAACCAGAAGCGTCCTTTAAGAGACGCAGCCCACAAAGAAGCGTCCTCAGGGAGACGCAGGGTGCCCAGGAATTTCCTAAAAGGAGGTCTTCATGCTTTCTGAGGGAGGTATCCAGGTTCCTATCCGTTTTCTAAGGGAGGCAGGATAGTCACATAGTTGCCCATAAAGAGCGTCTTAAGGGAGACGTAGGGCGACGACCAGAAGCGTCCTTCGAGAGACACAACCCGCAAAGAAGCATCCTAAGGGAGATGTAGGGTGCGCTAGGAATTTTCCAAAAGGAGATCTCCATGCTTTCTGAGGGAGGTATCTCGGTTCCTATCCGTTTCCTAAGGGGTGCAGGATAGTCACATAGTTGCCCATAAGGAGCGTCCTAAGGGAGATGCAGGGCGACGACCAGAAGCGTCCTATGGGAGACGCAGCCTGCAAAGAAGCGTCCTCAGGGAGACGCAGGGTGCGCTAGGAATTTCCTAAGGGAGGTCTCCATGCTTCCTGAGAGAGGTATCCAGGTTCCTATCCGTTTCCTAAGGGGGCTAGGATAGTCACGCAGTTGCCCATAAGAGTGTCCTTCGGGAGACGCAGGGCAATGACCAAAACATCCTACGGGATGCGCAAAACACGCCCGGAGTCCCTCAAGGGGGACCCTGGCACTTGTCAACTTCCTAAGGGAAAACATCCTATGAGATATGTAGAACATGCCCGGAGTCCCTCAAGGGGGACCCTGGCACTTGTCTATTTCCTAAGGGAAAACATCCTACGGGATATGCAGAACGTGCCCGGAGTCCCTCAAGGGGGACCCTGACACTTATAAATTTCCTAAGGGAGACACACAATCAAGATACTGGCTGGTTACTCAAGCAGTTCACAAGTCGATACGCAAATTGAAGTTGAAAAAATAACTACAATTTCCATAGCAAGCTGACCAACCGGCCAAGTTCAACAAAAAGAAGATGGTCAGGCAAGACCAATTGTTCTAAACAAGAAAGCAGACTACAAGGTGAAAAGAAATAAATGAGCCTTCATTTACTCTGATACGCCAACAGGAGATCCTTGATCTACAACCTCTTCGGCGTCCGCCTAATCAGCCACATTCTCAGTAGCTCCACTTGCTTGATCCACGACATTTGCCACTACCTCATATGCTGCATCCTCCTCTGCTTCATCCTCTTCAGCTATCGCCTCTTCGGCCGCATGTTGTTCAGCTCCTTCCATGTTAACAGCATTAACCTGCTCACTTTGCACATGGAGCAAGTCAGAACAGAGCATCTCGATGTCTCCATCTCTAATGGCATAGAAGGGATCATTTCCATTTGAACAGTCTAAGTAGCCTAACTTGTACGCATTCATTGTCGCTTCGAACTTGGACATTTCAGCAGACTTATGATATGCGCCAAATCTAGCCAGAAGCTTGTCATAACTAAAGGAGACATCAACATTCTTGTGCTCAAGACGGAAGTAGGCATCTTTTCGACTAACCAAGTTAGGGGCAACAACAAACGAGTTTCGGATAGTTTCAGCAACAAGAACTACTCCTTTTAGAAGCAGATGAAATATTGCTTCCTTTTGTTTTTCCAAGGAAAGGCTCGAGAATGTGCCAAGATCACCGGCCTGACGAATGTGATCGACCAACTTAGCACAGGAGGACGGGTTTGATAGGAAGTTCGTCTTGAGCAGATCAGACATGCATGCATCCCCTGCAGGACTAGACTTGTTCACTTTGGGATCAACCGCCAACGCTGAAGAAGAACCCTTCGCCCGGGCAGATGACTCTCTCATCTTCTTAACCTCCGCCAACCTCACCTCTAAAGGAGTCAATGATACTAAATCAACTCCACGCTTGATTGCCCGTGACTCAACAGCTAGATCATGAGTAGACCTCCCTCTTCGATCTCCATCTTTTGACAGATGCAGATGACTCAAACTTCGAGGGGTAATGTCTGCATCTCTTTGACGCTAGGCAGAACTAGGTTAGGCATGAGCTGCCTCACGAAGTAGATCATGGTTTTCAAGCATGTCAACATCATGCATACCACCAACCTTCATGCTATAGGCACCCACGAGATGTTTGGCCCTAGTAGATGATGATGGAGCAGACCCCACATGAGTCTTCTCAGCAGAAGGGAACCTTGGCTTCTTCCTCAATGGAGACACATTCTCTGCCTGCGAAGGAGTAGCTTCATCTCTTGAAGACTTGGCAGCAACCTTTCTCTTTGGGGGAGATTCAGCAGAACACTCCTCCTGCCCAACTGGCAGATCATCAGAATCTGGACCATTCTGCTCCCATCTCTCAACATCCTGAGTAGGGGGCAGACCACCAACTTCCTCCACTCAGGAGCCCAAGTAACAGAAGGAAACCCAATTACAACTAGACAGCCCAATAGTTGATTCACATCTCCTACATGCCACCACGTGCCATGCAAAAGCTAGGGGGCATTTGTGGGAACCGAATTAAATCAAAACCCTAGGTCAAATAATTCCTCCCATTTGGGGATTATTTGACCTAATTGGGAATTATTCAACATAATTGGGAGTTACTCAATTTAATTTGGGATTACCCAATTAAATTGAATGTTACCTAATTAGGTTGAGAATTGATTTGATTCCTACCACAATTCCCAATTAATGGGGAGTTACCTGAATTAATTGGGAGGTTGTTTGATTCAGATTGGGTGTATTTGATTCTTGCCTTAATTAGGGATTTGATTAAATCAAATCCCTTAACACACCAACCTCACCAACCTCGTCGAGGCCCCCTATAAATACTTGGCTACGCACAAGGATTGAGGTACGTCAGAATTACTACTAAAACTCTATAGAGATCTTCCCCTCACAAACCCTAGCCACCTCCTCTCTCTCTCTCTTTTACATAAGGCTCCGCCCGCCCGGTTTACACCATAAACATATCTCCATACCCTATTAGCTATTGTTTTCTATACGATTCAATTGAACTAATTTAGGCATCGGAGGGCCTTTGGCCAACACTCCTCGGGTGTGGTCCTCTTATTTGTTCTATTTTGCAGGGAGAAAGAGGCGGCGAAGAAGAAAGGGGAATCTTTCCAATCGTATATTCTCGTGGGGAAATTTGCTCCCATAGTAAACAATAGAAATTTAAATTGGTAAGAGAACCTAACTAAAAAATGCATGCAAGAAAGAACTTTCTCAAAAAAAAAAAAAAAAAGAGGGGATAGAGGAGAGACCGAGAGAGAGAGAGATCAGCCTAGATAATACTTAGAATTGATAGAAGTGTGGTGCACATAAATTACCATTGGGTTCACTCAGTGTAAGAGCCCCCACATGCGATAAGACTTAAATTAAGGTCATTGATAGCATGTTCTGCCATGCAGATATTGTACTGACCTCTACCAGCTTCTTCTATTTAACCTCCAAAACAATTATTTCAGTTCTTTATGGTTTTTGCGAGATGAGCAATTGTGGGCTAACAAAAATAAGTTAGAGCCCATTCGAGTATGAGAGTCTGCTAGACCAGAAATACCAACCCATTCAGTTCTTTCCTGCAAAATTCAATAACATGTGTCAAATATTAACACATTGATGTACTTTCCATACCAATAGCTTCATTGCTACTGGAAAAACCAAGTACAATCACCCAGAAAAACTGGAATGGGGCAGTGCTATCTTGTGGCCTCATTAAAACCTTGCCTTAAAAAAAAAAACCCCTAAGGAGGAAAATCCAGTCAAAGAAAAAGACTACCACAACACACAATAACAAAAACAAAACCTACTCTCCCCCTATCACATCCAAAACCCAACCTAGTGTCTGATCCTCCCATATGAACCAAGTATGCTCATTAAGACAAAACTGGGCCAAAGAATGAGCTGCCCGATTTCCTTGTCTAGGTTGATAGTGCACCTCTACAACACCCAATCATTCCATCAAAAGCCGAACATCTTGAACAAGGTTACCAATATTAGTCCATAACACCTCAGTGCCATTTAAGTAACTAACTGCTTCCAGCGAATCTAACCTACTAATAAGATTGTGAAAACCTTTTGCATAAAGAAAGAGTAAGCCCTCCCGTAGTGCCGTTAACTCAGTTTCCAAAATGCCCAAACCCACCGATCTGCCACAAGTAAAACCCCAAACAAAATCACCATGGGCATCACAAAGAAGCACCCTCAACCCCTGCCGCGCCTATCCTTGCTCATAGCAACATCACAATTCAACATTAAAAAAGCATGTGGTGGTTTGGTCCACCTAACTTGACGATTAACTGATGGTGGTTTAATCGGAATATTACATGCTTTAAAACTCTCATACAACTCCATAGTGCTCTCCTCCATCTTTTCGAGCTAGACCATCTTATTCCCATGCAAACTGTCATTTCTCATCTGCCATACACGCTAGCAACAACATGCAAATCTACCCAATTCCGCTGTAGACAAAACCAGACAAGCTTTTTGGAATTAATTAGCAAAAGAACGACCTTGCACTTCTATCTTTCTTGCAAAGGAACTAAGACTCCAAAATTTTCGACTTGCCTTACAGCGCCAAATTGCATGTACCGCATCTTCACCCCTCTTCCGACAACGTGTGCATAAAAAGGAAGCAAGGACTTTTTGATGGAACAAATACACACCAATAGGTAAAATATTAGAATTATTAGCTCTCCAAAGGAACAACTTAATCTTGTTTGGGATTTCCAATTGCCATAATTTTTTCCAGAGAGCCATTTGTGCAGATGGATCAGACCCACCACTTTCCCCATCAACCAATTGTTCACGTTGGTGCAACGCAACTTGATAGCTTGACTAAACTGAATATTTCCCATCTTTCACATAAAATCAGTATCGCCAATCCCTATTCGCACCACTGAGGCCAACAGAATACTGGCTATAGCATTCCTAACTTCTTCACAAAAACTCTACTCAATCAACCCTAAATCCCATTCTCTTGATAGAGTTAATAAATCAAATACATGTACGTCATCTGGTAATCCTCTATTAAGCAAAGGCTTAAAGGTTGTTGGTTTTGGTAACCACTTATCCTGAAACACCTGTATTGCCTGAACATTTCCAACCCGCCATGCCAATCCCTGTTCGCACCACTGAGGACAAGTTTTCAAAAATTCGCCAAGCCTGTTTTGCCACCAGGGCTTTATTGAAGGCCTCAAAACTTTTAAAACCCACACCTCCCAAGCTCTTAGGACCTTACCAGCTTTCCTCCACCAATATCTAGCCACCATTGCCGATAACTCCTTACATAGAGACCGTGATAATTGAAACACCCCCATCGTGTGTACATTGGGAGTGCCTGCACCATAACTTTAATAAGGATCTCCTTTCTCGTTGATGATAATAACTTAGCATTCCACTCATTAAGTCGTTGCCAAAGTAAATCACCCACATGCTGAAACATTTGGTTCCTACTCCGACGTGCAATTATGGGAAGCCCAAAGTATCGCTCATGACAATCAACAGTCTGCACCCCAAGCAAAGAAGATATTAAATGCTTCATTATTGGATCCATGTTTGGACTGAAGCAAGCAGCCGACTTCTCAAAATTTATTTTTTGGCCTGACGCTTTTTCATATAGCTTGAGAATATGCAGTAGATGGTTACACTCATTTAGTTGGGCATTGTAAAATAATAAATTGTCATCCACAAAAAATAAATGGGATAAAGAGGGAGAGAGAGAGAGAGAGAGAGAGAGGAGGGGAGGACTTGTTGGTTTTTTTTTTTAAATCTAATAAATTTTTAAATTTTTAAATAATTAATTGAAACATTTGACATGATTTGCTAACAGGTGCAAATACAATGACTAAAATCAGAAAATTGAAATTTCGGTGACCAAAATTAAATTCGATCCTATCCTTATTGACCAAAAATGTAATTACCCCTTGATTAAATAATCATTTTGCTTAGTAGTGATAACTGGCTGGACCATCTCCAATATCTCATCTATGTCAAGTGAACCATTAGTCGAGTATAATTTTTTGAAATAATCACAAAAAATTGACCAAACTTCCTCTTTAGAAGTACACCATCGATTTTGAGCATAAAAAAAATACCAAGTAGTCTATTCTGCCTCTCCTGCTATTTTGCAAACTTATGAATCTTGTATTTTTATCTCTAGACTTTAGCTATGTAACACGAGACTTTTGCCGCTAAAGCATCTCCTCCATTTCCAGTAAAGTATCCAGTTCTCTAGTCAACTCCCATTGGCATTTGGGTGTTGTTCGCGCCCTTGTAAATCATGCAACTTGCTTTGTAGGACTCGAAGTGTTTTAGGGATATCACCTACCTTATAGCTATTCCACCACTTTTGTAAAGAGAGCTAACAGGGCCTAATTTATCACCAACCACCCATCTCCCTCTCAAGCTTTAGCAATCACATTTTGGCACCCCTCCACCGTCGCCCGCATCTCTTCAAACATAAAGACTCCTCTTTCCTCTTGAATCAGAACCAAATTAAAGTAACAAAGGAAGGTGGTATGAAACGATTGAATTCAGATGATGGATAAGCATATTCAGGAATGCCAACAACATCTCATGATTCACCACCATTCTATCCAACCTTAATTTCACATTCCTGTCCCCGCTCCAACGATTTGACCGCATAAACTTGAAACCTATAAAATTTAAATTAGTGAGACCACAAGCTGCCAACAAGTTACCCAAATCCCACATTTATTACATGGGTCTAAAGCACCGACCACAATACTCATGAGCCTCCACAATCTAGGGCCCCATTGCCCCTATGCAAGACGGCATAAAAGCTCCCACGAATGTTTCATTTGCTTCCAACCATGGTTGTTTGGAAGGCTTCGGTTGAGCAAAAAAAGGAGGAAACAAGTTCCTTTGATTCAAGAGCACGGGTTGAGTATAACTCGCGCTCTCAATGAAAGCACCAAATGTTTGTGCAAATATTTCACGGAGAATATTCGCTTCTAGATCCTTCGCCCTTTTAACTTCCTTCTCTCTCTTCCTCGATTCCTCTAAAAGCAAATAGGAGTGAACGGAGGTGTTGGCCAAAGGCCCGCCGATGCCTAAGTTAGTTTGATTGAATCCTTGAGAAATAATAGCTAAAAATGGTATGAAGTTTTCTCTATGGGGAGAATCGGGTGGCCAGAGTTGTGTGTGGTGGCACTTAGTCATGTGGGAGAGATGAATTTGGGAGGAGCCAGCGGCTAGGGGAGAGGGAGAGAGAGAGAGAGGGGGGGGTGGGGTTCGGGTGTTTAGGGTTTTGAAAGGAATTTTGAATTACCTTGTATGTTGAATGTAGCCATGTATTTATAGGGCTCTAGGCATCTAGGGAAGGAAGATATTCTTTCCCCAAATTATAGAGATTGAATCAATTAGGGATTTGATTGGGATCAGATCACTAAGGCCCCGTTTGGGATTGCTTTTTTTTGCTAAAAACCTGCTTAACTTTAAAGTTAAGCAGTTTAAAGTGTTTGGTAAAAATAAAATATCCTGCTTATTTTAAAAGCAATGGTCTTTTGACAGCAGCTTTTAAAAGCAACCTAGGGGTTGCTTTTTAAAGCTGCTTTCAATTGAAGCAGCACGCTCCCTTTAATGAAATTTTTGCAATTCCACAAATACCCTTATTAGGTTAGAAATCTATCCTCGCGTATTTCTCTCAAATCTGTAGACACCAACATTCATCTTCACGTAGCCTCCCAAGTTTGGAGACAACCATTCGTTCAATCTCTTCAATCTCTTTCACAAGGTCGATTCTTCAACCTCTTCAATCTCCCAAACGTTTTTGCTTTTGTTTTTGTTTTTTCCTTCTACTGGTTGAGTTTTGCTGTAAAACACTAGGATCAGATTTTAGAATCATAGCCGAAGATTCTTTATATATGTGCTTGCTGCTTATTATGTACATCTGATTCTTGTGTGTGTGCTTGTCATGAGTGCGGGTACATGTGCATGTGTGCATGATTTCATACATCTGAATTTTCTAAAAATAAAGAGAGCGAGATAGATGGAACAACCATAGGAGATAGATAAGAGGCGAGCCTTGATTGGTTGAGACTTCTGTTATGTCAACCACTTGGGTTCATTGTCTCCACTTAAGTCTACAATCAATCTTTTTCTCTGTTCTATTGGGTCTAGTTTCGTGTTATAGACAGCCAACTCTCTAAGCATATCATGCTAGGTAACGAAGTGTTCAACGTAGTAGTCATCCACCATGTCCATATTCTCCTTCCTGGTAATAAAAGAATAGTCGCTTAAATGATATTTCTTCAGCATACAGATTGCAATTGTAAATTAAGGTTAGCAATTGTTCATGAACATGGAAATTTGAATGCGAATACATAAGAGATATAGAACCCTCCATTCAACCTTGTGGCTACAGCACGCATCAATTCATAGAATTTTATTCCATAACTAATATATGTATTATTCTTAATGTTTCTTATTTTTATTTTCTAGAGAGCTTGATTAAATAAAAGAAATAAAGCTTTGCTCTTTCTTATTAATAATTGCATGTTTTTAGTAAAAACATTATTTTCTATAACCTGTTCATCTCCCAATACGTCATATTTATATAAGGACATGCACAGATGGTGAAGAATAAAAATGTGGCTAGTGGATCACGAGTTTCGGCTATATGGAATAATCAGAATACAAGTATATTTTGTGACTTGTGTATCAAGGAGGTGGAGGCGGGTAATCGTCCTGGTACTCACTTTAAGAAAGAAGGATGGGAAAATGTGAGGATTGGCTTGAGTAAAGAGACAGGAGCCGAGTATGATAAATCACAATTGAAAAATAAGTGGGATGCACTTAAGGAACAATGGAAAATATGGAAAGAACTAATTGGAAAAGAAACTGGTCTTGGGTGGAATTCCAAACTTGGGACTATTGATGCTTCTGACGAATGGTGGCATAACAAAATTGAGGTATGTTATTAATATTTTTTTAATGTTGTTTGTTTATTATAATTCAATGAAACATCTGTAATAGTTTTTAATGTTGTTCTCTTTGATTTGTAGATAAATCCCAAATATGCAAAATTATGTAGAAAGGGTATTAGTCCTGATATGGAAGAGAAGTTTGATAGAATGTTCATGAACACCACCGCTACTGGTGACCATGCTTGGGCACCTTCATCTGGTGTACTTCCAACTCATGATTCATCAGAATGTGATGGTATTCTACTTGACAGTGGTGATGATTCTGATGATCCCGTATACGTACCAGATGAAACAATTCAAGTTACTGAAAAATCTTGTGGGAAGGGGAAAAAGAGAACAAATCAACAACTTGATACACAGGTTAAGAAAGAGACGAACGGACATAGAGTTGCTACTAAAGTGGGGAAGGTAGGAGGTGCTGTTAAATTGTCACAACAAATTGAGCGAATGGTTGATGTAATGGAGAATAGGAGTACTTCAATGATGATGAAAGGGTCCCAAGGTAGCAGCATTGCTGAAGTTATGAAAGCAGTTTCGTCTTTACCTGGAGCAAGGCCTGGGAGCCATTTGTGGTTGTTTGCAACTCGGTTATTTCTAAATCAAGAGAAAAGAGAAATGTTCACAACTATGGAAGATCCTAGCATCAAGCTTCAATGGCTAAACTATGAGCTTTCTGAAAAATAAACTAATATTTCTTAGAACTTTGTTTTGCTACTTGGATTTATTTTTTAGGTTTCAGATTTGGGTTTGCTATTTGAATTTGTTATTTGGATGGTTAGTTATATGTGACTGCTATTTGGATGGTTGTTTTTAGTGAAAATTCATATGACTTTTATTTATATCAATGCATATGTGGATTTCAGTTGATTATGATGATGAGAATGTCTATAACACTGCAGGTTTATTTCAAGATATGGAGAATGTTCACAACTATATAAGGAGGCACGCCCAACGTGATTTTCATTTTGACAAAGTGAATGACAACCCAAATGCAATGGAGATGGAGGGTGATGCACAAGAAGAATATCATATTACTCAATGGCCTGGAGCACAAGAACTAGAAACATTAAGGAACAAGATTGCTGCAAGTTTAATGCATGCATCTTCTTAAACATTTTCTTTATTTCCATTTATTTAAGCCTAGTTTCAATGTTTTTTTTTTATTGCTACAATTCAAACCTTATTAGGACAAAGGATTTGTCAAAAAAATATTTATTACTTATTCAATTTAAAGGATGGTTTATGAACCTACTACCGTGGTGATTTCTATATCTTTGTTGGAATTTAATGAATTTTTACTTTTCTTTAAGCAAAGATTAATATAATTTTTAGGGAGAAAAGTATAAAAGCACTTTACAGTTTTATTTTTTACCAAACAGATTAGTAAAAAGCACTTTCAGCATCATGTCCATTTTAGTAATTATAAATAGTTACAGCACTTTTACGGTAAAATTTACCAAACGCTCTGACACTGCTTTTCATACTCACAGCACTTTTAAAATTACAGTTTGCCAAACGTTTAACTGCTTTACTTTACAGCTGATTCTTTTTAAAGCACAGCAGAAGCAGCTTTTTTTTAAAGCGGCAGCAATCCCAAACTAGGCCTAATTGATAATGATATCTCCCAAATAGGATAATAGCCTAAATTGGTGATATTATCTTTTAAATAAAGATAATATCCCTATTTTTAATATCAATTAATTTGCCAAATAAATGGGCTCAATTAATTGACCTAGAAGATATTCTTCTTATCCACGTGGTGCCTTGTGATTATGCCTTATGAGGCATGGAGGAGATACTCTCTGGGCTTTCTAACTACGTCTGGACTTTCTTCTTTGAGTTGGACTCCTTTTGCAAATTGGGCTCCCACTTAGAGTAGACTTTTGACTTTTCTTGGAGTTGGGCTCCCAATGGGAATAGGCTTGTGATTCCTCCTTAACCTGGGCCCCCAACTTTTACAACTAGACGGCTTCTTTTCACTCTTCTTCAAATTGCATACTTGTCTTCTCTACTTTCTAGGTTGAGAGAGATTTTGGAGAATCGTACTGCTTGTCGAAGAGAGGAGTTGCTGTGTATCCCAAGATAAGTCAAGCATTTCTTTTTTCTTTTCTTCACAGTGAGGACGGGTCTGGTGGGCCCGCTAGTTTTCATCGTGACGGCAACAGTGGCGCGGCAAATACTGTAAAAGTTTTTTTGCTTGCGGCGAGGACCAGCTGACTCGGGCCTAGCTTGTTATCGTTGCAAGGAGTCGGGAAGGTTGTTGGTGCGACGCCATCAGAAGTGGTGGCTGTCGGCAGTAGCTACCATTGTTCCCTTCTTTTTACAGTGACGCGGGCCAGACCCGTTTAGATTGATGCGGCGCAGGCCTGCTATGGTGTAGCTCGGGTTGGACTCCCGACTTGGGCTACGGACTAGTAACTAGGGCTGCAGGTTTGTGGCTTAAGCAACGATTTCGCGGCTTGGGCCTCCCTTTATATTTTTTTTTTTTGCAGGCCCCGGCTAGAGTGAATTGGGCTGGAGGTTGACTGGCCAAGGCTGGAATGGGTTGCATGCCTGTTGACCGTTGCTCCTCACGGCTTGGGCCACACTAGCTTGGGCCACACTAGTTCGGGGGGCTTGGGCCATTTTGTCATTTTCTTATTTGCAAAATTTTATTTTCTTTCTTGCATTTGTTCAACAGTCATGTCTTCTGAGGAAGGTAGCCGATCACCAAGTTCACAAGTGCCCTTGTACCTATGGGGTGGTTCCAAAGGGCATAAGAAGAGATTCGTGACAAATCTGCATTGTGTTACATTTGAAGATCAGTTCTAGAAGTGGCGTGCCACTTATGTTTCTGGCATACCTGATGGCATGCATGTCAAGCTAGCAGAGTCTTCGACCAACGATGCGCCTTGTGTGGATGCGAATGATCCAGATGCTAGGATTATCACATTCCATCCCTTCTACTTTTCATTGGGCTTCACGTTCTTGTGGTCAAAGTTTTTCCAAGTTAGTGTACTCTGAAGTCTATCGGGCAATCATGTGCTTTGAGAACATGAGCCGTTTCTTCAAGTTGGAGCCGATGGTGCGATGGTTCTTCTACTTCTTTAAAGTGAGGCGCTAAGAGAAGTATGCTCAAGTTCATGTGTGCAAAGCCAAGCTGTTTGATAGTCTTAGTCAAGGTGATCAAGTATGGCATGTTGACGTGTTGGAGGCAGCGAACAGTGGGAAGGCGATGTTGGCGATGGTCCACTTGTTCCCATTACTTAGTGTGACGGTATGTCATATTGCTACTGATCTGCTTTCTTTTTGTTTGAATTTTTTGATGTGTGACTAATTGGCTTCTATCTTCTGCTTGCAGAGAATGATATATGCAAGAGACTGGATCTTGGGCCGGACATGGTTAAGGTCCACCAGGCTCTGAGCATCCTTACGAGGTTCCGTGAGTGGCGTTGGCTATTGAGCGAGTATCGTGAGAAAGCTGGTGGTCTATCCCCTGCACATGACGTTGAGAGATGGAAGCAAAATGGTCTAGATTCTAATGATCTGCTTGTCGAACCCCTCGCAGAGAGGAAAGCTGACGTCAAGTCTATGAAAGATAAAGCTACAACTTCTCGGTCTAGGGTGGGGTTGTAATAACCATATCTTAAATTGATATTTAATTATTAATTTATTCAAGTAAAAGACAATTTTGCCCCGAAAATATTTTCATGGTTTAAAAGTTGACTTTTTTATTCAGGAAGGAATCTAGGGATTTTAGTATTACCGTTGTGTAGATCACGTCGTGATGAATCCGTAGACACATAGTGAGCTCAAATTGGAGTTGTAACGAAGAAGTTACGATTAAAAGAAGCTCAGTGGCATAACAGTAATTATCTCAAGAAGTCAGATTTTTTAGGGCCCAATTAGACCTCTCCTTTCTCTCTCACGCGTCACCCCTCTTCTCTCTCTCCTCCTTTCCGATTTTTCTTCTCCCTGTGATAAAACAGCTGGCCATTGTTGGCCGGCAAACTCCTTGCTCTGGCCGCCATTTTCAACGCCACCACCACCAAAATTTGTCTCTCTTCCCTCTTCAAAGCCTCCTAACAATTACAAATCAAAACCATCAAGATTAAACCCGAAATTCGAGCCAAACCTGAGCCCAAATTGGGCTGTTTTAAAACAGTGGCTTCTAACGGCTTTTCCAGCTAACTCCGTCCACCACAACCCATGCAATCACACCCAAAACACTCCCCTACCTTCCCTCTGTATTTTCCCTCGAAGGCCCGACCCAATTTCAAGTAGAATTGACGAATCCAAACTAAAAACTTTCTAGGTTTTTCAAAAGAGGAAATCGTTTGTTCGAGGGCATTAAAGGTTGAATTGATCTTCAAGCAAAGGTAGTTACTCCCCTTGATGTGCTTGATCTGTTGGTATGAATATTGACAGGCGGTTTGGAGTTTTCCGATCGCCGGAAAATTACTCTAGACACCTGTTGGCGGTTGCAGCATGTCGGCGGGATGTCAAGGTTGGGTTTTGGTCCTAAAATGATACCCAAGCAGTCCCGATCACAACGGTATGCTCGGATTTCAATTTGGTTACTGTTTGACTGTCAAACGGATATTGCATTTTAGGCGTTATCCGGGTTAGATATGGACCAAACTTGCAAGGCATGTTTAGTAAATTGTGTTAAACCTATAGGAATTCTTGGATTATTAATTGAGGGTCGTGGACCCCACGGGGGACCGGAATTAACAATATGAAAATTTAATCGCTTATTTAACCTCAAGTCTTTTTGGACCATTTCACCTGTCAGAACTGTTGAAAATGGGCCTAGGTGCTTAAATAGATACTCGGGCTTCATTGAACCCGCAGGAAGGACCCTCGAAGGGTCAGGCTAGCTCGGACGCTTAGTGAGTGGACTTTTGTTTTATAAATGAATTTTTGCAGTAAAAGTTTTATTCATTTATCATGAAGGATTATTTATAGTTTTTGCTTTCCAAGCATTTAGTTTGAATTTAAATTTTGTATTTAAATTTTGTTTACGTTTAAATGTGATTGGCTTGGAAAGTAGAAAAGGAAATGGTAACATGATTTAAGGATTAAGTGAGGAACAGTATTATAATTTTCTAGGAAAGGTTTTTAAACCACCATAGGTACCCAAAATGTTGCCTTCGGATATAATGATGTCCACGGACTTCCTAGTTGCCTTCGGTTGAGTCAATGCACGTTTGGCAGTTTCCCCATGAGTCTTAGGGATATCCAGACCGTGAGGAGCGAAGAATGTGGCTCAGGTTGACCAAGTGTCCCCTGAGTCTTGCGAGGAATGCGGCTCTGGTTGACTTTGTATTACCGAGGCCTACGAGGATGTGTCGCATTATATGACACAAGGAATTGACGGTATAATGTGGGAATTAAATAGAAAATCATGGAATTGACGGATTTATTATGGGTACACCTAAGTGGAAATGAATTATCACTTTTCAATGCTTTCAATTGGTTTTGATGATTTGACTGAATGCATGACTGGTTATATGTATATAGATATGCCTGCTTGATTTTTGTACGAATATAGAACATGGATACAATTGAATTTCTAAATGTTTTAATAGTGGGGTTAGTATGTTGATATTATATTTTCCAAAACTTTCTTTTGTCCACGGACACTTTTAATGTTTTGCGCCCCCAGGCAGTAGTCGTGTACCATAGCACCACCACAAGGCGGTCTTCACTCATCACTCCTCCTTTTCCACTATGTAGGATGTTCTCTTATAACTGTTATACTTTTGTAATTAATTGAATTTGTTTGCTCTGAAATTGCCCTAGGATTTCTATAAGCCTGAGGCCATAAAGATTTGTTGTGGGTTGAGTGTGTCCTACCATTGTGCTTGCTGAATGTTGGTGGATATTTGAATTGCGTTTGTACAGGTGAAATTTTTTGGGAAACGAGCATTTTACAGGGGAGACTCTGCCGAATTTTCGGCAGAAGTCAAACTTAACCCTAAAGAATTTTGAGACTAAGTTAGAAGGGTAATTTGGTCAAGTGTGCCCGGCACCTACCAGGTGTCGGACACGCACAGGGTTCGGCTTAGATTCCAAAGTGGAATTTGGGTCGGGTCCTGTCAGGTGTCTTCATTGAGAAAGAAGCCAAGGCTCCTTTCTGCCGTGACCAGGTCTTCCTCGAAAGAGGTTCTGTCTACTGAGAAGACTCAAGTAAGAATTGCTCCTTCATCATTTGCTAGGGTCAAGCATCTCGTTGGGGAAGATAGCAAGAAAGTTGGTGGCATGCTAAATGTTTGTGACATTCCGCTCAAGTCTCCGATTAATAAGCTCAAAAACTACGATCTGCCTTGTAAAGAGGTCTACTCCCGAACCAATGCACCTACCAAAAGGCAAAGAGATGTTGATATTCCTCCCCAAAGTTCAAGTCGCCTACACCGGTCATGGGATGCGGATCGAACTAGGAGGTCTTCTCATCTACCTAACCATTGTGATCTAGCTATTGAGTCATGAGCAGTCAAGCATGGGATTGATTCGGTGTCATTGACTACTTTGGAGGCGAGTATTATGCAGCTAAGAAGGTCAGAGTGTCATCTGCTCGGGTGAAGGGTTCTTCGAAAATGGAGGCGGCTGATCCTAAGGTTGACAAGTCATCTGCTCAAGACAAACTTCCTGTCAAGCCCGTCTGTTTGTGACCTTGGTACATTCTCAAGTCGTTCATTGGAAAAGCAAAAAGAAGTGGTTGTTCATTTGCTTCAAAAAGGACTTGTTTTTGCTGTTAAGGCAATTCAGAACTCATATATTGTTGCCCTATCTTCTGCTCAGCTCATCGAGTTGGAGAAGAAGAATGTTGATTTGACTGGCAAGCTCTCGACCGAGCAAATCCGTTATGAAAAGAGGATGTCTGAACTAAGGGAGAATATATTTGAGCTGAAGAGTTCCTTTGCTAAGAAGGAGAGTGAACTCAACTCTTTAGCTGCCACCATGCATAGTCAAAAAGAGGCCTACTTTCGTCTTCAGCAAAAGAATGCTTACATCTCTCACAGTTATGATAAGCTTCTGGCCAAGTTTGATGCCTACCACAAGGTTGCTAAACAATCCAAGTTTGAGGCTGTCATTGATGCGTAAAAGTTGAGTTACTTGGACTGCACAAGTGGGACTGCTCCTTACTATGCCATTGGAGATGAAGACATCGAGATGTTTTGCCATGACTTGCTCTTTGTTCAAAGTGAGCAGATCATTACTGTAGATATTAAGGGAGCTGAAGAGCAAGCGGCCGACGAGGCTGTAATTGAGGAGGGTGAAGCCGAGGAAGGTGTGGCTAATGAAATGGCGACAGAGGCCGCAGAGTAGACAATTGTGGTTGCTGAACGCGCAGCTAATCAGATGGATGCCAAAGAGGTCACTGACTAAGGGTCTCCTGCTGGAATCTCGAAATAGATGAAGACTCCTTTATCTTTTCAAGTTTTTTGTAATCTGCTTTCTTATTTGAAATAATTGGTCTTGTTTGACCATCTTCTTTTTGTTGAACTTGACCGGTTAGTCACATTACTTATTTCTTTAACTTCAATTTGCATTGTGTCTTGTGAACTACTTGGATAACCGGCTAGTGTCTTGGTTATGCATCTCCCTTAGGATGTTTGAATGTTTACCCACCGCTTGCTTGAAGGGTGCTCTTCTGTTCATTCTTTAGGATATTTTAACTATCATGCCTCCCTTAGGAAACTGACAGGAACATGGGTCTCATTTAGGATACTCCTGGCGCATCCTACGTCTTTCTAAAGATGCTTTTTGTGGACTGTGTCTCCCTTAGGACGCTTATAAATGACTATCATGCCTCCCTTAAGAAACTGAAAGGAACTTGGGTATCTCTTAAGAAACTCCCGGCACGTCCTGCGTCTCCCTAAGGATGCTTTTTGTGGACTGCTTCTCCTTTAGGAAGCTTATAGTTGTCACCTTGCATCTCCCTTAGGACGCTGCTTATGGGCGATGGCCTGCTTGGCCTACATCTCACTTAGGACGTTTCATAGTTGTCGCCTTAAGTCTCCCTTAGGACGCTACTTATGGGCGACGATCTGCTTTTTTGTTTTTTTTTTTTTTGACACATTGTTGAATGAGAAATTGAATTTGCATTTATGTTTATACGATTAATCGCTTTATTTGAAATGAAAATAACTAGATAAATAACTTGGAATTTCCAGTAGCTGCTTTTCTTTTTCAGAAATGGGCAGGGCTCAGTCGTTGGCCAGGAACTGAGCTGGTAGGAGGAAGCTTCATGGGTAATATCTTTGGAGGTGGCAGGCATTCCATTGTCTTGGAATCTCCTTCACTTCCATGGTGTCAAGTGTATAGCTTCTTATGCCCCCGGACTGACTGATCAAGTAAGGGTCTTTCCAATTGGGTTTCATCTTCTTTAATCCTTGTCTTTGTGCAGTAATGAAAGTGTTTTTAAGCATAAGGTTGCTAGGTTGAAACTGCCTAACCTTGGCCCTTTTGTCGTAGAAAGACTTCAACTGCTGATGGTAAGAGGCAACTCGGAGAATGGCTCTCTCGCGAATTGAGCTGCCGTGGGGGTTTTGCTTCTCATGCTTTTGCTTCCAACCATGGTTGTTTGGAAGGCTTCGGTTGAGTGAAAAAAGGAGGAAACAAATTCTTTTAATTTAAGAGCACGTGTTGAGAATAACTTGCGCTCTCAATGAAAGCACCAAATGTTTGTGCAAATATTGCATAGGAGAATATTCGCTTCTAGATCCTTCACCCTTTTAGCTTCCTTCTCTCTCTTCCTCGATTCCTCTAAAATCAAACAGTAGTAAAAGACCACACCCGAGGGTGTTGGCCAAATGCCCTCTTATGTTTAAGTTAGTTTGATTGAATCCTTGATAAATAATAGCTAAAAAAGGGTATGAAGTTTTCTCTATGGGGAGAATCGAGTGGCCAGAGCCGTGTGCGGTGGTGATAAGTTCATAATTTCACACATTTGCATGCCTTCGTTACTTAGTAATTTTGTTTAGTTTCTCTTTATTTCAAGTCACTTACCTATGTTTGTGTGTTCTATAGGTTGAAGGCAGCAAGAGATTGCTTTTGAAGCAAAATGGTGCAAAACGTGCAAAAACTGGATATTGAGTTAGAAGTTCATTTCGGACTTATCTTCTTCATCCGAGCTTGGATTGGGCCAATACTTGTGTGGTTGGATCAGAGACATTCTGAACTTCAAAATGGATATCTTAAAGTCATATTTGGATTCAGCCAAACCCAATCCGTGAGCCCATCAAAATACACATCATGCTGACATGAGGATGAGCTGATGGATGCTTGGTCATGGTGAGCTAGGCATGAGCTATTGGTTTCTGGATGGATGCTTGATCATGCTGACATGAAGATGACCTATGGCTGCTGGTGGGATTTATTAGTGCAGCAACCAATTCTGATTATCTAAATACAAGTGTTGTATGCATTAGTCATATTCAATTCAGAATTCCCCTTTCCTTCTCCCTATAAATACCACTTCCATTCCACATCCCAGACACAATTCACTTCATCCATTACTTCCATACACACATTCAGATTCACCACAAAGAGAGAGAGAGAGCTAGCTGCAAAGGAGGGAGAGCTGGGAGCTGTCCTGGAAACTACCTTGCTGCCACCAGCTAGTTCTTCTATTCTCTTTATTCTACCTATGTATTTCTTATCTTCTGTATTCATAATTATGTTTAACTAATCCATTTTGTTAGGGCTTAGGATGAAGCCCTAGTCATGAATATTCAATGTTATGGATGATTTCATAGTTAATTGATTTCCTTGCTTTCATTATCAAGTTGTTAATCTCCAGCTTATTATGTGCTTGATGTATGTTTTCTTGGAGTAGCTAACTAGGATTTTATGCATCTAGCACAGGTTGGGAAGGGGTTTAGATTCACCAATTCTACTCTCCTTTCACAAGCAACACATGAATGGCCTAAGAATCATTCAAGGGGTTAATAACCATAGGTTGACTAGGACAGATACCATGTTCTAGGACTTGTGTGATTATCATATTCTCAAGGAACTTAATGACTCTTATATGCTTTATTCTAAGTAGATACCATGCTTAGGTTGCATATTAGAGATCACGTGTTGTGTAGATACCATGCACAATTACATGCCTTAGGAGAATCATGCATCCTGCACCTAGATACCATAGGCTTGTATGCGATAATCTATTGTTAATGAAGCTTGAGTCAATTTCTATGCATTCATAACTTGGATAGGAAGACTAGTGGTAGATTCCAAGGCTCTAACACTTCTCAATCATTGTTTCACAACTTGTTCATTGCTGCCATTGTTTACTTCCAGCACTTCCATTTCATTCTCTTGTTTTCATTTAAACAACAAAAACCCCCCATTCGAGTGCGTGTGTGGTGCTAGGATTCTGTCCTAGACCTTGCCAATTGTTAGTTAGTTTGTTTCTTTGTTTTCAGTTTTTCCATCATTCTAAGTAGTTTAACTTGCAACCAAGTTACCATTCTCCGTGGGATCGACCTCGTATTTCATAAGCTATACTATAAATGGTTCGTGCACTTGCGAGAATTGAAGTTTCTATTTTTAATAACTCATTTTAGTTGTTAGGAATAGGCTCAACAAGTTTTTGGCGCCGTTGCCGGGGAACCGGTAACGATGGTGCTATAGTTAGATTACTTTGAGTGTTTTTGTTTTTGTTTTCGTTGGTTTTTATTTCTGTATTCTGTTTTTCTTTTTAGTTGTTATCTCCATTTGAAGGCACTAATTGGTTTCTTGTGTGTGCATATATGTCCGAATCTGATTCTGAGCCAATTTCACCAGGAACTTTTGCTGTACGTGTTGGTTTGAGGAGGAATTATAGTTCTTTAAGTGCTGAATCTGAGAGCTACGAATCTGAAGGTTCAAGCAAGATGGCAGAGATTCCAAACAACAACAATAATGATGAAGGAGGTGGTGCGCTTGTTGTCCAACCTAGGAAACCCCTGCGTGAATTTTCCATCCCCAAAGTCACTGATCAACCTTCGTGCATCGTCTATCCTCAACTCACAATTGACAGGTTTGAGCTTAGAAGTGGTATGATTCATCTTCTTCCAACTTATTATGGTAATACCACTGAGGATCCTTACATGCATGTTAAGCAATTCTTTGAAATATGTGCTACAATCAAAATTCAAGGACTTGATGATGAGCAGATTAAGATGAGGCTATTCCCATTCAGTTTAAAAGATAAGGCTAAGTCATGGTTATACTCTTTGCCTAATGCTTCAATTCGTACTTGGGATGAGCTTTCTAATAAGTTTTTGCAGAAATTCTTTCCAGCTCAAAAGACTAACAAGATTAGAAAGGAAATTCTTGGTTTCACACAAAGAGAAGGAGAAGCTTTTCATGAATGCTGGGAGAGGTACAAGGAGATGATGAGTTCTTGCCCACACCACAATATAGAGAGTTGGATGCAAATGCAATCTTTCTATGAAGGTTTGCTTGATTCCGAAAGGATGATGGTAGATGCAACAAGTGGAGAAGGACTGATGAACAAAACAGCAGATGAGGCTTTTACTCTCTTTGAATCTTTGAGTACCAACTCTCAACAATGGAGCTACAATAAAGGAAGAGGAGCTCCTATGAAAGCTGTGGTCTCTGAGGTAAGTACTAATAATGAGATTAATGCAAAACTTGATGTTATGTGTTCTTTGCTTCAACAGGCAGTGACTGGCCCTCTAGGAAGCAAAGAGGAAGTTCAAGACCAATCTTTTGCAAAGCACATGCTAGAGCAAGCAAATGCCCTTCAAGGAAGGAATCCTCAGAATGATCCTTACTCAAACACATACAATCCGGGGTGGAGAAATCATCCTAATTTCAGGTGGAGCAATAATTCAAATGTGCAACAATCTCAAGGACCTCCCCCAGGATTTCAAATACAACAAAGGCAATTCCAGCAAGCTCCCCAACAAGTACAAGAGCAAAGGGGTGATCAAATGGGAGAATTGCAAGACATGTTCAAGAAGTTCATGGGGCAACAGATGCAAACCAATCAGAATCTTCAAAATGCAGTGAACAAACTAGAAGTGCAAGTTGGGCAGATTGCATCCTCCATGAGCAATAGAGCATCCGGAACTTTTCCAAGCCAAACGGAGGTGAATCCAAGGCATCATGAGCAAGTTAAAGCAGTGCACATCTTGAGAAGTGGTAAACAAGTTGATAATAAGGTTGGAGATGCCAATGAAGAGCAAGAAGATGGAGAAAACGTGGAGATCATTCAGCCACCACAAGGGCAGCCCACAGGTTCCACCAAACAGCCCCTCAATTCTCTTGGAAAGAGCACAGGCCCTAAGGTATCATCTAATGCTAATCAAGTTCCAATTTCATCTAATGCTTTTAGGCCTATTGCACCCTTTCCCAGCAGGTTATCAAAGTCAAAGAAAGATCAAGGCTTGGATGAGATCATGGAAATATTCAAGAAAGTGCAAATCAACATCCCATTGCTCAATGCCATTGCTCAGATTCCAAAATATGCAAAATTTTTGAAGGATCTATGCACTAACAAGAGGAGATTCAAAGAGCATGAACAGGTTGCATTAAGTGAAGAGGTTAGTGCAGTCTTACAAAGAAAGCTACCTCCAAAGCTAAAGGATCCAGGTTCATTTTCTATACCTTGTATAGTTGGTGATTTTAAGTTTCAAAAAGCTTTGCTTGATCTTGGTGCATCCATTAACCTTATGCCATATCATGTTTATGAGAAACTTAACCTTGGTGAGTTGCAAGCCACATCTGTGAGCATTCAATTGGCAGATAGAACTATCAGGTACCCTAGGGGCATTCTAGAAGATGTTTTGGTGAAAGTAGAAGAGCTGATTTTGCCAGCTGATTTCTTGGTGTTGGAAATGGAAGAAGCACCAATTCATGACAATCAGTTACCACTCATTCTTGGTCGTCCATTCATGGCAACTGCCGGTGCAATTATTGATGTGAAGAAGGGTACATTGACTATGAACGTGTTTGATGAGACAATAGCATTCAAAGTGTTTGAAGCCTCCAAGTTTCCAAGTGATGAGCATGAAGTTTTCCAGCTTGATGCAATTGATAATATGGTGAAAGAAGCACTGCCAATGAGTTATTTGGAGCCTATTGAAGCATGCATCACACAAAGCATAAGGAAAGAAGAAGTGGACAGATTAGAGGCTGTGATCTCTCCTTTACTTCTTGAGCTTGTTTGCAGCATGGATAGCTACATAGAAGTGGGAAAGAGGTATGCAAACCAATTTGAATCTTTACCCGCACCTACTAATAGGGTTTTACCTTCTATTGTGCAGGCACCGGAGTTGGAATTAAAGCAATTGCCAACACACCTTAAATATGCTTATTTAGGTGAGAGTGAGACTCTACCTGTTATCATTGCCTCACACCTCGAACCAAATGATGAGAAGAAGCTTTTGAGGGTTCTAAAAGAGCACAAAACTGCGATTGGATGGAGCATTGCAGATATCAAAGGCATAAGCCCAACATCGTGCATGCATAGGATACTATTGGAGGACAATGCAGTGCCTAAGAGGGATGCCCAAAGACGTCTCAATCCAAACATGAAGGAGGTGGTAAGGAAAGAAGTAATGAAGCTTTTAGATGTTGGTATTATTTACCCTATTTCTGACAGTAAATGGGTGAGCCCAATACAAGTTGTCCCCAAGAAATCAGGTATCACAGTGGTGAAGAATGAAGCAAACGAGCTTGTACCAACACGGATGACCACGGGCTGGAGAGTTTGCATTGATTATAGGAAGCTCAACACAGCAACAAGCAAGGATCACTTCCCTCTTCCATTTATTGATCAAATGCTTGAGAGATTGGCTGGCCATAGCCACTATTGCTTCCTTGATGGATATTCAGGTTACAACCAAATCGCCATAGCCCCAGAAGATCAAGAGAAGACAACCTTCACATGTCCCTTTGGTACTTTTGCTTATAGGAGGATGCCCTTTGGTCTTTGCAACGCCCCAGCCACTTTCCAAAGGTGCATGATGAGCATTTTCTCCGACATGGTAGAAAGGTTTATTGAGGTATTCATGGATGACTTCTCTGTCTTTGGTGATTCTTTTGATCAATGTTTGCATAACTTATCTAAGGTGTTGGCTAGATGTGAACAAAATAACCTTGTGCTTAATTGGGAAAAATGTCATTTTATGGTTAACCAAGGCATAGTTCTTGGTCATGTCATCTCTAGTAATGGAATTGAGGTAGATAAAGCTAAGATTGATTTGATTGCTTCTATGCCCTCACCTACTTCTGTCAAAGAAGTACGTTCTTTCCTTGGCCATGCAGGTTTCTATAGGCGTTTCATTAAAGATTTTTCTAAGATTGCAAGGCCTTTGTGCAATCTCCTTGCCAAGGACATGGATTTTGTGTTTGATCAAAACTGTGAGAATGCTTTCAATGCTTTGAAAATGATGCTCACAACTGCCCCAATCATTATGCCACCGGATTGGAGCTTGCCTTTTGAACTGATGTGTGACGCCTCAGATTATGCTGTTGGAGCTGTTTTGGGGCAGCGAGTTGATAAGAAGCCACATGCCATCTACTATGCTAGTAGAACCCTCAACGATGCCCAACTCAACTATTCCACCACAGAGAAGGAGTTATTAGCTGTCATATTTGCTTTAGAGAAGTTCAGATCTTATTTGATTACTAACAAGGTCATTGTTTACACTGATCATGCAGCATTGAAATACTTGTTAGCTAAAAAGGATGCCAAGCCACGCCTCATTAGATGGATCCTCTTGTTGCAAGAGTTTGACTTGGAGATAAAAGATAAGAAAGGAAGTGAGAATGTGGTGGCTGATCACTTGAGTAGATTGGTGCATGTATCTAATGAAGAGGAGGATTCACTGCCATTGCGTGAAAGCTTCCCTGATGAGCAACTCTTCTCTATTTGTGCTTTGAATTCTCTTAATCCATTGCCTTGGTTTGCTGATATTGTTAACTACTTATGCACTAACGAACTCCCTACAGGGTTATCTACATTCCAACGTGACAAGCTTAGGAAACAAGCAAGATACTACTTTTGGGATGATCCATACCTATTCAAGCATTGTCCGGACCAAGTAATTCGAAGGTGTGTGCCTGAAGGTGATTTTAAGAGCATTCTAGAGTTTTGTCACTCCCATGCATGCGGAGGCCATTTTGGAGCAAAGAAGACTGCCAACAAAGTGCTACAATCAGGTTTCTTTTGGCCTACCCTTTTTAAGGATGCTTATACATTTTGTGCTTCATGTGATAGATGCCAACGGATGGGTAATTTGCATGCTAGAAATCAGATGCCTCTCACTAATATCTTAGTCATTGATATATTTGATGTTTGGGGAATTGATTTCATGGGCCCTTTTCCTACTTCTTATGGATTTGAATATATATTAGTTGCTGTCGATTATGTTTCCAAATGGGTGGAAGCCATTGCCACTAGAACTAATGATGCTAAGATTGTGATCAGTTTTCTCAGAGGAAATATTTTTACAAGGTTTGGCGCACCAAGAGCAATCATTAGTGATGGTGGCTCCCATTTTGTTAACCAAGCTTTTGCAGCACTCTTGAAGAAGTATGGAATCAAGCATAAGGTGGCAACACCCTACCATCCTCAAACTAGTGGGCAGGTTGAGATAAGCAATAGGGAGATTAAGCACATACTTGAGAAGACAGTGAACACCACAAGGAAGGATTGGTACATGCGTTTGGAGGATGCATTGTGGGCTTATAGGACAGCTTATAAGACCCCCATAGGTATGTCTCCATATAGACTTGTTTTTGGTAAACCTTGTCACTTACCAGTGGAGCTTGAGCACAGGGCTTATTGGGCGATCAAGGCATTCAATTTTGACATGAAAGCTGCTGGTGAAAAGAGGAGGCTTCAACTCAATGAGTTGGAGGAGTTGCGACATGAGGCGTATGAGAACGCTAAGCTTTATAAGGAGAAAACAAAGCAGTATCATGACAAGAAGATTCTTAGGAAGACGTTTGAGGAAGGGCAGAAGGTTCTCTTATTCAATTCACGCCTTAAGCTCTTCCCAGGTAAGCTTCGTTCTCGGTGGATTGGCCCTTTTGTTATTACTAATGTGTTTGATCATGGCGCAGTGGAGATTCAAAATATTAAGGATGGCAGCACCTTCAAGGTGAACGGACATCGGTTGAAACCTTACTTTGATGCCAACTTTGATGCCAATATTGAGTCTCAAGCACTCAAGGAGCCTCCACCACTCTCTTGAAGCTCACCAAAGTTTGGACGTCCGGCTGAAGACATAAAACTTAGCGCTTCTTGGGAGGCAACCCAAGGTGATGAGGAGAAGATAGAACGTGCAAGGAGCTTGCTTGCGTCCTAATCGCTTCAAAGGGGAGTTGTTTTCTGAACTCTAACATTTGGTTATGTCTTTTCCTTATCTTCTTTCCTTTCATTTATGAGGCATTGCTTGTTCTTATACTCTAAACATTGAGGACAATGTTTCATTTAAGTTTGGGGGGAAGGATTCAGTTATGTTGTTTTATTGTCAAATTTTAAAATTTTTAAGTGTGTCTAGTGTCTAATAACGCAGGATTTTGTGTGTTGTTTCGTTATCCTTCCAAACACCTATGATAAGACTTGGATTTAATACTAATATGGTTTTTTCAGAAATTGATAGTCATTGTTTAAGGCCTATGTGTGATTCTGAGTGAACTTTGTCTTGCATGCCATCCTTGCACTTATTGAGCACTTTGCCAAGTTAGTCCAATTTCTTGCTACTTGGAGATGTTATGCAATTCTGCTTATTTCATGATCTTGGTTTCATGCTCTAGAACTTATTTGAATATCTCTTGAGACATTCTGTTGCCATACAATGCTTAGGAAGTGATTTAGGCCATGTTTAAATCGTTTGAGCCTTTCTAACCATCCCTCTACATGTATTCATCCCTAGTCAATCCATTTGAGCCTACGTTAAGCCTTTCTTTGTGTAAACCATTTCTACCATAATAAATCTCTGTTTCTTATCTTTACCTATTCTTTGAGCAATTAAAGCTATCTTTAAAGGAGAGTCATAAAGATTGCAAGGTTTTTGGAGCAAAACTGAGTCATTAGTGCTGTAACCCAAGTGTTGAAAAGAAATAAGTTTTGGGGTATTGTTAACTAATCAAAAGAGGTAATGAAGTGTGACCAATGTAGTCACGGCCCTAGGGTGTTATAAGGAAAGATCATGGTGATCTAGGGTAAAGAGCCACAAAATTAGGCCAAATAACACATTTGAAGGTGCTGAAATTATGTTGAAAATCTGCTCATGTATGTGTTCCTTGCTTGTTACAAAGTTCAGTAATCTCTCATGCTTTTACCTATGCTTTAGTTGTGCTCAAAATGTTGTTATATCTCCATGTCTCCTCTTTCATTCAACCACTACCCTAAGCCTCATTAAAACCCTTGTAAAGTCCTTTTGATCCTTGGTAATGTGTGGTATTACTGTGGAGAGCTGATTTCATAATGAGCTTATGGGGCTCGAAATTCTTGATTGTGCTTTAAGTGTGTGCGCATGTACTTATTTGAGTTGCAGGTGTTGTTCTGATTTGGCATTCACACACTACACTTAAGGATGTCATTGTAAGCTTTGCACACTCTTGAATCATGTGTGGAACTTAGATTGTGATTGTTGTGTTTCTTTGGAACCATATACTTTGATGATTCTTTGAGGATATTGTTTGGAAGGCTAGCTGCTTATTTTCTGTTTTCTAAGTTGTAGTTTTATTTTGTTTGCTCGAGGACTAGCAAAGTCTAAGTTTGGGGGTATTTGATAAGTTCATAATTTCACACATTTGCATGCCTTCGTTACTTAGTAATTTTGTTTAGTTTCTCTTTATTTCAAGTCACTTACCTATGTTTGTGTGTTCTATAGGTTGAAGGCAGCAAGAGATTGCTTTTGAAGCAAAATGGTGCAAAACGTGCAAAAACTGGATATTGAGTTAGAAGTTCATTTCGGACTTATCTTCTTCATCCGAGCTTGGATTGGGCCAATACTTGTGTGGTTGGATCAGAGACATTCTGAACTTCAAAATGGATATCTTAAAGTCATATTTGGATTCAGCCAAACCCAATCCGTGAGCCCATCAAAATACACATCATGCTGACATGAGGATGAGCTGATGGATGCTTGGTCATGGTGAGCTAGGCATGAGCTATTGGTTTCTGGATGGATGCTTGATCATGCTGACATGAAGATGACCTATGGCTGCTGGTGGGATTTATTAGTGCAGCAACCAATTCTGATTATCTAAATACAAGTGTTGTATGCATTAGTCATATTCAATTCAGAATTCCCCTTTCCTTCTCCCTATAAATACCACTTCCATTCCACATCCCAGACACAATTCACTTCATCCATTACTTCCATACACACATTCAGATTCACCACAAAGAGAGAGAGAGAGCTAGCTGCAAAGGAGGGAGAGCTGGGAGCTGTCCTGGAAACTACCTTGCTGCCACCAGCTAGTTCTTCTATTCTCTTTATTCTACCTATGTATTTCTTATCTTCTGTATTCATAATTATGTTTAACTAATCCATTTTGTTAGGGCTTAGGATGAAGCCCTAGTCATGAATATTCAATGTTATGGATGATTTCATAGTTAATTGATTTCCTTGCTTTCATTATCAAGTTGTTAATCTCCAGCTTATTATGTGCTTGATGTATGTTTTCTTGGAGTAGCTAACTAGGATTTTATGCATCTAGCACAGGTTGGGAAGGGGTTTAGATTCACCAATTCTACTCTCCTTTCACAAGCAACACATGAATGGCCTAAGAATCATTCAAGGGGTTAATAACCATAGGTTGACTAGGACAGATACCATGTTCTAGGACTTGTGTGATTATCATATTCTCAAGGAACTTAATGACTCTTATATGCTTTATTCTAAGTAGATACCATGCTTAGGTTGCATATTAGAGATCACGTGTTGTGTAGATACCATGCACAATTACATGCCTTAGGAGAATCATGCATCCTGCACCTAGATACCATAGGCTTGTATGCGATAATCTATTGTTAATGAAGCTTGAGTCAATTTCTATGCATTCATAACTTGGATAGGAAGACTAGTGGTAGATTCCAAGGCTCTAACACTTCTCAATCATTGTTTCACAACTTGTTCATTGCTGCCATTGTTTACTTCCAGCACTTCCATTTCATTCTCTTGTTTTCATTTAAACAACAAAAACCCCCCATTCGAGTGCGTGTGTGGTGCTAGGATTCTGTCCTAGACCTTGCCAATTGTTAGTTAGTTTGTTTCTTTGTTTTCAGTTTTTCCATCATTCTAAGTAGTTTAACTTGCAACCAAGTTACCATTCTCCGTGGGATCGACCTCGTATTTCATAAGCTATACTATAAATGGTTCGTGCACTTGCGAGAATTGAAGTTTCTATTTTTAATAACTCATTTTAGTTGTTAGGAATAGGCTCAACAGCGGTGGCACTTAGCCACGTGGGAGAGATGAATTTGGGAGGAGCCGACGGCTAGGGATGTCATCGGCTAGGAGGGAGAGAGAGAGAGAGGGGTTGTGGGTGTTTAGGGTTTTGAGAGGAATTTTGAATTACCTTGTGGGTTGAATGTAGCCATGTATTTATAGGGCTCTAGGGATCCATGGTTTTTCAAAGAATATCTTCTTATTTGGAAGGAAGATATTCTTTCACCAAATTCTAGAGATTGAATCAATTAGGGACTTGATTGGGATCAAATCACTAATTGATGATGATATCTCCCAAATGGGATAATACCCTAAATTGGTGATATTATCTTTTAAATAAAGATAATATCCTTATTTTTAGTATTAATGAATTTGCCAAATAAATGGGCTCAATTAATTTACCTAGGAGATATTCTTCTTGTCCACGTGGCGCCTTGTGATTGGAAGTCGGATTATTTGCTCCCACAACAACCATCCATTCCTAGTTGTCTATGTACCACTTCCATTTGTTGGATAGTCATTCTAGTTTCAGATAGAAAGACTACACAAGGCTTTTTTGCTATGAGAAAAAATTTTAGAGCTCGGAAAAAATTCCCGAGCCTCGAGACCAGTCACGTGTTGTCCAGTGGAACCAACCACATTTCTATCTACAAGCAGGCCCAGCCTTGAGGCAAGGCAAGAAGGGCTAATGCCATGGGCCCTATCTCAAGGAGGGCCCCAAAATATTTATTTATTTAATTATTTTTTTTCTAAAATAGTTTCTTAATATGAGGTACAGTGGTATACTAGTATATATAAAGGCCTAGAGTATATATAAGAAGATAAGAAGCTAACATCAAGATTTCTGAAGTTCCATCTTGCATTAATGGTTTCTCTTTGATTTTATTCAAACCAAATCTATGTTCAAGTCCTACTAGTGTTAAGAAATAATACTTTTTAATTTATTTTATGATGATTGATGAGTTGATGCTTTGATTATAAATGTATCGAATGGACTATCTTTGGAAAAGAAATGACTATAAATGACTTTGGAATGAGTAATTTGTGGTTGATATTATTAATATATATTGTTCTACCCCTCTTTCTTCCTTTGGTGCATTCTACTAGTTAAAATGTCATATTTTTCTTCCAATCTCTTTCAAAAAAAAAAAAAAAATCATGTGTTCAATCATTGCTTTATATATAAAATTTTAAACATTTCCACAAGTAAAATGAAATTTTTTGTAAGGCCTAATTTTTGTTACTAGTTGTAAAAGGTCTACACTCTATATGCATATGTATAAATGAAAACAAATATTTTTACTTGTAAGTAATCTTGTATTTATAGGGTCTTCTTTTTTACTTTGCCATAGGCCACTAAAATCTCAGAGCCGGCCTTGTCTACAAGAACCTCTTTTTTCTGTCTCAAACCCCCTTAAGCCCCCCTTCTTTGACCAGATACAGATTGTCCTATGTCCCTACGTTGAGCTAAACCATCAACGTTCACCACACTTTTCGTGGTAGCCCCACTCCCCAACGGAATTGCGTCACCAAAAGAACCCTCTTCTAGTTCATAACTGGTAGCCACCAGAAGCTCACAAAAACCCTCTTCTAGTTCATAATCGGTAGCCACCAAAATTGCGGCATCAAAAGAACCCCCCCCCCCCCCCCCCCCCCACAAGCTAATATCTTATGCGGAGAGGGTTTTTCTTTGCTTTTGCTTAGACATCTAATTGATTTTTAATTTTTTTATTTATTTAAATGTAAAACCCACATTTACAAAGTTACGTAAACACTCTTGTCATGTCATCAATTTTTAGAGACTTTTGGATGAAGCTAATAGCGAGGGGTAATGTGGAACATCAAACCTTGGTGAATGGGGCAAAGTGGACTACTTTGACTTTTAGGAGCAATGTTAAATTTAATTTTAATTTGAATTTTAGGGGCACCACTATAAATAAGTATTATAAAAAAGCTCCACTCTACATTGACAAAACATTAAATCCAATTGAAACCTCAAACCCATAAAAAAAAGTCCATCTACAAGGAATAAGTCCATTATGTTGTACACCACCACATGTTTTTTTTTTGGTTACATTGGGAGGATCACCACATGATTTTCAGTTAGAATGAAGGAATTTTTTATTTTTTATTTAATTGAAGATGCAAGAGTAAGAATTTGGGGAAGAAGAAGTCACTTGCAGAGAATTGGAAGAAAAGTCAAGCATATTCTATGTGAGAAAATAAAGCGCAAAAGTCACTATGGTCCTGTAATTTGGTACTTCAACCACTTTTGACTCTGTAGTTTTAATTCCGTCAATTTTAACCTTGTAGTTTTGTATTTGTAGCAATTCAAGGACATGTTAGTATTCTTGTCAATTTCTTTGACGGTAAAAGGGGGCAATTTCGTCAACCTAAAACCCTTGAGCGTAAAAGCTCGTATGAAATTCTACCCATTTCATATTAAGGCTCGAAATTCAACAACTAATCCCAATTTTTGAAGAACCCTAAGCCCAAATGACCAATTTCAAGCCCTAATATGAAATTAGGGGAGTTTCAGACGAGCTTTTATGCTCAAGGATTTTGGGTTGACGAAATTACCCATTGCACCATTAAAGAAATTGACAAGAATACTAACTTGTCCTTAAATTGCTACAAATACGAAACTATAGGGTCAAAATTGAAGGAATTGAAACTACAAGATCAAAAGCGGTTGAAGTGCCAAACTACAGGGACCAAAAGTGAATTTTAGCTGAAAATAAAAGCAGAGGGTTAAGTGCGAAAAATTGATTTCGAGGGACTAAATTGAGAATTCAAGTGGAGAAGAAAACGGTAATTAAGCATTTTATTTTATTTTGTATTGCCGTATATAAGAAAAGAAAAGAACAGAAAAGAAAGGAATTTGTTTAGAGTAGTCAACGCAGGCCAGTGACCATGGACAGCATCCTTCAGAAGCTGAGGAATTTAGACGCCTACCCTAAAATCAATGACGATTTCTTCAGCCGTACACTCTCCGGTGGCATTATTACCCTCGCCTCTTCCCTCCTTATCCTCTTGCTTTTCTTCTCTGAGCTCAGTATGCAACCCTTTTTCACTTTTTCTGTTTATCAACTCTCTCTCTCTCTCCCCTGTTTATTTTTCGCTTTTCTAATAATTCTGAGGTGCGGAGAAAGTTTAGAAATTGTAGCATTTGGGTTGTGCAGGATTGCTTCTGTCATCTACATCTATGGTTTGTAAACGGGTCAACTGAGATTTTTGCTTCTGGGCTAAATGATCTTTGTCTGGGCTTGGATTAATTGAGTTTTTTTCAGGGACAATTAAAAGTTTCTTCTTGATGAATAAATTTGTGGAGGGGAAATTGGAGTAGTTAGAGGATTTGTGGAGGGGAAATTGGAGTTAGTTAGAGGATCATATTTGTAGCTATGCGTCGTGATGAATAAATTTCTGATAACTTCGTGGATTAGATGATGGAAGGCCTTGATAGTAGCCATTAGCCATCGATGAAGGGATCAAAACTATCAAAAAGCAGCAGAATAATTGTATTAAATCTGTTTGTAATGCTGAGTTCTTTTTCCTTTTTACTGCTGCAGTCATCGATCACATTGGATGAATGCTGGAGCTATGAGCACTTATTCTGCTGTTCTATAATATTATAAAGCTGTATTTTATTTGTTTATTTATTCTTTTACTTGTTTGTGCTTGCAGGACTTTACCTCCACACTGTTACAGAGTCAAAGCTGCTTGTAGATGCTTCAAGAGGAGAAACCTTGCATATCAATGTAATGATCTCTATATTTTTGCTTCCCCAGACTCACTTTTGAGTGATCAATGTTAAACCATTCATTTTACAATAACTTCAAAGGTTCAAATTATCATTCTTTGCAAGTTATAGTCGTTATTTTGTAAAACACCTTTTTATGTGTTATGTTCATACAGTTACATCCATGCTAGTTTTTCACTTTTACATGGAGTAGTGCATTTGCATGTGAAATATTGTCCCACATAGTTGTTACTGGTTCTAGTTTTACTGATTATTTGTTTTTGGTTGAACCTGCAGTTTGATGTAACTTTTCCTGCTATCCGGTGCTCATTACTCAGTCTTGACACAATGGATATCAGCGGAGAACAACATTTTGACATAGTATAATAATGCTGGCAGCTGCTTCTTGTTAATTGTTTTTCTGCGTTAATAATAGCAATTGTGTTAGGAACAAGTTTAATATTGACTTTTATTGCAATCATGTTGCTTGTGACCAACTTTCTTGAATGTCATGCTTACTTCTTGTTAACAATCACAATTTATGATATATCTACTTGCAGCGACACGATATAGTCAAGAAAAGAATTGATGCTCATGGTCATGTAATAGAAGCTAAGAAGGATGGAATTGGTGCACCAAAGGTTTGTGGGAGTAGTTTTCTGGCATTTTTCTTCAGCATGCACTGGTTACATATCTTACATGTTTGCACACCTATTTATACTTACAGTTTTCTCTGGAACAATTTGGGCTGAGATAATACCATGACTTGTATTTTACTCTGCCTTTGTTTTGTGGACAAAACCATGTAGAAGTAAAAAAATAATGCGCATGCACACATGCAGACATGCAGACATCAGTTTCCCATGTGATTATAATACTTTCTCACCTAGCAGAAGCTTGCCTGTCTTTTTGAATAGAATGCCCATATATCCCTTATTCATATGATGTACAAGTGCATCATTGCTCACTTTTAGGTTCTATGTGTTGGGTACAACTTGACGAGGCATATAAATGACATATTTGAATTACTATGCATCTTGGTGCTCTTATTTTACCATCGACATGGAAAATGTTAAAGACAAATATTTAGGTTTTGGTGCTTCATGCACCACTCCATTGGTAAACTTCATTACTGCTTTTGCAAGTTTGTTCACCTTTGTTGCATGAGTAATACACAAGAAAAACACCTAATAACAGAGAGTTAAGAGTATGCCAGTTGAAACAAGAATTCTTCAATAGAAGAAACAAAAGAAGAGGAAAAACACAAGGAATAAGAAAAAACACAAGGCATATTCCTTCATAATTAGCATATGTTGGTTGCTTATTCCTTGTTTTTTATTTTTGGTTGGGAAAAACACAAGGAATAAGCAAAAAATTTATATATTCCGTGTTGGCTTGTAATATGATATCATGTTATCATTTGTTTGCTTGGCATGCACTGAACCTGTTTTTCTTTTTCCACTTTACTTGCCTAATGCAGATTGAGAATCCCTTGCAAAGGCATGGTGGAAGGCTTGAACATAATGAAAAATATTGTGGTTCGTGCTTTGGAGCAGAAATGGTATAAATGATTTTGTGCTGTTCCTTCACTGCTATAATAGTTATCTTATTTTGAACAATAATGCTATGAACACGAAATTTGAGTCCCAAATGATGTGGAAGATGCCACAGACACATCACCAATTTTAAGGCTCTCTAAATTCTGCAGCTACAGATGCCCACAAAGAAACCCAAAAGTGAACGAAACCATAGAGAACCATTTGTGATTGACTAACAGGCTTCATGCGGATGTGAATACTGATTGCTTAGAAAACCTATGGGTCTCCTTTTTCTTCTTCTTTCATGCTAAATTTTATGCCAGAAAGTTCCAGTAACCTTGGGGTCCAATTTTAGTATTGCAGAATCCATCAACGTGCAATGTTATTCATACATGACCATTCATAAGCTCGCATCTTGTCCTTTTGTCTCATCTTAATAGAATTTTGTTTCCCGTAAAAAATAAATAACCATTCATCAATGATACTATATAATAATATTTGAAAAGAAACATATTAGTAGTCATTTATAAAACATATGAAATTCAAGAACATTATCCAACAATCATAATGATAATCCAATAAGATTATTCACAAAACATAAAAGCAATTCCATGAGAGAAAATACACTTCACCCCTATTGCTGCTGAACAAGCAAGAGTTAGGATCTTTGAGAGAGAGAGGCAGAAGGCCTCCTCCATCCATGTTGCTTTTTACTTTTAAGTTACCCCTTCCAAATGGTGTTGTTTTTGTCCGTGAAAGTTTGGTTTTTTTTTTTTCATAGAAGGCCCAAATGGTTTATGCCTCTTAAGCCTTATGAGAATAGCGTATGCCTTTCAGTACTTTTAGCACAGGTCGCCTGGGGGTTTTTTATTGTGCCCTTGCTATGATGCATGCCCCGGGAATGCCTTTGAAAACATTTCCATTCAAAGTCTCACTTTCTTCAGATCCCCTTTAAGAAACGTAAATATAGTGCGAAGTTATGAAGATTCTATCTCATGAACTCAAAAATTCATATATAAAATTCCATGTTGAAAGAATCTTTATGTGTGTCCTGAGACCTTAAGATTGATTGGTATATTTATATGTTCTTTCTTATGCAGTCTGATGATGACTGTTGCAACTCATGCGATGAAGTTCGTGATGCATATAGGAAAAAAGGTTGGGCACTGACAAATGCAGATTTGATAGACCAGGTTAGTTTATGAGATGATTCTGATTTTTCTTTGTGCAATCTGGTTGACTGGCACAAACATCGACATATTATGGCGACAAAAAAATTCATAAGGAAATATAATGTTTCTTGTTGGCCCAGCAAATAGAACGAGGGTTTTTTAATATTGCTGGTTTTGAAGGTTAATAATTGGTTGGGGCACTCTTTCTTGTGTATAAAAGGGAAATTCTGAAATAAATACTGCTTCATGTGGATGGTAAATTTTTTTTAAATTTAATAATTTTTTATCTTTGAGTTCTGCATATTTTTGTTCGCATAGAAGAGAGAAACGAGTCAGAAGAGACCACTGTAGAACTTGCCATATAAAATGTAAAGAGTTACTGATGCAGGATGCATATGACCTAAATTTATTAGTTTCCTAATGTATTTGTTAGTTTCCTAGATTCTCTAGTTTTCCCAATTCTAGTAGGATTTCTACTTTTCCAGATTTCCAGATTTTTAGTTTTAAGTTTCCTATTTTATTTGGGTTAGGATTTCTGTTTAAGCAAGAGATTTTTATCCTATTATGTCTAGGTTTTAGTTTGCTATAAATACCCCCCATGTAGTTCTTTAAAATTCAGATTTGAATGTTGAGTAAACCTTTTCCTAGAACTCTCTGATTTCGTCCCTTCGATCTATATTTCTTCTCCTTGATACCCGATATTCTTCTTTGTTCTACTGTTTCTGCCCTTTATCTCGTCTTTTCGATCTATATTTCTTCTCCTCGGTCTCTTATATTCTTCTATGTTCTATTGTTTAAGTGCTTAATCTAATACCTACGGGCTGTACTACATCAATTGGTAATCAGAGCCTTCCCTCCCTTTCGCTTGCATTTGCTCTCTGCCATGGCACCCCAAACCGTGGCCAACCTTGCAGAACAATGTCATGCGTTCCAAGACAAGGTTTCTGACGACATCGCTGGCATAAAAACCCAGCTCTCCAAGTTCAGCACTGACCTCAAAGAACATCGTGCGACGACGGACCTCACCATCGCCAAACTCCAAGACTCCGTTCAGATGCTTCTCAATCACTTTCGGCTTGGAATGATTGAGCCTTCTTCTACCTCAGCTGTGCTCTCAAGTTCGTTTACGCCGCTGCCAAAAGGTGGCCTTCTTCCCAATCCACCGCTGGATCAAAAACTCAAGGCCAAGCCACAAGGTATTCCAAATCAATCAACGGGATTATCGATTGGCATGCCCAAGGCTCAATTGGAGCCCATATTTTATTTTGGTTCTATGCTGCAGCCTAACCATACCCAACATACGATGGGTTCTCCTCTAGTTGACGACAACATTCATGTCCCTACTCCGCCACCCCGACCACACAACAAGAACTTCATGCACCGACCCTTGGATTTTGAGATAACCCGACATGCCAAGCTAGGTGTTTTTCTTGAACCAAGGCACTCTAGCGACGACTTACGAACACAATGGATTGAGGGTCTATCACACCCACACACGCGCTTGCATTCGTTGGCCGATGACGTTCGTCATGGGTCTAGGCAGAGCTCTCTATTTGCCATTCTTACAAGGACTAATGTTCCATGCTTGCGGAACGGCTGGTTTCAAGGTGGCAAATATGATGCTGATCTTGAAGACCTAAAAAACGCAACTTGCCTCTTCACACTTCCTTGGGATTTTGATTTTGTCGCTGTTTACTCGTCGGAGTCGAGTTCTTTTCGGCGGAAGAGAATGATGCAGGATGCATATGACCTAAATTTATTAGTTTCCTAATGTATTTGTTAGTTTCCTAGATTCTCTAGTTTTCCCAATTCTAGTAGGATTTCTACTTTTCCAGATTTCCAGATTTCTAGTTTTAAGTTTCCTATTTTATTTGGGTTAGGATTTCTGTTTAAGCAAGAGATTTTTATCCTATTATGTCTAGGTTTTAGTTTGCTATAAATACCCCCCATGTAGTTCTTTAAAATTCAGATTTGAATGTTGAGTAAACCTTTTCCTAGAACTCTCTGATTTCGTCCCTTCGATCTATATTTCTTCTCCTTGATCCCCGATATTCTTCTTTGTTCTACTGTTTCTGCCCTTTATCTCGTCTTTTCGATCTATATTTCTTCTCCTAGGTCTCTTATATTCTTCTATGTTCTATTGTTTAAGTGCTTAATCTAATACCTACGGGCTGTACTACATCAGTTACATAATTAGTTGAACTAAATAATTCATAAACAAAAACACCGCATAGCTGATGTCGAACAAATTTAAAGTCACCCTAAAGTGCTATCCAGTGGATCCATTGGCAAGGTTGTCTTTGGGTCTTTAATCTTGGTCCCTGGAAATGAGAGTCTAATGTCTTAGCATAGCTGGTTATTTCTTGAGAATACGCTAAGCGTATCAATATGCCCACACTACAATGTTTCTTGTCCATCAAATGTATACTTTTTGGACTTTGTTTTAGAGAAAAAGAGATTTTGGGCAGCTTGGAGAAACTGGATGTATGGATGTTTGAAATCTGTTAACTTCTCTATAATTATTAATGGTGGACCCAGGGGTAAAATTGGCACTAGAAGGGGTTTAAGGTAATACGACTGCTATCACTCTTCTTATTCACTTTGGTAGTAGATGGTCTAAGTAGAATGGTAGATAAGGCAAGAGAAGTACAGCTGTTGAAAGGTTTGTCAGTAGGAAGAGAAGAAGTCGAAATCTGTCATCTCCAATTTGTGGACGATACTCTTTCAAGGGAAAATCATAGTATTAGCAATCTGTTATAGGTGATTAAATCTTATTGCGCCCTCCCAGCATTGTGCTTGTGGGGATTTTATATAATAAGTTAATGATTTCTTATTCTGAATTCATTCTCTTTAGTTAATTATTTATTGGTTGATTTTCTACTTTCTGTAGTCACAAATGTTAAAAAACAGAAGTGAATGTGTGCACTTGAATGTTTTGTAATTTGCACTCAGTGCAGTTAAAATACAATAAGTCCACTTTTGTATATGGGAAATATGTATGACTTTCTAGAGTTACTGGTGACAATCAATTTTTATATCATTGGGGAACGATGATTTATGATTTCCTGAACATTGAATAAAGCAGAAAATGTGTACAAGGTCCCATCCAAGGTTAAGGTTTTCGCTTGGTGGTGCACAGGATGGTTAACACTTGTGATTTACTCCAAAGACGTAGGCCAGGTTCCTTGTTATGCCCACACTGGTGTATTTTATGCAAGAGTGCAGGGGAGAGTGAGTCGCACTTTCTTATCATGCAGGTTTAGCTGGCAATTATGGTGTTTTTCGTTTAATGGGATTAATGTTAGTTGGGGGGCACCAAAACACTGCTTTTCTTTGCTGGGTGAGAAATTTAAAGTATTGGGTGGGGGAAAGAAGGCTAAAGTAATATGGGGTTGTATGATGAGGGGATGGAAGTGGAGGAGGTGTGGGCAGCGCTTTGGGCATCTGTTTCTCCTGATTTTAGGAAAGCTTCTATTTGTGACATTGGTCTAAACTGGGAAAGCTGTAGTGTCATGAATATGTTTTTGGTTTGTTAAACTAGATGTAGCCTGAGCATGACACGAAGCACTATTGGGCTGGTCTTAAAGGCTGCCCGCTGTACACCTCTCCTCCCAAATTTGGGTAGTTATGATGTTTCCGTAACATTATGTTGATATTAATTTTCAATGCCCTTTTGTTTTACAGTGCAAACGGGAAGGTTTTATTCAAAAGATTAAAGATGAAGATGGTGAAGGATGTAACATTGAAGGATCTCTTGAAGTTAACAAAGTGGCTGGTAATTTTCATTTTGTATCTGGAAAAAGCTTTCACCAGTCAAACGTTCATGTGCATGATTTGCTGGTTTTCCAGACAGATGGTTACAATGTAAGGAACACCTTATTTACTTTGGTAGCAAATCAAATAATATTATCATGGAAGCTACTATAAATTTAGCCATCTTTCTATGTTTTTGTTTTTGTTTGTTGTACATTCTTTCTCTTTTTAACGAAATTTGTGTTTCTGATCATTTAAAAAAATTCATTTCAATTTCATCTTTCATGATACAGATAAGTCACAAGATCAATAAATTAGCTTTTGGTGACTACTTTCCTGGTGTGCTAAATCCCCTTGATGGGTAATTGTTTCTTTCTATCCTTACACTGTTAATCGCAGGTTTCAAATAGGATATCATATGGTGTTGTATTTCTATTGCAGAGGGCTTTGCAGTTGATCAATTTTGTTTCCAGGCTGGAATTTACATGTCCATATACCTTTTTTTTTTCCCTCATAGCTTTTTTTAGAGTGCTTAAATCTTTTTCACGGTTATCTTTTTCTTGATGTAATGGGTGCGACTCATTTAATAAATGTTGCTATAATATAAACTGTTTATGTTATAGTTTTAGTTGAAGGAGATCTAGTCAAACATTTTCCCTAAACTTGTATCTGTTATCTTTTCCCACTTAAGAATATTTCCTAAACTTCTTACTGCATTTTCAGTGTACAGTGGATGCAGGAAACCCCAAATGGTATGTACCAGTATTTCATCAAGGTTAGTATTATCAGAAAACTATTTTGGGTTCCTTGCTATATTCTTCTAAGACAGGTAGTATTTGATAACTGATCTAAATGCAACAGAGAAAGGAAAAAAAACGGAGAATTCTTTTCTTTCCTGGAACTGTTTTGAATGTCGTATAATGGTACTGAGATATTTAGACACTTATCTACTTTGCAGGTGGTCCCTACGTTATACACCAATATTAAAGGACGTACAATTCGCTCAAATCAGGTATTTTGAAGCTTGTTGAATCTGCTTCGTCTGTGTTAGTTGTCATCGCATCATGCCCTCATATGCACTCAAATTTGTATGATATAGTACTCTGTGACAGAGCATTTTAAGAGTTCAGAGTTGGGACGCTCTCAGCTGCTTCCAGGAGTTTTCTTCTTTTATGATCTTTCTCCAATTAAGGTGTGTTTCTTGGTCCACATCTAACTAGCTATTCTAAACTGGATTTAGACTATTTTATAATTATGCTGGTGCATCCACTTTTTTAATGGAAGATTTCCTTTTCTTAGTTTTGTGCTTTCCTTTTCTCATAATGAAAAAAAAAGAGGATAAATTCCTCCTTGTTCAGAGAAAAAAGTTAAACTTTCCCCAGACTTTCCCCAGTGAAAACCTTCTACCATTCTGGAGTTTCTGCTCCCACCCTCAAGAAAAGCTTCCAAGTTCTGTGGATTGGCACATTTCTTACAGATTTTCATGTATCTTACTTCCTGGACACATGAAAAACCCTAGATTCAATTTGGATTTAGAGCTGTATAATTTTGAAAAATCATTAGAAGTTTAGGAGGCTTGCCAAAACATGTCAAGATTAGCAAATAGTGTAAAATAAACCAGATTTTTTAATCCGCGTCGGTGGGCATACTGTGCACCTTCTCCTTTGTGTTACACTGTTCCCTCAGATAAATACATTTAATGACCATTTAAAAGGAACTGCTAAGTTCAAACCATCATTGGGTACATCCACCATTACATGATTAACCAAACATGATAAAAGAATGATAGCGTATAAGCTGCTAAGCTGAGGTGGGTTTGAACTATTCTCTGAATATGGGAGAAAGTGTTGGATTCTAGCCTAACTGTAGCATGGAGCATATTCTATTAATCCCTCAAGAAACCTCATCCTGATTTGAACAAAAGAAAAAGAAGTGTATATCACAAAGTTGTAAGGTTTATATCACCTGTTAATAAAGCAGCGCATAAGGTTCAACAAACCTCATCCTGATTTGAACGAAAGAAAAAGAAGTGTTTATCACAAAATTGTCATCACCTGTTAATAAAGCAGCACATAATGATGCCATTGAGATAAGAACTAGGATGAGCTGCCTTATATAGTAAACCATCTTTATGTTTGATCGGTATTTCAGGTGACATTGAAAGAAGAACATGCTCCATTTTTACACTTTATGACCCATATTTGTGCCATAATTGGAGGTAATATCATCTCTCTCTCTCTCTCTCTCTCTCTCTCTCTCATTTTTGCCCAATTCATGTATGTGCAAGAAACTCAGACAGTATTTGGTATGTACTGAAATCCCTGTGATTGATTTTATTTATTTCTTCCTTATATAACCATTTTGTTCAACGTATATGCATGTTGTCAAATCTAAAGAGAATTATTGAGTTCATTGCTGAATTTCCCTACAGTTTCTTTTTAGAGAAGTACTTGAACATTATTTTCCTCTACTCTTAGAAAACCCTTTGTATATTTCAAACAGGTAAGAAATCAATTTATTTAACTATAGATATTTTCCCTTTTTTATTTTGGAACAAAAATTATTATTATTATTTTAGTTCTCTTGTTTAGCACTTAGATTCAGTAGTTCTCTTAGATCCACTTCAAGGGTCAAATGTACCACTCAATGACTCACGATGACCCCATGGGTGGTTTTTTGAGGAGTTCGTAATGAGCACGTGCATAGAAAAATCAGTGTCTCCGAGTTGGAACTTCTCATACGATGAAACTAGATATATGTATCACTCATGCCATTCATGTGCAATATTATAAACTTTTTGGTAAGAATAAAGAGCTTGAGGATAGAAACTAGTGAATAGTGAGGAGAAATAGAAGTTGGAGTGGACTGTAACAACTTAGATGGTTTGGCAGAAATAGATTTTTATTTTTATTTTTATTTTATAGAAGATTACAGCGTTTTCATTGTACTGTTGTATGATCCATGCTTTGGAATAAATAACATGTAACAGTTCTGGTGCTAGAATTTTCAGATTTTTGAAACCAGTTTTCCAAGTCCTAATTTTGATGCATTGAAATCAGACCCTTTTTTTTCTTGGTTCTATTACTGGCCTTATTTTGTGTTAGGGTATTTTTGGTTATCAGTTTTCACTTTCCTACATTTAGTGATGGATAAAACTCCACTTTGTTTTTCCAGGTATATTTACCGTTGCAGGACTTATAGATTCGTTTGTATATCATGGTCAAAGAGCAATGAAGAAAAAGATGGAAATCGGAAAGTTTGGGTGAATCTGGCAGTTGGGTATGTGCTGCTCCAATATCCGTAGCTTTTTGAGACAATCGTTTTCAAGTAGCTGTTTACTGAATTGTTGTCTCTCATTAGTGCATTTGATCACAAATTATCACCAAATATGTGAAATTATTCTCTATAGTATCAATTTGTAAGTTAAACTTGGTAATTTTAAAAAGTGATTTCATGCATTTGGACCAATCAAAAGTACCCCACGAATACAGTGACGTAAGCTTGCGTATGAGACATAAACATCAAGAGTATAATAAATAAATAAAACCTCAATCCAAACAGTATTTTTTTCACTTTTACCCTCGAAATCATTTTTGCCAAAAGAAAAAAAAATCACCTAAATTTGAGAGCATATAACCATTTGATTAAATAGTAGTTTTTATTTTGAAACATTGATGACTCACCGTTTGTCTAATTTTTGAAAAATACACGATTTAGATTGTTAGATTGAAATGCGGATTAGATTCTCGAGTGTCCTCAAATAAGCTTTAAGGGCTTCAATGGAAGATGATAAGCACATTGAGAACAACTATTTAAATGTTATAAAATAGACAAAGTATGAGAGTACCACAAAGAATGATAGTGGAGTTGCAATTGCTCTTGTTACTACACCGATGAACCTCTCTCTTAGAATTTCTCTTCTTAGGAATAAATCTCTCTCTTAGTTTGATATTTTGGTCTGATCAAAGTGTGTTTTACAAAGCTACAAGCATACCCTTATATAATGGGCTTACAAGAACAAAACAGTTAATGATTTGCGAAGAAATGGAAGTGCAAACATTTCACCCACCAAGATTACTATTGCACTTACATCAATTTACTATTGCACTTAAATCAATATACTATGGCATGCACAAAAAACTCTTCCTTTGCTGCATCAACTCTTTTCTAACACTCGCCTTTGAATGCCTGCAAATTGCTAATTAGGTGTCTTATTCAAACTTTGCTAGGAAAAACCTAGTGGGAAAAAATCTAAGCGAAGGAAAAAAAGCACAAGTTTGTTTAGGATATTGATAGCTTGAATGTGCTTATGTTGCCTTGTCAAAACCTTGCTAGAAAAAATCAAGTGGGAAAAATCATAGTCAAAAGAAAAAGAGTCCAACGCGCATATGTCCTATGTTAGAGAACTCTTGAATGCTCCCTTGATGAATATCTCCCCTTAATTTATGCAAACTTCAATTCAATTTCTTGTAGAGTCGACGTAATCTCATACCATGCACTAGCTTTTGAAATGTACATTTTTGCAGGGATTTGGTGAATAGATCTGCCAGATTATCCTTTGAACATATTTGTCTGACTTCGATTTCTTGACTCTTCTGAAGCTCATGTGTGTAGAAGAATTTTGGTGATATGTGTTTAGTTTTGTCGCCCTTGATGTATCCTCCTTCGATATGATCAATGCAAGCTGCATTGTCTTCATACATGATGGTTGTAGTATCTATTGCTAAGGGTAGGACACATGCGCTATGAACATCGATCACTAATCTTAACTAAACATATTCACGACTAGCTTCATGGAGGCCAAGTATTTCTTAGTGATTTGAAGATGTAGCAACCAATGTTTGTTTCTTTGAGTGCCATGAGAATGTTGTCCTCCATAAGTAAACACATAACTAGTTTGTGAGTAACCTTTATGTGGATCAGAGAGGTATCCTGCATCACCATATCCAACAAAACTCGGGCATTGGTATATTCATTGGAACAAAATAAGCTCATGATTCTTGTTCCACAAAGATATCATAGAATGTTTTTTATGGCTAACAGATTTCCTAAAATGTTATGTCTGGTCTGGCACATTGTGCTAGCACAATAACGCACCTATAGCACTAAGATATGATACTTATGGACCAAGGATCATTTTATGATCTTCTTTTGGGCGATATGGATCTTTCTTAGTTTGAAGAGATCGAACGACCATTGGGGTGCTAAGTATATAAGCTTTATCCATGTCAAATCACTCCAATAAATATTTTTTTAGTATTAGCTAATTCATGGAGAAAAATCCCACTAGCACTATGCTTAATCTACATGCCACAACAAAATATTATCTTCCCAAGGTCTTTCATCTCAAATTCGTGTTTTAGATATTCGACAGTCTTTTGAAGCTCTTAAGGATTTACTACTGGTTGTCATCGACATATACTGCCACTATCGCAAATTCAGACTTTGATTTCTTAATAAACACGCAAGGGCAAATAGGATTATTCGTAAACCCTTCAAAGAGTAAATATTTACAGAGATGATTGTACCACATTTGTTCCGATTGAGAACATGCCTCGTGGTTTATTGTTAGTTGCTTCAGTCAACTTAAGTCCTTTTGAGACTTTGATAATTATATTTGTATCAAACTCTGCATACTGATATGCGGTAATGACATCCATAAGTTTCATGTCAAGTTTTTCTAAAACCGCCAAACTTATTTGTTTACACCATAATCAACCGAGCATATCTAGCACCAAAACGACTAACACCAAGGCAGACACGCCTTCTTCCCTGCCGAAGGAAGACACTCTTCCAAGGCGACCAACACCTACTGTTGTGTAGATACAACTGCACCAAAATGGATTCAGCTGCATCCTCAACTTGTGATACTCGCAAGTGCACGAGCCGTTCGGTAGTATAGCGTATGTAAGTGCGAGGTCGATCCCACGAGGATTGGTGATTGAATGATTCAATTCATTTTCCCTACACAAAACAGAAATGAAAAAGAAGGGAAATAAATAAAACAAGGAAGAAAGAAAATAACTAACTCAAGCAGATAAGTTCCCAAGTTCAATTAGATTAACGGATTGATTCTAGCTAATGTATGATTAAGCCATGGTGTGTGGTCATAACCTTGTGTTCCTAATTCCCTAATTTGATCATTTGTTGTCTAACCTAAAATTAAGCATTAGGAACCCATTAAGCATAGAAGAACAATTTAAACAACCAAGCATGTATCTAATCCCTGTTGTCGAATGTCCATACATACTCTTCCTATTCATAGTTCAATTCGAATTAAAGTATGGTGTCTACTCTTAATTCAAACCAAGATAGCTAACATGCAAGCCTAAATGGTGATCAATCATTCAAACTAGCATATTAACTTATAAGCATAATGAATAAGAACAAAAATCATAATTGAAACTTGGAAACTAATCAAACTTGAAACTAAAGAAAAGAATTTACATAACAATGAAAATTAAAGTAGAACTTGAAAAGACTTAAAGGAAAATTTCAGCACAAAGATCTCATTATAACAATTGAAAACTAGAAAGAGAAACTAAGAGAATTTGAAGGAGAGAAGGGAAGGGAGCTCTAGAGAAGTGTTTGAGAGCTCCCCCCCTTGGGGTGTGTTTACAAGCTTGGGAAACCTCACTATATATAGGCCTAAGGAAGCTGAAAATCTGAATTAAGTATGGCTAATGCATACAACACTTGTTTTATAAAATCTGAAATGGTTGATGCACTTCACTAATGCATACAACACTTCCATTATAAAATCTGAAATGGTTGATGCACTTCACTAATAAATCCCACCAGCAGCCCTAGCTCATCTTCATGTCACCATGACCAAGCTTCCAACCAGAAATAATAGCTCATCCTGAGGTCAGCATGACCAGCAACTTCAAGGGCTTACGAATTGGGCTTCCCTTAAGCAAATTAAGACTTTAAGCACTCAAACTTGAAGTTCAGAATGTCTTCTTTCCAGCCATATATCATTTGGGCCAATCCAAGGTCGGAGGAGGAAGTTAAGGCCAAAACAAATTTCTAACTCATTTTGCGCGCTGATAAAATCCATCCTGAGCATGGCTCTGTGTTTGCTAGGTAACAGACTCCACAATTATCCAATGGGGCTGAATTGCGGATATGTTATAGTATACACCCATTGGAACAACTTTCATGAAGAATGTGGCCTCAACCGAGCTATGTAGGTTGCTGAAACAAAGCTTGCAATATGACCTACGAAACTGGGCTGGCAGGGGACTGTAGCCAAAATTGAGTTTGTCTTTAAGCTCTTCATCCATTCATCCAAATTAGGCCCTAATATGCATGGATTGCATCATTTACTATCCAAAGCCCTCATTATTACCTAAAGCTCAATGAACTGAAAGATAAACACAAAAAGGATTAAAAGCACAAGTTTAACTCAAAAACATAACCAAATCATAAGCTAGAAGGGTACAAAATGATATACAATTATGAACCGATCAAATACCCCCAAACCTAGATTTTGCTAGTCCTCGAGCAAAACAACACAAAACAAAGTTAAAAACAAAACAAGAAGTTAACTAGACCACTTTCGTAGGTAACTCGATTGCATTGAGCGAATGCAACAAGCCTTTAAACCTCTAGGCATCCCTAGTAGGAGGAGTTGTGTCTCCTGAGGGTTTAACAGTTACGATACCCACAAACGTTTTTCTAACTCTACAAAACAAAATGGTTAGAAAACTTATTAGATTTGTTAGTTCTTAAGCAAAACCAAAACCAAAAACAAACATAAAAATAAAAACAAAACACAAAACACAAAAAATAAAAAAAACAAAATCAAAATAAAAACTCAAAACAATCTTTCCGAACATTTTGTGAAGAGAAATGACTCATGCACATGACTTAAACGTTTTGACAATAAAAGCTCAATTTTAGACATTATTCACAAAGCGGCAAAGTTCAAAACATAATATGCTCAAAGTGTAGTAGTGTGATAGCCAAATGCAACAAATTCCCCAATCTTAGTTTCCACACAATTTCAAAAATCATACCAAGCACAAATGCAACTTCAAATCTCACCAAAGTTGTCCTCTCACAAATGAATCACTCAGAAGAGGGCTACAATGCAACACTCAGTTATAGACATGGGATTAGAGTTAAATCATAAGGTACTTAACTCAAAAATAGGAAGATGAAGAACTTGCATTAATATGATCTCAAGAAGGAGGCCAAACACTTAAAAGTAGAAAAATGAATGCAATTCAACCACATGACATTTAAGATCAATTTAGGTCTTTATTATAGGTTGTAATGGGGCCAAGGGTGTAAGGTGAGTGAGAAATGAAAGGTATGGATAATACAAAGTCCAAGGAACTCAAAATGTAAGAGCATAAAATAATTGTTTACAAGACTTCGAATCATCACGATTAGATTTTTTTCTTTTACATAATCAAAACTCCTTATACCTTCATTTACATTGATTCAAACTCCTTTCCAAACACCAAATTATTTTGAAGGCCCAAAAATGAAACCCAAAAATGAAATTTCATTCAACCACCACTTAATCACAATTTTTCTCTTTTCTTTCACCAATTGTGTGATTTTTTTTATTTTTCTTTTTTCTTTTCTTTTTTTTCTTCTATGTAATATTCCTTCCCAAACTTAGCATGAAAAACACATCCGAATTAGAGATCATGAGTTCCTTAGAAAGGTAAATATTTGTTTTTCGGGCTAAGGCGAGGAAATATAATTGGTAAAATGAAAGAAAAGGTTTACATGTAGGCTCAAAATGGTTAACAACGGAAAATCATGCTTAAGCATGCATAAGGTTAGCTTGAAAGGCACAAACGATCCAAAGAAGGCCTTAATATCATTTCTTTAAATGTCATGAAATCAAATTGCATAAGAATGAATGACTTTTAAGTGTTCAACCAAATCAATGAATAATGAGATCAAACAACAACTTTGATGACAAGAAAATAAGAGTATGTGTATAACACTCATGAAATGAAGCACAAGGCTCAAAAGCTCACATTATATGGTTATATAAGTCTAATTTATGCTTGATACAATTCTTTGGGTCATGCAAATCCTTTAATTGGAAAATTATGAAACAAATGGCAAGTGCAAAGAAGGTTTCGAACATATCATGCTAGAATGATGCCAAATTAATTAATTAATGAATTTTTTTATTTTTTTTTATTTTACAAGAAGAATTTACAAGGAACAAAAAATAAATAAATAAATAAATAAAATTCAATTTTCATTTAAGTCATGCAAACATTTATCACAATCTCATCAAATGTGTTCGGAAAGTGACTCAAAACAAAACAAGACTCAAAATATAGAAAAAGAAAAAAAACAAGCAAGAAATATATATATTTTTTTTAATAAGTGAAACTAAATTTACTTGGTAAACTCCAATACCCCCAAACCTAGATATGAACATTGTCCTCAATGTTTAAAAATTAGGAACAAGCAATGTCATAACAATAAATGAAAGGTACTAAAGTAAATATAAAATCACAAAACACATAAGAATTGAAATAAAATAATTACAAAATAAAAATTACAAACAAACAAAAAAAATAAATAAATAAAAAACGAAACAGTAAAACACTCGAAACAGAAAACAAACAGTCTTACACAAACCAAAACCCAAACGATTGAAAGCCCAACCCAAAAGAAGTTAACACACTTTGAAACCTAACAACGGTGAAAACCCGAAGCCCACAATGAAGTCCGAAGCCCACATGTTATTATTAATTTATTTATTTTATTTATTTATTTTAATTTAATGAAACGTGAATTGGGAGTGCGAAGGCGGGTATTTACGAAACAGAAAAAGTGTGGTCCTTGATGCCTTGGTTCCTGGGAAGTCACGGGGAAAATAGGTGAGGGACGTGTCGGCATGCAGATGCCGCTTTCACATCCCCCAAGCTAGAATTATTAGACTCGTAGGAAGGCGCGACGACTTTTTCACTTGAAGGTGGTGAAAGGTGAAAATGCAATTAAGGGGGTTGGGAAACGGGTGCGGCGACATATAGAGATAAGCGGTAAGGGCCGCACAGAACTCAGAACCGCAGCGGCTAGGGTTTAGCAGACTAAGTCTATAAAAGGTAAAAAGAAAGGGTAAAAAAAAACACAAACTCAGAAACACACAAAAGAGAAAAGAAAGAAAGAAGAAAAGAGAGTGAGAAATCAAATGGCCTCTAACTACCCATTTTCGTTGGATCTCAACCTAGCTCCACCGACTCAGACACGAGGCCAAGTAGCGGCACCAGTATGGATGCCCTACTTTGCTTCCGCACGGGGGCCTGTGACAGTAACTGACTCAATACTCCTGGACAACGATGTTGCCATTGGAGTGGCTAGAAATTTAGTGACTCCTAAAGATATACGTGTTCTGGGGACAAGGGATGACAACCGGGTCGTGAGCGATGCCCTGGCACTGAGCGTGCAGAGTACAGCAACAGTCGCAAGTTTGGGTCATCGCCTACTTGCGAAGTCCCATGAGGTAGAGGTGCTTAAAGCTCAGTTGGCGGCGGAGCGAAGTATGGTTGAAGAGTGTCAGACTGCTATAAAAAGCTTGAAAAGGGAGAGGTCAAGGATAGTGGAGGTGAATCGACACCAGCTAGAAGTATTGCGGGACGAGAATAGAAACCTATCAAAGATGGTAGAGTTGTACTCTCGCGACATGCGAAAACAGCTGGAAGACCTAGACCGACCGGGTAAACGCAAGCAAGCAGATCGTGAGAGTAGTTACGCTCAAGCTAAGATTGCGATCTTTGGGAGCTCAAGTGGTGAGCCCCAAGAGGCTGTGCATGAAGCCCAGGAAGAGGACAGCCAGAGGGCCAAACTCAAAGCTCCAATGGTCGAGACACCGAGCACTGTGAAGAAATGACTTCTACTGCATTATTGATGTTTTTATTTTAATTTATTTTATTTTTTTGGTTGTTTTTGTCTTTATTTTGTTTTGGAAATAAAAGAGTAAATTTGCAGAAGGAAAAAGAAAACGGAAAAGAAAGCACACTTTCCAAACTTAAATCAAACGAAGACGACAAACGGAAATGGAAGCACAGTTCCCTAACTAAAATAAAATAAAGATGATAGCCGAAAGGGAAAGGCAAAAACACAAAGCTCCAGAAAATGAAAGTAACGGGCAAAACAATAAAACACCAGAAAACACGGAAAAAAGAAAAGTAAAGTGAAAGTAAAGGTGCTCCCCCTTGAAGCGATTAGGTCGAGCATGCCCAGGAAATCCGAAATGGTGTTGGCTCTCTCTCATCAGCATATGTCTATTTAAAGCACGCCTCTACAAGCGGATGATACCCAGAATTTCTTCCTGCAAACTCAAGGAAAAACATCAAAAAATCCAGAAATAAAAAAATGGCATCCTCATGCACTCACCTTGATGATCTCGACCTTGAGCTGTCCCTTGCACCTCCGAATGCCCAGATAAGGGCTCCTCCAAACCGTGTCTTCCCAAACTCCACATATCATCACGGTACGGCCTCAAACTTTGCTGAGGCAATACCGAACTTTTCTGAGGCACTGCCGAACAGAGCAGTGCTGCTAGGAGGCATGATTAGCAGCAAGCTCACTCCGACAGATCATCTGCATGTGGCACAGAGGTCTGACAAGGCAGCGGTAGAGGAGTCCCACAATTTAACTGTGCTCCACGCGGTCTCCGCTACCAATTTGGGCATGCGCCTACTAGCGAGGACAAGGGAGTGTGCCGCGATGAGCGAGGAAATAGCTTCCTTGAAGGCTATGGTGGCGGACTTGCAGAAGCGGCTCTACTGTGCCAATCAGCACGTGGAAGCACTGCAAAGAAAAAATGAGGACCATGTGGAGCTGCTGCAGATTCTACAAGTGCGAGAAAATAGAGGCAATCCATGATGATGAAGAAGATGAAGAATATTTCTTTCTTTTTTTTTTTGTTTTTTTTTTATTGTTTTTATTTTGTTTTTGTTGTTTTGTTGTTGTTTTTTTTTATATTATTATTTATGCAATGTTTGAAATAAAAATGTGTTTTAACACTCAGAAATAAACTAACCAACCAAACCACGTAAATAAAAACATAAACTAACTTAACGAAACAAAAACAAAAACAAATCAAAAACAAAGACTCAACAGAAAAGAAAACAAAGAAAATAAAAATAAACTTAATTTAAAAACACACGAATATACAAGCAACTCACGGATGACCAGTTAAGGGCCTCAGAAAACACAGCCAGGGGATCCGGGAAGGTTGGAGGGGTCACAATGGTCCCGCTTAAAACCCAAACTTCTTAGACACCGAAGGTGTCGCCTATAGAACTCCTAGACACTGTATTGACGGAAGTGCTCACTGGAGTTACCATAAGTCAGCTCATATGAAAAATCTTTTTAAAATTTTTAAGATAAGAAACAAAAACAAATTAAGATAAAATGGAACAACAAACCATAAACGAAAATGAACTAAGTACTCTAAACAAATTCAAACAAACAACATAAATTGTTGTACTAAAAGAAACAAACCAATAAACCAAAGAAAAACACAAACAGCACTTTCTATCACCCGTTTATAACCATTTGGACAGATTCGTTTCTCTGTTTTTCAGCTTCGACCTCTGTTCAGTTTTTAGGCTATAACTTTCCAACCGTAAGTCCAAATTTTACGTTCTTTATATGGTTGGATTCAGCATAGAAAAACAAAGAACTCCAAGCGGACCAAAAGGCAAAAACAACTACAGAAATAAACAGAATTCAAAGAAGAGAAAGGATTGAAATGCTCCCCCTTGAAGCTATTAGGTCGAGCGTGATGCACTTGGAGGTCGCGACTTCTCCCACTACTCCACACTTCCTATCTTTGAAGTTGCCATCTCTCTCCATTTTTATTGAGCTATTTACATTGCTAAAACAAACACATACAAAAACTTGAAACGGAATGAAAGGATTACGAAATATATAAAAAAATAAAAATGAAAGGGAAAAATAAACACAAGTCCAATTCCATGCTTCAAAGCAACAAGCACCAATGGGTTGTGTAAGCTGGGACTTAAACCCAGTTCTCTTGCTTGTTGGGCAATTGTCCTTTTCTGTTGGACTACAAACACAACTTGTCCATTAACGTCATTAACTTTAAAACAAGAAATTGTCTAGAAAAACATGAAAATGAAAAATAAAAATAAAACAAGTAGGGAAAAGAAATAGAACCAAACTATGTTGCCAATCCCCGGCAACGGCGCCAAAAACTTGTTGTGTAGATACAACTGCACCAAAATGGATTCAGCTGCATCCTCAACTTGTGATACTCGCAAGTGCACGAGCCGTTCGGTAGTATAGCGTATGTAAGTGCGAGGTCGATCCCACGAGGATTGGTGATTGAATGATTCAATTCATTTTCCCTACACAAAACAGAAATGAAAAAGAAGGGAAATAAATAAAACAAGGAAGAAAGAAAATAACTAACTCAAGCAGATAAGTTCCCAAGTTCAATTAGATTAACGGATTGATTCTAGCTAATGTATGATTAAGCCATGGTGTGTGGTCATAACCTTGTGTTCCTAATTCCCTAATTTGATCATTTGTTGTGTAACCTAAAATTAAGCATTAGGAACCCATTAAGCATAGAAGAACAATTTAAACAACCAAGCATGTATCTAATCCCTGTTGTCGAATGTCCATACATACTCTTCCTATTCATAGTTCAATTCGAATTAAAGTATGGTGTCTACTCTTAATTCAAACCAAGATAGTTAACATGCAAGCCTAAATGGTGATCAATCATTCAAACTAGCATATTAACTTATAAGCATAATGAATAAGAACAAAAATCATAATTGAAACTTGGAAACTAATCAAACTTGAAACTAAAGAAAAGAATTTACATAACAATGAAAATTAAAGTAGAACTTGGAAAGACTTAAAGGAAAATTTCAGCACAAAGATCTCATTATAACAATTGAAAACTAGAAAGAGAAACTAAGAGAATTTGAAGGAGAGAAGGGAAGGGAGCTCTAGAGAAGTGTTTGAGAGCTCCCCCCCTTGGGGTGTGTTTACAAGCTTGGGAAACCTCACTATATATAGGCCTAAGGAAGCTGAAAATCTGAATTAAGTATGGCTAATGCATACAACACTTGTTTTATAAAATCTGAAATGGTTGATGCACTTCACTAATGCATACAACACTTCCATTATAAAATCTGAAATGGTTGATGCACTTCACTAATAAATCCCACCAGCAGCCCTAGCTCATCTTCATGTCACCATGACCAAGCTTCCAACCAGAAATAATAGCTCATCCTGAGGTCAGCATGACCAGCAACTTCAAGGGCTTACGAATTGGGCTTCCCTTAAGCAAATTAAGACTTTAAGCACTCAAACTTGAAGTTCAGAATGTCTTCTTTCCAGCCATATATCATTTGGGCCAATCCAAGGTCGGAGGAGGAAGTTAAGGCCAAAACAAATTTCTAACTCATTTTGCGCGCTGATAAAATCCATCCTGAGCATGGCTCTGTGTTTGCTAGGTAACAGACTCCACAATTATCCAATGGGGCTGAATTTCGGATATGTTATAGTATACACCCATTGGAACAACTTTCATGAAGAATGTGGCCTCAACCGAGCTATGTAGGTTGCTGAAACAAAGCTTGCAATATGACCTACGAAACTGGGCTGGCAGGGGACTGTAGCCAAAATTGAGTTTGTCTTTAAGCTCTTCATCCATTCATCCAAATTAGGCCCTAATATGCATGGATTGCATCATTTACTATCCAAAGCCCTCATTATTACCTAAAGCTCAATGAACTGAAAGATAAACACAAAAAGGATTAAAAGCACAAGTTTAACTCAAAAACATAACCAAATCATAAGCTAGAAGGGTACAAAATGATATACAATTATGAACCGATCACCTACCGAAGCTCCTGACTGCCGAACCTAGCCTCCAAGGACACGTGTCACCACCACAGCAACTTGCACAAAGTCCCACATCAGAACTTTGTACAAACCTCCCATTTTCACCTCCCTATAAATAGGGAACAGTACCCAAGACGAAAAGGGTAACTAATTTCTCACCTTTACAGTTACTCTGCCAAAATTACCATTCTTAGCTGACTTAAGCATCGGAGAGCCTTTGGCCAGCACCACACCGGTGTCCGAAGCTTGATGACTGCTTCTTCCACTTTGTCTTCTGTAGGGTACCCAGCTACCGAAGATCCTAGCCATTTTCCCTACTGAAGATCCTACACTTTCCTATCTAAGTTGACCCTCTCCCACAAAGAGCATCAACATTATTAAGTAATGAAACATAATTGCATCCATTATGGGAGAGTATGTTTCCTCACAATCAATCCCAAGCCATTGTGAAAAACCTTGTGCAATGAGGTGCACTTTTTACTGTGCAATCTCATTTTTCTCGTTGCACTGTCTTGTAAATACGCATTGTTGACCTCCAAATCTTTTCAATCACGTGTCAAATGAGCCGAGCAGATTTGGGTAACATAGGCATCCTGCTTTAGAAGTGTGTAATGTGCAAGTGCCGCAACATGGATGGTCGTTCAAATAAATTGTGGATGGTGAGTGGTGGATGGATGAAATGTTGAATCTTTACTTATATTTCATGTGACTGTAGTCAAGAGAGGAACAATTCTCGGTCGTAGTTTCATGGCTTGAACTACAAGGCCATTGGAATGGTGAACACTATCAAATTTTGTTCAGACTTCTCAAGAAATGCTGGTATATGGAGGAATCTGGATGGATTGGATAGTGGTCAAGAGTTATCTTTGAAAACAAAGATCTTGCTGATATATTGAATGGATGGAACAAATGGGGATTGCCACTTGCCAAGAAGAATTTCTAGGATTTCACTAACGAAAGTTACTCCTACCTCTAAAAAAACATAAAAATCTAGGATATAACATGATAAATGATAAAGGGTTTGCTCGTTAGAGGCTTTTGGTTTTGGTGTTGAACCCTTGACCTGTTGATGAGGGTCTAATATTTATAGGAAGAGATTTGGAGAAGAAGCAGCCACCCCAAGTCACTTTTAGAGTCACCCTCAGGCACGAGTCCTAAGATGCACATGTAGACCTTGATTACCTTGCCAATTCATGACTTCAAAAGCTTTAAGTTGCCGACCAGCTCGACTTTTTAGGGAACATATCCCGACATTCCCTTCGTGTTGGCACCCTTCCCAAAACAATGGACAAGTGCTTCTAACAATGACTCGCACTCCTTGTTCGGCCGAGGCCATGGGCCTTGGCCTTAACATTTGGGTCAAGCATATGGCCCACGATCATTTTGGATTTCACATCAAATGGGCCTGGCATTGGGCCAGTCTAAAAATATTGGGCCTAACCTTTATATATGAGCCGAGCTTTAGGCCCATAATAGCAGGTTATCTAAATGTTTGGGTTGAAGTTCTCTCTCAGACCTAGGCCGGCCGTGGGTTTCAAAACTTGAACATTCTCATTTCAGCCCTAGGCTTGGTGTTTATAGCCTGAGCCATGACTTGTGGCTCTAATGGGCCAATGCCACGCCATCAATTCTAGTGGGTTCCATGCAGAAAATTTCAAGCATAAACATTGCCCCTCATTTCCAAATCCTTTGACCGAGAGAAGTTCTTCGCCGAGCCTCGGCGAAAAGAACTAAGACCATCTCCAATCCAAGAGGTGGAATGTTAAAATTTGAGCTTTGAGCCCAAAATCCATCTCCAACCCTTGTATTTGGGCAGGTGGAATTTTGTCTGAGGCAGAATTTTTGGTGGAATACCTATCCAAATATTGCCTGGACTGGTAATTTTTGTGGCGCCCAACTCACCAGCTGTGCAGCCCACATGAAAGTCAAAGAGAACGGGCCCCACACTGCAACAATGAAAGAGAGTTGTTGGATCCATTTGAATTATAAAAAAAGAAAAAAAAAACCCCAACAATTATATACCCATTTAAAGTTGCTATGCTTTTCGACAAAAAAAAAAATTAAACTTAAGAACAACCTCAACTATTGCTCCTTCTACCTTTATACTTGACAAAGAAGATGTCGACGTGAATTCTTGGCAAGCAGTCAGCGTTGCAAAACAATTGGCCTTCTTATTTTATTGGTTATGCAAAGTTTATCTACTGTGTGCAAGCTTTGGAAGCACAAAATATCACCTCAACCCAAAGCACACCCTGTGGACTCTCAACACCAAATATGACTAGAATGCCCTTAAAAAAATGAGGGGGAAATTCAAAGGGCACATATGCCCCAGTAGATCACCACGACCTATGCCGACCAACAAAGCCCAAGTTGAAGGGAATTATTGGTGTAGGGATTTCTAAAATCCCTAGTATCTATGAGAAAACAAATCATCTAGCATGACATATCTTATATGGAACTAAAATAAAAGCAGAAGCAAGAGAATAACTAGAGATTCATACAAGTCTCATCTTAAGTTCCAATCTTTATAGGTTTATGAAAATTGCATCATTGACACTAATATCTAATATCAAAGAGAGGAGAGGACATACCCATAGAGCGAATCTTGAAACCAATGATGGTGTTCAAGTAGATGGATTGGTCCCTTAGATGTTCAGTCTCCACTTTGCTCTCCAAATAGACATAATAGAGTTGTGCCTCCCCAAAGAATCTTCACCAAGGATGGAGGAGAATAGGAGAATAAGGAATTTGAGAGAGAGGTTTGATGTTTCCTCTCTTCCAAAATGACTAACTTGAAAACTCTAAGGAGGTATGGTGCTATGGTTATGAACATAGTCTAAAATATCGATAACATCAATGAAATATCGAGGATATTATCGTTTTTTCGGGTCACGGATATTTCGGAATGTATCCATACACATATCATATAAATATCGATAATATCGATGATAATATCGGGCTTACACTTCAACAATATTTTGTCAAAATATCGCTATAATATCGAAAATATCGATGTTATGGAAAAAAAAAAAAAACAAACAAACAAACACAAAGCACACATGCAAAGGGGATTCAAACCCTTGTCATTTCACTCCTCCAACGCCTTAACCACCATATTACTTATGTGTATTTATATTGTTTTGTTTTGAACTGTTTTTGCAAGAATTAGATTTTCACATGAGAATGTGAGTCTTTGACCTTTCCTTTTGGGATGGAATCGAGTGGCTCATGGAAAGAATCCGAGACCCGATCTTCAAATGATTTTGCTTCTGGACAACATCAACCAATCTCGGATCCATATGGGTGGCATGTTAACAATTACATGGAAAACTATTTTGGGGATTCATCATTTAATGACTACTCACAATACACTTACTCTACACATTGAGATGAGGAAGATACTGAAATTTTTTGCACCTCATAGTCACTCATGTATCTTACCATGCAATGTATAAAGTGTAAAATATTGTAGTAAATTATTATATATAAATGATTATGGTGTGTTTAATCTTCTTTCATTAATTACTACATATTTTCTATACTCACAGTGTTTGTCAGCTCGCTATATAATCAACTTAAATCAGTTAAACTCATCATGCAATGAATTTCCTTCCAATTTTTTGTGATAAACTAATAGATAATTGACTAAAAAAACATCCTCCAAAGTTTCAATAAAAATTTCCAAGTTTTTCTTACAATTTCCGTGGTTTTTATTCAATTTTTATCGATATTGATAATATCCCGATATTTCCATCGAAATTTCCGTGCTTTTGGACTACTTTGGTCTACAACATTAAATCATATAAGGTCCATTTCCATAAATTTCTAAGTCACATGGGACCCTAACTAAAGTTCCATAATTTTAATTGGATAATTAAATTAATCTAATTAATTCAATTAGTTCAATGACTTAATAAATTAAGCCACTCACTTTCTTGTCTAGCAAGTGTTGGTCTCGGTCAATCTTAGTTGACCATGACAAGTCTCGGGTCAACAGTTTGACCTTTGACTTTGACTTTTAACTTTGACCAAGCCACAAAATCATTTATTCTCTTTTGAATTCTTGATCCATACCTTTTCGATATGCGATCTTATATGTCCTAATTAGCAAGCCGTGGGTAAGGATGATTTCCTCTAAACTGAATGTGAATTGTATCCCTCTATACAATTCTCCTTTTTGGCGAAGGCTAATTGTAATTAGTCCTTATTGGGCTTCCACAAACCATGAGTAACACCTAACAGTATGTCATGGCTACCCAAGCTAATTAGAATTCATTTAGAGAACCTAGTCAGTTTATGATTGCAATGCAATTTGGTCATTCATTAACACAATACTGTATGTCATGTTGTTGGGATATGGTTAATTCATGTCAAATCCCTAACATGACATCTCCAGGTTATATGATTCACTTGGATGCAATTGCAAACTTTCTTGTATCAATTCCCATCCTATACTTTAGCCAAAGATTCAACGAATCATATCTTTAGAGTACTCTATCTTCCTACTAAGAGTAGCGATTTCTTGTTGTACATTCACATGCCTCTGTGCATATGCTAAGTATCCTGAGGAACTCCTTTAAGTCACATCCTTTTGATACGACTATATAGAGTTCTAAAAAATAAACAACTCATACACAAGACAACTGTAATGTCTCAGGTTTGAGGACTAATTTTCATGATCACAACTTAGAATTCTTTGTTTGACACTTATGAGTAAAAATTCCATACAGGAATTCTTGAGTTGATCACATTTAGTGAACTCCATCTCTATAGAGCAACTACACACTTGTCTCAGTGTCTACACACAAATGACTTGAGACTAGTCATCCTCCCAATTGAGCAGACATATAGTGTGGATCACTATTGTCCAATTGGTGATCCTATGACCAGGAACAATTTAGGATGCGATATTCCTATGACGGAAAGGTCTCGTGAATCTAACTTCTTTAGACTACTTTCCATTATATCTTTAGCAATGGACTTGTTACTTTGTGTACATTATGTATCTTAAAGTAACATTCATGCCCCTTTGATTGTATTAATTATATTATATCCTTAAAGTTTTTCCACTTTTATATCGGCTTCTAGGGCATATATCTAACACAAGCCCAGGCCTGGCACTTGATGATGTAAGCCCATGGGCTCCACAGTAACAAGTCGGCCATAACAAGCCGTATTGGGCCGATCACAACGACTCAAAAGGTTGGGCCTTAGTCAAGTCCCCAAAGCGTACGCTCAAAGGCATAAGGCATGCAACGGTCATTCATCAGCTCAACAGGGCCCAATCATCATCAACTGAGCATCGCCCTCATCGCTCCCATAAGCCTGCGAGTTCATAGGAAATCTAGGAATGGATCACAACCACTATCCTATAAACTAGTATAGTGTTGTTGTGGGCTAACTGCCACAATCCCATGATCTTCTCCACAACTTGAGGAGTACCGGCATACAATGGCTCCCAACTTGCCACTTGTCATCTTCAACTAAAAACAACTTGCATATTTCAGCCTCTATATAAGCCTTGCCGCTAGTCAAACATGGTAACTTAACTTCAACTAAACTCGATCAACTTGGATTCAAAACTCATTCTCAGGTGCAAACTCCGTTCAAATGCTCCAAACCCCATCTGAGTTAGGAATCAGAGGCCTCTTGGCAGGCACCATACAGGTGTTCTTCCATCACATTCGACTATTTTGCAAGTCACTCATAGCCACTTCGCAGAACACTCTTGTGTTCTTGAGTTCACCGTGGTAGGAACAAGGAGCACTGCAAGCAAACAAGTGTTGGATCAGTCATCGAGAGCAGATCTACCCGCTCCTAATGCACAACAAATGAAGGAGGAAATATCACCCGTGTGACCTAAACGCACTCACTCGTTATCGCAGCGACTTGTGAATTTGCAAGGGCCATCGGTGATCCTAAACCAGCAGAGGACTTTGGACATAAAGTGGCAAATCTGATGAATAGATTGGAATACCAAACCAAATTGGTGGACCAATTACTCGCACAGATTCACACTGTGCAGGGATTTATCTTCATATCCCCGAATGATGTTGAATCGAGCCGTTGTTCAAGACATAGGGAACCCTTTCGTCGACATGGTTAGTGTCGAGGATGACACCAACAACACCTCATCGATCTCACTGATGAGCCAGATCTTACAAACCAAGTCTAGTCAACCAACTCTCCCCATCAAGTCTGCCGTGATTAGCAACCTCTTGAATCAACTAAGTCGACATCTAGGCTCCAACGTCATCAATGCAAGAGAGACCCCGACCTCTAGATGCCCGTGACTTGGAATGGCTGGTTAGCAAGAAGCTGAAAAACCTGAAGGTTGAAGGAGATTGAGAAGAAATTTTTGGCAAGGAGGTAGCCCAAGTGAATACTTCACACTTTTCAGACGAGATCAAGTAGGCGCCTCATCCAAGAAGATTCAACACCATGTCTTTCACTTAATTCAAAAGGGATTCCAATCCCGAGAGACATCTTAAGCATTGTAGAAGTGTCATGGCATTGCACAAGAACGATGATCCGCTCATGTGCAAGGTCTTTGCCATGGCCTTACAGGGGGAAACTCAAAATTGGTTACACACCTTGGTTCCGTAGTTGATCAACAACTTTGGAGAACTTTCCCTTGTCTATAAAAGGAATGTTCCTCCTATCGAACCATCAAGAAGTAATCCGATTACCTCTTCAACATCAAGAAAAAAGACTAATGACTCACTGCGTGACTTCATTAGGAGATTCAAGGCAGAAAAATTAAACATTGTTGGTTGCAATGACCGAATTGTATCCTTAGTTTTCAAGAAGGGCCTACCCGCTGAGCCCTAAAATATACACTTGAAGCATATTTACTTAATATTGTATTCATTTTGGCCGAATAAGTTTATGTTAATATTTTTAATTATTTTTTACCGGATGAATTTTATTTTTGTGTAGGTAAATATGTGGATTGAGCCAAGTCTGATGTGATTGTAGTTTTTGGGTGCTTATCACATGCAAGCAAAGTATGTAGTGCAAGAGTTAAAGGCAATAAGGATTGTGGCGTGAAAGACTGAAGAAAAAAATAGAAAGAAAAAAAGAAACGAAAGGAGGAAAGCCCAAGTCGAAGAAGAAAAAGAAATCCTAAGTAATTAGGGTTTAAGTGATATAAAAGAGTGATACTTGCTCTGTCTCAGGGATTCTACTTTTGGCTCAAAACACTTTATTTTTCTAGAGTTATTTTTCTTTGTTATGGAGAACTAACTCCCTAGCTAAGGCTAGGGGCAAAACCTTCGAGATATTATATGGTTTCGTTAGTTTGATTTGAATAGAGCTTCATTGCTAAATTCTTATTTATGGATTTGTTCAATTTAATTCTAGTTTTTCTCTTTGATTGATTGATGGGTGCTTATTAATCTTATTCATAGGTTCAATCATGATTTTCCTCTAGTTTAGTAAAAACATCCATGCTTCTGAGATATTTGAGGAAAATTAGTAGATTGATTTGATTGGATGTTGCTACTGGTACAAGTAATGCTTGAAATTCTTTCTAAATGAAATTAAGTTGGGTTTCAACTGTGAACAATCGTAGTGATAATCAAACTAATAGGATTACATATTTATTTTGAAGGTAGAACACTAACGTCTTAGTGCTTTATTATTATTGAATTTTGATCTAACCATTTAATAGTATTGTTCTTGTTACAATTATCTTACGAATTTTGTGCACTTTTACACCGCTCTTTGTGGATATGATACTCGACTTCCGAGATTTACTATTGTACGACACCTGCACTTGGGTTTAGCAAGCAGCATGCCCTATATGGTGAGTTGACCACGAATTATGGTAAAAACTAGAACAAGTCTTTGCGATGGCCGAACGCTATGCCCCTTAGGACGATGAGAAGAATGTTTCTAGGGCATCGGACGCACCTAATGAAGCCTCTCAAAAGGTAGTAGGTCAAAAGAACAATAATCACAGCAATGGTGGCAAGCACAAGTCACGCTCTTCAACCAAAGACTCATCATCCTAGAAGACACACTTATCATCAACATCGATTACGTTGATGCAGTACTCAAAAGGATTCATGTTGATGAAGGAAGTGCCACCAACATTCACAACTCTCTACTATTCGACGGATGGGCATCGAGAGCCATATCGACAAAGAAGCCAAGTCATTGACTGCCTTCAACGAGTCAATCTCGATTATCATTGGCACTATGACTTTAGACATCTACTCACTCCCAGTCATACTGTGTAACACCGCAGCCCAATTAATTATTTTATTTTGCAAAAGTTACATTTTACCCTTGTAGTTAAAAGAATTTTGGTCACCTTTGGCTCGGATTAAATTTGGGAATATGGGTTGCATAGAGCTCACTCTCACGAGTTTGTGGACAAGTAGTGGGTCCGATTCTGAGTTAAATTGAGATAATTTTGGTCTAAAAACGTTTTGGGTAAAATGATAATTTTGGAAGTTGGGTTAAAACCCCGAAACCCCAGCAAGCGCACGCACCAAATTCTATCTCCTTTCTCTCTCCTCCCTGGGACAATTCTCTTTTCTCTTTATTCTTCCTCGTGCACAGTGCGACCATGTCTTCTCCGGCAAAGAACAACACCGTCCAAGCACCCCAGTCGACGATCTTGGTACCAAATTGTCCATCTCTCTCTCCTCTACAAAGCCCAACCATCATTCAACGACAACAACCCAGATTTGCCGTGATTTTGGACTGGAACCGATAGCTCCAAACTATGCCACGACGCCGGAACTTTCAGCGACTAGAACGACAGTTTTCGTCCATCACTGAGCGAGATCTGGGTACCAAAACGTTCATCAATCATCTCTCTACGTTTTCCACCCAAGACCCGGAGTTTTCCTTCACCGGTGGGAAGGTGGCCGATGCCGACGGCAGTGGGTGACTGGTTGCGGGTGGCCGACGCTGACGGCAGTGGGTGACTGGTTGCGGGTGGCCGGCGTCCGGCAATGGCGGCGACGGGTGGCTGTCGGCGATGGCGGTTGGCTGGATGTGGACATGTGGCCTAATATGCTTGCCTTAGAAGGAGTGGCATTGTGTGTAATTTTGATATTTTTTTAATGATATTTTTGTAAAATTAGGTACTACATTTTGGTCTTTGGTCTTTGGCCTTATGATAATTAGATGAAATTGTATTTCTATCTTCCAAATTAGTAAACTATATTGTGTTTTAAAACTAAAGCTCCCTTTCTTTTTTAATTATAAAATAAATTATTTTAAAAAAAAAAAAAAAAAACCAATTACGCGTGTGCCAAGAGCCTAGTATATATTATTAGAGAAAATAAATAAACTTGAGTTTAAGATATAAATGTGTTAATATTATGTATTAATTTTCTCTAAAATAAATATAATTTAATAAATGGGCTTAAAATGGGTTGGCTTGTTGGGTTTCAAGCTGGCACCGTCTGCAATGGGTCATGGGTTGACCCGACCCATTGGGCCTAATTACCTCATCTCTGCATGCCCAGAGATACAAGTCATCTTTGTCGGGCCTTACTTAAACGAGCTGTGCTCGGGCCGACTCAGTCCATTTGACACTTCTAGGCTAGGGTGGGTGCGATTGTGCGTCGTCGAGATGGGGTGGGAAGGTTGTGCATCTGGGTTTTTTAAGTTTTTTTTTAATTGTGCTATTTTATCATTTCATATAATAAAAACAATATAGGAGTTGGTTAGTGGGTAGGTCCACAGTGGACTTGTCGTCTGACTAAACGTTAACGGAAGGCATAAATTGGATAGATTTGAAAACTATGGGGTGTAAATCGATGAAATTGAAACACGAGGGTTCATAAGAATGACCTCAAACATGCATTGGGTGTTTTGTCCTTAGCCCATTTTTTTATTTATCATATTTTCCCTATACAACATACCTAAGTTCTATTACATGACTTTGAAAGATCCCATAAACAAGCCCACACCTAACTTCAACCATACATACCTTAATCCAGTAAATTACCATTCTAGATACAACTCAAAATGTAGTTTTATAATCCAAACAGTCCACATTTTGTTTGTTCCATCCTTGAAAGATATTTGTTTGTGCAAATATTTACATGAGAGAATATTCGCGGATAGATTCTTCACCCTTTGAACTTCCTTCTTCTCCTCCTTCCTCGCTATAAAATAGATTGGAGTCAACAGACCACACTACACCTAGAGGTGTTGGCCAAAGGCTCTCAAATGCCTAAGTCAATTAATTGGATCTTAGGAAGATATGACAAATAACGGAAAGGATGGAGGTCTTCTCTCTTGGGGAGAGCCAGGCTACGCGGAGCCATGTGTTGTGGTGGCCGAAGCAGTGAGGAGAAAGAGAGAGGAAATTACTAGGGTTTCTAGAATTACCTCAAATATGGTGTGATGCCAACTATTTATAGCCTCGTTGCTTGGCGATGGTTTGAAGAATAATCCCTATTTAATTAAAATTATTCTTTCCCAAAAATAGGTTATAGGATAAATCAAAGAGATTTGCTGAAAATCAAATCCTTGTTTTAGGGAGATAAACTTATCTTAAATCGAAGATAATTTCCTAATTAAATATAATTTAATCAGGGTAATTAGTTGACCTAAGAAATATTTATTTTTCTACGTGTCACCTTATTGGTTGCCGTGGTTGCCGAAAATGTCTTCTCACAATCCATGCAAATGCATGAATTAATGAAAAATACATTAGCCATTTGATTATCACCATCATAAATATTTTAGTGTTCCTATCTAAAACATTGTATTCGCTTATGCATTTTTCCATGGTTAGCAGATAGCTAATTGATCTTACTGCTTCGAAGACAAAAATAATAATAATTTAAGAACTGTGGGTGTAAACCAGAGTCAAAAGAGCGCATTTGCCCAACATTTATGGATAACGGGATGAAAAACTAAAATCTATGCCCCAGTTGCTAAATGATAGAAAGAAAATCCCCTTTAAAGATAATGGACATTCTATCAAAAATCTGATCTTACAGCAGGTGTAGAAAAATCAAAGACAAGCTATTGTCATCCTTCTCTGGGATTTCTGACAACTGCTCAGTCTTCCACTCGTAAGATTTTAATATCTCACGGCAAATGCAAAAATGCGATTAAAAATATTAAAAATAGTTAGAAGAATAAATTAGATATCACCACCTCCATGAAAGATTGGTACAGGAAAATATATGAATTAGATAGGGATTATTTACTCTCTATAGGAACCTGGATTCCTCCCTGATTAATTGAAACATGGGAAAGCTTCAATCTGACGGCCTCGAAAACTGCATTTTGCCTCTCTTCATTTGTCAACCACAAAGACAAGCAGTGATCAATCAAATCCTTGCCGCAGCTTAAGGGGGAAACTCCCTTCCCAAACCTTGTAATCTTTGCTAGATTAAAATCTGAAGGCTCCTCGGCATAATTTTCTAAAACGTGCCTAATGGAACGACACCAAATTGGTCGAGCTACTTTAAGAAAGTCACGCAAAACCAGCACTGGAAGGTTCACACTACCCAGCTCAGACTCACCATGCCCACCTCTCCCATGATAATCTGACCCTCCAAGCTTCAGAAGATCATAAGTGTCAGCTAGATCACTGTACACTGTTGAAAAAATCAGCAGATAGAGATATGAGTACTGAATGAGAAAAAAACTCAAATAAAAAAAGGACATAAGAAAAAAACTAACTTCACTTTTTTTTCCAAGGTAAATACCAGAAGAAAACCAGTATTGCTAGTACTCATACCACAAGAAAGTCAATTATCACATTTATATAGTGAACCCAACAGGCACATGATCTACGTGTTCATGCTTGACAGTTGAGAACTGTTCCATCCAGAAACTCACCAAGTATATTGCATTACAAAATGGAAAAGATCGAGTCTTACTGAAACCATTGTGCAATAGAAACTCATTGAATGGTATCTGACATGCACACTTTTTGACGACAAACAATAAACTGACACCTAGATCCTATGGCCCGGATGTATATATAAAATGGTGAGTTGGGAGCATTTTAAGTCTGGAAAGATACGACATTCTCATATATCTATCTTATAAGAGAATTTCCTTTTCTTCCAAGATATTTCTCGTAACATTGTACATGAAATAAAACCAAGTTGTAATCAACCCCCTCAATCAATTTATATTCTTGGAGAGAGATCCATGAGTAGTAAATGTATTCCAGAAAAACACAGACATCAATTATAATTTTAAAGACGAAGATGTACAAGTCAAATGCATTCTGTATCATTGATTTCACAGTGTAAACTACAAATTATACATAAAGCAGCAAAACGTTGCATCTCAGATTGCATACCAGCCAGTTTTCCATCACTTCTGTAAACTTCAATCCCGTGAAGACCAGCTTCTTTCAACCTTCTTACGATGGTCACCGGATTTTTCAATGACCAAGGATGAGCTAGCACAGCCACACCTCCTGTATCACAAATCATTTGTATTGCTTCTTCTGCCAGAGGTTCGCTTCCCCTGAACCCATACAACATAAATAATTCTTAACAATGGTTTCTTTGTCATATCTATGCATCAACAGTATTCAGAAAAGATAAAACAGTAAGCTCAAAATATTACGTTGAGTATGCAGGTCCACCATCAAAAAGATAGCGGGAAAAAGCTTGTTTCAGGTTTTCCACATAACCTGCTTCAACCAGCGCACGGGCCACATGCAGTCTCCCAGGAGCGACTCCCTTGCCTGCAATCCTTGAGACATGCTCCCATTTAACAGGCAACTTGAGCATGTTCAGTTTGGAGACCATAGTTTTTGCACGAAGATAACGACCATCCCTTATATTAGACAAGAACTTTTCCAGATCTTCAAAACTTGTTGGCCCACAGCTGCTGTAATATGCAAGGATGTGTACTGGTTCCTCTGGTTCAGACTCTCCTCTAAAACCATTGTGCAAAGCATCAGAGGTGTTGAAAACTAAGGAAAGGGGATATTTCCTCTTGTGTCGTTAAATATGCTGATTATTTGCTATTAAATTTGAGGTTGCCAATAATATAACGAATAATTTCATAAGTAAACTCACCCTTTTAAAGAAAAATAAACTTACACATTTACGCTAGAGTAAAATGACAATTAAATAACTTGGCTGGTTTGAAAGAAAAAAAAAGACTTGAAAATGCTATCTTTACAGAAAAACTGAGCACATCCAGCACTCATCTCCTCCCACCAAAAACCATAAAGACTACTTTATTCATTCCCTATGCTAACTCCATCATACATTGGTGTAAACAAAACAGTTACTGTCAGTGGCTATGGACACCCAATCGTGGTTTGTGGGTCTTAAAATATGACTTTTCCAAGTTTAACTACAAATTTTTCATCTTTCATATAACTGGAATAAAGGCTTTGTCGGGACACCAGGACTGGCATAACGTAACATTCGGCAGTGTGGTCCCGAACATCCTGTTTTAAGGTTCAGAAATGTGGTGCCAGAAAACAAAAATATTTTTTTTCAGTCCGCTTGGTCTTCCCCCACAAAACCCTCCCATGTGCATTTTGATGGCGTGCTACTGAATCTACTCATGGAGATTTGACACACCAAATCGCAGACAGTGCAAAATAAATCAAATTCAAATTCTCAAATAAAACACCAAACCAGCATTGAACAGCACACTTATACCCAGATATTTCAGTCCAAAATCAGTTGCATTTCTGAAATGTTAGCAAAACCAAACATTAGTGAAGAAAGTTTCTTGCTGTTTTCAGTGGCGTAGGGGACATAGGTACAGTGCAGCTTTTTCATGTCCAAAATTAAGTGGGTAGGTGTGGGTGTGGTTCGTCAAATGGCTTTACTTCCAAATTAGATAGGTAAGTCAGTTTGGGTGATAGTGGGGCTTGTTTTGGGGTGTGGGTTGGGTGTACTTACAATTTTTTGATTTATTTAATAGAAGTTGGGTGGTGTAGTTATTAAGCAGGGTAAACTGAAGAAAAATTTGGGTTCAAATAGAGCTTCCCCAAAGGCTGATTATTTTCAACACTCTGGCAACTGATTTCTTTGTGAAGTTCGTGCATATTTTATACAAAAAAAGGTATTACATGACATGATTCTTCGGGTTTAGAAGGAAAGAAAACACAAAGGCATTCTCTGATCATAAATCTCCAAATAAGTGCTATGAGTAATATAAGACAATACGGAGTATTAGGGGGAACACGAGTAATCAACCTTAAAAAAAAGTGTCCACAATTTAAGGGCTTCCAGAAAGCATAGCTTTCGAAAATTACCTTGGGTAGAATTTTGTGCTGATTTCAACACCTGGAATTATCTTTATGCGAAATCTCCGAGCTGCTTCCAGGGCCTCTGGTATGCCAGACATCGTGTCATGATCTGTCAGAGCAAGAACTTTCACCTGTTATGACCACATATACTAATTAAACCTCACTACATCACAGTATGAATTTTAAGTATTCAAAATATAAGCACATTAGTTTTTCTGGACAAATAACTTCTAATACAAAACTGTGAGGCTATCACAAACATCGGTTACACCCACAAGAAAAGCTGTTGAGGAGAAAATTAAGAAAAGGCTGAAGAGTACCAAATGTTTCATGGATTTAATTGAGTAATATACATAGCCTTACATAACACCCTACATAAAAAGTCAAAAATTACCTAGAATAATCCCTTGAAACCATCCAAAAAAGCCCAACCAAATAAACTAAATTAGGTCAATCAGTAGCCCTGCATTAGCTAACCAAATCAGCAAACTAAATTAGCTAAATCATTCTAACATAAGGCTTTTTATCGCCTTCATCAATGAGGCTCCCCCTGAAGCTGGAGAGTAGATATCAACAACTCCCAGCTTGCTGCAAGTAGAATAAAAGACAAACTTAACAGCTATAGCAAAAACTTAACGAGATCTGAGCAAGACTGGAACTGAGACAATGACAGAGACATGCCAATCTAACATGCTGTAAACAGCAATATTATCAACACTCCCCTCATGCTGGAAATAGTAGTAGCTGACCTCAACCCAATGCGAAACCAGGTCATATTTACTACTACAGTGCTCCACAAAGCTCATTCTGTTTTCTGTTTTTGCATCCCCTTTTTCTTCTTAAATTCCAAATAAACACCCTTCTTTCAGTGAGTAAGGTGAAAACAAATTATTCTGTCCTACGAATATAGCAACTAGATGGTTAACCCATCAATAACAATGGTATAGGCACATCCAGAACAGTCTAAATTCTCAAAATACCTGATGATTAACTAGATACAATGTACTTTCCATCATCTTTCATTTGCATGTATCTGCTCACTAAAAGCATAAACAATTGACTAAACAAGTACGGATTTATAATTTACCCTGCCAAGACGCATGAATGTTTAAAGTTTACCAATATCATATTATATCCTACATACATAATGGAGTCTCTTGGTGGTTCACGAACATTTACAACTAAAATATCCTCAATTTAACTTAGACAGTTTTTACTTGGCCTCTTGCCCTCTTCCCTCCCAAACACGCATGCAAACCAATGGAAGCAGTCCTCGAACCCATTCTTCAGAAAATTTATCATCTAAAGGCAGAGCCTCCTTGCCTTCAAATAATTACCATCTATACCTATGATAGCCCTTATAAAAGCTACCAGAATGAATTCGTCAATCAATAATAATTAGCTTTTAATGGCTGGGCCAACAGCCATGAATTTTCCAATCTACGAATCTGACAAATGAAAATTGACTTATCTAAAAAATCATCTTCATTCAAAGGTTTGCAAGAACTTAACGTTATATCATACATTGCAAGAACTTAACGTTATATCATACATTCTTATTTTGAAGCCATAATCTTTGGGTCAGCTTGAGATGGCGATATAATCCCGAGTCTAATTAAATCTCACAGTAAGAAGTGTCCTTTGTTGTACTGTGGATCCTCAATCTGCTAATCTCTTTCAAGAGAGACACAACACTCTGAATGGGTCAAAGATGTTGCATCTTGACCTATACCAAATCTCTCTCCTAGACCAAACCAGAACTTATGAGAAAATTAAAATGCTCAAAAGGTGTAGACACCCCTCGTCACCATTTTGTTCTTTCAGCGTGCTCGTTGGGTTAACACAGGGGCAGAGTTTTAAGAAAGTGGTTTAGGAAGAAAATAAATCATCTAAATATCAACAAAGAAATTACACCATAGAAAATAGAACTGCAGGAACTCAAGAACCGGCACCCACATGAGCTTTTCATTCAAACCCAGTTAGAATGTTGAGCCATAAAAAAAAATTACTACACAAAAAAATATATATATTCATATATTTATATAAAATAAAAAGCCAGAACCCATTAACCATCCAAAAAGCCAAAATCAATACAAGCATAACTCACCCCATTTCCATGAGCCCTCTCCACCAACTTGGAAGGCGAAAGAAACCCATCACTGCATTTTGAATGTGAATGCAATTCAAACACTACCTTGTCTCCACCTCTTCCAAGGCTCTTCTGTACCCCAAAATCATCGACAACACAAGAAACTGCAGTGGATGGCAATGAAGAAGCTTGTTCCAAGAAAACCCATTCACTCACAGACTTGAAAGCCAAAGTCTGCTCGGTGGTCATCTTCTTCTTGGTACCACCACGCTTCTTCTTCTTCTTTGTTTTCTTTGGGCTCTCTAATTTGTTGGAACTGTTCGTGCTGTGGTTAATGATAAAGCCATCACCCATCATCGATTGAAACAAAGAAAGAAAGGATTCTTTGTCGGTTGGTTGGTTGTTTTGTTTAGGCCGTCAGGTGCTCTGCGTCGTCGTGTAGATATCTGCGGCGTAGACAGACAGGTCACAGGAGGATAGGGATTTAGGGATACGGAGGAGAGAGTTACAGATACAAAGTGAAACAGAAAGAGAGGTACATCTTTTAAAATGGGGAATTTTCTTACACGACCACAGTTGTCCTCACCTCTGTTTTACTTTTTCTTTTGGTACGTGTTCTACCAATACATAAGAAACACTTGTGTGAAACGAGATGGTACTATTTTTCTATCCTGATCAATTGAAAACTTTTTTATGTAGTAATCTATGATTAGTTGGAAATAACAAAATAGTTATATAACTATTATCATATTTGTGATTTCTCTCAAGATTTTTTTAAAATAAATTAAGGTGATTGTTTTTTTCATTAAAAAAAATTATTTCACATTAAAATTAAGTAATTTAAAATAGGGAGCTTTAGTTTAAAACCATAATATAGTTTACTAATTTAGTAGAAAGAAATACAATTTCATCTAATTAGCATAAGGCCAAAGACCAAAATGAGTACCCAATTTTACAAAAATATCATTAAAAAAATATCAAAATTACACACAATGCCATTCCTTCTAAGGCAAGCATACTATGCCACATGTCCACATCCAGCCAACCACCACCGCCGGCCAACCACCTGCCTCTGGCCACCTCCGACCAGCCGCCGCCGGCCACCTGTCGCCGTCGGTCACCTACCACCGCTGGACTCCAGCGCCGCCAGCCAGCAACCACCCATCACCGGCCTGCCACCGTCTGCATGGGACCAACTCCGTTGCCCCTTATTCACTTTTTTTTTTTAAAAAGAAGATTTTGTGTCATTAAAGGGACTCGAACCTTGACCCTCAAAGGAAGAGGGCTCACTCACAAACCACTACACCAAACTTGATTTTGTAATATTTATTCAATTATACAATATTTATATAAACGATCAACGGTTTTAAAAATTAAAAAAAAATCATTTCACCACATATTCACATAAAAACTGCAAATAAAAGTAGAAACTGAAACAAAAATACAATGTAGATATCAATTATATATATATATATATATATATATATATATATATAAAATTAATTTTATAGAAGCAAAATGGAGGAACCAAGATGAAAGTACTAAAATGGAAACTGCGATGCAGAAACGGAAACTGCAATGCAGAAGCAGAAACTGCAATGCAGAAGCAGAAACTGCAATGCAGAAACAGAAACTGCAATGCAGAAACAGAAACTGCAATACAAAAATAGACACTGAAATGCTGATCCTGGGCAAAAATGCTCAGCTCTAAAGTTAAAACAAGAGAAACTGCAATACAAAAATAGACACTGAAATGCTGAGCCTGGGCAAAAATGCTCAGCTCTAAAGTTAAACAAAACAAAACAATAGTTTTTTTTTATTCAAAACATGTTGGGAGAGAGGGAATCAGACTGAAAACCACCTAGAATGTAAAATAGGTTATTCATGTTTCTGTTTTTTGCATTGCACATTCCGTTTTCTGCATTGCAATTTCCGTTTTCTGCAGTCTAGCATCGCCAGAGAGAGAGAGAGAGAGAGAGAGAGAGAGAGAGAGAGAGAGAGAAACTATAAATAATGGCTAGCTGAGGGTGATGAAATTCACTTACATTGAAAGAACAGGAATTGCTGAATTTGCCCAATACATGCAAAGAAAAGTAGAGAGAAGGAAAAAATTATCAGTATCTTCAACATAAAATGATTTAGCCTTTTGTAGTAGAAATATGCAATTAATATTAAATAAAACAATCTTCAATGTGTTTAGCTTGTTGACGGTATGATTAGTACATTTGAGCTTCTTTACATCTTTTGATGTTTTGCAGCAAGTTCCTCAGAACTATTCTCATAAGCGTGGGTTGTCTTTTTATTTTCTTTCATGTGGTGCTTACTTTCAAAAAAGCAACAGAATACCCATGGTTTGACAGATAATATTTCCTTGTTTCTTCATTAGTTCATGTTGTTTGGCAACATCATAAATTTATGTGATGTCTCCTCCCTCCAATTCTCCCTCAACCAAATAGCACAAAGGATCATCAGTACCCCTCCCTTCCCTTACCATGATTACCCATTTTCTATCCTTCCTACCAAACATAAGCTATAGTGTGTTAGAAAACAGAAACATGGTCTTGAAAATATGACATACCCATCAAATTGAACAAGCGGAAGGGTGACAATTCAAATTCCTCATCTAGGTAGCCTTTACTCTTTAAATTGATGAGGTTGAAGGCCAAGGAAAGAGCTAAAATCCAATTGTAATTACCAAAACTGCAATGTAGTTTCCAAAACTGCAATGCAGTTTCCGAAACTGAAATGTAGTTTGTGCAAAATATCATATGACAGTGATGGCATCAACCATTTCCAAATCAAGACAAATGCATAGTAAGTGAGCTTTATACCATGGAAGAGTTGTTTATTTCATATAGAATAGACCCAACAAGCTCTCAGTAGACATAAACAGGAAATAAAAATGAAGCAATTCAAATTATCTTCATGCACCAGCTAGCCTACATATCACCATATCTTCCAATTGGCTCACCAATACCCATGAGTCCACACATAGGAAATAGAGTTCCCCCAGGTATGGTCAGAACTACATCAACAAACCTGAAAAAATTCAAGAAGAAATGAACATGCAATTATGTAAAAAAGAAGAAGAAAGAAATGAACTGCTCATAATGATAAATAAAAAAGAGCACCCTTTACTAATCCTCACAAAACCCAAGTTTCCTTGACTGATAAAAACGAAACTAATAAGTCATTAAGGCTTAGTTTGGTATTGCTGTGCTTTTAAAAAAAACTGCTTCTGCTGTGCTGCGAAAATAAACAGCTGTAAAATGAAGCAGCTAAGTGTTTGGTAATATGTATTTGTAAAAGTGCTTTGAGTTTGAAAAATAGTGTCAAAGTGTTTGGTAAACTTTTATATGGAAGTGCTGTGAGAGTGTATAATGACGAAAAAGGGTAGGATGATAAAAGTTTTAAAAAATAAATAAAAAAATGTACAATTTAAGTTAACAAATAAAAAAAATTCAAAAGCAGCCGACACCTTTCTTTTTTCTTTTTTCTCATTTTTATTTGTTTCTTCCTCTTCACTTCCTTTCTTTCTTCTTCCTCCTGTTTCAGTTTTTTTCTTTTCTTCCTCTTTTCCTCTTCCTTCCCAGGCCCCCCATCTCTCAACCTTTTTACCTTTCCTCTTCTCCTCCTTTCTCTTTTCTTCTTCCTTCCAAGACTTCTTCCCTTCCCATGTTTTTTTTTTAAATTTCTTCCTCTTTACTTCTACCTTCCCAGCAACCCCCGCCCTCTTTTTTTTTAAATTTTATAAATTTCTTCGTCTTTTCTTCTACATGCCCACCTCTTGGGGGTTTGATTTTCTTTTGCTGAAGGAGATAATTGGTTGGTAATCTGGGTGTTGAATTTTTTGTTGCCGTAGAGATGATAAACTGTGGAGCTAAGGTTGAGGTTTTTTTTAGTTGGAGGGGAAGAAGATATTCTAGGTCTGTAAAATAGGGAGGTGGGTTGGTGGGGTTTTGGGTTGAGATGGTAGCTTTGACGGATTGAGGAAGAGGAGCAAGTTGGACGAAGAGGATGAGGCGAGCAATCCAGAAAATCCAAGAGGAACGACACTTGGGAGGTTCGAACTCGGGATGATGAGGATATAGCATGTCATTGTGTGAAACAAATAAGGGCAATATGGGCAATTTGAAAATTTCATTTAAACCTCCGCATGCTTCTCCTCGCAGCAGTTTTCAGAAGCAGCTCCCCACCTGCTTCTGTTTTTCAGCTTTGAATGACAGCAACTTATTAAATAAGCAGCTTGGATTTGTTTTACCAAACACCCAAATCCCCAAAACTTCTTTTCAAAGCTGCTTTTTTTTTTAAGTTAAGCAATACCAAACTAAGCCTAAGTACATAATTTCTTACTGCAATTCAGTCTGAGAACGCTTACCAACTTAGTGGAAGTGAAACTAGCAACAGTAGTACTTACCAATCAAAATTATCACACACACTGAGCGTACGGATTACCTATCTAATAATACCCAAAAACAATCAGATATTCAAAACTATCGACTCCTTCACTTTCCTAAACACAATTTGAAATTCAAATTGATCACGCATCAAACACTTACAGAATCAATCCATAACTCGCTGATCCCAAGATCAAAATTGAACAAACTAAGCAAAAAACAATAACAAATCGCGGATTAAGGATTTCTGATCAGACCGACAAAACTGCAATCAGAGTGCCAGCAAATGTTATGTAAAACAGAGATTGAGATTTAAGAAAACTTACCGAGTTGATAAGTGGACTCGGCGAGACAGCGAGTGAGTAATGAATCCGAGTCAAAAAAGAAAACGAAGACCAAGTAGAAGAAGAAGAAGAAGAAGAAGGAAAGAGAAGCGGCGACTCTGAAAACCCTAGCAGAGTGTGGGAAGCAGCAGAGGTAGGAAGAAGGTCGGAGCTGGCTTGGGATGTGACGCCGGTCAAAACTTGACCGGTCCGGTGGCTGGGTGGCCGACGTGACAGTGGCTAGGGGGTTTTGTCGGTGTCGGTCGAAACAGAGGGGAGAGAGAGAGAGAGAGAGAGAGATCGAGATCTGAGAAACTAACGAATTTGGGTTAGGTTTTTAAATGAAAAGGGTATAATTGTCTTTTTAATGACTAATGTAAGGTGGGTCAACAAATCTGGTCTTCCTCTTTGGCCTAATCCAAAATAACAATTCTTTTCTAGGTATTAAAACCCAAACCAAAATATCAAATGTCTTAAATACTAATAAGTAAAGTTATCTATGTCTAATACCTAATTTTCCTTTTAAAATATTTGGTAAAACTAAAACATTTTGATTATTTTAAAAGGAAAAAAATGGTTATTAGTGATAAAGATGTTTAAGGATATGATAATGGATTATTTTTGGTTTGGGTTTGGTGAATGAGTTTTAAATTTTGTTTTGGAAAAACTAAATCAGTTGGACATTTTTAAATTAGTACGTGAAAGGACAATTTTACCCTTATTGACCAAAAAGTGGTGTATTTTTCACAAGAACGTGTGTTTCATTCAGCTTGCTCATCTTCTCTATTTTGCATTTCACGCTTTCAGTAATGTCCCCATCTTCTCCATTTCTTATGTCGATTTCACACAGCTCAAACAAAATACCAGAAAGGGAACTAGCAATGATTTTGGGTTAAAAAATAGTTTTAGGACAACAAACAATTTCACCATAAAAATCCAATTTTGAATCTCAAGCATTCAAGTTAACGAGTTCAATTCCAGTTCAAAGGCTAATTCTCTCTAAAGTATGATTAAGTCATGGTGTTTGGTCTTAACCTTTCTCAACTCACAAACCTAACCTAGTCATGGGTTTCTAACATAGATTAAGCACCAAAGAGTCTAAAACAACCAAAAAGCACTTAAGCATTGGTATCTAGAATCATACTTATTCTCCTTATTCATGGTTCCATTGTACAATTCATTCCAACTAAGCTAGCTAACACACACGTTTTAATGGTGATCAAGCATTCAAATAAGAACCATAATTGAAACTTGAAAACTCATAATCATCATGAATGAAAATAACAACAATTTAATCATAATAGACAAGAAGAAATGGATAAGAAGAATCCCTAGAAGAACAAGTTCTGATGTTGAAGAGCTCCTCAAGGCTTCCACAGAAAAGTGCTGCCGCAAGAGAGGAATAAATCAATGCAATTTAGGAGGACTCAATGAAAGGACATCAATTCAAATCCTGGATTTTCGAATTTTGAGAGATCAAGAATTCTTAGGAAGCAGTGCTAGATCATCTCAGTTCGAGTCCGAGGGGCGGCATGGCATCTTCTAAAAGAGTAAGTCCTATAATGAATTCAATTCCAGATTTAAATTAGTGTGTATGGTGTTGGTGTGTTTTCTGGTGGTGTTGAGTGTCTCTGAATCTGAATGTGTGAATAATGCCAATAATCCCCTTATATTTGTTGCCCTTTCTTCTCTTTTATAGTGTGCTTCTCTCTCATTTTCGTTCTCCCCCTTGGTTTGGGTTGTACACTTCTTTCTCAGCTACCTCATAAATGCTAACTGCTCCAATTGCCCGTTAACTCCTCTAGGTAGCCATTTTTTACTTCCTTTTCTCTTTGGCTTCATTTTTCTGTTTCTTGTGCAACCTTCTTGACTTTTACTAGCTGCCATGTGGCATGTGTACCTGCCAATAAGTTCCCCAAATTCTGCCTAGAAAATAGATTCTTGTTCTCACTTTGGGATACGTTTCGGTGAACTTCAAGATACCAGAAAATTGTAATTGAGCTCTCTTTAAACATACAATATATATCATATACTTATGATGTGCACCAAAAATCTTACGTTCTCCCAATATGTTCTTTAAATGTTTGAATGAATAATAAATGACATCACCTTCTTACTTATAGTTTGCTTGGTTTGAATTTCTTGTCATAATACTGTGACGATAAAAGTGTGGTACGCGCGCAAAACGTGAAGTGATTCTAAATTACCCAACACAACACAAAAAATTAAATGAAATAGTGCAACACCTAACAATTTCCACTAATTAGACGCCAACATGAAATTCAAAACTTTATAACAAATAACCTTCTATTCTCAAACTGCTATAGTAAATCTAGTAAATATAAGTGGTGGTCCTAATTGGCCTCTTTTAATCACTTGAAAATCATATAAAGTTGTACATATGTGGATTACAAAGAAGGTAACTAATATGAAGTTATTGTAAATTTTAGTCTCAAGCACGTAGTTCTGAACCTTAAAACAAGTAAATATTACTAATTTATTTAGTGTGTGCTAAATATTATTATTCCTTAATAATTTAGTGTTCGATCCACCGAATTACACGAAAGATGACCTAAATTTTTTTAAAAAACCAGTATCTCTTTGGTTGTCATTTTTATTTTATTTTATCACCACATAACTCTTTTTTCAAAAAACTAAAATTTCTTTCGCATACAAAAAGTTAGTAAACAAGTTCGGCCGGGTAGCGTTATTGTATTTTTAAAAATAGACCATCCACGTCCATTAATTCGATGATAACATATTTGAATTTGATTATGGCCTTAGTTTCAGTCAGATAATGTTCAGAAATCTAAATTCCCATCTACAGTGGTTTCATAATAGATTTACTAAAATTCGTACTTATGTACCAACAAACATCGCCGACCTTGGAGTCATATATACTTTAATTGCAGGTCGTACTCATTTAGGTTGCCAAGTTATTTACGGCATGAAACATAATATGCCAATTTAGTTACCGTTTTGTTCAACAAATTAATCTTTTAAAAAAATCCTTTCATGGATACACAATTTATTGGATTTATACTTATGTACACATGTACTTGTGAAAAATAAGTTACATATAATCGTTGGTTTCGAAAGTACTGGTAACTTAGAAATTAAGTTATATTGCTTCAAAATTTTAAGCCACTAATTATATAAGGAATCAAATCGCAATCTTATTATGTCAATTTATTTACCATTATAGTTCGATACATTGATTTGTTTAGAAAATCCATACATTCTTTGAATCCAATGCGTTCGTCACGGAGTTTCTAAAAGTCATACTTTTGCACCGACAAACAATGCCAATAATAGAATACAAATACGTTGAATTTAGGTCGTACTCGTTGAGGATGCCAGGTTACTTCTGGCTTGAAACCTAATCTGCTAATTTATTTACCATTCTGGTCCAACAAATTCATCTCTTAAAAAAATATTTCTTTCATGGATACACAATTTATTTAATTAATCCTTTTCTACACATGCATTTAAAGAAAATAAGTCACATATAAACGTAGGTTTGGAGAGCACTAATAACTTAGAAAATTAAGCTATATAGCTTGAATGTGCACCTAATTATACTCGGCATCAAATCGCAATCTTATTATGCTAACTTATTTACCATTTTAGTTCGATAAATTGATTTGTTTACAAAATCCATGCATTTACAATTCGTTGAATCAAACCTCACCGAAATGTGTGCAATCATAGAAAATAGGTTTCAAATTCGCCTATATATATTGTATTCTTTTAAAAAAACTAGTCACTCCGAATTCAAGTTTTATAGCACGTAGAAACCTATAATCATTCCTAGCTTTCAACAAATTGAATAGATATGGAGAAAGGTTCATTCAAGTCAGCTTTCCTCATTGTGCTCTTTCTTGTTTCATTTGATGGTAAAATACTTCTCTCAATTTTTATTTTTGTTACAATGAAAGTGAAATTTATCCTTGACATACTATAATCCTAACGTTAACCCTAACAACCCAGGCTAACCCCAAGGGCTGACTTCTTTGAAAAATACAACTGCATATAGGAATTTTTTTTTCTCCAACGTGGTTTGCTTCACTTATTTTTAAAATGTGGATATGTCGTTGATACATCGTTAAAATTACATTCTTTGACCAAACAATTGTCGATATTTTCAGCCATAAATTCGATTTTAAGTGTATATTTTTGTAGCATCAACTTATGCATAAAGTAGTATGTTCACAATGCAGACAAAAACCAGCTTTATTAGGAATAATTGAAATGTTAACTGTGGTAGGTGTGCAATTTGGAGTCGAAGCAAGGGGTCCAATTGTTCGTTCTCCGTGCGAAACATCTATTATATGCGGCAAGTGCTCATGCATCGAGGGTTGGTGTAAGTGTCCGCCACATAAAATGTTGAAGTTCATTCCTCAAGACTTCTTTACAAACCCGCAAGCACAGAAGGAAATGCCATAATCAGTGCTACTTTATACATACAATATATATCATATACTTATGATGTGCACCAAAAATCTTACGTTCTCCCAATATGTTCTTTAAATGTTTGAATGAATAATAAATGACATCACCTTCTTACTTATAGTTTGCTTGGTTTGAATTTCTTGTTATAATACTGTGATGATAAAAGTGTGGTACGCGCGCAAAACGTGAAGTGATTCTAAATTACCCAACACAACACAAAAAATTAATTGAAATAGTGCAACACCTAACAATTTCCACTAATTAGGCGCCAACATGAAATTCAAAACTTTATAACAAATAACCTTCTATTCTCAAACTGCTATAGTAAATCTAGTAAATATAAGTGGTGGTCCTAATTGGCCTCTTTTAATCACTTGAAAATCATATAAAGTTGTACATATGTGGATTACAAAGAAGGTAACTAATATGAAGTTATTGTAAATTTTAGTCTCAAGCACGTAGTTCTGAACCTCAAAACAAGTAAATATTACTAATTTATTTAGTGTGTGCTAAATATTATTATTCCTTAATAGTTTAGTGTTCGATCCACCGAATTACACGAAAGACGACCTAAATTTTTTTAAAAAACCAGTATCTCTTTGGTTGTCATTTTTATTTTATTTTATCACCACATAACTCTTTTTTCAAAAAACTAAAATTTCTTTCGCATACAAAAAGTTGGTAAACAAGTTCGCCCGGGTAGCGTTATTGTATTTTAAAAAATAGACCACCCACGTCCATTAATTCGATAACATATTTGAATTTGATTCTGGCCTTAGTTTCAGTCAGATAATGTTTAGAAATCTAAATTCCAATTTCTAGTGTCCAATTTCTTTGGCCAATTCAGCGCGGATTGGGCCCAAAACTTGGGCAACATCATAATATGGTGGGAGGATTCATTTGGTGAGTTTTGAGTGAAATCAAATTGCTAAAACTATGCAATACACCAGCCACTCCATTTACAGTACTAACTTTGTACGAACCTGAAGTTTGTAGTGAGGTGGGGCCATCGGAATCGGATTAGATATGGTGGGGTGGCAGTGGTCGTGGTTGTGGTTTAATGGTGGTGGTCTTGAGTTTAATGGTGGTGATTGTAGAGGTGGTGGGGTGGCTGTGGTGGTATGTTTGTTTTTTTTACCATGATGGTAGGAGATGTGGTGGTGTGTTCACTGGTCATGATTGATGTTGCAAGTAATAAAAATAAAATAAAAAGAATACGTGCAAGAAGAAGATATCTAGAGACGAGAGAGGGTTTTTTATTATTTTTTTGCCCACTTGTTTTTAATAAATACATGTGGCTTACATTTGGAGTCAATGTAAGCAGAAATATGGGACCACACTGTCCACACAGATACTTAACAGATTTGTTAATGGAACGGTCCATATGTAAGGTCCAATTATAGTTCGATAATTCCTATTTTTGATGTTCATCTCAAGGAGGCGAAGGAGGAATGTGAATCTGTGTGTGTTCTCTCCTGATGTGAAATTCAACTGTGTCTCCTCGTCCCCTTCAACGTCAAATTTGCCATTTACACAAAATAGACATATAAGACCATGACTACGAAAGCATGGGGTTTTGTGATTCAAAAAGGAAAACATGGGGTTTTGCTGTAGGAGGAATGAAATACATCTCACCTCTCCAAGCGACTGTACAAATATGCATCATCCTGACATGAGTCAAAATGTTTAGGTAAGGTGATATTCTCAGCCTCAGCTGAATAAGAGGATGGCATAGGTTAGTAGGTAAGTGAGATTTGAAAATATGTGGTCAAAAGACTCAAAACTTAGACAGCTGTGAAGAAAGCAGATTAAAAAAATGACAAAACCTTGATGGAACTACTGAGGTGGATCTTCCTCCCCTGCATCATTGTTAACATATTGTTCGTCCACACTATCAAGTCGCTGCAAGGGTAGCACATAATAAGTAAATGAGTAACTGTTTCTTTAGAATAGAGAAGGTCCTATAAATCATAGAGGTTGGAGCTGCCTTGAAAGCACAGAGATTAATACAAGCAAGTGTTCTGGGTTCTTGGATTTTTTTGATTGTGTTGTTGGGAATGCTAGTATTAGAATGGCGAGACGTTGGATCTTCCAAGAATGTGAAAACAACACTTCATTTTAGGGTCTAGAATTTAGGAGACTTGGGTGATGTTTTTTGTGGGCATTTGTGGTACATTTTGGAAAATCAAAGTGGTTTATGTGTATGAAAGGCTTGTTTTTTGTAATCTCCCATGTCCATTTGTATGAAAGATGTTTATGTATGAAATGTTAGGCAATTTCCAAATGCATAGACTGTTTGCTTCAAGGAAAATTCCATTATATATTGAGTTCAAAATACATACAATATTTGCCTTATCCACTATTGTTACCCACCAAATGGACCAAGCAGATCGAGCCCAAAACTCATTTACTTATCGCATTTACCATTATAGTTCGATAAATTGATTTGTTTACAAAATCCAAGCATGTACAATTCGTTGAATCCAACCTCACCGAAATGTGCAATCATAGAAAATAGTTTCAAATTCACCTATATATTGTATTCATTTAAAAAATTAGTCACTCTGACTTCAAGTTTTATAGCATGTAGAAACCTATTGTAGGGGTCTTTTTCGTTCCGGCAGCTACTGATGGGCCTAGGCTGTTGTAAAGAGCCAAATGTATGAAATTGCCCCCTGAGTCTGAGTTTAAGGATCAAACCCCAAGAGTGTTTCAAAAGAGTAGCTGAGCCTTAGGAAACACTTTGGTCTCCTTCACCAATGAAACCAACAGTTGCTTACAGATAAATTCTTGGCTTGGCTTGAGAAGCTTGTGGCATAGAAGCTAAGCATTCATGAGTTTAGCATGAGAGAGAGAGAGAGAGAGTTGTGATTTCCTATGAGAAACAGAGGTTTAAAGCAAGGGGGGATGGATTTTAATGAGATTCGTTGAGGGGAGAGAGAGAGAGAGAGAGAGAGAGAGAGAGAGAGAGAGAGAGAGAGAGAGAGAGGAGAAGTGGGTGGTTTGATCAATTTTCCGGCAGCCTAACAAAAGCTTTGTCAGAGACTTTGGAATGGCTTGCCAGAGGAGAATATGGGAAGAGATGGAGGAATAGGGCTCGAAAATGAAGGGTTCCAGAGGTCAGGGGTGACGTCTGCCCTATCTGGATGTGTTTATGGGAAAGAAAGGAAGAAGATGGAAGCATGGGTGGCTTTAGCAGATTTCCAGCAGCTTGACGAATGCTTCGTCAGGCTCCTAGGTGGCTTGACAGAAGAGAAAAAGGGAAGCAATGGAAGAACATGGCTTGAAATCGAAGGGTTCCAGAGATGATAGGTGATGTTTGCTCTCTTTGGATGTGTTTATGGGAAAGAGAGGAAGAAGATGGAAGAACATGTGGTTTTAGCAAATTTCCAGCAACTTGACGAAAGCTTCGTCAAACTCTGGAGTGGCTTGCCAGAAGAGAAGATGGGAAGAGATGAGGAATAGGGCTCAAAATTGAAGGGTTCCAGGGATGAGAGGTGATGCTTGCTCTCTCTGGATGGGGGTGCTTGCCTTCAATTGAGTTGTTTTGCTGGGTAGAAGGTGCCTCCCTTTTATAGATGCTGGAAGCTCCTTCTTCCCAAGAAAACCCTAGTTGGTTCTCTCCAATTTTGCCAAGTCTTCTCCTCCATTTCTCTTCTCTTCCTTCGATTCAACCTCTTTTTATGAAATCTCTCTCAATCCAAATACACAGAGACAAGATTTTTGGGAGCTCTAGAGTCTTCCCGCAGTTGTCCTTGTGGCAACCTCCTATCTTTGGCTACCATCTCTCCTTCTTTCCTCCCTTATTTCATGGCAAGAGATTATATGAGAAATGAGTGGGTAATGACGTTGGTCTAAAGGGTGTTTTGCTCAAGTATCCTTTGATTTTTTGGATGGCTTGTGTTGGGATTTGTCTTTGGCCATGTGTTGGAGATTCCCAGCAGCCTGCAGATGTGAGTGGCCTTTGGCTTTTGTCGTGGTTTTGTCTCCAGCCATGTGCTGGAGACTTTCAGATATTTTATAGGTCACTTGGGCTATTCTTTAAGGTAATGGGCTCATTCACTAAGGGGATGGGCCAATGGACTATTTTTTACTAAGGTGATGGGCCAATTTTCTAGGGTAATGGGCTACCCTTTTCTCTCTTTCATGCTTACCCACATATTTGGGCTCAAGAAATGGGCTTGAGTTTTGGGGCTCCCAAGCAGCCCAAAACTTCCACTTCTTGGCCCATCAATGGGCCTCGTGAATGCTCATAACCATCCATACCACAACCCGCTCAACAAGCCCCAGGCATTCGCGTGGTTTGGGCCCACTTAAGCTTGTAGCATGGCGTGTTTCTCATTTGCTTGGTGTGGAACGTGTGCAAGCGCATATGATGAACTCTTGCGTACCCAAGTTAGGTTTCTTCCCAAGTTAGGTGTCGTATTGGGCTAGAAATATATTTGGGCCTACCCTTGGATTTTTTGGGCCTCAACATTAGCCCCATTGATTATTGGGGCCATAAATGTGTATTGAAATGGTCTGAATAATCAATTTCCAACCCAAAATAAATGGCAGTGGTCGCGATGGTCCAGCCAGGTTTTTTCTGATGACTAGTTAAGTGTCTCTGAAATTACAGCCAGGTTTTTTCTGGGAAGGTTGGAGAGGTCGCGATGGTCCCACTTAAAACCCAATCCTTCTTATGAACCAAGGGTGTTGCCTTGAAGAACTTTCCTAGACACTGTAATTTTGGAGGTCACTCACTAGAGTTACCAAGAGTTGACTTATTTTGTGGCATGACATAGAAGAAAATGCTTGGTGGATTAGCTCAAAATAAGTTAGCTTGCGTGATTTATTTGCTTGAGTGAATAGAGAGGCTTGATTTTGCATGATTGTGGTTTGCAAGAGTTGCATTGACTTGTGTGTCTGATGTTAGTTTTGTATGCTTGATATTGGCTCGCACGCTCAGTGTTGACGTGTATATATGGTATTGGCATGTATGCTTGATGTTGGCATGTATGCTTGGTATTTGGCTTGGATGCTTGACATTGGCGTGTACACTTGATTTTGGCTTGTATGCTTGGTATTGACTTGTACGTTTGGCTTTGGCTTGTATGCTTGGATGCTTGGTATTTGGCTTGGATGCTTGGTTTTGGCTTGTATGTTTGGTATTTGGTTTGTATGTTTGGTATTTGGCTTGGATGCTTGGCATTGGCGTGTACGCTTGATGTTGGCTAAGGTGGCATGGTTTAATAGCTTTTGGGATATTTAGCATGGTGGATGTCATTTGATAGTAGCCAGACATTCTAGTAGATAGTGGGGATCCAATCTTGGAGATGCGGATGCAATGAGCTTATTGGAGTTGGGGATACATACAATATATATCATATACTGATGATGTGCACCAAAAATCTTATGTTCTCCCAATATGTTCTTTAAATGTTTGAATGAAAAATAAATAACATCACCTTTTTGTCGACGTCTGAACTCTGATATTACATCATTATTTTTACTTGACCATCGTTGTTTTGCTTGCAGTTTTTATTTCTCTCCAAAAATGGTTTCGAAATCTCAAAGTAAGGAGGCTCAAGTATCAAAAGGTCAAACCAAGGACCTTGTAGTTTCAAAGGCACAAATGAGTGAAGGCAAATATGTTCAAAGCAATCCCGCAAAGAAGATGAGATTTACTTCAACCTCTGAGAAAGACCCAAGTTCTTCGACATTTGATGAGGAGACAAAATTGACTCGTGGTATCAACACAATGAGCCGTGTTGTGAAGAGAAAAATCCAGAAGATTGAGCCTGTGGTTGAGTACAATAAAAGTGGCAAACCACATGGCAAGGCTGCTATTGAGATACAGAGTTACATTGGTGTTTTGGCACGCACCAGAGTTCCTCTTGTGGGGGAAGGGGCCAAGAAGATGGTGTTGTCGTCTACCGCCAAAAAATGGAAGGATTTCAAGTCTACCTTAACGAGGCAGTTTATCCTTCCATTCGCAAATGAGAATGAGAAGTTAAAAGAACCCTCTTAGCCTTTTAATTTCATAGAGAAATTGCAATGGGATGCCTTTGTAGCTTCAAGGTTATCCCCAGATTTTGAGGCTGTGCATTCTGAGCAGTCACAGAGAAGGGAGAAATGTGAGTACAACCATAGGTTGTCTCGACAAGGGTATGTTGGTTTGGAGGACCAATTGGAAGAAACCATGCCCGGTGAAGAAATCGATAGTTCTCTGCTATGGAAAAAGGCAAGAGATGATAAACAGGGAAACATCCCTAATCCCTAATCCATAAGTCTCACTGACTTTGTTCTAAACTTGTAAAACAGAGGTTTTATTTTTCATTTAGATGTCGTTCGTTTCAGTAACCGTTGTTAGACATGAAACACCACGATGGTAATTATTTACCGCCGTTAAAAAAAGCTATAACGTCAAAAAAAAATTACAACCGACGTCTGTATTATATTACCACGACGGTTTATGTTTCTGAGTTAACGTTTTAAATTAAAGTTTTGAACTTTATTCATATTCATTCAGACGTCGTTCGTTTTAGTAACCATCGTGAGACATGAAATACCACGACGGTTTCTATTTATCGCTGTTTACAAAACTATATGACGTCGGTATTTTTCTAAAACCGACGTCTGTATTGAATTACCATGACAATTTATATATTTGTGTTAGACGTTTTAAATTAAAGTTTTAAACTTTCTTCATATTCACACACACACACACTCTCTCTCTCTGTCTCTCTGTCTCTCTGTCTCTCTCTCTTTCTATTTCTCTGCAATTGGTTTGTACACTATTTAAGGAAAGCATGAATATTTTGGTTAAGATTTTTTTGCTCTGGATGTGAAATCTACGACGGTTTTTTCATGCACCGATGTTATAATGCATACACAACGACGGTGTTTTTTTACCGATGTGTTAAATTTATTACTACGTCAGTTTTTGAAATAAACCGTCGTCTTAACTTATTTACTCACTAACACTCTCTCTCTCTCTCTCTCTCTCTCTCTCTCTCTCTCTCTCTCTCTCTCTCTTTTAGGATGATTTAAAAAAACAAGTCTCCAAGAGCACTCTAACTGTCTCTGGGATCAACGATATTTTGACCTTGGCTTTGGGAACCCCTGAGCATGGTGGGAGAGTCAGAGGTGTTGGAGCTGGGATTTCCCCAACTCAATTCTTCAATTTTCTGAGACAGCAGAGAGTAAAATTTGCTAACAAATTGAAGGAAAGTGTTATGGAGGCAGTGAGAGAAGAAACCAAAAGGATAGAGGCTAGGGCAAAGGAAACGGTTTTGGAGGTAGTCAGAGCAGAGAGGGAAATTTTGTTGAAACAATTCAGTCAACTAATTCCCAACTTTGATCCCAACTTGCTCGATAAAACTCCAATTACTCCAATTCCTCCAATTCCTCCAATTCCTCAAGAGTAAAGCCCAAAAAATCCAATGTCTGACAAAACAAGCTGCTCTAATGTGAGACCCCTTCTTTTGAAGGATGACAATCCCACAAATGATGCTGATGCTGCTGAAAAGCGTCAAGATAAAACGGTAAAATCTCTAACATTTGATTTTTTTTCTGATTTTTAAATTTTAAATAGACATTGCTTTTAACCGTCGTCTAAGTATTTTACTACATCGGTTTTTCTATTATAAACCGTTGTCTATTTCATTAGACGGCCCCTTTCTATTGTTCAGCAATGTTAGAAAATTTTAATTAGACGACCTTTCTTTTGTTTGCGACATTAGAACATTTACACAATGATGGTTATGTCTTTACCGTCGTCTATAACTTTTACTCCGTCAATATGCTATAGAAAACGTCGTTTATAATATATACTACGTCGATTTTGTTGGTTTGTTGGAGTCGTTTATTTTACTTGATGTACAAACTAACTTATATTTCTTTATTTATTTCTTGTAACAGGATCTCTCAAAGCTAGACATGCCACCTCCTCTGTTAGCCCTATGCCAATTTGTTCAGACCAAGTTGGCGCCTACTAACGAGACTGTGAAAGTTCACATTCCAGAGGAAGTGTTTGGCACTGACTATGATACCTTCCTCTTGTGGGAAGATATTTTACAGTTTGCTTCCATGATTGAGATCAGATCCACAGTGATTGCAGTATACATGAGGTAATTCTAGAAATCCTTTTTTTTTTTAAATTATTATTATTATTTTTCCTTTTCTTTAAATTAAAATCTCATTTAATTGAATTTCATATATTTAGATACCTATTTGACTATTTAAAAATGGCAAATATGGTAAACCTTGTTGGCCTCATCGACCTTGGACAAGTTAGCTCTCAATCTGAAACGTTATCTTACCGTTCAAAACATCTCTCAGAGCGCTTGAAAAACGTAGATGGGGATCAATTTTACTTGGTGCCTTATAATACAGGGTTAGTCCCCTTAACTCTTTAAACTATTTTCCTTGTAATATTTTTCTTTGTTGTATTTAACCTATATGGATCATTATGTGTAGGGGTCATTGGGTGTTAATAATTGTGAGACTAGCTAAGGAGACTGTCTAGTACATGGATTCATTGTCAAACCGCTCTGTTGACGAGGACATGAGAAATATAGTGAATACATAAGTTCATTTATTATAATCACAGATTTTTATATTTGTGGATTTTGAATTATACGACGGTTTTTTATAATATCGACGTTATAATGAACACACAACGACGCTAATTTCTTACCGACGTTTGAAATCATTTACTACGTTAGTATTTTCTATAAACCGTTGTCTTAATTGAAATACCACGTCCTTTGTGTTTTCATTTAAGGAGGTTTTAATTTTTTATGTTCAAACAACTTTTGGTTATACGATGTTTTTCGTCATTACTGACGTTAGTATTTTACACCACGACGGTTTTTATTTACTACGTCAGCTTTTTTAAAAACCTGTCGTCTTCACTGATTTACCACGGCGGTTAATATTTTTGATTTAGATTTTTAGTTTTGTCATTAACACTTTTTTGTTTTCTTGAAACAGTTCAATCAAAATGTACACTACTACAGAAATTGAAATAGACGACGGGAATCCACCATCGTCTAGCATGTTTTAAAACCGACGTGAAATCGACCGCCATCTTTTAATACATAAAATAATCGACGTCGTTAATATATTACACGTCACAAAAAAAATAAAACCGACGTCTAATTCATACATAAATAGCTTAAAAAGACAACTTCGACTATATTAGACGACGGTTTTAGAAAAACACAAACGTTTAAATAATGTTAAATGTCAAGAACAACTACAAAACGGACGTAAAAATGATTATCAACGTCTCTAATTGAAAGAAAACCGGCGTGTAAAATGTAGAAACCGTCGTGGTTAACATATACTACGTTCACTAAATAAAAAAACTAACATCTAAAACAAATAAAAAAACTAACATAAAAAAAAGTGACGTTTGAAAACTTTAACATGGCACATATTTACTTGGACTGACGTAACAAACAAATAACCACGACCCTTTAGGTCACCACAGACGTTGAAAATGATTTTGACGGCTTGAACAGAGAAATAAACGACGTGGATTTAATATTGCACGTCGGTTAATTAAAATATCTGTCATGTTTCATACATTTACTATGGCCTAGGAGTCACATTTTGGGACGTGGTTAATTATTTACAACGTCGGTTTTTATAGGCCTTGACGTGGTTGTGTTTGTGCCTAATAAATCACGGCCATGAACTGGCCGAAGGAGCCCTTTTTCTCGGCCCAAGCACTTCCTCGAGAAGCTAAAGCGCAGCGTTTCGCCAAGGTGTTTTGCCTTCCTGAAAACAAAAGAAAAGTTGCCAAGGCATGATCATCTCGGCCTCGATTGTAAGCCGAGGCCGAGGCCGAGCAAAATCACGGCCAGAGATATCAGAATCAAATCATCACGTGATATCAGGGTCCCATGCTTCATTTAATGAAGTAATGCCTCTGTTTATTGCAGCAAACCCACTGGCCACGAATAAGCATTTAATGCATGAGGGAAGGTGGGAAGTGACTGAAGTCAGGGTTTGGCGATAGGAAACAGAGTGATTAGACGTGGACATTCTCACAAGAATTCTTGCAGCTTGAGAGATTAGGTCACCAGCTATCAGAACAATAAATGCGTCTCCACGGCCAGAAGCGCAGAACCCACGATCAGGGCGGCGGCCGAGATTCACCAAGATTTATGGGGTCGCAACACCATACTTCACGATCCTAAATGTCGATTGGACTACCCACTTGCTCTAATCAGGCTCCACTATGCAGGATTTCAGCCTCGATTACTCCTCCAAGAAACTCCTATAAATACAGGGCTCAAAATACATTCAAAGGGTTCAAACACCAAACCAAAGCCTCCCACGGAGCAACTTATATTTTTCTGTAATGCACTTTCAATATCTTTACTTGTTTTCCTAGGAGTAGTGTTAGACTGTAAGGAAAATTCATTCATCAATATATCATACGACCCTTGATTTTCAAGGCGCCGGAGCATCATCCTTGTTATTCGCTCATTCACCCCATATATCATACGACCGTCGCTCCCTGAGCAGCGCGCCGGAGCACCGCCCAAAACCCACCAACACCATCACTAAATGGCCTTGTAGCTCAGGCCGTGAACCTAACAGCCGAGATTAGTTCCTCACTCGGCTACAATCGTTTGATTAGAAGACGAGTCCAAACAGGCGCACCACTTAGCCATTCTATCCACATCAACCATCTCGACGCACAGTAGACCGTGCTGGCACGCCCGCGCACAAACGCACCGCACCCAAAAGCAGGAAGCCACATGTCAACGCATATCCCCTCGGCCAGGAAACGCAGGCCGTGAGATCTGCGCGGTAGACAGGTTGGCATTTTAAAAGTCTCTTTTGTGAGCCACTTAGACGTGTGTAATCTCTAAGACGTCATTGCTTTTAGCCTAACCGTCGTTAAGAAGTAAGGAAACGCCTTGAATTATGGATTTGATGTCGGTTATTGTAAAATGAAGGTCGTGGTTAGAACTTTACTATGTCCCAAGAATCCAATTCTTCGACGTTGTTATATAACTTACTACGTCGGTGATTTGTTTATTCCATGACGTTGCTAGTCTTTAAGTCCCTTTTATAACCTTTTTTGACGTGTGTATTCTCTGAGACGTCAATTGTTTTATTATAACTGACGTGCAACATTGTTTTTACGACGGTAATCATCAATCGATGGTATTCTTAAATTCGTCGGTTTGAGCCCTCTTCCATCGTGTTATTCGTTATTGTACGTCGTGAATTATTTTCTTTACCGTCGTTGTTGTTAATATTTATTAACCGTGTTTAAATTAATTTTAATTAACCGACGTGTTTTCTTTTAAAAATGGCAGTTTTTATTTCATTTTTGTGTTGGCGTTCCACGTTGTTTGTGAAAACCCGACGTTGGTTATATTTTAGACGTCTCTTTTTGCGATTTTTTTAACTCGACCGTCGTATTTTCAGCTTTAACCCATTATTTTTAATTTTTGATGTGTCGTGCCCAAAGCTTGCACAATGAAAATGTGATCGGAATTAAAATGATATACAGAGCTATTAATTAATGTCATACAATTAACTGCATCACTAATGTCATACATTACAACAATCAATCAATCCATATATCTTCACACCCATCTCTAATATTCTCACTCCCAAACTCACCCACTAGGTCATCAAATGTGTCAACATTTGGTATCCCTCTAGTAAATGGCTCACACTCAATTCTAATATCACCTAGCACATCATCACCAATAACATCATTATATTCTCTATTACGCATTGATAACACTACCGACCAACCACGATGCTTGGGTCGTCAACATAAAATACTTGTTTAACTTGAGAAGCCATAACAAATTGGTCATTCCTATGTCCAATTTTACTCAGATCTACAAGGGTATATCCAAGTTCGTCGACTACAAGGCCCGAAGTGTTATCTATCCAATCACACCTCAAGACTGGGATTCTAAACTTTTGGTAGTCAAGGTCCCAAATTTCTTGAATAACCCCATAAAAACCCATATTGGAGATAATAGGGTTTTTATCCTTGGCACTAGCAACTTGCATAGTATGTGCAAGTAAATAAATTCCACTATTTTGGAAAGTTCGCGCATCATCTTGTGCCTTGGTGTTAAATTTAACACCATTAATAAGATAGCTCCTATATGATGGCACTGCCATGCTTGGACCAGCTGCTAGCCACCTCAAATTTTCTGATACGCCATTATTGTCTTCCCCATTAAGTTCACTTTGAATATTCAAATTAATCATATATCTTAATTCAATCTAACATATAGAAAGAAAGAAAATTAAAAGTTCAATATGTCATTCAATAACATATATACTATAAAGCGTAGCCATTGAATGAAAGTACTATTGTGCTTATCTTGTAGCCACTTTGTTCTCTTTCTAAATTTTGGATAAGTGGTCTTGATGTGGATCATATGTTCCCTACAATTGACATGAAAAAATCACGCATTACGGTCCCTTGTATATAAGATAAATATAAGGAGTAATAATATTTAAAATGGCTACATATGAAAAATTAAACTCATACGTACTCGATATAAGGTAGTGCTTCCTCCATATTCTCCAAGACATATAGATGTGCCTGGTTCAACAATTCCATATCAACTAAGCTCACTGTGCAACCTGATAATGGCTTTGAAACTCCCATCTTTTGGCTTGAAGGCACTCCAACTGTACTAACATCAGATAAATGCTTGGTACAAAACTCTACAGCTTCTTCAGCTATATACCGCTCAGCAATGCAACCTTGGGGACGAGTACGATTCTAAACATACCCCTTTAACACTTTCATATATCTTTCATACGGATACATCCATCTAAAATATACTGACCCACATAGACGAACTTCTCTGACAAGATGTACTTGTTTGTGCCTGATAAATCACGGCCGTGAGCTGGCCGAAGGAGCCCTTTCTCTCGGCCCTGGCACTTGTTCGCAGAGGCTGAAACGCAGCGTTTCGCCAGGGCATTTCGCCTTCCTTAAAAATAAAAGAAGAAATGCCAAGGCATGATCATCTCGGCCTCAAGCGTAGGCCGAGGCCGAACAAAATTGCGGCCAAGGCATTAAAGGCAAATCATCACGTGACAGCAGGGTCCCAGGCTTCATTTAATGAAGTAGTGCCTGTTTAATGCAGCGAACCCATTGGCCACAAAGTAGCATTTAATGCATGAGGAAAGGTGGGAAGTGACTGAAGTCAGGATTTGGTGATGAAGATCAGAGTGATTAGACGTGGACATTCTCACAAGAATTCTGACAGCTTGAGATGTTGGTTCACCAGCTATCCAGGCCATAAATGCGTCTCCACGGCCAGAGGTTCAGAACCCACGATTGAGAGCGGCGGCCGAGATTCACCGGGATTTCTGGAGTCTCACCACCATACTTCACGATCCCAAATGTCGATTGGACTGCCCACTTGCACTAATCAGACTCCACTATGCGTAAATTCAGCCTCGATTACTCATCCAGGGACTCTTCCTATAAATACAAGACTCGAGTTACATTCAAAGGGTTCAACACCAAAACAAGCCTCCCACGGAGCAACTTATTTTTTCCTGTAATGCACTTTCAATATCTTTACTTGCTTTCCTAGGAGTAGCGTTAGATTGTAAGCAGAATCCATTCATCAATATATCATACGACCCCTGATTTTCAAGGCGCCGGAGCACCATCCTTGTTGTTCGTTCACTCACCCCATATATCACACGACCGTCGCTCCCTGAGCAACGCGCCGGAGCACCGCCCAAAATCCACCACCAACACCATCACTCGACGGCCTTGTAGTTCAGGCCGTGAACCTAACAGCCGAGACCAGTTCCTCTCTCGGCTACAATCGTTTGACTAGGAAGACAGATCAAACAGGCGCACCATTCATCCATCCAACACTCATCGAAACATCAACGCACGGTAAACTGTGCTGGCATGCCCGCGCACAACCGCACCGCACCCAAAAGCAGGAAACCCCGTGTTAACGCACATCCCCTCGGCCCGGAACTCCAGGCCGTGAGATTTGCGCGGCAGACACTTTTGGCACGCCCAGTGGGACATCTGTCAAAAACTTATGGTGGAAACTAGGGCACAAGCAAAGCTCAAAAACAAAGCAGTCGAAATGACTTCTGAGACTCCTGAGTCCACCTCACCAATCACAAGTATCGAGACCGAACATACGGTCGGGATCTCAGCCGGCGCTCCAGTAACGACGGATCGCACGGCCGAATCCATGCAGGAACAGGCAGTGGTGGAGGAACTGATGTCCAAGCAGGCCTACAGGATAGAAACATCCTTCATGGCCGCAATGGACAGGTTCTCCTCAGAACTGCGAACGCTCTTTCAAGAGAGGATGCCGGTGGCCTCGCCCGCCACACCTCCCAGAGCCGGACCGAGGAGCCAAGAGCGCGACAGAATCGAGCCTTACGGCGAAAGCAGCAGCCTCGGCGTCTCGGCCCATACCCAAGCATCCGGCTACGGCCAGCATTCTCTGCCACCAACAAACAGCTGGGGGCAATCCCAGCCCGTTTGGACGAATTCTGGACCAACCTACTCGGCGGAGACAACGCGCGGACCGCTCCATGCTTTGGCCGTATCACTAGGGCACGGCAGTTTCACACATCCCGCGATCCACCCGATCGGCTCAGTTCATACTGCCGCCGTCCACACCCATCCTGGCCCAAGCAACGCGTCCGCCGTATCTTCACAACAGTACGGTCAGGCCAACCTGACCGTCTCCCCACCTTTGCAGGCGTCGTCGTGTCCGTTGGGCTCTCACCTTCACTATGGGTCGGCCGTTCCAGCAACAACGCATATGCACCCTGGTCAAACCCACGGTGCTCATCTAGCATCAACCAGCTCGGTCATCCCGGCCGAGCCTTTTGTTCAAATGGCCCAACAGGCAAGGCCTCAGAACGAGGTGCTACAGGCCACGCGGCCGTATGCAGCCCAACAGGAGGCACCACCTCAAGGGATCCGGTTCGAAGATGTCCGGCGGATGATCGAAGACAGCTTAGCTCAGAGGCGGCCGGACATGCCAAGATACACGAGGCCGTACCCGCCAGAAATTGACCGGATCCCCCTTCCCCGGAACTATCGATTGCCAGAGTTCATGCTTTTTTCTGGGGATGGGCAGACCTCGTCCATTGAACACATCGGCCGTTTCACGGCCCAGTGTGGAGAGGTCGATTCAGACGCTCAGAGACTCCGACTTTTTGTTCATTCGTTGACCGGCGTGGCGTTCTCATGGTTTATAAACCTTCCGCCGAACTCAATAAGGGATTGGTCTGATATGGAAAGGGTGTTCGACGAGCATTTCTACCAGACCAACCGAGAAATAACGGTCGCCGAGTTGGCGAGAATGAGCCAAGCATAGGAAGAATCACCTCGCGATTACCTACAGCGGTTCAAGACATGTAGGAATTGGTGCCGCACGAACCTACCAGAGAGGGAGTTCGTCAAGATGGCCGTGGAAGGATTGGAATTCGAATACCGGAAGAAATTCCAGGGGATCGAATTTCGGGACATGCATGACCTGACCAACAAGGTGGACAGATATGCGTCCTTGTTGAAAGAGGAGATGCAGAAGAAGACGGCCTCAAAGGGAACCTACTATAGGAATCCCATCGTCAGCTACGCCGAAGCAGACGGCTCCGCAGAGGCCGAAGGCGATGAGGTCGAGATGAGCTCGGCCGAAGTCAGCATAGACAAACCCTTCGTTTGCAGAGGGCTTGTTAAAACTGACAATAGCCGCACAAAGATCCCCGACGCCAAGTTCGCGACCCGGGAAACGAAGGCATACACTTTTGATTTAACAAGGGCCGAAGCTATCTTCGACCTGCTGGTGGCCGAGAAGAAGGTAAAATTGTCCTTCGGCCATAAGACTCCGAAGCCGGAAGAGCTCAAAGGGAAAACATTTTGCAAGTACCACAGTTCTTGGTCTCATAACACCAACAACTGCGTTGTCTTGCGAGATGTTATCCAGAAATTGATAGACGAGAAGAAGCTCCAGTTTCCGGAGAAGGCGGCCATGCAGGTCGACTCCAAGCCGTTCCCTCCACCTGTCGTGAACATGGTCGACGCCCAACTCCCGGCCGAGGATAGAGGAATTCGCAGTTGAGGCGGCCCTTTGGCCGAAGTTGAGGCGGCCCTTTGCGAACGATGCAAGTGTATGATCGGCCAGCCCGGGCCGCAGGAGAATAAGAGGAAGGCCGTCGAGCCATCTCGAACGACCGCGAGAAGATTCGGTGGTCAGTACGGTCGACAGCCGACCAACAGAGCTGTTTTCAGCCGACTAGGGCCACAAAACCCCAGCGCCTCGGCCAGTAACGAAGAAGAGGCCGCCCCAAGATCGATAAAAACGTTCAAACCACCAGTCATAAAGGATGACCGTTGGTATCATGCACGGCCTGGGGGCAGGGCCGAACCACTGACAAAAACCCAGCTGAGGAGAATGCAGAGGCAGGTTCAGCAGGCCAGGATGCAGACAAACGGGGTCGAGGGCTTCAAACGCCAAAAGAAAGTGGCAACTGCTGACGGGTTGTCATCCAAACCGGTTGTCTCCCCGGCCGTGAGAGTAGCCAGCACCAAGCCTTTGAGGGCGTGGCCCCCTAGGCAAGACGGAAGTCCCCGTGGTTCGTTGACCAATTCAGCCCAGCCAAAGGCCGCGGTCACGGAAGGAACGGATGAGGGGGTCGTCGACATCTACCACGGGAGGGATCCCCCTTTTTCGGCCAACGACCTATCCTTCCTCAGAGAATTCCATAAAGATCATTCGGCCGTGGATCTGTACGGTATGACCCCTGAGAGCCGAGAAATTGTGGAGTTGGCCCTCAAGAACACAAAGGCAGAATCGCTCCTCATCACCAGCGGTTCTGACTCGGCCATTAAGGCTGTATACCAGGCAAACAGGGAGTCCAGGGCAAGAGGCCTGCAGAGTTACCAGCCCAACCTCGGCGGATTAGAGGCTAAAATCCCTTTCAGCAGGGGCGATTTGGAATATCTCCGCCGGTACTTTGCTGTGACACCGACGGACACGTTCTTTGGTTTGACGACTGAGGAAAAGGGCCTAGTAAGCCGCCTAGACGATTACCTAGCAGCCAGGGACGCGTTGGCAGAGGCCAGATGGACCCTCGAAATGGAGGTCGAAACCTCAGAACCCCCTGAGGTCAGAGCGCCTACAACCGATAGTCCGAGGGCCGTGAGGCTTATGGACGAGGGTTTCGGAGATCCTCTCTTCGGACACGAGGCCGAGGACGACCCCACAATGGGAATTTCCGATGAAGAATATGAAGGAATCCTCGGGATGGTCGAGGAAACGGCTCTCACCAAAGACGGCTCTGAGACCGAAGAGGAAGCCGGTAGGGGAAACCCGCAGGAGCCGGAGGAAGTCGGCATCAACATGGTCCTGGTGCTGCCATTCGAGTTTTCAGCCCCGGGAGGGCAGACCAGCGGTTTAGAGGATGATGTGCCCGAGGAGCAATTTGATCAGAGGCCAAAAACTAAGGAGGAATTGCTGGCCGTAGCATTTAACGAAGTAATACCAAGAGACGAGCCGAACAAATACCGGCACTTGAAGCCGTTGTATATCTCGGCTCACATAGAGGGTGTGCCCATATCCAAGGTCTTCGTTGATTGTGGGGCGACGGTCAACATCCTGCCCTATTCCTTAATGAGGAAGCTGGACAAGTCGAAGGAGGACCTCATCCCCAGCGACGTGGTCATGAGTAGTTTTGTCGGTGATAAGTCAAAAACCATTGGCGTATTGCCCCTAAAGATTACCGTGGCCGATCGGACGAGGGTCGCAGCCTTCTACGTGGTCGAATCAAGCGTCGACTACAACGTGTTACTCGGCCGTGATTGGATCCATCAATCTGGGTGTATACCGTCTTCCCTTTTCCAATTGTTATTCTTCTGGGACGGCCAAAAGGTGTCCATACACCCGGCCGACGAAAAACCATTCGAGGCCAACGCCGTGCAAGCTCGGATTTACGACGACGATGTTGGATGGGTTGTCCTCACCGGCCACGATGCAAACGGCCGACCAACCAGAACCACGGCCCAGAAAGTGCTGGAGTTAGGCGCCGAGAATATCCGACAGGATTCGGCACGCGAAGTGTTGATCGACCTCACCAGTCTTTAAATGATAGATAAGGCCACTAAAGAAGAGGGGGCAGCGGCCGTGAGGGATTTGGTAGAGCGTCTGCTGGAACATTGGGCGGCGGAATCCTTACGGCCAAATTCACGAATCAACCTGATCGAATTCCTCCATGAAGCGGACGAAACGGACGCATTGACGTTGGACGACCTAGAAACGGCGCCCACCGAAATGGAGGACGACTACCTTGAAGGCCAGGACCCTTTGTTAGAAATTAATGTAGGGACCGAGGCCAAACCACGGCCTCTTTTTGAAAGCCATCTTTTGGATCCTGAGTTAGCGGCCGAGGTTATCAGCTTGCTCCATTAATATAAGGACTGTTTTGCATGGGATTATCATGAGATGCCTGGTTTGCCAAGAAGTTTGGTCGAGCATGAATTAAGAATCAAGGAGGGGTTCATGCCTTTCCAACAGCCGGCAAGGCGTTTCTCGACCGAGGTACAGCTTAGGGTCAAGGAGGAGATTGAACGGCTCCTTAAAGTCGGCTTCATACGAACGGCCCGGTACGTTGAATGGCTGGCCAACATTGTACCAGTTTTGAAGAGGTCTGGGGCTTTGAGGGTTTGCACCGATTACCGAAATCTGAACCTCGCGACCCCCAAAGACGAATATCCCATGCCTATGTCAGATCTCCTGGTGGACGGAGCTGCAAAGCACGAACTCCTGTCTTTCATGGACGGCCATGCGGGTTACAACCAGATTTTTGTGGCCGAGGAAGATGTTCATAAAATGGCGTTCAGGTGTCCAGGAGCAATCAGAACCTATGAGTGGGTGGTCATGCCATTCGGCCTGAAAAATGCCGGCGCAACATATCAGAGAGCCATGAACCTTATTTTCCACGACCTTATAGGCCGAACCGTTGAAGTCTACATCGACGATGTGGTTGTAAAGTCCCCGTCCAGAGCCGACCATGTAGGACATCTTCGACAGGCTTCTGACCCCCATGTTCAATAAGTCTAACCGAGCAGCAATCCCATCTTTATTTTTTCCAGGGATATCTAGCAATGTACCAATGATACTATCTCAAACATTCTTCTCAATGTGCATAACATCTAGGGCATGCCTCACAGGGAGGTATTTCCAATACTCAAGATCAAAGAATTTTGATTTCTTCTTCCAACAAACTCTGTCACCATCATTCTCACCAACACTTCCCCCATTTTTCAAGCCCCATATGTAATTAATATCTTCAACCATATGCAACACTTCTTCTCCGATTAATGGCTCGGGAGGCATGCCATATTCAGGTTTCCCATTAAAAGCTGCACGTTGCCTCCTATATGGATGATTGATTGGTAACCATTTTCTATGCCCAATGTAACAAATTTTGTGGCCATTTTTCAACCTGTGACTAGGTGTATCATCGCAGCATATTGGACAAGCTTTATATCCTCTAACGACACAACCAGATAAGTTTCCATAGGCAAGAAAATCATTAATTGTCCACAGTAATACACCTCTGAGTGTAAAGTATTCTCCTATGTGGGCATCATACACTCCTCTAATCCCATCACACAGAGATTTTAAATCATCAATCAAAGGCTCTAAGTAGACGTCTATATCATTTCCGGGCTGTTTAGGACCGAAAATCAACTAGGTCAACATCATGAACTTCCGATTCATGCATAGCCATGGTGGGAGATTATATGTAACTAAGATAATTGGCCAACAACTGTATCTTCTACTTAAAGAACTGTGGGGATTGAATCCATCAGATGAGAGAGCCAATGTCAAGTTTCTTGGCTCATTACCAAAGTCGGGCCATTTATCATCAACAAGTTTCCAAGACGGGGAATCCGCTGGATGAGACATACGACCGTCAACTGATTTTCTTGCAGCATGCCAAGTCAAACTCTTAGCTGTCTTATGTGATTGAAACATCCTTTTAAACCTTTGAATTGGAGAAAAATACCACACCACCTTCACTGCCACACCCTCTTTCAAGAACCTATTTTTGGTTTCCTTCCACCTTGAGATACCACAAGTAGGACAATTAGTTGAATCCTCATACTCCTTCCTATACAAAATGCAGTCATTGGGACATGCATGGATTTTCTCATAACTCATCCCTAAAGCAGACAAAGTCTTTTTTGCCTCGTACATAGAGGAAGGTAGTGTATTTCCTTTTGGAAGCAATTCTCCTTGAAGTATCAATAATTCTGTAAAACAAACATCACTCATCTCATGTTTTGCTTTCAAATTATATAACTTCACCAAAGCCGACAACTTCGTGTACTTACTGCAACCAAGGTACAAGAGTTCATCGCCATCCCCAATCACATTGGCAAACTCATAAGGATCAAATCCAATATTGGCAAAATCATTATCATCCATCCCTAATTCTTCAGAAACAAAACTGAACCTACTTTGCTCATCTTCTTCCACATTTCTACTAGCATTGGTAGTCCATTGCCAAGGTTCTCCGTGCCATGTCCAAATCGTATAGCTTTGGTCAATTCCATTAAAGTATAAGTGTTCCCTTATAATTCCAACCCCAAACAATCGAATATTCCCACATTTAACACATGGACAATGAATATGAGCTGTATTTCCAAGATTTTCTACAGCAAAATTCAAAAATCTTTCCACCCCTAACTCATATGCCTTTGATCTTCTATCCGCATGCATCCATGACTTATCCATCTCACACACTATAAAATCATATATACATATATATATTAAAGTGGAAAGACCAGCCTAAAGACGACTGTTAATGGAGAAACAGTCGTCTTTAGACATATAATAAACATTTAGACGATAGTTAGATCCATCAACCGTTGTCGTGGTTTAAAAAAAAAATAGCTTAAATCTACCATCCCCAATCCTTTTCCAAGAACCCATGGCCAAAAAAACATAAAAGAACCCAAACAGAGAGTAATTATTAGAAGAATGCAAACACTAAAACATAAAATAACCCAAATATAGCTACGAACGAAAACACTTATGGATTTAAGAAGCCGTGCAATATCATTAAATAAAGAGATTAGGGTTTGCACTTACATGGATAAGATAACCAATGCTTGAGAGAGAGCTGAGAGAGTTGAGAGCTTGAGCGAAAATTTTAAGACAAATTTATGTTGAAGAGAGAGAACGAACTATTTTAGGGTTAAAGGGAAATTCTAAAAATTTTAGATCGCGCCCCAAAATTTTTAAAGTACCGCGTTTTTAAACGACGACGGTCAATACTTACATACGGACGTTTAATACTCATTTAAGACGGCGGTTTCTATACAAAATTGCCGTTGTAAACAGAACATACGTCACCACTTAACAACCGACGTCGTAAATATGATAAAATTAGTCTGGGTTTGGTTTCCTGGGATTCAAACGCGTGTAGTTGACCACAAACCGGCGTCGTTTCAATAAACCCTAAACCCTAAATTTTACAAAAATTTTAAAAAAATACACAAGTATGAGAAAAATGAACCGAAAATTGGTACAGACTCCTTACAACAATGCCTTCTATAATAGTAGGCTAAAATATGGATCTCATCATTTTGAATTTATGGGCACCAATGGATCACATAAACTTTAGGCTTATGTTATGTAAAGTATAAGGAGTACCGTGCTTTGTCTCTAAATTTGTTTCAATTTTGTTATCCTTTGAACTTTGAAAACTAAAATTACATTTTTCAGGCCTTAACGGGCAAGATATTGTCTCAATGAGTGCATAGAATTTGTCGGGGAGAGACAATATTTCAATGAGTGCTTGGTAGTTGTCAATTTAATTTTCGGAATTATTTTTGAACTAAATATGAAATAAAATAAAATATAAAAGTCATTTAAAATTAAATGTCAAATGACCTAGCCGACGTTGTATCCTTTTACAACGACGTTAAACATCACAAACTGACGTCATATATTTTTTAGACGTCGAAACGAACAAAAAACGACGTCAATTGTTTGGATAACCGACGTGGGTTATTGTATTACCACGTCATCTTATTTTGGATCACTGACGTTGTTTATCTATACGACGTCAAATTTTTTATAATAACTGCCTTCGTATATTATTAAGACGTCAATATGGTTGTACTAACCGTCGTAGTATATCGGTACAAAATTTATCTGTACAAGATGAATTCATTATAAACCGTCGTGTTTATGACTGCTACATGTCGTTTTTAAGAATTGCCGTCGATGTTATATTTCCAGTTATAGCAAGACGACCATTGTATACACATATGAGACGTGTAAATTAGAATCAGACGTTGGTTTTGGGGAATTAAATTAAGTTTTTATGAATTATATTAAGTTTTCATGAATTTTTTGGGAACTAAACAAATTTTTTTAAAAAACTTTTATGGTTGTTCGATTGATTACAACAAAAATATTTATGTACATTTTTAATAAACTAAAATAAACCTAAACATTGTTAATAAATATTTACGTACATCAATTATCATTCTGCATTTGCCTGTTAACGAATTCTGCCCATTCATGCCTAACTTCGTCAATATGTTCTTGTGTATACTGAACTCGATCTTTTTTCTTTTCAAACTGCAAAATAAACAAAAAAACTGACGTGTTATAAAGATACAAACAACAGTTTTAAAGAAAAATTTGACGTAGGAAAATAAAGAAAGTATATCTAAAATTTTGCCTTTTACCGTCTCGAAATCTAGGTCTGGATCATGAATTATATCTCTCATGAATCGCATCACGTAATAGCCACACTCTATACTTGTTGGTTGTTCAGGAGTGCTGTGTAGATTTTTCCAAATGACTGTTTTACGTGATGAATTTTTATTTATATGAATGTTAAACATTTTCATTGACCTGTTACAAGAAAACAAAGAGTTTTAATAACAAAATGAAAAATTTAAATACAAATAGTAATCGTCGTGGTAAATCAATCAAAACGACGGAGTTTTAAAACAAATGACGTGGTATTTTGTTTCAAATGGCGGTAAAAAACTACCGTCGTTGTGTAACATTATAACATCGGTAAGAGGAAAAATGTCATATAACAAAAAATTGAACAGAAAAAATTAAAACGTTCTTAAGACAATACTGACGTAATAAATTATTTAAAACGTCGGTAATAACTTACCGTCGTTGTATTTTCATTATAACGTCAGTATTATAAAAACCGTCGTATACCCCAAATGCATTAAAGGAAAAAAAAGCTTAGATCAGAAGAAATCAACTTACGTAATCACTATACTTTTCATGTCGTCGTCAACGGAGCGTTTTGGCAGTGAATTCATGTAATAGGCAATCTCTGTTGCTGGTCTCACAATTACCATCACCCAATGACCCCTACACATAGTGATCCATATATGTTAAATAGTACTACAAAGAAAAATACTTTAAATAGTTAAGGGGACTAACCCTGGATTATAAGGGACTAAGAAAAATTGATCCCCATCTGCTGTTTTCAGGCGGTTTAACAGTTGTTTTGTTCGGTCTGATAGAGATCCAGATTGAGAGCTGACTAGCCCAGGGTCCACGAGGCCAATAAGGTTTACCATATTTGCCATTTTTAAATAGTCAAATAGGTACCTAAATATATGAAATTCAATTAAATGAGATTTTAATTTAAAAGAAAGGGAAATGTAAAACAAAATGGGATTTCTAGAATGACCTCATGTATACTGATATCACTGTGGTTCCAATATCAACCATGGAATCAAACTACAAAATATCTTCAGCGAAGAGGAAGGTATCATGCTCAAAGCCAAACACTTCCTTGGGCATGTGAATTGTCAAAGCCTCGTTAGTAGGCAACAACTTGGTCTGGACAAGTTGGCATAAGGCTAACAGAGGAGGTGGCATGTCTAGCTTTGAGAGGTCCTGTTACAAGAAATAAATAAAGAAATATAAGTTAGTTTGTGTGTGAACTAAAATAAACAACTCTAACTAAACCCCAAAAACAGACGTGGTATATAATATAAACGACGGCTTCTAGTACATACTGACGGAGGAAAGGTTATAGACGTAGGTAAATACAGAACCATCATTGTGTAAACTTTATAACGTCGCAACACTAAAGAAAGACAACGGTTTATAAAATAATTAGACGATGGCAAAAAAGACAGTCATTATTTTCAATGCCCAATAAATTGCAAAACAAGTAAAAACGTCTGGTATTTAACTCAAAACGACAGTTCTTGGAAGAAACAGACGTATTATTGTTTTCCAACGTCGGTAAATATATACCGTCGTTGTTTCAAATGTTAACGTCAGATATTTAAACGAGCGACGTCTATTTACAATTTAAAAGGCAGAAAAAGAAAATATCAGAGATTTTACCGTGTCCTCTTGCTGTTTTCCAGTAGTATCAGCATCAGGCTTTGGATCTTCTAATCCCAAAGCTAGGGGTCTGATACCAGTGGCCCCAGAGCAGCTTGCCTTATCAGACATTGGATTTTTTGGGCTTTGATCATGAGGGGGTAAAGTAATTGGAGTAATTGGGGTTTTGAGCATCACTATAAGAAAAAATGTGATTAGCGGGTAAAGGCGTATGGGTCAACGAAGTTGCTGAGAATAAGGGGGTACATGATAAATTTTACTTTTAGTAAGCTACATGTTCAACTTATTGTTTTTTTAAAGTCTGACTTTTACTAACACAACTATACTTCCTTTTTTGTATGTCGTTTTTGTTTCAAATCCAAGACATGTGATCAAGAATATGATTTGTGACTTTGGCCAAATTCACCATACTTCTGACTATAAGTATGATTATGATCACATATTGTTCATCCACATATTAGGTAGTATATAGACAGCTGAAATTTTATGTAGACTTTGGTATATGTGGATGCCTATGTTTCTGTTGCTTGTGGCACCTGCTCCCAAGACTTAAAGATGAAGTACTTTTGTGTGTTTATGAAGGAAAGTGGAGGTACATGTGTAAGATGTAACTTTTATTTATATTTCATGTCTTAGTAGACATGATGACTTTGAACTCAGGTTATGTGGCTGGTGATTTTCTGAATTATGCTATGTCACTATATTTTGATATGAATCCCTTTCCCTTTTAAAAAGAAAATGTTGCATGGAGTATGGTATGTTTTTATGGTGATATATGTTGTGTACTTTGTAGAATTTTTAGTTGGGGAAGTCCTATGGTAATTTTATTTGGGATATTTAATAAAAGTTTTATCAAAACTATATTAATTTAATTGTAGAAAAAGAAAAAAAAAGAATATTATTAATATTCAATAAAATATATTTTTCAGTTTAAAAAATAAAAATAAAAACCTCAGAATCAACATCCTTGGCAACCAAATAATTCAGTATTTGAGACAAAAATTTGGAAGTAGACAGATTTTCCTCGACCAAAAATATTGACATTAAATATAAAGCAAGACCAACTTTTTATTTGGTCGCCAATAAATCAAGGTTCATACATGCCTTTAGCGACCAAAGTTTACACTTTTTTAGACCAAAACTGCAGGACGCCAAAGGTAAACTGCGACCAAATGTTTATTTGGTCGCCAATCCCTTGGACTTTCGCGCCATTTATAAAACTTTGCGCGCCAATGAGGAAAAGGATCAATGACGAAATTGTGAGGAATGGGCGACCAGAATTATTGGTTGCCTATAAGAATCAGAGACCAAAATAGTTTTTGGTCATTGTTTCAACTATCTGCGACGTGCCTTCTACGACGACTTGATTGTGACGAAAGTTTCATCGGCACTATTAATTAGCGACCAAAAACAAACATTAGGCGACCAAATATATTTGGTCGCCAAATGGATTTTTCCTTGTAGTGCATGCTGGGATCAAAATTAGGAACTAGTTGATGGAAATGTGCCAACATAGCCTCCCTATCTGCTCTGACTGCTTCCATTATACTTTCCCTTGACCTCGCCTCAATCCTCAAGGTCTCTTCTCTGACTGCCTCCATCAGACTTTCCTTCAATTTGTCAACAAATTTTACTCTCTGCTGTCTAGGCAAATTGAAGAATTGAGTTGGGGAAACACCAGCATCAACTCCTCTGACTCTCCCACCATGCTCGGGGGTTCCCAAAGCAAGAGTCAAGATATCATTGCTCCCGGAGACAGTCAGAGTGCCTTCAAAGACTTGCTTTTGCAAATCATTCTTAAAGAGAGAAAGAGAGATTGTTAGAAACTGAGCAGTGTAAAACAGTTAAATAAACCGACGTAATATATCATTTACAATGACAGTTTTATTAAATAACTGACGTAGTATTAATTTAACACATCAGTAGTTAAATACCGTCGTTGTTTATAATTTACAACGTCCGGAGAAAAAACCCGTCGTATATTCAAAATCAAACAGATTAAAACATAAATCAAAGACCGTCGTAGTATTTAAAGTAAGACGACGGACTATTGAACAAACAGACGTAGGACTTAATTTCATACGGCGGCATAAAAGTACCTTCGTTGTATAAAAATTCTAACGTCTAGATGAGATAAAACCGTCGTAAATTTTAATGAAGAAGTGAAAAAACTAGATTGAAATATGCATTATTTTCCAGAAATTGTGCACCACAAATTTCAGTGAAATAGACAGAGAGAGGGAGAGTGTGTGCGTGAGTAAACTTAAAACAAAACGACTGTCTCTGGAATTTAAGCCGTCGTATTAATTCTATCTAGACGTCTGATTTATTAAAAAACCGACGTGCTATTCAGTTTGAAACGGCGGTGAATAAAAACCGTCGTGGTGTTTATTTTATAATGTCAGTTATTTAACCGTGCGACGTCTATACAAAAATAAAACACTCTGTTTTTCAAATTTAGAACAGAGTTAGTGAAACTGAAGATTAATTTTGCCTTCTCTGCAACCTTTGGATCAGGGATGTTTCCTGTTTTATCTTCTCTTTCCTTCTTCCATAGAAGAGCTCGATCGATTTCTTCACCGGGCATGTTTTCTTCTAATTCATCCTCCAAACCTACATACCCTTTTCGAGACAACCTATGGTTGTACTCCAATTTCTCCCTCCTCTGTTTCTGCCCAGAATGCACAGCCTCAAAATCTGGGGATAACCTTGAAGCTACAAAGGCATCCCATTGTGATTTCTCTATGAACTTATAAACCTCAGGGGGGTTCTTTTAACTTCTCCTTGTCATGTGCGAATGGTAGGATATACTGCCTAGTTACATTATACTTGAAACCCTTCCATTTTTTGGCGGCAGACGACAAGACCATCTTCTTGCACCCATCCCCAATAACATAGGCCATTTGAACAGCTTCCCAAATCTGCTCTTTCACATCCTTGGGCAATTGAGTCCATTTCTTGTCCACAAGAGGGACTTTGGTGCGTGCCAAAACACCAATGTAAGACTGCATCTCAATAGCAGCCTTGCCATGTGGTTTGCCCCTTTTATTGAACTCAACCACAAGCTTAATCTTCTAAATTTTCCTCTTCACAACACGGCTCATTGTGTTGATACCACGGGTGGATTTTGGCTCCTCAACAAATGTGGCTGTGCTGGGGTCTTTATCGGAAGTTGAAGAAAATCTCATCCTCTTCGAGGATTTGCTTTGAACTGATTTGGCTTCATCCATTTCAACCTTTGAAACTGATTTGGCTTCATCCCTTTGATCCTTTGAAACTGATTTGGCTTCTGACACTTGAGCTTCCTTGTTTTGAGATTTCGAAAACATTTTTAATTAATCTGCAAGAAAAACAACTTCGGTTATTTAAAAAGAACGACGTAATAATAAAGAAACGACGTCCGAAAAAATACAGCCGTGATATTTAATTTAGGACGACGGTTGTAAAACAACACCGTAGTCGTAAATACAACACCACGACGGTAACACGAAAACAGCGACGTCCTATTAAACAGTTTCTCAGACCATGTATGGAAATAAGACGACGGTTTTATCTTGTTCATGACGTAAATGTGTATAAACCACGTCGGTTATTCAGCCTAAGAACCGACATGGTTTAAACATTACAATGTCAAACACAAAATACAATCGTCGTCTTACTGAGATGTGATACAGGAAAAATGACAGTTCTTTCTCCCATGAGACGACGGTTTTATCTTGTTTCCGACATATTAATTGTCACACCATGATAGTTATTAACCACCGTCGTGCAGTTTGCATTAGGTCAGATTTAACGACCGTCGTGGTGTGTCGATTCTATCGTCGCAAACAAGATAGAACTATCATCTTTTGACGTCGTGAGAGTGATGGACTAATGAATTTAATCAAACCAGTGAAAGATTTCCTCAATTTGACAGAATCTTGTTTCCAGACTCGTTCTTTCAAATGAAATGTAAAAAAAGGGAAGAGATTGAGAAAAAACATTTGGCGTGCAAAGAAAGTTTCCTTCCGACGTAAGAAAATGGTGATTTGGAGGCGAAGACGAAGACGATGACGAGATTCAGACGATGATGCTTACGAAGTTGCTTTTGGGAAATGAGAGGGAAACTGAGATATTTTATCGGTGAGAGAGAACATAGAACATTAGGTCAGGTGACGAAAAGTTTATATATCTTCCCAGAGTTCAATACAACGACGGTTTTATCAAAAACAGCCCTAGTATTTAGTTATAACGATGGAAAATAAGTAGGAACCGACGTGGTTATCACTAAAACCAAACGATTTTTGGAATTCCAACGTGGTTATGACGGCGCTTGTTTATCTAAACTGACGTTGTCCTTCGAAATTCAACGACTATTTATTTTAAGAAACCGACGTGGTTACTTTGGTGTTCTGAAAACGACGTCGTTCTCTTGTTAATACACGACAAAAGTTTACTTTGCATAAGTGGAATTACATGTTATCCCTTATGCATAACCGACGTTGTTGATTTTAAAAGTCGTTGGCCTTAGTTTACGAGATGACGTGGTTAATTACATTTATACGTCTCCAATTGTTAAAAAACGACGTCGATTTGTTAAATATAACATCGCTATTTGTAATAGAACCGACGTGGATATTTACGATAATTTGTTTAAATATGATTTTTTTCACGAGTTTTTAAACTCTCAGTTTTCAATTAGGGTTTCAACTTCTTCTTTCCCAAAGAACATCTCAGATTTCAATTAGGGTATCGTTAGGGTAATTATGTGATGCGTTTCATGAGAGATATAATTCATGATCCAGGCCTAGCATTTGAGAACAAGGTGAAAGGCATAATTTAAGATTTCTTTATTTTACTACCACGGCTTTTTCTTTAAAAACCGTCATTTTTATCTACATAACACGTTGGTTTTTGTTGTTTATTTGCAGTTTGACAAGAAAAAGGAACCAGTTCAATATGTACAAGAACATATTGATGAAGTCAGGTTGAAATGGGCAGAATTCGTTAACAAGCAATTACATAATAATAAGTGATGTAATTTATTTTAACAATGTTTAGGTTTATTTTAATTTATTAACAATGTACATAAATATATTTTTGGTAATTAATTGAACATTCATAAAAAAAACTTAAATTTTTTTTAAATTTTTTTATTTTAAGGATATGTATGTCTTTACATGAAATAAAATGACTATAAATCATAAAAACTAAATTTGATTCCGAAAAACTGACGTCTCATTCTTATTTACAAGTCTCAAATGTATAAACAATCGCCATCTTATTGTAGTGGGAAATATACATCGTCGGCAATTCTTATAAACGCCATGTAAGAGGAAGAAACACGATGGTTTATATATATAACTGAAATCTACGAAATTTTTTGTTTATATACTACATCCATTAGTACAACAGTCACGATGTCTTAAGGACATACAACGGCGGTTAGTGTAACAAATGTGACGTTGTATAGATAAACAATGATGTCAACTACGAAAGAGGCGACATTGTAAATGGTACCCACGTCGGTTATTCAAAACAATCTAACGTTGTAACATAAGAACCACGTCGGTTGTTGGATATCGACATCTAATAAGATCTAGGACGACATCTTGTATTGTAAAACGTCGCTGTAAATTGATGCAACGTCGGATATGTACATTTGTCATTTCATTTTTGTATGACTTTTATATTTTATTTTATTCCTAATATTCATCATAAATTCAAAACAAATTCTAAAAAATAAACTGACAACTACCATGCACTCATTGAAAGATTGTCTCTCCCCTGAAGCTTTAAAAAATGTAATTGTAAAAATACTTTTTTATTGTATTTAATTACTAATATTCATAATATATTTCAAAAAATCCGATAATATTCATAATATATTTATAAAAAAAATCCAAAAATAAACCAACAAATTCTATGCACTCATTGAGACAATATCTCTTCCCTAAAGGCCTAAAAAAATGTAATTTTAGTTTTCAAAATTACAAGTGATAACAAAAGTATAAAAAAAAAAAAAAAATTAGAGACAAAGCACAATAATCCTTATATCCTTTCCATAACATAACCCTAAGGTTTATGTGATCCATTGGTGGCCATAAATTCAAAAATATGATTTAGAGATTTTAGCCTACTAATATAGAAGGCATTGTTGTAAGGAGTCCATAGCAATTTTCGGTTCATTTTTCTCATACTTGTGTATTTTTTTATAATTATTGTAAAATTTAGGGTTTAGGGTTTAGGTTTTATTAAAACGACGCCAGTTTTCTCTTGCTTTTTTTGTACAATTACGCACGTTTGAATCCCAGGAAATGCAAACCATCTAATTATTTAACATTTAAGATGTCGTTTTTCAATGAGCGACACGAAAACAGTTTACAACGTCGGTTTTGTCCTTTGTCCGTCGTCGTAAGTTTCTACTAAACGTCGGCTAGGATTTTTTTACCGTCGTCTTTTAAAAACGAGGTCCTTTGAAATTTTTGACCGCGATCTAAAATTTTCAGAATTTTCCTTTAACCCTAAAATATTTCGTTCTCTCTCTTCAACATAAATTTGTCTTAAAGTTTTCGCTCTCTCAAAGCATTGGGTCTTAAAGTCTTTGTTCGCTCTCTCAGCTCTCTCTCAAGCATTTTTTATATTCTCTTAGCTCGCTCTCAATATACATGTAAGTATATTCTCACAACTCTCTCTCAATATTCTCTCAGTTTCTAAAATCCATTAATGTTTTCGTTGGTTTTGGTAGCTTTGGTTTCTTAATATATGTTTTGGGAGCTATGGGTTCTTAGTTGGGAGCTATATATGGGTTCTTTTATGTTTCGGTGTTTGCATTCTGTTAAGGGTTCTTGGAAAAAGGAATGGGGATAGGAGATTTAGACTTCGGTTTTTTGTAAACCACGATGACGGTTGGTGGACCAAACTGTCGTCTAAGTTTTTGTTATACGTCGGGTGTTCATTTACCCCCGTCGTCTGAATTGTACTTTGCTAAAGACGATTGTTACTCCATTAACCGTCATCTTTTGGCTACTAAAACCCAAAACCTTGTTCTTCAAAAAGCAATACAAATTTCTGGGTTGGGTAGCTTAAAGATGACGGTAACTAGATATGCTGTCATTTGACTCTCTGTTACACGACGATTATTTTGTAAAAACCGTCGTCTGATTCTTGTCATATTTTTTATTTTCAATATATTCTCTGCTATGTGAATATAGTAGTGTTTCATTGCTGGTCTTTTCACTATATTATATATATAATTTTATAGTGTATGAGATGGATATGTCATTAATGCATGCGGATGAAGATTGAAGGCATATGAGTTAGGGGTGGAAGGATTTTTGAATTTTGCTATTGGAAAACTTGGAAATACAACTCATATTCATTGTCCATGTGTTAAATGTGGGAATATTCGATTGTTCGGGGTTGGAATTATAAGGGACCACTTATACTTTAATGGAATTGACCAAAGCTATAAGATTTGGACATGGCATGGAGAACCTTGGGAATGGACTACTAATGCTAGTAGAAATGTGGAAGAAGATGAGCAAAAGAAGGTTTAGTTTTGTTTTTGAAGAATTAGGGATGAATCATAATGATTTAGGTGATATTGGATTTGATCCTTATGAGTTTGCTAATGTGATTGGGGATGGAGATCAACCCTTGTACCCTGGTTATAGTAAGTACACAAAGTTGTCGGCTTTGGTGAAGTTATATAATTTGAAAGCAAAACATGGGATAAGTGATGTTTGTTTTACATAATTATTGATACTTCAAGGAGATTTGCTTCCATAAGGAAATATGATAGGATTAAATGGACACCACAAAGTAGCACACAAATATCCTATTGATTTTCCTTATTAACACTAAGATTTGTCAATTGTAGCATATGAAAATAAGGGTCTTTCCCGCAGAAGATTGTTTTGTCTAACTACTTAAAATGTCACAAAGACTGGGCTGCTGTCCTGACTGACCAGCCACCGAAGAATAATTATTAAACCTACTTACACCTATCTAAAGTCTACGAAATTTTATACACAGATACTAGACACGCAGAGCTACACGCACACAAATTTTTGGGATTTTTAGAGTTGATTTGCTATATAAATTAAATCGGACAACAGCAGGACAGAAATGGATTTTGAATTATAAAAACAGATTGTATTTCACAATTAAGAAAATGAGTTAGGGGAAGTGCTATCCACCACCAAATAATCATGCACATGTTATGTTTCATTCAAATTCCTTTTATTTCCTGATGAAGATGCTCAAGTTGGCTCAATGTTAGAACTCAACCTATTACTCTTTCTTAAGTAGTATGTTAAGAGAAGCTCTAGATGTCTTAGTTTGAACTATATGTCATTTACCTCAATCCAATTTCGAATGAAAATGTTAAGGCCAAAACAATGTTCCTTTTGCACCTTTTTCCATAGAATGCCTTCAATGATACAATTATGCACTGATCATCTCCCAATGCAAATCTTGACTTGTGCTCTTCTTTGTGAACTTCCAAACTAATTGGTCTCCCTTTTTTTCCAAGATATCTACTCCCAATGGCATGTGCAGCTACTATTTGGTGAGCACATGGTTGGTGGGTGAGGAGACCACATGGCATGGCAATTTTCTAGCAAAAATTATGGAATGAACGTTTGGCACCAAAATTGTCGTAACTTCTTCTATATGACTTGAAATCATAAACCGTAAAATGTTTTAGAAACTAAACTTTCATATCTTTCCAATAGTGTATGGCTCATTAGCTTGTTCTTCCTGAGCACATATAGTCCAATCGGTGAAGTTGATTAATATGTAGAGATAGTTTTGAGATACCTTAACTCCAAAATGCACTTAATGAGTCCTAAAGTTTAATGAACTGAAACAAAGCCAAAAAAGAGTTAAAAGCAAAAGTTTCAACCAAAAATCACAACCAAAAGATAAACTAGGATCGTACAAGCTCCATCTCACCTACTTGATTAGGTGTCATGTTTATTTAACAAGCATCACATGATAGGACAAATTGGAGGTGAGAAGAATTTTTGGAACTCTTGAGCTATTAGCTTCTTATTCTGTTGGGATCCTTAATATCTTCATTTCCACCATTATCTTCCTCTCTACACAAAAACTGTTCCACTTCTCTTCTCTTTTCTCTTACAATTTCAGAAGAAAAAAAAACCTATCCTTCTCTCATCTTAATAGTAGGTGAAAGCCTCAATTGTTGTTGTAGCTCAACCACCTAAGCACTCATAAGTCATCCCTACATAACTTCAGCACATGTGATTGGCTTGGAAGGAAACAAGAAAAAGCTCAGGGTCAGTTTTGCTATTTGGTGTTACTTGCTGCAGTTTTAAGCTTCAGAGGTATGGGTAATTGAGGATTTGTTATTATTTTGATTCTAATTCAGTTATACAATTAGTTTGATCCTATATATATGTATTAAATTTAGTTTTCATGATGATTGTGCTTGGTATGAAGTTTCTGAAAACAGTGGTGTTGGTTTGTGCTTTATGAACACAAGTTCAATCTAGTTTTGATCAAAGAAATTACTTCAAAGGCTTGAGAGGAAAAAAGGGTTTTGGAGAAAGTAGTTTTTTGAACTATTGTGAGTTTTAAAGTGTTTTGAGAAGGTTAGACCCAAGGAATGGAATAAGAAAGGATTGTGTCTCCCTACTTTGCTTGCTATTTTTGCTAGGATCCAGCTTATTTTGACATCTTTGTAATGTTACTTGCAAAGTTACTTTTCTTGTAAATTTGAGGTGGTTTGGTACTCTATTTGTGGTGGATAATTTTTGGGGGACTACAAGTCCTTTTGTGTATATGTATCTCAGCGTTTTTTGCTTGGTCTAATTTCTCTTATACTTGGTTACTTGTGGTCTGGTTACTAACCAACTCAATCCACCACTCATGTCATACTCCAAGTTTTGGGGTGTGACAAAGGTTTTGAAGTTTCTTGGTTTTTAAGGTGGATTAGAGCTTGCATTGATGTAAAGGTATGTATATTTATTGATTTTTTCACATCTGAGACTTTATCTGAATTTTTTATTTTTTCTATTTGTGTTGAAATGTTGATTCTACAAGTAAATGATGTAATTTTCTGTCTATGGTGTTGTGAGTTTTTCAGTTAAATCTTTTAGTTTTCTTCCTTACTATTTTAGTTAGGTTTTGATTCTGCTAGTTTTAATTTTCTAATTTATTATCATTCTAGGTTTTGATTATCTAACTGCTTGTCAAAATAGTTGAGTTTTCTGGATTTCACTACTTTCATTTGGTTTAACTCTGGGAAAATTGTGAATTCGTAAACCTTAAGAATGGGATAGAGTTCTTTGTGTTAATGTTTTGAGGAGAGTTGGAAAAGAATGGGTATATGCCACTATTACACTGCAGGAAGTTGAGATGACTATTGCCATAAATTTTGGGGAGCAAATGTTGGAAAAATGATTAAGGATGGTTACCTTAATAATAAATAGGTGTGGGTGATGCTCATGAGTCATGACATTGCAAGATATATATCCAAAATAAAAAGAAAGGGGATATGATTTTTAAGCATTCTACCTCGGGTTGATTTGCTTACGTACACTTTAGTGCCTTATTCAATTATGAAAGTTGCATAGATATATATACAATTTAGTGTTATTATTCACAAGATTTTTGACCATTTGTGTTTTCAGATAGAACAATTATATTTGTTAAATAGTAAAAAGCTATATGGAGGCTTCAATATTCATTGTGCATATTCATTTCTATATTTCATGAATAATTTGTTTTTAATACGTTTTGTTTGGATGATGAAGATTATTGGATCAACAAGAAATTAAAATGTTATTTACTTATTGTTGTTACTATATGATTCTATGTTGTTTGATGCTTTCAGTTTTAATTTGTTTCAAGTTTACATACCACTAGACTATGTTATGCAGTCAATATTTTATTTACGTACTACTAGAGTTTGTTATGCAATCATCATTTTATTATGTTCATTTACTAACTTGGTAAAGTAATTTTTTTGTAGCTAATTCAAATATTCAACTTGGTTTTACTTTTTAATTGTTGATTTTAGGGTTTTTTTTATTCTATTTTGGATCTATAGAAACTAGTTTTCGCTTATGTAGAATTGGTTTTTCTAGAAACTGTTGTGCAATTTCCATTTTTATGTACATTTGATTTTGGATAATTTGGATTTCAGTATGAATATGTGAAGTATATGGAACTTATACAATTCTATTAGCAATTGATATGTTTTGTACTTTCGTCATCATTTTGCGTTTTGATTCCTCACTGATTTGTTAGAAGTATGTCCTAGAAGCCAATCATTAGACAAAATTGTTTCATCTTTAATGGATATTTCATATAACCAACCATTTCGTTTAACATTTAAGGGAAAATATGTCAACTTAGGTAACAGTCTACACCTTGACCGTTCACCTATTGACAAGTTCATGGTTCATGAGATAAGGAAACTGATCTAAAGATGTGCTCAAACACTCCAAGACCTTGTTGTTGATGGACTATGCAACAGCATACACACAAACCCCTTGAGATAAAACACACACACCGAAGAGAGAAAGCAAACACATTTAAGAACACAAATATTTATAGAGGTTTGGCCTCATGCCTACACCTTCTTAGTGATCTGTTGTAAAATTGGCTCACATTAAGGTTGCAAGTGAAGGAGTGAGCGACCGGTCGCAAGGTTTGGGCGACCGGTCGTCAGAAGCAGTTTCGAAATCTGGAAAAATCGCAGCGAGCGACTGGTCGCTATGTATCCAAATGGTCGTAGCGACCGGTCGCAAGGTATCAGCGACCGGTCGCCCCTGTGATGTGCTGATGTTTTCTTACGTGTTTTCAACTGTGTTTTCGGTGGCTATCGCTTTCCACAAGATTTCAGAGGCTTTGTGGGTCACTTCTGAGGTAAAAGAAGGTGGACTACCTGCTGGATAGTTGGGAGAGCACTCATTGCCAATTGGTTGTCTTGCTTTGAAGGATCCATTCTCCATTTTCTGGTTTAGTGGAAGGTGGCTGAAGTGGGATTATATTACTTACTTGTTCTAACCTCTAGTCTAAGTGGGTGACTAAAGGAAGGAACGTGGAAGACAAGATGGTGCCTTATCTTATGTCCATTGGTCTATGTAAGTAATGGGGTTTGAAGCAAGATATTATAAGATGAGAATGCAAGTTGAAGTTAGGTGTGGTTAATCTCAAGGTGGTCAAGTAGCTGGGTGCTATTTTGTTCAAAGGAGGTTAACTCACCAAGGGAGAACGTGAGGGAGAGCAATCAGTTCAAGTTAGGAGCTGAGTTGGGGTCTTAAGAGTCTAGACACCAAGGGGGGAAACACCAAGGGTTGTGAGAGTGTTCACAAGTGCATCAAAGTGTTGAGCAAGGGGTGTGAGAGAAATGAGAGCTTGGGGAGAGAATAGAGTTCTAAGGGGGTTTTTCTGTGTAAAACCAAAGTTGTAACTTATTCTTTCATAAAGTGAATTTCTCAAGGGGATCACCAAGAGGATGTAGGCAATTGCTGAACCTCTATAAATTCTTGTGTCACTTTGTGCTTGGTTGTTGTCTCAAGTGTGTGTGTGTGTGTGTGATTCATCCATCATTGTGTGTGTCACAAAGTCCATCAACAACAAGATCATTAGGGGAGGGTGAAAGTGTTTGTCCATTTTTTCACAACATGATCCACTTGAGAAATTCAATAGTATGTAAGAACAACTTTGGTTACAATCAAGAACCCCTTAACTCTCACAAGAACCCTAGCTCTCTTTTCTCTCACCCTTACTCAAACCCTTGATGCCCTTGAAAACACCCTTGAATTCACCCTTGAATTCTCTTGTGTCCCTCTCTTGAAAATTCTCTCTTGAATGTTCCTCTCTCATATTTAACCTAGACCTAAAGTCCTATTTATAATTCATAGGACTTTTGCTACAAGTTAACTAGGAATACGAAACTAAAACCCTATAAAATTAGGTTAGAAAACCCCAAAATAGTAGAAAAACTATCCAAAAACACCAAGGATCTGTGATGGATTTGCGACCTCCGCTCGAGCGCTTGGACCTGGGTGAAAAATCGTCTCTTTACCGCTCAAGCTCCTGCAGCTTCCGCTCGAGCGCTAGAACCCAGAGCACTGGTCTGAAACTCATTTTTTTGCCGTTTATTCTTCCTCATTTGGCATCTATGGTGAGCCAACTTCTACAATCTCCACCTTGGCTAACCATTAATCACCTATGAACATTGTTGACCCCTAGATATCTTCAACGTCTTGGAAACTATTCTAGTAATTCCTAAGAGCTCCAACATGGCGAGAAGCCTCATACCTCAACGCACCTTAGGTGAGAAGATGCTCCACTCAATGCTAAAATTGGGCCATCTGGACCTCTTGTATAGAAAAGAGATCCCCCATGCCGAACTCCTTGCTCCTCACCTTCTTGGAACCTTGAATTCTTAATATGCCTTGATACGCAAACTGCATACCAACCCTTATTTTATAAATCCCAATGTAGCCGCCAACTTTGCTCTTGGATTTATGAACTAATTCCTTTCTTTTCATCAAAGCACACATCCAACCTTCCTGCTTCATTCTCTCCGAAACTTAGTTGAATCTGTTAAAAATATGCCCTTAAAGCCAACTAATTATGTCATAGTTAGAGTTAAGGACATCTTTGATAAAAGACATATTATGTTATCAATGGGCAAGAAAGGTTGTTTTATACATTATATCATCTTATATTATCTTTCAATATGTAAAACAACCATAGTTCAAAGACTACACAAGTGGATATGAGAGCTATGTAATGAGATTGCATACATGGAGACTTCTCATCATCCCTAAATCCTGAATATGTTCATGGTCAAAGGAATATTGATTGGGTGTCAATATTCTGCAAAGACCAGTACACACATTATCATCTCTATATGTAAGGAATGACAAGGTCTTAAGTCATTAAGTGTGGAGACACATCGATATGTGTGTAGGTGCTTGTAGAAGAACAAGTACACTGAACGCGAGCCAACACATGAGTTACAGCATGGAAATCTTTACTCACATGTCAAGCTGGAACTCATAAATTGCAATGGTGCAAACTAATCCTTAGACATGAGGCATCATAGATGTTTTGTGGCTATGTTGTTAATCTTTGAGGGCACTATACGGTCATGTTGAATTAGGCATAGCTTAAAGGTCCTCATCAGGATTCTCAATAGAGTCATGGAAGCAAATGAATGTATAACAAGGAATCTCTACTCTCAGTAAAGGAGAGAGAATACTCCAAGATATGATTGGTCAAATCTCTATGCAGAGTAGTGAATAAGACTTGAAAGAAGAAGTCTTCAAATCTTACCAGGATAATCATATAAAAGGAATTATTCACATTAGGATATTGACAATCGGATTCCATGATCTAATAATGTGAATAAGGAGTATTGACATAAGAGAAGGATCCAATTGCACGCTCATTCCAATTTGAATAGGTTCTTTCACAACGTCTCATTTAGCTCGGATAACCGTGACTTACTGCTAGACGACAACCATAGTTTGTGGATGTCCTAAAAGGTTTCAATTAACCTTTATTAATAGGAAGAACTAAATTGTGGAATTTAATTCGTATATCATCTTTGAGGAGTTGAGTCAACCCACTACCTTGCTAAAGGGAACCTACGGATCTGCACACCCAAAGAATGTGATTAGAGGTACAAATGAGGAGAAATGAAATGAGGATACACAAGTCAATAGTTGATAATCAAATGTCAAAGTCAACGGTCAAAAGTCAACATGTTGACCGGAGCAATTGACTAAAGTCAAATAGTTTGACCGGGTCAATTAAGTAAGTTTGGTCCAGATCGAGCGGTCAGATCGCTCACAATTGCATGATCACACGATCACCGGTTATATAATCTTTGCATTATTGAATCAGAGCATTCGAGACTCCGATTCTCGATCCATGAGTTCCTACACAATTCTAGAGGTGCCTAGATCAACATATTTGGAAATAAAGTCGATCCAACGGTCCGAACATATTGCCGGATATCGCCTAATATGTAAAAATCCGTTCGATTGTCAAACGATAACCAAATTCGAATTCGAGCATACCGTCGTGCTCGAGACGACATGGGGAACATTTTAGGACCAAATCGGCCACCTAACCTTGGCCCACGCGCCTCCACCAACTTCGGCAACGCGTGGGTGTCTTGAGAAAATTCCGACGACCAGAAAATTCTCAAAACATCGGGCAATACATATACCTACCTAATCAGGACAACTAAGGGAGCAACTTTTATAATTGGGCCGACCCCGAATTTGGCGGGGAAGTGGCCAGAAAAAGCTGCCAAAGTCGGACAAAATCTAGGTTTCTAATCAAACACTCATAGCTCCAAATCGATCCAAACCAACTATCAAAACAGCTAGAACACGAAAAATGGATGAAGAAGCATACCTCACTCGTCGAATTCCGTTGCTGGAATCATCGGAAAACGGAGGAGGAAAATCAGCGAAACTTCCTCTCATTCTAGTCACTTCACGACTTGAAATTGGGTCTAGAAATTGGTGGGTCGTCTACAGGAGGTGGAGAGGAGCGTTTTTCAAGTTACGGCGTCGCATTTGGTGGCCGAACGGTGACGAAATCCACCGGAGAAGATGAAAGTACTGTAGCAGTTGCGATTACTGTAGCAATCATGACTACTATAGCAGTTGGATGTTTTAAAAGAATAGTGAATCCCCCATGTTGACAAATCTGATCTGGTTTTACATTATGACTTCGTAAAAAAATTACGATTGTGCCACTGCACTTCCGTAGACCATAAATTCTTCGGTTTAACTCTAAATTGAGCCCACTATGTGTCTACGAACTCGTACCGACACACTCTACACAACGGTGCTACTCAACTCCCAAAATTCTTTCCCGAACAAAAACTCAAATTTTAAACCCATTAAAATATTCTCGAGGTGAAATTGTCATTTACTTGAATATTTTAATAATTAAATATTGATTTAGGATCGGGTTGTCACAAAGGTTGTGGATCTTTGATGATGCTATAAAGACATATCCTAATCACGGACGTCCTACAAGCATTGTTGGGGTTCTCGATTGACTCATGAAAGATAGAGATTCCATGTTGTACTCATAGATGCATGCTTAAGCTTCCGTTGCCATGATTTTATTTATTTATGTTGATGTTTAAATGAAACTCATGATTTTCTAAAGGTTTCCTTCAAATGGTAGTTAGAGCCAAGGTCAAGTGATAAGTTGTATCATTTTGGGTTTTTGTTTATGAATATGGGTAAAAGTTCTTTGTGGCATAAATGTTATGTGTTGTGATGCCTTGATTGTGTCATTATTTGAAAAGTCTTGCATCTTTAAGTGTTATAGATGTTTTAAGAGAAGGCATTAAAGTTTGAACAAATGGGTATCAAAGGGGTTTAAGCCATATTGAATTTTTGGGGGGTTTTGTGATGTTTCAATGCTAGCTTGAGCATTTTAAAATTTCTATGTTGATAGCCACTTTAATCTCCACGAAATTTGACACTTCAAAATATGATTTTTGTGTTTTGTGTGTTCTTGAGTTCATATGAATGTTCTTGTGAGTTCATAGGATGAATGCATGTGTTCTAGTTTTTGATCCATTTTTGGTGGGATTCAATTTCGAAATTGTTTTGGTCAAGATTCCTTGTCCCCTTGTCCCCTTAGTTAAAGCATTCTCCTCTACTTTTTAGAAAATTAGAATATCAAGACAAAAGCATGCCTAGTGTGCCATTGGTCTTTGGGAATGTTTCCTTGGTGGAAAAAATATTCCTTTGTCCCCTCTTCCTTTCCTAGAAACTTATTTGCATGGGAAACCACACTCTTGGTTGAAGAAATATTCTTTGTCCCCTCTTCCTTTCCTAGGAACTTGTTTGCATGGGAGACCACACTCTTGGTCTTAGAAATGTTTCCTTGAAACTTGATAAGGCATGCTTGACCCTGTTATGGGACAAACCAACAGTCACATGCATGTCACACACATACACACACTTCACAATGCCGGCCCCACCTTGGAATCCTCTTGGTTTCCTCATGCAAATTATATTATTTATGGGTTTACTACTGAAATACCCCCTGAACTTGTAGCTCACTTTCAATTAGCCCGCTATCCTTTTTTTTTTAGAAAATTAAGGATATGAACTTCTTTTTTTCGCCAATTTCCCTCCTGCCGTCTAAATCCTCAATATTTCATCCAATTTGCCATTAAATATGAGGGTAAATTGGTCATTTCTATGTGAAAATAAAATAAAATAAAATAATTTGAAATTTGAAACAATAATAATAGAAACAAAGTTATAAAAAAATATAAAAAAATATAAAAAAAACCTCACCTGCCATCTCTCTCTCTCTCTCTCTCTCTCTCTCTCTCTCTCTCTCTCTCTCTCTCTCTCTCTCTCTCTACCTCTTTGTCTCTTAAATTTCATCATGATCTGGGCTTAGGATGCTGACGGCGTTGAGTTATTCTCGGCAAATTCGGGTTTGAGTTCATATTTGGGTTCAGAGATTCGCTACCTCCACACATCTCCCTCTTTAAGATTTGATTTTGTTTTGGTGGGGAAGCTGGGGATTGGATTTTTTATGGCTGGAGTGGAGATGACAGAGTAAGGAGCTAGGTGTTGAGAATTGTTTAAAGCTGGGGGTTGGATTTTTTGTGGCGAGAGTGGAGATAACAAAGTGGGGAGCAAGGGGTCGAAGAAGAATCGAGCTGCAGCGGGAGGAAGAAGAAGAATTGAGCTACAGAACAAAGGATTATTACTTGTTTTAAGGGTAAACGACGCGAATGGGTTTGGGTCTGTGGGTGGGGATAGGTTTTCTTTTTTGTTCTTTGGATGTGGGGGTGGGTTGCATTCGAGGAAGGAGGTAGGTTGCATTCAAGGAAGGGGGTGGGTCACTGGCTGCTGTGATGGCATTGGAATGGTTGGTAGCCACACCCAGCCCTACCATCATCTTCCCTAATCCCTCTCACAAATACAACACCCAAACCAACACAACCACCATCATCTTCCCAACCCCCTTCTTCCCCCAAACTTCCATGGGTGTCTTGATAAGTTTTCGGACGAGAGAAAGGGGTCGGGCATGGGGTGGCTGGGGCTGGAGTTGGTTTTGGTGGAAATCAAAATGAGAATTTTCATGTGGGAAAGAGAGTTGATGTCGGCACTGGATGGGTTGGGACTTTGGGTACCTGCTTTGGTTTTTCTTCCAATTTTTTTTTTCATACTTTTTAAGAGTAAAAAGTTTGAATTAGGGGGATTTGTATTTCCAGATCTAATGAGCTTGGGGTTTGACAGTGAGAGAGATAGAGATGAGCTGGGCCATATATTTTTTTTCTTCTCTTTTTTTTTAATTTTTTCCAAAAAGAGAAATTTATTTTTAATGATTTAACAGAAAATTGGATGAAATGTTGATGATTTAGATGGCAGGGGGGAAATTGGTGGAAAAAAAAAGTTTATCCTTAATTTTCTATAAATAAAAAAAAAGGATAAGGGCTAATTGAAACTTAGGTACAAGTTCAGGGGGTATTTCAATAGTAAACCCAATTATTTATTTTGGACTTCTATGCAATTACTTTACTTTGCAGTTTGGTCCTCAAGTCTTTACTTAATTGCATACTTACCCCACGTTTTGAACTGGGCCCATATACTAAAATCCCAAAATGTTAAAGTTGCATTCTAAAGTTTAATTATTTTAATTTGATTAAAGTAGTTGAAAGGATGATTATGGACTAAGGCCCAAATTGCAATCGAACTATGTGATTGGCCGACTATCAATTTGATTCAACCATGAGATGTGATTTATTCATTTTTGGGCTTGTAATTAATAAGGTTTAATTCTTTTATTAAAGAGGCTTGCATGTCTCTCTTTTTCTTTTCTTATGTAATTGTTAAAAGGCTTGCATGCCTTTACTTTTCATATGATGTAAGCTAAAGGAGAAGAAGAAAGAAGAAGATGAAGTCCAAGGCTCAAGTTAGATGGCCCTAAAGCCCAATTAGGATTGTAGGTTTAATTAGTTAAACGCGTAATTAAAATGAATCACCCTCCCTAGACCAAGATCCAACATTTGGCTCATGTTGGATCAAATATTAAAAGTCCATAATCATCCTAAGGGCCTAAGATAACTATATGTCCAAAATTCAAGAATGCAAAATTTTCATTAGTAGTAACAAATGCTCCTTGATTTCTAAAACAAATAGTGATGCTACTAACAATTGGACCAATAGTTAAGATAGGGCCAATTTTATTTTAATGAGATTGAAATAAATGTTGTATGATGAGACCTAAAACTCCCTCAATTAATAATAATATTAAGTTGATAACGGAGAGGTATTTTGAATATCTTTTCTTGGCCTTCCACCATTGTGGGTCCTCATTGATTATAACCAATACACCATGCTTCACCCTAATATGGAGAACACAAAGTATGTGTTTATTTTTGAAAGGGCTCATTTCAAAACATTTGATATTGTGCATGTAGGCAATGAGTAAGGCCAATATTCGATTATGATGAGGTCTTGCTTGAACCCCTACACTCACGGGAATGGTGGGCATGACTTAACTAGTACAATGATACCTCACGATAACATTCGGGGGTGCACATTTACTAGAGGCCAAAGTGATGGGTAATCACATTATGATGTGAATGGGTAAGAGTACTCTCTCTTCATCATTCAAGCAAACCAATATTCTATTATGATTTGGCAAGCTTGATGGTGGTGAGCCTCCCATCCCCACTAAGAGTTGAAACTAAGACTCTCGGATTCCAATTGAGGGATATAGAATTTGCCAAAAATAGCGGGAGGTGCCATTTGATTTAAAAGACCCGAATCATTGGCTTTATAAAAGCAATCTAATTTAAATCTCTGTATGTTATGTAGATATGTCTGGAAACGTGCTCGCCAAAATTTTTGACAAACATTGCCTTGAGGGGCACAAATTTTCGGAAAGGTTCCGAAATCTCAAGATCATTTTGATTAGTGAGAAAATTGCATACATACTTGATAAGCCATTCCCTCGTCAACCTCATGGTGATAATGTCACTGAGAAGAAACATGCTCAATATGTTAAGCACATACAAGATGACACACAAGCTAAATGCTACATCCTTGATTCCATGAACTCTGAGCTTTAGAAGCAACATGAGCATATGGATACTGCAACTAATATCATCCTTCATCTACAAGAGTTGTATGGTGAGGGTACTCATAACAAACGATTCAGTGCTGTTTGTGAGCTTGTGAAGACCAAGATGGTTATGGGAGCAGCAGTCCATTAGCATGGGCTGAAGATGATTGGACTCATTGAGCAGTTGGAGAACTTAAGAACTCCACTGGATAGGGAATTGGACTCATTTATCCTTGTATCCCTCTTAGACCAGTTCTCCCAGTTTGTTATGAACTACAACATGGGAAAAATGGACAAAACTCTTGCTGAGTTGCTGCACATGCTGGTCATAGCTGAAAAGACTTTCAAAAGGGAAAATGGGAGTAGAATTGTAACACCCCATCCCAAAATTCATTGTTCAATTGATTATTTATTGTGAAATTATATTTTTTCCCTTGGGTGTAGGGCAGTTTAGTCACTTTTTGTTCGAAAAAAAATTTGGCGAATTGAGCGACACCGTTACGTAGACTTCGAGGATACGAGTTCGTAGACATGCAGCATGATCAAATTGGAGTTTTAATGAAGAAGTTATGATCTACGGAAGTGTATACAGTAATTTTTGCGAAGTTAGATTTAATAAAGCTGGTGTTGAGGCCCATAAAATCCATGGTTGGGCCCAAATGAATTCCCGGCCCAAAATGACACCTTATTAAGAAAAGATCCAATTTGGAGCACTCAAAAGTCTACCATGCACGAGTCACAGTCCACATGCCACACCGAATAAATAATCTGTCATGCTAGGAATTAAGATAAAAGCTTATAAAATGCACTAGCTCTACAAGCCCATACTAATTACCCTGTCGAGCTTCATGTTCCTCTTCAAGGACGATAAAAGCATGCCATGCCAAGCGGGAAATTATTATTTCGCACCCAACCACGCTACAAGCCCAAGTGGGCCCAAGCCACTCAAATGCCCGGGTCTTGCTTGAGCGGGTTGTGGTTTGAATGGTGATAAGTTGTCATGAGGCCCACTGGTGGGCCGAGAAATGGAAGTCCCGGGTTGCTTGGGAGTCTCGGGACTCAAGCCCATTTCTTAGGCCCAAACGTGGGTAAGCACAAGAGAGAAAGTAGCCCATTACTCCAACCAAAATAGCCCAACCAAAAAATAGCCCATTACTTCAACCAAGAATAGCCCATTGCCTCAATCAAGATGGACCAACACTTGATAAGGATAGCCCATTTATTTAATAAATCATATTGTTGTCATGAGAGGCCCATACAATTAGGATCAGAAGTGGCAAAAGCTCTAGCACTTGCCTGGAGGACAAAGCTGCAAAGGGAGCTCGGAGGACCACGTGCACAGAGCGGCTGTGAGGCTCTAGCCCATGGGAAGAAACAAGTTTCAAGCAAAAACATCCAAAGGACTAGGGGATGTTGGTGCGCAGACTGCCAGGAGAGGAACCACCCTTTGAACCAGCATGCATACCCACTTCTTTCCCTTATCAGATCTGGCTATGGAAGAAGGAAACAAAGGAGGAAAGGAAATGGCTGGAAATAAGAAGTTCTCCACTGTGGCAGCAGCGAGAAGATCATTGAGCTCCCAAAAATCCTTGATTGTGGGATTGGGTAGAGAAGATTTTGCCAGAACAAGATAAGTCAAAAGAAGGGAGGAGAAAGGAAGGAAAAAGCTTGGCCAAATTGGATAGAAACCATTAGGGTTTCTTGGGAAAGGATAGCTCCCAGCGGCTATAAAATGAAGCATCTTCTACCCAACAAGCATCATCCAAATCTGGAGAGCAAGCTTCCTCTCTCACCTGCAAAACCCAGCAAATTCGTGCTCTATTCACCCTTCTCCTTCATTTTCCCCATTCCGGCAGACTGTTATAGCATTTGATAGAGCCTCTGTCAAGCTGCCGGAAAAACACTTAAGCCACCCATTCCCATCTCTCTCTCCCTCACTCTCCGCCAAACCTTCCTAGAAGCCCCTCCTCTCCTACCTTAATACCTCTTTTTTTTCCCAGAAACGCATAGTTTTCTCTTCAGTGCTAAACTCATGACAATTTTGCTTCCATGCCACAAGCCTCTCATGCCAAGCTAGAAAATCTATCTGTAAGTTGTTGTCGTTTTCGTTGGTGAAGTTAACCAAAGTGTTTCCTAAGGCTTCACTACCCTTTCGAAACATTCTTGGGGCTTGATCTTCGAACTCAGACACAGGGGGATAATCTCATCAGTTTGCTCCTTATGGCAGCCCAACCCATTTGTAGCTGCCGGAAGAAAAAGCCCCTTACAGCTGGAACAACTCTCTTTCTCTCTCTAAGCGACTTTCTCTTTCTCTACGTGCGGCAGCAAATTTCCAACGGCAATTTCGTCGTCGTCCGGCGTCCGTTTCAGGCCAAAGTTTCGTATCGACGTCCTCTATCTAACCCACTCATTTTCCTAGCTCAAAAACCCAAGGAAGTTAAACTGGAATGACTGGAAGTTCCAGTAATTTTTAAAGTTTCCGAAGCCATTTTCGGCGACTCCAGCCGCCATTTTCGTCGAGTGAGGTATCAAACTTCATCCCCTCATCATGCTCTACCTATTTATGTACTTAGTTTGGATTGATTTTGAGGTTTTACATATTGATTCTTAAACCCATATTTGGCCAATGGTTTTGGCTTCGATTCAGCCACTTTCGGTCCATTTTTGGCCATGGTCCAAGAACAAGAGTTGATCCCCTAGATAGTCTGATTCTAATGGTATATGTATTGTAGGATGTTTAAAGAAATTTCCGTCGTCGTAAATTAAGACACTCCCCACTTCATCCTGAGCATGACGGTATGTTCAAATTTGGAATTAGTTACCGTTTGACTTAGGGCTCGTCAATGGGCCGGACTGGGTCGGGCTTTAAAGAGGAGAGAGAAAATACCGGGCCGGGCTGCTTTTTTTAGAAAATTTAAAGCCCAAGCCCGACCCATGGGCCGAGCTTGAGAAAGCCCATCGGGCCAGGCTGAAACGAGCCTACTTCAATCGAAAAAAATCATAAAGTTAATCATAAGGGCAAGTTAGTCATAAAACACCCAATAAAGTCACACAACTTAATAAGATTTTCCACAAAAATAATAAAATCAAGTATTATTTTTTAGGTTATTACATAATTAGACCGTAATAGGTTTTAAGAAATAATTTTAAAAAATAATAAGTATCAAAAAAATATTTTTTTTAAAGGATGGTATGAATAAATATGCAAATGTTTGGTGATGTGTTCAAGAAAAGCATAATTATATTTGGTGGTATGATTATGTTTCATGATATGATTATATTTGGTGATATGATATGTTGTTCATCTTATATATATAATTGTTGTATTAAGAATTGACATAAATTAATGTGCTAATCATCCAATTATAATCGGGTGGGCCTATGGGCCAAGCTGGGCTTCAGACACACAAGCCCAAGCCTAGCCCAGCCCAAGGTGGGCTGGGCCATCTCAAAGCCCATAACGGGCTGGACCGGGCTTTTTTTCAATGGGTCAGGCGGGCCCCCATCGGCCCATGAGCCTACGAGCCAAATGATGAGGCCTATTCTCTCATGTGCTTTTATAAAAACATATTTTCCCATCTTTCCTCTCTAGGGCTTTTAGTCTTGCAAAAGGTAAGGAGGAAGAGAGAGAGAGCATCAAGGGAAGTGTTGCTAGCACCACGAGCTTCCCTTGTGTCTCATCATCCTCTTAAAGAAGAGCTTGGTGGGGAGACATTGAAGGTTGCTTCTTTGCAACTTTGAAGGAGAAGGAGAAAGTGAATCCAACCACCAATCCTTGGTGGAATACTTGAGTAGGGATCAAGTGGGCTTCAAAGGTGAGTTCCTCTTCATCTTTCTCTCTTTAGTTTCTTGAAAATGTTTTGAAATGCACATCAAGCACTTGAACCTTAAGATCCTTTGAAAGGTTTTATTTTTAGGCTCTAGGATTTTCTTTAAAGCCTTCCGTTGCCTGTCAAATGAATTTTTTTATATTTAGATGCTTAAATGAACCTATGGTTTTTAGAAAAACTCAATCTTTCCTTCATTATTTATAGGTGCATTTTTTTCCTGACTTTGTAGTGCAATTTTTGTTTTATTTGCAGTTTCTATTTTTATTTGCATTGTTGATATCTACATTGTTTTGTTATAGAGTAGGAGCTTATTTAAGTTTTTGTTTTTTGTTAAAGTTTTTGTTTTTATTTGCAATTTGTGTTTTTGTTTACTTCATTGATATCACTTGAATTTCATAGTGTTTTATCGTAGTTTCTATTAGCTATATGAAGATGTTTTTGCTCTTGTAATTATATTTGGTTGCTTTTGGCTTTTAGTTTTGTTTTGAATTTAGGGAGTGGTTCTGGTTATGTTTGTTATAAGTTAATTATCAATTATTGTTTCAGAGGTGGTTTTTGGAGTGTTTGGCTCAAATTTTACAATGTAGTTTCTGTTTTATGTACATTTGTGTAGGGATGTTTTGGATTTTAGTATGAATGTCTGAAATATATGGAATTTATACAAGTTTATTAGCAATTGATGTCATTTGATTGTTTTAGTACCTTCATCATGCTTTTGCCTTTTGGTTCCTCACTTATTAATAGATGCACTTTTGCCTAGACTTTGCAGTGCAGTTTCTGTTTCTATAGAATCGATTTTTGTTTTTGTTTTTATTTACATCATTGATATCTACATTTTTTTGTTATAGAGTAGTAGTTTATTGTAGTTTTTGTCTTTGGTTCCTCGCTTATTAATATGTACAGCTTTGACAAGATTTTGTAGAGCAATTTATGTCTTTATAGAGTTGGTTTTTGTTTTTGTTTTTCTTTACATCATTGATATCTACATTATTTTGTTATAAAGTAGTATTTTATTACATTTATTTTTATTTTGTTGCAGTTTATGTCTGTATTGCATTTTCTGTTTTGTGTGCAGTTTTTGTTTTTTTTACTTAATTGATATCTACATTATCTTGTTATAAAGCAGTAGTTTATTGCTGTTTTTTTAATTGCAGTTTATACTTTTGTTTTGCATGTCTATTTTTTTTGTTTACTTCATTGAATAAACTCTTTTTTTTTCCATTCTTTTTCTTACTTTGAACCTTGTTTTGTTAGAGAGTATTAGTGCCCGTTTGGCATATTGCTTATTTGGGGTAATAAGTGATTTTTTTAAAACTTTGGGAAGCCCAGCATGTTTGGTAAATCATGAGAAAATCACTTATTGTTAAAAATTGCTGTGAGAGAAAGCTATAAGGGAAAGCAACTAATGAGGTGTTTTCATTTTCTGATTATGCTGGAATCAATTTTGAAGAGGCGTTGGGTTTAATGATTATATGGGAATCATTTTCTAATTATGTGGGAATCATTTTCTAATTATGTGGGAATCAATACCAACAACATTTTTAACAAAAATTTTACCAAACGCCAAACTACTTTCTCTCACAGCTGATTTCTCTCAGAGCCCTAAACCCCAATGCCAACCACCCACCTTACGCCACCATCTGCTACTCCTCTGCAACTTGAATACAAAGAAAACCCACCACCCAGCAAGCAAAAGAACCTAGAGCCGGGATTTATCCCCAAAAAAGGGACAAGAAATAGAAACTGATTTCAAAAAATTTTATTCTACTCATCGTATTTCCTAGGAAAATCAATTTAGCAAAAATGCATGCTAAAGCCCCATTCCCATGCCCACCCTTTCGCCCATATTCCAACAACACCAAAACCCTGACCTAACCCAGATTTTGACTTAATTTCAGCCCGAGCTCCAACCCGAGTTTTGGTGCTGACGTCACGACAACGTCAGCCCTAGCGTTCAAATTTTTTTAACGTTGGCGGGTGAACGCACCTCTACAATGCCACCAACGGCTCTTTGCCACGTGTCGCGTTCTGGGCTCTCCGATTAGAATTTTTCCTCCAATCCAATGGCAGCCAATTTTTGTGTAATAAAAAAATGAAAAAAAATCGAATTTAAAAAAAATAATAAAAACCCAAAAATTCTCAATTTTTTTTTTCTATAAATACCTACCAAAACTCTTCACTTTCAACACCAAATCCTCATACATTTTCTTCTACTTCTACTTATACTATTATTCACTTTTTACTCAACATTTTATTCACTTCCAAATTGTATTTTTATTTACCATCACTTCCAAATGATGAAAACCATTAAGTTAGTTTGCTTGCCTTTTATTTCATTGTATTTTAATGTTTTGTTTTCAAAAGTAGTTGTAATTCATGTATTTTATTTCATTAGTAGTATTGGTTTTATTTGAGTGAATAAAGAAAGCATTCAATAAAATACCTTTTTATTCAAGACATTCGATACATAAAAAACAAACCACATCCAAAGCATTAAAAATAAACAAACCACAACCAAAGCATTAAAAAAACAAAGCATAACTAAAAATAAAACATAAACATAATAAATATAAATAAACTTCTTCACTTCACTTCATTCGCCGTCATTGCCTTTCACCGCCCATAAATGCTCCATCAAGTCAACTTGACGTCGTTCATGAATATAAGATGAATACATCTCCATATATCAATCAATCATATGGGCCATTACACGACCGTCCCTAAGCAACAATTCATGCTGCATTGGTTCTCCATTTGGCCCCATGAGTTTTTCATAAATTCTTGTCAAGGCCGTGTTCATTGGATCTGGTTTGTACACGTCTGAAGATTCATAATCATACTCATCCTCCACAATCATGTTATGGAGGATGATGCATGTCATCATTATGCTCCTCAGCACCTCCTCATCAAACAAATGTGCCGCACCCCTAATAATAGCCCAACAGGCTTGGAGGATACCAAAGCACCTCTTCACATCTTTTCTATAACCCTCTTGATAGGTAGAAAAAAAATTTTGCTTCTGCGATCGGGGATACGGAATTGATTTCACAAATGTGTTCCAACTCGGGTAGATGTCGTCAGCTAGATAATACCCATTCTGGAACACAGTATTGTTGATTTCATAGGTGACATTCGGGGCTTCACCTCTCAAAACATCGTTGAACACTGGGAATTGACCCAAGACGTTCAAGTCGTTTTGAGATCCGACAACTCCGATGAAAGCATGCCAAACTCATGTATCAAATCCAGCAACGGCTTCAAGGATGATACTTTTTTGCCCTTTCCGATTCCCATAATCTCCTTGCCAAGCAATTGGGCAATTCTTCCACTGCCAGTGCATGCAGTCGATGCTACCAACCATTCATGGAAATCCTCGAGCTTCGGCTTTTTGTAGAAGCCGTTGCAGGTCCCTGGGCGTAGGTCTGCGCAGGTAGTCCCTGGTGTACAGAGTTTCGACTGCATCACAAAACCTCACCAAGCTCTTCAAAGTAGTGGACTTCCCCATCCGGGCAATCTCATACACCTGATCAGCAGATGACCCATACGCCAACATTCGTATAACGGCTGTGAACTTATGCTCAGGAAGAAGTCCCAAATTTCCGACACAATTTTTCTTTTGAACAAAGTATTCATCATAATTGCAAATATCATGCATGACTTTATTGAACAAATGGGGTTGCATTCTATACCGCGCTCGAAAATGACCATCAGAGTACAGAGAAGTTGGGATAAAATAATCTTCCAGAAGATTCTTACCCCGAGAATATGTCTGTTAACATTCGGGCCACGGCCTTCCCGTGAACCACAGCGGCTCTGGTTTTCTTCATCAAGCAAAGCCACTGCTGTGACAATTTGCGGATTTAGTTCTCTTTGCGCCCTTTTGCCTGCAGCTCGTCTACACCTTCTTTCTCTAGTTTCTCGCTCTTGCCTCTCCAAGACCTCATTCATGTCTGCCATTGAGAATGGAGTATGAATTCTAACATCTGTCTGCTGCGCAAATCTCACGGCCTGGGGTTCCGGGCCGAGGGGATGTGCGTTGACACGTGGCTTCCTGCTTTTGGATGCAGTGCGGTTGTGCGCGGGCGTGCTAGCACGGTCTACCGTGCGTCGAGATGTTGATGTGGATAGAATGGTCAAGTGGTGCGCCTGTTTGAACTCGTCTTCTAATCAAACGATTGTAGCCGAGAGAGGAATTGATCTCAGCTGTTAGGTTCACGACCTGAGCTACAAGGCCGTTTAGGGGTGGTGAAAATGGTGGGTTTTGGGCGGTGCTCCGGCGCGCTGCTCAGTGAGCGACGGTCGTATGATATATGGGGTGAATGAATGAGTAACAGAGATGATGCTCCGGCGCCTTGAAAATCAAGGGTCGTATGATATATTGATGAATGGATTTTCCTTACAAATTAACACTACTCCTAGGAAAGCAAGTAAAGATATTGAAAGTGCATTACAGAAAAATATAATTTGCTCCGTGGGAGGCTTTTGTTTGGTGTTTGAACCCTGTGAATGTAGCTTGAGCATTGTATTTATAGGAAGAGTTCTTGGAGGAGTAATCGAGGCTAAAAATTTGCATGGTGGAGCCTGATTAGAGCAAATGGGTAGTCCAATCGACATTTGGGATTGTGAAGCATGGTGGTGTGACCCCATAAATCCCGGTGAATCTCGGCCGCCGCCCTAATCGTGGGTTCTGCGCTTCTGGCCGTGGAGACGCATTTATTGTTCTGATAGTTGGTGACCCAATCTCTCAAACTGCAAGAATTCTTGTGAGAATGTTTGCGTCTAATCACTCTGATTCCTATCACCAAATCCTGACTTGACTTCAGTCACTTCCCACCTTCCCTCGTGCATTAAATGCTTATTCGTGGCCAGTGGGTTTGCTACAATAAACAGAGGCGTTGCTTCATTAAATGAAGCGTGGGACCCTGCTGCCACTTGATGATCTGACGTTAGTACCTTTGGCCGTGATTTTGTTCGACTTCGGCCTCGGCCTATAATCAAGGCCGAGATGATCATGCCCTCGCAATTTTCCCTTTGCTTTTTTAGGAAGGCCAAACATCTTGGCGAAACGCCGCGCTTTAGTTTTACGAGCAAGTGTTAGGGCCGAGAAAAAGGGGCCCCTTCGGTCAGTTCATGGCCGTGATTTATTAGGCACAAATATTGCCCCCACATCCCCGGATTCTTCGGTCTTGGCATGGGTAGGGGCCGAATGGATTCCAGGGGATGGACCCTTTGCATTCCTTCGGAAGTGATTGACAACTGGTGCATTAAATACGCAGGACAGTCGGCGCATTTAATGCCCAAGCACGTCGTGCAGGCCATCATTGCCCAGGCTAACGCGAGGTGTCGCCTCGCCTCGTCAAATGAAACGACGGTCTCTGGGCTTCCGACACGTCATCTTGCTCTCGATTCGTGCGAGACATCATTTTGCCTCGCCAACCAAAACGTCGGCCCCCAGGTCTCAAACACACCCTCGCGTGCCCCAAATGTGTTGTCAGGCCGTTTCGTCTTTCGAGGATCACACCTCCTGCTTTGAATTCCAAGGCTAGTATAAAAACCCTGCCTTCCTTCATTTTTCTTTCACGCCTCCTGCTCTGAAGCTCTCCTCCTGCTTAGTGAACCCTGGGCCTTGCTCCTCCTTTACTCCTTCTCCCCTTCATTTTAACCTGCTCCAATGACCCCCATTGTAGCCCTTCCAAAAACCGGGGAGGCAAATCCGCTGAACCTCACGACTTGGCCGTTTGGCCATAATTAGATGGCTCTTCCTCCCCTGCTGTCCACCGACTGTCATTCGCCTTGGAAAGTCGACGTGAGCCAAAACCAAAACGTGGCTGAGATTCCTTCCCAGCCCTGGAGGAAGATGACCTTCCTCCCTATGAGGCCGAGGAGAAATTGCAATGCAATTGATGAAGATGGGAGGGTCTGGTACGATGATTCCAACGTGGCCATGGCCGTGTTCATTCGGCTGGGCGCCCGGGTTGCACCCATGTCCAGAGTGACGCCCCTTACCCCGGCCGGAATGACGGCCTTGGGTTCGCCTGGTCGCACTCGTGTCCAGAGTGCCGCCCCTTCCCTTGGGCGGAATGACGGCCCTGGGTTCCCCTAGTCATACCCGTGTCCGGAGTGCCACCCCTAGTCTCAGGAAGAAACATCTGTCTATCCAGCGAGGGGACCACGAAGCTGATGTTCGTAGATTTTAGGATGCAATCTTTCTTTATGTATATCTATATGTTGTAATCGGCCATGACCTGGCCGCTCCTTTGTCAACGTGACCCCCTTTTAAATAAATGAAGTATGATTCCACTTTCCTTTTTTCTGAAAGCATGCCTTGTCTTTTATCTTCGTTGTGTTGTTTACTTCCAGTCGTAAAAACCTCATAATCCATTCTCGGCCGTCTCCCATAATGACGGGGTATACTTCTTTAAATACTGGCTGTTTATTGGTAGGTTGTGCCATTCTCCATCCCTATCCCTTAATTGGAATGCGCCTCGGCCAAGGATTCGTTCGATAACAAACGGCTCCTCCCAATTAGGTGAGAATTTGCCGAACCGAGGGTCCTTAGTCCTGATAGGAAGCACGGCTCGCCATACCAAGTCGCCTTCGGTGAAAGTCTTTTGCTTGACCTTTCTGTTATAGGCCCTTGCCGCGATTTGCTTATGCGCCTGCATTAGGTTATAAGCATCGAGTCTGGACTGCTCCAAGTCTTCTGACTCCTGAGCCATAGCTTGCGCGTAGTCCTTCCTTTCCTTACCAGGCTGCTCGGCCACGCGGAGAGACCGAACCTTTCACTCCATCGGAACGATGGCATCATTATCGTAGGTTAAGGCATAAGGAGATGTGCCCGTGGCCGATCGTTTCGTGACTCGATAAGCCCAAAGGGCTTCAGGGAGTAAGTCGTGCCATGCCCTTGGTTTTTCCTCAATCATCTTCTCAAGGATGCCCTTGATTACCTTGTTGCTCGCCTCGGCCTGTCCGTTAGACTGGGGGTAGTAAGGTGTTGAGTGAACTAATTTGATCCCTATTTTTTCGGTGTACTCTCGGGTTTCGGCCGATGTGAAAACTGGGCCGTTGTCGGCCGTGATAGTTTCAGGTATACCGAACTTGTGGACGATGTGTTTCTCGAAGAATTTCACCACATGTGCGCTAGAAATCGACCGATAGGACTCCGCCTCAACCCATTTAGTAAAATAGTCAGTTGCCACCAAAATCCATGCATGTTGGTTGGACGCGGCCGGATAGATTTTGCCGATGATATCCACGACCCAACACCTGAACGGCCATGGTTTGGTAACCGGGTGGAGGGCTTCGGCCGGTACCCTTTGTATGGGGCCGTAGATCTGGCATTTGATACACCCCTTCGCATACTCTATGCAATCTTTTAAGATGGTCGGCCAGTAATAGCCGTGCCTTCGAACCAACCACCTCATTTTGACGCCAGACTGGTGAGCGCCACAAATCCCCCCGTGGGATTCGGTCATGATAACCTTGATGTCTCCGGCGCTGGGACATAGGAGCAATAAGTCGTCCGATCCCTTTCGATACAGCTCATTTTGATAAATCAAATAACACCGAGCCTGGAAACGCGTGGTCCTCTCATGGCTGCCGAAGGGGTCGCGCAGATACGTTACTATGGGGTAGCGCCAATCGGCCTCGGCCGTGTTGACTTCGTCGATGACCTCGGCCGTTGATACTTGCGTTGTCATTCCTCGTTCAGCCAAAGCTGGCAAGGTATGCCTCTCGACTCTTATCACACGATCGTGGTCATCGTCCGGAATATTCACGCCTGACGCCACCTGGGCCATCTCATTGGCCTCATGGTTCTCGGCGCGCGGTACGTAGACAAAGGAAATCCTAGAAAATTCGTCGGCCGCATTGAGGGCCGTCACATAATACATAGTTAAATTTTCGCTCGTGCACTGGTATTCCCCGGTCAATTGGTTAATCACCAGCTGAGAATCACCGTAGACCAAGACACGGGTTGCCTTCATTTCTCTCAGAATCTCGAGACCGATGATGAGTGCCTCGTATTCGGCCTAATTGTTGGTGCATTTGAAATCGAGCTGGAATGCAAATTACCACCTTTGTCCTTGAGGGGATTTGATCACGACTCCGGCTCCGGACCTGGCCTCGGTATTGGAGCCGTCGAAGTACATGGTCCAGTAGTTCTTTTCCATGCGGGCCATGCCGATCTCGACCTCCAACTCCTCTTCCTGCCCCTGAGCTGGGTGGTGAGCCAAAAAATCGGCCAATGCCTGACCCTTGACCGACTTCTGGGCCACATACTGGAAGGTGAATTCGGACAATGCCATCGTCCACTTCCCAATTCGGCCGAGTGAGCATATATTTGATGAGATCGGTCTTGGAGATGATCTGAACGACCAAGTGTACGGCTCAGGTAGTGCACTGCTTGCTCTCGTTCTGACTCGTTGTTTTGAGCCAGCAGACAGCCGATAGAGCTCTCCGAAGCCGAAGTGTAAAGTCTCAAGGGTTTCCCTCTTTTTGGCGGCATAAGGACAGGTGGTTGAGATAAATATTTCTTAATATCGTCGAGGGGCGCTTGATGTTCTGCTCCCCATACGAACCGATCCGTGTCTTTCAGTTTGAGCAGGGGGGTCAACGGCTGGATTTTCCCTGCCAAATTGGATATGAACCGCCTTAAAAAGTTGACCTTACCGAGGAAGGACTGGAGCTCCTTCTTGGTCCTTGGCGGAGGGGCTGCCATAATGGCCATAACTTTATTTTTATCTACCTCGATTCCTCATTGGTGAACTAAGAAACAGGAAATTCCCGGTGGTGACGCCGAAAGCACACTTCTTCGGGTTCATCTTTTGGCCGTGCACTCGCATTCGGTTGAAAGCCTGTCGGAGATGTCCTACATGGTTGGCTTTGGATGGGGACTTTACGACCACGTCGTCGATGTATACTTCAACGGTTCGGCCTATAAGGTCGTGGAAAATAAGGTTCATGGCTCGCTGGTATGTCGCACCGGCATTCTTTAGGCCGAATGGCATGACCACCCACTCATAGGTTCCGATTGCGCCCGGGCATCGGAACGCCGTTTTGTGGACATCTTCCTCGGCTATGAAAATTTGGTTGTAACCAGCATGGCCTTCCATGAAAGACAGTAGTTCGTGCTTTGCGGCTCCGTCTACCAAGAGGTCTGACATAGGCATGGGGTACTCGTCCTTTGGGGTTGCAAGATTCAGATTTCTGTAATCGGTGCAAACCCTCAAAGCCCCCGTCTTCTTTAAAACTGGTACGATGTTGGCCAACCACTCAACGTATCGGGCCGTCCGAATGAAGCCGGCTTTAAGGAGCCATTCAATTTCTTCCTTGACTTTAAGCTGCACTTCGGTCGAGAACCGCCTCGGCGACTGTTGGAAAGGCCTAAACCCCTCCTTGATTTTTAACTCATGCTCAACCAAACTTCTCGGCAACCCAGGCATCTTATGGTAATCCCAAGCGAAACAATCCTTATATTCATGGAGCAGGCCGATAATCTCGGCCGCTAACTGATCGGTGCATATTTACATATCATTTTGTACCCTTCTAGCTTATGATTTGGTTATGTTTTTGAGTTAAACTTGTGCTTTTAATCCTTTTTGTGTTTATCTTTCAGTTCATTGAGCTTTAGGTAATAATGAGGGCTTTGGATAGTAAATGATGCAATCCATGCATGTTAGGGCCTAATTTGGATGAATGGATGAAGAGCTTAAAGACAAACTCAATTTTGGCTACAATCCCCTGCCAGCCCAGTTTCGTAGGTCATATTGCAAGCTTTGTTTCAGCAACCTACATAGCTCAGATGAGGCCACATTCTTCATGAAAGTTGTTCCAATGGGCGTGTAATATAACATATCCAAAATTCAGCCCCATTGGATAAATATGGAGTCTGTTACCTAGCAAACACAGAGCCATGCTCAGGATTGATTTTATCAGCGCGCAAAATGAGTTAGCAATTTGTTTTAGCCTTAACTTCCTCCTCCGACCTTGGATTGGCCCAAATGATATATGGCTGGAAAGAAGACATTCTGAACTTCAAGTGTGAGTGCTTAAAGTCTTAATTTGCTTAAGGGAAGCCCAATTCGTAAGCCCTTGAAGTTGCTGGTCATGCTGACCTCAGGATGAGCTATTATTTCTGGTTGGAAGCTTGGTCATGGTGACATGAAGATGAGCTAGGGCTGCTGGTGGGATTTATTAGTGAAGTGCATCAACCATTTCAGATTTTATAATGGAAGTGTTGTATGCATTAGTGAAGTGCATCAACCATTTCAGATTTTATAAAACAAGTGTTGTATGCATTAGCCATACTTAATTCAGATTTTCAGCTTCCTTAGGCCTATATATAGTGAGGTTTCCCAAGCTTGTAAACACACCCCAAAGGGGGGAGCTCTCAAACACTTCTCTAGAGCTCCCTTCCCTTCTCTCCCTCAAATTCTCTTAGTTTCTCTTTCTAAGTTTTCAATTGTTGTAATGAAATCTTTTGTGTTGAAATTTTCCTTAAGTTTTTCTTAGTTCCACTTTACTTTTCATTATGTAAATTCTTTTCTTTAGTCTCAAGTTTGATTAGTTTCCAAGTTTCAATTATGATTTTTGTTCTTATTCATTATGCTTATAAGTTAATATGCTAGTTTGAATGATTGATCACCATTTAGGCTTGCATGTTAGCTATCTTGGTTTGAATTAAGAGTAGACACCATACTTTAATTCGAATTGAACTATGAATAGGAAGAGTATGTATGGACATTCGACAACAGGGATTAGATACATGCTTGGTTGTTTAAATTGTTCTTCTATGCTTAATGGGTTCCTAATGCTTAATTTTAGGTTAGACAACAAATGATCAAATTAGGGAATTAGGAACACAAGGTTATGACCACACACCATGGCTTAATCATACATTAGCTAGAATCAATCCGTTAATCTAATTGAACTTGGGAACTTATCTACTTGAGTTAGTTATTTTCTTTCTTCCTTATTTTATTTATTTCCTTTCTTTTTCATTTCTGTTTTGTGTAGGGAAAATGAATGGGATCATTCAATCACCAATCCTCGTGGGATCGACCTCGCACTTACATATGCTATACTACCAAACGGCTCGTGCACTTGCGAGTATCACAAGTTGAGGATGCAGCTGAATCCATTTTGGTGCAGCTGTATCGACGCAACAAGTTTTTGGCGCCGTTGTCGGGGATCGGTAACATTGTTTGATTCTATTTGGCTTTCCTACTTTATTTTTTTTCTTAACTAGACAATTTCAAGTTTTAAAGTTAATGACGTTAATGGACAAGTTGTGTTTGTAGTCCAACAGAAAAGGACAATTGCCCAACAAGCAAGAGAACTGGGTTTAAGTCCCAGCTTACACAACCCATTGGTGCTTGTTGCTTTGAAGCATGGAATTGGACTTGTGTTGATTTTCCCTTTCATTTTTAGTTTTTTTATATATATTTCGTAATCCTTTAATTCCGTTTCAAGTTTTTGTATGTGTTTGTTTTAGCAATGTAAATAGCTCAATAAAAATGGAGAGAGATGGCAACTTCAGAGATAGGAAGTGTGGAGTAGTGGGAGAAGTCGCGACCTCCAAGTGCATCCATGCTCGACCTAATCGCTTCAAGGGGGAGCATTTCAATCCTTTCTCTTCTTTGAATTCTGTTTATTTTCGTAGTTGTTTTTGCCTTTTGGTCCGCGCTGAGTTCTTTGTTTTTCTATGCTGAATCCAACCATATAAAGAACGTAAAATTTGGACTTACGGTTGGAAAGTTATAGCCTAAAAACTGAACACAGGTCGAAGCTGAAAAACAGAGAAACGAATCTGTCCAAATGGTGATAAACGGGTGATAGAAAGTGCTGTTTGTGTTTTTCTTTGGTTTATTGGTTTGTTTCTTTTAGTACAACAATTTATGTTGTTTGTTTGAATTTGTTTAGAGTACTTAGTTCATTTTCGTTTATGGTTTGTTGTTCCATTTTATCTTAATTTGTTTTTGTTTCTTATCTTAAAAATTTTAAAAAGATTTTTCATATGAGCTGACTTATGGTAACTCCAGTGAGCACTTCCGTCAATACAGTGTCTAGGAGTTCTATAGGCGACACCTTCGGTGTCTAAGAAGTTTGGGTTTTAAGCGGGACCATTGTGACCCCTCCAACCTTCCCGGATCCCCTGGCTGTGTTTTCTGAGGCCCTTAACTGGTCATCCGTGAGTTGCTTGTATATTCGTGTGTTTTTAAATTAAGTTTATTTTTATTTTCTTTGTTTTCTTTTCTGTTGAGTCTTTGTTTTTGATTTGTTTTTGTTTTTGTTTCGTTAAGTTAGTTTATGTTTTTATTTACGTGGTTTGGTTGGTTAGTTTATTTCTGAGTGTTAAAACACATTTTTTATTTCAAACATTGCATAAAAAAAAAAAAAAAAAAACAACAAAACAACAAAAACAAAATAAAAACAAAAACAATAAAAAAAACAAAAAACAAAAAAAAGAAATATTCTTCATCTTCTTCATCATCATGGCTTGCCTCTATTTTCTCGCACTTGTAGAATCTGCAGCAGCTCCACATGGTCCTCATTTTTTCTTTGCAGTGCTTCCACGTGCTGATTGGCACAGTAGAGCCGCTTCTGCAAGTCCGCCACCATAGCCTTCAAGGAAGCTATTTCCTCGCTCATCGCGGCACACTCCCTTGTCCTCGCTAGTAGGCGCATGCCCAAATTGGTAGCGGAGACCGCGTGGAGCACAGTTAAATTGTGGGACTCCTCTACCGCTGCCTTGTCAGACCTCTGTGCCACATGCAGATGATCTGTCGGAGTGAGCTTGCTGCTAATCATGCCTCCTAGCAGCACTGCTCTGTTCGGCAGTGCCTCAGAAAAGTTCGGTATTGCCTCAGCAAAGTTTGAGGCCGTGCCGTGATGATATGAAGAGTTTGGAAAAACAGTGTTTGGAGGAGCCCTTGTCTGGGCATTCGTGTAGGAAATTCAAAACATTTTTCCAAAGTTCATTTGAATATTAAACATGCATTTAATCAAATTAATCGCAGCGGAAGTCTATAGTGGTTGTTTAAATTCAAAAACAAAACTTCTTCCAAGTATCTTAAGCCATGAACATTGATATGTTTTTCATAAATGAAAATTCAAGAGAAAGGATAAGATCTAATTACCCTTGAAGCAATTATATGAACCAATTTGTGTTTGGTCTTCTCTTGATGATTTCCTCTTTGTTGATCTCCTCTTTGATCTTTGATCTTTGCTCCTTGATCTTTCTCCTCCATGTGAGCCACAAAAGTATATGGCCTCTAAGTCTCCACACCAATGGAACCTTGAGATGAGAATAAGTATCTTGAGAATACTTGGATGCTAGTGCAAAATTCTCAAGATTGGTTTCAATCTAAACCACTTTGAAAGATGAAAGTGTTTCACTCTTGAAAACTCTCTTTTTTCTCTCTTTGATCTCCCAAACCCATTTGGTTGATGTTGGATTGTGTTTGTGTGTTAATGAGCTTATGGAAACAATTCCCATACACATTCACTTAAGCATTTTCGGCCAAACCCCATTGGGCTTCCAAACTTGGGCCTTATGACACTTAAACCATAATATTTAGGTGTCTTAAGCCCTTGGGCTTGATACCCAACCATTTGGGCTTCCCGTTAACTATTACCGAGGCCCAAATACGTTTTTACACGTAGTAAATCATCCACATCAAATCAATCAAATTGATTTCCTCATTCTCATTTGTATTACTCAAAGTTAACCATTTAAGGTGTGCGATCCATTAGGTTCTAATTAGCAAGGCAGTGGGAAAATATTAGAACTCTTTCTAACCAACTGGAATTAAAACCCCTTTTTAATTCTTCCTTTATTTGGATCGATCACAATCAATCCTAGGACTTCCACAAGCCAAGAGTGACATCTAGCAATATATCAAGGCTACCCAAGCTAACCAGAATAGATGAAGAACCTATTCAGTTGGAATTGCAATGCAATACGGTCCTTCTCTTATACAATGTTTCAAATCATATTATTAGGGTACGGATTGTTTATGTCAAACCCCTAATATGATTTATAACCTCAGGTGATTCAAAAGAACATGATTAAGAACAACTTTCTAAATCAAGCTCAAAATACTTTGGCCAAAGATTTACTGAATCACATCTTGAAACATTCTCCTTCTTTATCGAAAGTAGAGATTCCTTATTGTACATTCACATGCCCCTATGATGAATTAAGAGATCCCAACAACACTTAAGACAAATCTTTTACGGCTTGCCTTTAAGAGCTATCAAAGATCAATAACGCATCACAAGACAACCATGATGCCTCAGGTCTAAGGACTAATTTGCATTATTGCAACTATGAGTTCTCATTTGACATGTAGATAAATACTCCATATGAGAACTACGGTTGATCGCGTTCAGTGTACTCATTCACTAATGAGCACCCACATACTTGTATTAGTGTCAACTACACAAATGGTTTGAGACTAACCATCCTCCCAATTGAGCATACATAATATGCGCTAATCTTGACGGTTTATCAATGCCCATTTGATAACCTATGATTAGGAACATTTTGGGATACTACAATTAGAGATTAAAGGTCTCATGAATCTAATCTTCTTTAGATTACTTTATCTCTTATTTAGCATACCCTGGACATTTGTTTCTTTACACGATGTAAAAGATAACAAATTAAGTTTGCCCTTTATATATCATATACGAAATGTATTCTAAGGAGATTACATCAAATGTATTGGCTCTTAGGGCACATTTCTAACAATCTCCCACTTGCACTAGAGCCACATAGCCATGTATCTCATACCCATTATCTCTGTATGTCTATCCAGTTGTGACTGTGACATAGGCTTAGTGCGTGGATCTGTTACGTTGTTTGCAGATGCCCCATCTAATGGTAACATTTTTCTATGTGTTTGGATCTCTGATGAGACCTAGGTTCCTTGGCTTGAGCTATCGCCCCATTGTCATCCCACAGTAAAGGTACTTGTGACATTATGGTTAGAACCACATTTAGTTCGGTAATGAACCTTTTATCCAAACAGATTTTATTGTAGCTTCTAAAGCGACAATGTAATCAACTTCAGTTATTCTCTAACTAACTACGTGTCCATTCAAAATGAAGACGTACCCTTAGGTGGATTTGCAATTGTTGATATTAGATACATTATCCAAATTAGTAAATGCTTCCACTTGCTACTCTGATGTTCCTCCCAGATGAGGAACATGTCCTTAGTCCTTCTTAAGTATTTAAGAACATACTTGACTGCTCCCAATTGATCTAATCATGGGCTTGATTTATATCTTCTAGTTATACTCGTATAACCAATATCATGTCTTGTACATGCTATGACATATATGAGAATCCCTATTGCATATGCATAAGAGATTTTACTCATCTGCTGTATCTCATAATGAGTTTTTGGACACATGCTCTTAGAAAAGTGAAGTCCATGTCGTACTGGAAGTAAACTTTTCTTAGACTGTTCCATATGAAATCTCCTTAGCATCTTATCAGCATACAAGGATTGAGATAATCCAATTATACTCTTAGATCTATCAGGATAAATCTTTATTCCTAGTATGTAAGATGCTTCTCTAAAATCTTTCATTGAGAATGATTTAATGAGTCACAGCTTCACTGAAGATATCATTCCTATATCGTTTCCGATAAGTAGTATGTCATATACATACATTACTAGGAATACCACCAAACTCCCACTGACCTTTTTGTACACTAATTGGTCATCCATGTTTTGTATGAAGTCAAACGATTTGACAACTTCATGAAATAGGATGTTTCAACTCCAAGAACCTTGCATCAACCCATAAATGGATCTATGTAGCTTGCATACCTTATGCTTATCAACTTTAGAAATGAAGCCTTCAGGTCGATCTATATATAGTTCTTCCTGAAGGTGGCCATTCAGAAAAGCCGCCTTCACATCCATTTTGACAAATCCCATAATCATGGTATGCAACTATTACAAGCCAAATCCGAATAGACTTTGTCATAGTGACAGGAGAGAAGGTTTCTTCATAGTCCATCCCTTCTCTTTGCTTGTAGCATTTTGCTATTAGCCTTGCTTTGTAGGTTTCTACTATCCCATCTGAGCCTATCTTCCTCTTAAAGATCCATTTATTCCCTATTGGTACAATACCATGAGGAGGATCACTAGAGTCTAGACTTTGTTGGTATACGTAGAATCCATTTCGGATTTCATGGCTCCAAGCCATTTCTATGAGTCAATGTCTGACATTACCTCATTGTAGTTCGAAGGGTCTTTGATATCCTTACAATCACTTAGGAGATTCAACTCTCCTTTGTTGTCAAGAAGGAAACCATAATACCTTGTAGGCATTCTGCTAACCCTACTTGAACTACGTGGAGTCTGTATTACAACAGGTTGTGGATTTGGGATTGCATTTAGTTTATCCGCATCTTGCCTTTTGACATATGCTGGACAACCCCAAATCTTGATCTAATCAAGACTTGGTTTCTTCCCAAATCACATTTCAAATGGAGTTTGTGGAATGGATTTGGAAGGCACTCTATTTAGCAAATGAATTGCAGTTTCAAGTGCATATCCCTAAAAGGATATAGGTAAATCAGTACAGCTCATGAAACTCATTTTAGAAACTCCATTATGTTGTGGAATTCCTGGTGGAGTCCATCGTGATAAGATGCCATGTTCCTTAAGGTAATCAAGAAACTCTGTGCTTAAGTATTCACATCCTCGATCGAATCTAAGGATTAATACTCTTGCCTGTTTGGTTTTCAACTTCATTTCTGAATTCCTTAAACTTTTCAAAATTCAGATTTATGCTTCATTAAGTATAAATACCCTAACCATGAATGATCATCGGTAAAGGTAATGAAGTATGAATAACCGCCCTCTGTGTTTGTATACAAAAATCCACAAACATCTTAGTGAATTAATCCCAACAGTTCTGTAACTCTTTCTCCTTTACCAGTGAAAGGAGACTTGGTCATTTTGCCATGTAGACAAAATTCACAAGTAGGCATAGGAACATGATCAAGTGATCCAAAAGGTTCCATCGTTTGCCATCCGGTGAATTCTATCTTGGCTAATGCCTCCAAGTTTAAGGTATCACAATTTAGTTGATGTATCCACATCTCTAGGCCTCTCAGGTCTAGTTGCATCTTTATCCATATACAGTTAATGCTACCATTCATTTCTAAAATGAAAAGAGACCATCAATCAAAATTGCATAAGCAACGATTTGATTGATATGTGAAATAGAACAAAGCATTTTGTCAAAAAAAAACATCAAATCCATCTCTTAAAATATAGAGACGGATATTAAGTTCTTTACACATCCAGAAATGAAATACCAATTATTTCAAATTCAGGTACTCTTCGGATGGTAATTTGAGATGTTAGGTGCCTATTGCATTGGCAACTACATTAGTGCTATTTCCCACGGTTAGCACCATTTCTCATTTTCCAAGTCTTCTACTCCCACTAGTCCATGCACACAATTGCATATATGTTGACTAGCTCCTGAATCAACTATTCAGTTTTGAAGCTTTAATTGTAATTACTAATTATAGAACAAGAGAGTGACCTTCGGAAGGTTTTTCTCTTGAGGTTTGCAAGACATCTCTTGCAATTCCTCTTCCAATGTCCATCCTTGCCACAGTGAAAACAAGTACCTTTCAATTACTTGTCTTTCTTTTGTATTCTTTCTTCCTTGGGTTTTTAGAAAACCTTTCTTTTTCTTTCATTTATCCTTACATTCTGTTTGGATTTGGAAGAAGAAGAACCCTTCTAAAATTTTGCAACTATCCTCTTAACCCTTTATCTTTTGAGATATTCATTTAAGCTACTATAGCTATATTGAGTAACTCATATAGGGTATCATTCATCTTTCCCATATTATAGTTCATAACATACTGGGATTAACTGATGATATGGATGAATGAAAGAATCTTGTTGAACTTCAACATCAAAGAAAAATCCATATTTTCCAATATCTTAAGTAATTATATTACTTTGAGATCATGTTGATTAACCGGGAACCCATTTACCATTCTTGTCAAAACAAGTTCACATATGGTAATGTAAGCTAGGAGTAGCTTCGCCTTTTCATGGATGCCAACATGTAACTTTTACCTCGGTTGTCATCTGACACATGCTTCTTATAAGCCTTTGTCTCCTCCTCAATGGTATATTGACCAAGAGGGGTATGTGGTGGGGTTTTTATTATACACAACTAATCTCATCCAATTATAGGACAAGTTGGTGTTTGTGCATCAAACCGGATAGTTCGTGTCATCTTGGACGTTTGAGTCAAGTATCTTTGAGATTGGGTTTGTGATCGTTAATTTGAAATTCTGCAAAACGTATATAGATTTTAATTTAGATTAATCTTCTACCAAGGACTTAGGGTCTTTAAGTCATGATGGTAGCTCCCACTATTTTTGGCAAATTTCATATCCCTCCTGAAATCCGAGAGTTTCCGTTGAAACTCTTAGTGGGGATGGGAGTCTCACTTTCACATAGTTTTCCTCAACCTAACAGTTTGTTGGATTGCTATGATACTAATGAGAGGATACTCTTATCCAATCACATCATTAATGTGAATACCCATCACTATGGCCTCTAGAGAACTAGACCTCAACCTAACAGTTTGTTGGTTTCGTTCGTCTTAGTTAAGTTATTCCCACCATGCTTGTGGGTATAGGGGTTCAAGTATGACCTCAACCTAACAGTTTGTTGGCCACACTCATTATCTATCCGCACTACATCAAGTATGTGTAATAGGCTTCCCTTGGGTGGTTACAAGTACTGGATGTTGCCTCACTGAGGTCTAACAAGGTGTAAATGTGCCACCCAATAAGAGACTACCACGGTGGAAGGCCACAAAATAGCATTCAAAGTGCCATTTCGCTTATCAACTTAATATTGCTTTGAGGGTAGTTAAATTGGTCTCATTTTAATCCAATTTTAATCCTGTTAAAATTACCTATCTAATCTCATTAAATGGTTCCCAATGCAACATATCAGTAGCACATAATACTCCCACTAAATATTTTAGAAACCATTTGCTTGAGATAGTGAGAATACATGGTGCTACTAATTGGTTAATTATTGTCATTACCGAACATTCCAATTGCATTGGGCTTGTAGGATGATTATGGACTTTCTTGTTGATCCAACACGAGCCACCATGTTGGATCATGGTCTTGGATGGTGATTCATTTTAATTACGCGCGCATAAAAATAAATTAGGCATGAAAGCCATTTCATTATTACATAGCCAATCAAAATCGAATACATATCCAATAAGCGGCCAATCACATAGCTCAATTGTTTGGTCTAAGTCCATAACCATCCTTTAATTATTTAAACGCTTTAAACAATTAAACTAGCAATGTAAAAACATGCTCTTGGGTTGCATACATATATATGGGTTTAATTCAAGTGGTAACCATATTCAAATAAAATAAATTTACCATGGAGTGAAAACATTTTACTACAATAGTAAATGTAATTGTAGAAACCTTTTAGGCATAGTTACATTTATCATATATTGCAACTAGGTCTAAAACTATTCAACAATTAATAATGGATCCAAAGTTGATCCACTAGGATGTGGGGTTAAAGCATGCATTTGTATAATACAAAGTGGTGATCATAATTTTTCCAACTAAGTGAATAATCATGAATGTGACTAGGTAGGCCAACCACACTCACCAAAGTAATCAAAATTAATTTTAGTGTGGTAGGTAAATAATTAGTGATAGGAATAATTTGATCAACTTTTGCATTTTATATCAAATCACCATTATTTACATCTAGATAGTCCCCACACACTCACCAAAGTAATCTTATTAATTTTAGTGTGGTGGGTAAATGTTTATTGAGTGGAAACATTTTTGAAAAACTTTTAATTTTATAATAAAACACCATCATCATCTTTTGACCTATTTTGGTGGAAAATTCCACTAAACACAATCTTCAAAATTAGCCACCTAACTTATGGATCAAAAGGATCCCATAACAAGAACATCAAGAACACCAAGAACATGCATATGAACTAATATGAATGTTCATGCTATTTCCGGAAAAAAATCATATTCCATTTTAACTATCTCATGCTCTTAATATCATATATTTCATGAAGTTAAAATCATGTGAGTTTTAATGCAACTATGCTCTAATATTCATATACATATATGAACACAAAGAGAGCATCAATCATCAAAACACAAATCCGGAAATTCAAAATCCCAAACAACCCCTTTCACTCCATTTGATTTTTATTCAATCATATCAAAATAAATCAAGTATAACTATTATACTTTTAAATGAATTCACAACCCATATATGCATCTCTAAACCCCAAAAACATATCAAGTTCATGACCTATGGCTCTGATACCAATTGTAGGAAATTCAAAACATTTTTCCAAAGTTCATTTGAATATTAAACATGCATTTAATCAAATTAATCGCAGCGGAAGTCTATAGTGGTTGTTTAAATTCAAAAACAAAACTTCTTCCAAGTATCTTAAGCCATGAACATTGATATGTTTTTCATAAATGAAAATTCAAGAGAAAGGATAAGATCTAATTACCCTTGAAGCAATTATATGAACCAATTTGTGTTTGGTCTTCTCTTGATGATTTCCTCTTTGTTGATCTCCTCTTTGATCTTTGATCTTTGCTCCTTGATCTTTCTCCTCCATGTGAGCCACAAAAGTATATGGCCTCTAAGTCTCCACACCAATGGAACCTTGAGATGAGAATAAGTATCTTGAGAATACTTGGATGCTAGTGCAAGATTCTCAAGATTGGTTTCAATCTAAACCACTTTGAAAGATGAAAGTGTTTCACTCTTGAAAACTCTCTTTTTTCTCTCTTTGATCTCCCAAACCCATTTGGTTGATGTTGGATTGTGTTTGTGTGTTAATGAGCTTATGGAAACAATTCCCATACACATTCACTTAAGCATTTTCGGCCAAACCCCATTGGGCTTCCAAACTTGGGCCTTATGACACTTAAACCATAATATTTAGGTGTCTTAAGCCCTTGGGCTTGATACCCAACCATTTGGGCTTCCCGTTAACTATTACTGAGGCCCAAATACGTTTTTACACGTAGTAAATCATCCACATCAAATCAATCAAATTGATTTCCTCATTCTCATTTGTATTACTCAAAGTTAACCATTTAAGGTGTGCGATCCATTAGGTTCTAATTAGCAAGGCAGTGGGAAAATATTAGAACTCTTTCTAACCAACTGGAATTAAAACCCCTTTTTAATTCTTCCTTTATTTGGATCGATCACAATCAATCCTAGGACTTCCACAAGCCAAGAGTGACATCTAGCAATATATCAAGGCTACCCAAGCTAACCAGAATAGATGAAGAACCTATTCAGTTGGAATTGCAATGCAATACGGTCCTTCTCTTATACAATGTTTCAAATCATATTATTAGGGTACGGATTGTTTATGTCAAACCCCTAATATGATTTATAACCTCAGGTGATTCAAAAGAACATGATTAAGAACAACTTTCTAAATCAAGCTCAAAATACTTTGGCCAAAGATTTACTGAATCACATCTTGAAACATTCTCCTTCTTTATCGAAAGTAGAGATTCCTTATTGTACATTCACATGCCCCTATGATGAATTAAGAGATCCCAACAACACTTAAGACAAATCTTTTACGGCTTGCCTTTAAGAGCTATCAAAGATCAATAACGCATCACAAGACAACCATGATGCCTCAGGTCTAAGGACTAATTTGCATTATTGCAACTATGAGTTCTCATTTGACATGTAGATAAATACTCCATATGAGAACTACGGTTGATCGCGTTCAGTGTACTCATTCACTAATGAGCACCCACATACTTGTATTAGTGTCAACTACACAAATGGTTTGAGACTAACCATCCTCCCAATTGAGCATACATAATATGCGCTAATCTTGACGGTTTATCAATGCCCATTTGATAACCTATGATTAGGAACATTTTGGGATACTACAATTAGAGATTAAAGGTCTCATGAATCTAATCTTCTTTAGATTACTTTATCTCTTATTTAGCATACCCTGGACATTTGTTTCTTTACACGATGTAAAAGATAACAAATTAAGTTTGCCCTTTATATATCATATACGAAATGTATTCTAAGGAGATTACATCAAATGTATTGGCTCTTAGGGCACATTTCTAACAATTCGGTGGTGCAAGTGAGAGCTCAAGGTTGAGATCATCAAGGTGAGTGCATGAGGATGCCATTTTTTTTTTCTGTTTCTGGATTTTTTGATGTTTTTCCTTGAGTTGCAGGAAGAAATGATGGGTATCATCCGCTTGCAGAGGTGTGGTTTAAATAGACATATGCTGATGAGAGAGAGCCAACACCATTTCGGATTTCCCGGGCATGCTCGACCTAATCGCTTCAAGGGGGAGCACCTTTACTTTACTTTTCTTTTTTTTTTCCTCCGTGTTTTCTGGTGTTTAATGTTTTTGCCCGTTACTTTCATTTTCTAGTGCTTTGTGTTTTTGCCTTTCCCTTTCGGCTATCATCTCTGTCTTATTTTAGTTAGGGAAATGTGTTTTCTTTTCCGTTTGTCGTCTTTGTTTTATTTTAGTTGGGAAGTGTGTTTTCTTTTTCTTTTGCTTTTTCTTTCTGCAACCTTACTCTTTTATTGCCGAAACAAAATAACGAAAATACAAAAACAACAAAATAAAATAAAAACAACAATAATGCAGTAGGAAATCATTTCTTCTCAGTGCTTGGTGTCTCAACCATTGGAGCTTTGAGTTTGGCCCTCTGGCTGTCCTCTTCCGGGGCTTCACGCACAGCTTCTTGGGGCTCATCACTTGAGCTCCCAAAGATCGCAATCTTAGCTTGAGCGTAACTACTCTCGCGATCTGCTTGTTTGCGTTTACCCGGTCGGTCTAGGTCCTCCAGCTGTTTTCGCATGTCGCGAGAGTACAACTCTACCATTTTTGATAGGTTTTTATTCTCGTCCCGCAATACTTCTAGCTGGTGTCGATTCACCTCCACTATCCTTGACCTCTCCCTTTTCAAGCTTTTTATAGCAGTCTGACACTCCTCAACCATACTTCGCTCCGTCGCCAACTGACCTTTCAGCACCTCTACCTCATGGGACTTCGCAAGTAGGCGATGACCCAAACTTGCGACTGTTGCCGTACTCTGCACGCTCAGTGCCAGGGCATCGCTCACGACCCGGTTGTCATCCCTTGTCCCCAGAACACGTATATCTTTAGGAGTCACTAAATTTCTAGCCACTCCAATGGCAACATCGTTGTCCAGGAGTATTGAGTCAGTTACTGTCACAGGCCCCCGTGCGGAAGCAAAGTAGGGCATCCATACTGGTGCCGCTGCTTGGCCTCGTGTCTGAGTCGGTGGAGCTAGGTTGAGATCCAACGAAAATGGGTAGTTAGAGGCCATTTGATTTCTCACTCTCTTTTCTTCTTTCTTTCTTTTCTCTTTTGTGTGTTTCTGAGTTTGCGTTTTTTTTTCACCCTTTCTTATAGACTTAGTCTTTGACAAACCCTAGCCATTGCAGCATCTGAGCATTTTCTGAATCTCCAGCATTCCTTGAGTCCCACAACCTTCTCGCCTTCCAACCATACCCAACTCATTTATCACGACGTGTCTTTTCTGAACGAACGCGTTCAGTAAAGTCTTCGTGCCTTTCCATGAGCCCGTAATTTTTGCTTGTGGAGTCTGCGGCGCCTCTATGCGTCGACACGTGTCTCGCCCTGTCTGTTGGTCCCTTACACTGAACCGAGACATCATGACCCATGTTAAAATCCCTCTCTTTATGTTGCTAATCACGGTTCGATAGTTTGTTTTTACAAAACTAAATAATAATAAAAAGCCGGAAATGAAAACAAATTGTGGGTCGGGTTTCACTTTAGTTTGGGTTTCAAAGTGGGTTAAATTCACCGTGGTTTGTGTTTCGAAATTGTGGGCTTTGGGCTTCAAAAAAATTTTTGGATTTCAAAATTGTGTGATTAGGGTTTACTGTTTCTTTTTTTTTTTTTTTTTTTTTTGTTTGTTTGTGTTGTAATTTTTATTTTATAATTATTTTGTTTTTGTTTTCTTTTGTGATTTTGTGATTTTTTTTTTTTTTAATTTGCTTTAATACCTTTCATTTGTTGTTATGACATTGTTTGTGGCTAATTTTTAAACATTGAGGACAATGTTCATTTCTAGGTTTGGGGGTATTGGAGTTTAGCATGTAAATTTGGTTTTTCCTTAATTTCTTTATTTATTTATTTATTTGCTTGTTTTTATTTTTATTTTATTTTGTTAAGTCTTGCTTTTATTTTGATTTTGATTTTGATTTTGATTTTATTCACTTTCCGAACACATTTGATGAGATTGTGATAAATGTTTGCATGACTTAAATGAAAATTGAATTTTATTTATTATTTATTTTGTTTTCCTTGTAAATTTTTATTGTAAAAAAAAAAAAAAAAAATTTAATTAATTAATTAATTTGGCATCGTTCTAGCATGACATGTTCGAAACCTTCTTTGCACTTGCCATTTGTTTCATAATTTTCCAATTAAAGGATTTGCATGACCCAAAGAATTGTATCAAGCATAAATTAGACTTATATAACCATATAATGTGAGCTTTTGAGCCTTGTGCTTCATTTCATGAGTGTTATACACATACTCTTATTTTTTTGTCATCAAAGTTGTTGTTTGATCTCATTATTCATTGATTTGGTTGATCACTTAAAAGTCATTCATTCTTATGCAATTTGACTTCATGACATTTTAAGAAGTGATATTAAGGCCTTCTTTGGATCGTTTGTGCCTTTCAAGCTAACCTTATGCATGCTTAAGCATGATTTTCCATTGTTTACCATTTTGAGCCTACATGTAAACCTTTTCTTTCATTTTACCAATTATATTTCCTCGCCTTAGCCCGAAAAACAAATATTTACCTTTCTAAGGAATTCATGAGCTCTAATTCGGATGTGTTTTTCAAGCTAAGTTTGGGAAGGGATATTACATCAAAAAAAAAAAAAAAAAAATCACACAATTGGTGAAAGAAAAGAGAAAGTTGTGATTAAGTGGCGGTTGTTTGAAAATTCATTTTTGGGCCTTCAAAATAATTTGGTGTTTGGAAAGGAGTTTGAATCAATGTAAATGAAGGTATAAGGAGTTTTGATCATGTAAAAGAAAAAAAAATCTAATCGTGATGATTCGAAGTCTTGTAAACAATTGTTTTATGCTCTTACATTGCGAGTTCCTTGGACTTTGTTTTATCCATACCTTTCATTTCTTACTCACCTTACACCCTTGGCCCCATTACAACCTATGTTAAAGACCTAAATTGATCTTAAATGTCATGTGGTTGAATTGCATTCATTTTTCTACTTTTAAGTGTTTGGCATCCTTCTTGAGATCATATTAATGCAAGTTCTTCATCTTTCTATTTCGAGTTAAGTCTTTATGGTTTAACTCTAATCTCATGTTTATAACTGAGTGTTGCATTATAGCCCTCTTCCGAGTGATTCATTTGTGAGAGGACAACTTTGGTGAGATTTGAAGTTGAACTTGTGCTTTGTATGATTTTTGAAATTGTGTGAAAACTAAGATTGGGGAATTTGTTGCATTTGGCTATCACACTACCACACTTTGAGCATATTATGTTTTGAACTTTGCCGCTTTGTGAATAATGTTTAAAATTGAGCTTTTATCGTTAAAACTTTTGAGTCATGTGCATGAGTCATTTCTCTTCAGAAAATGTTCGGAAAGATTGTTTTGAGTTCTTTTTATTTTTGTAATTTTTTTTTGTTTTGTTTTGTTTTGTTTTTGTTAATATAATTATTTTTTTTGTTTCTGTTTTTTTATTTTGCTTAAGGACTAACAATCTTTTAAGTTTTCTAATTACCTTGTTTTACAGAGTCAGTAAAACGTTTGTGGGTATCGTATCTGTTAAACCCTCAGGAGACACAACTCCTCCTACTTGGGATGCCTAGAGGTTTAAAGGCTTGTTGCATACGCTCAATGCAATCGAGTTACCTACGAAAGTGGTCTAGTTAACTTCTTATTTTGTTTTATTTTTCTTCGTTTTCCTTTTGTTTTGCTCGAGGACTAGCAAAATCTAGGTTTGAGGGTATTTGATCGGTGCATATTTACATATCATTTTGTACCCTTCTAGCTTATGATTTGGTTATGTTTTTGAGTTAAACTTGTGCTTTTAATCCTTTTTGTGTTTATCTTTCAGTTCATTGAGCTTTAGGTAATAATGAGGGCTTTGGATAGTAAATGATGCAATCCATGCATGTTAGGGCCTAATTTGGATGAATGGATGAAGAGCTTAAAGACAAACTCAATTTTGGCTACAATCCCCTGCCAGCCCAGTTTCGTAGGTCATATTGCAAGCTTTGTTTCAGCAACCTACATAGCTCGGATGAGGCCACATTCTTCATGAAAGTTGTTCCAATGGGTGTGTAATATAACATATCCAAAATTCAGCCCCATTGGATAAATATGGAGTCTGTTACCTAGCAAACACAGAGCCATGCTCAGGATGGATTTTATCAGCGCGCAAAATGAGTTAGCAATTTGTTTTGGCCTTAACTTCCTCCTCCGACCTTGGATTGGCCCAAATGATATATGGCTGGAAAGAAGACATTCTGAAATTCAAGTTTGAGTGCTTAAAGTCTTAATTTGCTTAAGGGAAGCCCAATTCGTAAGCCCTTGAAGTTGCTGGTCATGCTGACCTCAGGATGAGCTATTATTTCTGGTTGGAAGCTTGGTCATGGTGACATGAAGATGAGCTAGGGCTGCTGGTGGGATTTATTAGTGAAGTGCATCAACCATTTCAGATTTTATAATGGAAGTGTTGTATGCATTAGTGAAGTGCATCAACCATTTCAGATTTTATAAAACAAGTGTTGTATGCATTAGCCATACTTAATTCAGATTTTCAGCTTCCTTAGGCCTATATATAGTGAGGTTTCCCAAGCTTGTAAACACACCCCAAAGGGGGGAGCTCTCAAACACTTCTCTAGAGCTCCCTTCCCTTCTCTCCCTCAAATTCTCTTAGTTTCTCTTTCTAAGTTTTCAATTGTTGTAATGAAATCTTTTGTGTTGAAATTTTCCTTAAGTTTTTCTTAGTTCCACTTTACTTTTCATTATGTAAATTCTTTTCTTTAGTCTCAAGTTTGATTAGTTTCCAAGTTTCAATTATGATTTTTGTTCTTATTCATTATGCTTATAAGTTAATATGCTAGTTTGAATGATTGATCACCATTTAGGCTTGCATGTTAGCTATCTTGGTTTGAATTAAGAGTAGACACCATACTTTAATTCGAATTGAACTATGAATAGGAAGAGTATGTATGGACATTCGACAACAGGGATTAGATACATGCTTGGTTGTTTAAATTGTTCTTCTATGCTTAATGGGTTCCTAATGCTTAATTTTAGGTTAGACAACAAATGATCAAATTAGGGAATTAGGAACACAAGGTTATGACCACACACCATGGCTTAATCATACATTAGCTAGAATCAATCCGTTAATCTAATTGAACTTGGGAACTTATCTACTTGAGTTAGTTATTTTCTTTCTTCCTTATTTTATTTATTTCCTTTCTTTTTCATTTCTGTTTTGTGTAGGGAAAATGAATGGGATCATTCAATCACCAATCCTCGTGGGATCGACCTCGCACTTACATATGCTATACTACCAAACGGCTCGTGCACTTGCGAGTATCACAAGTTGAGGATGCAGCTGAATCCATTTTGGTGCAGCTGTATCGACGCAACACTAACTCAGGGTCCAAAAGCTGGCTTACAAAAAGAGGCCGCGGCTCGGCCTCCGACCCTACATTTATTTCTAATAAAGGGTCCTGGACCTCGGGGTAGTCATCCTCCATCTCGGCGGGCGCCGTTTCTAGGTCGTCAAAAGTCAAAGCGTCCGTCTCGTCTGATTCGTGGAGGAATTCGATCAGGTTGATTGGTGAGTTTGGCCGCAAGGATTCCTCCGCCCAATGTTCCAGCACTTTTTCCAGCAGGTCGGTCACGGCCGCTGCTCCTTCTTCTTTAGTGGCTTTGTTTGTCATCTAAAGGCTGGTGAGGTCAACCAATACTTCGCGCGCCGAATCCTGTCGGGCATTCTCGGCGCCTAACTCCAGTACTTTCTGGGCCGTTGTCCTGGTTGGTCGGCCGCTTGCATCGTGGCCGGTGAGGACAACCCATCCAACGTCGTCGTCGTAAATCCGTGCTTGCACGGCGTTGGCTTCGAAGGGCTTTTCGTCGGCCGGGTGTATGGACACCCTCTGGCCGTCCCAAAAGAAAAGCAGTTGGAAGAGGGAGGACGGTATGCACCTAGATTGGTGGATCCAGTCATGACCGAGCAATATATTGTAGTCCACACTGGATTCAACTACGTAGAAGGCCGCGACCCTTGTTTGGTCGGCCACAGTGATTTTTAACAGCAATACCCCTATCGTTTTAGATTTATCACCGACAAAATTGCTCATGACCACGTCGCTGGGGATGAGTGATCGGTGCATAATTACATATCATTTTGTATCCTTCTAACTTATGATTTGGTTATGTTTTTGAGTTAAACTTGTGCTTTTAATAAGTTTTGTGTTTGTTTCAGTGTAATAAGCTTGAAACTCATTAAATGCATTTTGGAGACAAGTTGGCTCAAAATGGTGTTTGCAGATCAGTCAATTTCACGGATTAGATTGTACTTGCTCAAGAAGAACCAGATAACGAGCCGTACATCATTGGAAAGATGCGGAAGTCTAGTTTCTGGATAATTTTACGGTTCACGATTCCGAGTCTTCTAGAGAAAGTTATACAAGTTTTGGCAACTTAAGGTCAAATTCGGCAGCATCTGCGTTACTGGGCCAAAAATGACATTTGAAGGGCTTTCCGATTTTTCCTTGAGCTGGGCTTTATATGCTTGGAAAGATAATTCAAAGGGTTTGAAGATCCAGATTTTTCCAGATTTTTTAGGAGGGAAGATCAAGCCCAAAACAAGCCCACAAGCTGACTGCAATGAAGTCAATTCCAGTCTATTTTCGGCAGTCAACTTGCAAGGCCCAAAACATACACTTGTATTCCTCAGATGGGAATACATTCTTCATACAAGTTGTTCCAACGGGTGTCTATTATGACATATCCAAATTTGAGCCCCATTGGATACATATTAAAACCTCAGGCCTTCCTACACCAAGCCTGGTTCAGAAGAATCATTTCTTTTTAGCAACCAAAAGAAAACCACATGGGTTGGCAGCAAAAGGCAGCCACAATTGAACACCTTTGAAAACCCATGTGAAGAAAGCTTCAAGAGCAGCAAAAGAAGTATGGGATGGAATTGATTCCAACCACACTAACATAGACAAGATGAAGTGAGAGTTATGGGTTGTATTAAAAGAGGAATGGTGGTGTTGGAATTCATCATGATGTTCCTCCCTCTTAGCCCTATAAAAAGAGAAGTCTTCAAGCTTCAAAACACACCCCAAGGGGGGGAGCTCTCAAACACTTCTCTAGAGCTCCCTTCCCTTCTCTCCCTCAAATTATCTTAGTTTCCTTTCAAGTTGTCAATTGTTGTAACAAAATGATTTTACTAAATTTTCCTTCAAGTTTTCAAGTTCTACTTTAATTTTATTTTGTAATGTACATTCTTTCTTAAGTATTCAAGTTTAATTAGTTTTCAAGTTTCAATTATGGTTTTTGTTCTTATTCATTATGCTTATAAGTTAATATGCTAGTTTGAATGATTGATCACCATTTAGGCTTGCATGTTAGCTATCTTGGTTTGAATTAAGAGTAGACACCATGCTTTAATTCGAATTGAACTATGAATAGGAAGAGTATGTATGGACATTCGACAACAGGGATTAGACGTTAGTCTGCCCTCTTGGGGCCGAGAACTCATACGGTAGTACCAGGACCATGTTCATGCTGGCCTCCCTCGGCTCCTGCTGGTCTCCCTTGCCAGCTTCCTCTTCGGCCTCATAGCCGTTCCTGGTGAGGGTTTTCTCTTCAACCATCCCGAGGATCCCGTCGTATTCTGTTTGTGCCTGATAAATCACGGCCATGAGCAGGCCGAAGGAGCCCTTTATCTCGGCCCTGGCACTTGTTTGCAGAGGCTGAAACGCAGCGTTTCGCCAGGGTACTTCGCCTTCTTAAAAATAAAATAAGGGAATGCTAAGGCACGATCATCTCGGCCTCAAGCATAGACCGAGGCCGAGGCCGAACAAATTTGCGGCCAAGGCATTAAAGGCAAATCATCACGTGACAGCAGGGTCCCAGGCTTCATTTAATGAAGTAGTGCCTGTTTAATGCAGCAAAACCCATTGGCCACAAAGTAGCATTTAATGCATGAGGGAAGGTGGGAAGTGACTGAACTCAGGATTTGGTGATGAAGATCAGAGTGATTAGACGTGGACATTCTCACAAAGATTCTGACAGCTTGATATGTTGGTTCACCAGCTATCCAGGCAATAAATGCGTCTCCACGGCCAGAGGTTCAAAACCCACGATTGAGCGCGGCGGCCGAGATTCACCAGGATTTCTGGGGTCTCATCACCATACTTCACGATCCCAAATGTCGATTGGATTGCCCACTTGCGCTAATCAGACTCCACTATGCGTAAATTCAGCCTCGATTACTCATCCGGGGACTCTTCCTATAAATACAAGACTCGAGCTACTTTCAAAGGGTTCAAACACCAAAACAAGCCTCCCACGGAGCAACTTATTTTCTTCTGTAATGCACTTTCAATATCTTTACTTGCTTTCCTAGGAGTAGTGTTAGGTTGTAAGCAGAATCCATTCATCAATATATCATACGACCCTTGATTTTCAAGGCGCCGGAGCACCATCTCTGTTTGTTCGCTCACTCACCCCATATATCACACGACCGTCGCTCCCTGAGCAGCGCGCCGGAGCACCGCCCAAAACCCACCACCAACACCATCACTCAACGGCCTTGTAGTTCAGGCCGTGAACCTAACAGCCGAGACCAGTTCCTCTCTCAGCTACAATCGTTTGACCAAGAAGACAGATCAAACAGGCGCACCATTCACCCATCCAACACTCACCAAAACATCAACGCACGGTAAACCGTGCTGGCACGCCTGCGCACAACCGCACCGCACCCAAAAGCAGGAAATCCCGTGTTAACGCACGTCCCCTCAGCCCGGAACTCCAGGCCGTGAGATTTGCGCGGTAGACATATTCTTCATCGGATATTCCCAAGATGGGGTCGTCTTCGGCCTCATGCCTAAAGAAAGGGTCGTCGGGGGCCTCGACCACAAGCTTCGCCGTTCTGGAGATATCATCTGTGGACACTTTGATCTTGGGTGGGTCCGAGACCTCGGCCTTCTCCTCGAGGGCTCGTCTAGCTTTGGCCAACGTATCCCTAGCTGTTAAGTAGTCATTCAGACGGCCTACCCGAGCCCTTTCCTTAGTCGTCAGACCAAAGATAGTGTCAGCCGGAGTCACGATGAAATACTGGCGGAGATACTCCAAGTCGCCCTTGCTGAAGGGGGCCTTAGCCTCCAATTCTGCTAGGTCGGGCTAGTATCCTGGCATCCCTCTCGCTCTGGCTTCCCTATTCGCCTGGTATACGGCCTTGATGGGGGAGTCGAATCCGTTGGTAATGAGGAGCCCATCCGCCTTCGCGTTTTTTAGGGCCAACTCGACGATTTCACGGTTCTCAGGGGGCATGCCGTATAGGTCGGTGGCCAAATAGTCTTTATGGAATTCCATGAGAAAGGACAAACCGTTGGCCGAGAAAGGGGGATCCCTTCCGCAGTAGACGTCAATGATGCCTTCATCTGTTTTCTCCAGGGCCGCGGCCTTTGGCTGGACCGAAACGGCCGCCGCTCCACGGGGATTCTCGTCCTGCCTAGGGCGCCACGTCCTTGGAGGCTTGATGCTGGCCGTCTTTGCTGTAGAGGGGACAATTGGTACAGAAGATGGCCCGTCTACAGTCGCCATTTTCTTTTGGCGCTTGGAACCCTCGGCCTGGGTTGTCTGTACTCTGGCCTGCTGGACTTGCCTCTGCATCCTCCTCAGCTGGGTTTTTGTCAGTGGTTCGGCCCATCCGGGCAATCTCATCCACCTAATCAGCAGATGACCCATACGCCAACATTCGTATAACGGCTGTGAACTTATGCTCAGGAAGAAGTCCCAAATTTCCAACACAATTTTTCTTTTGAACAAAGTATTCATCATAATTGCAAATATCATGCATGACTTTATTGAACAAATGGGGTTGCATTCTATATCGCGCTCGAAAATGAACATCAGAGTACAGAGAAGTTGGGATAAAATAATCTTCCAGAAGATTCTTACCCCGAGAATATGTCTGTTAACATTCGGGCCACGGCCTTCCCGTGAACCACAGCGGCTCTGGTTTTCTTCATCAAGCAAAGCCACTGCTGTGACAATTTGCTGATTTAGTTCTCTCTGCGCCCTTTTGCCTGCAGCTCGTCTACACCTTCTTTCTCTAGTTTCTCGCTCTTGCCTCTCCAAGACCTCATTCATGTCTGCCATTGAGAATGGAGTATGAATTCTAACATCTGTCTGCTGCGCAAACCTCACGGCCTGGGGTTCCGGGCCGAGGGGATGTTCGTTGACACGTGGCTTCCTGCTTTTGGATGCGGTGCGGTTGTGCGCGGGCGTGCCAACACGGTCTACCGTGCGTCGAGATGTTGATGTGGATAGAATGGTCAAGTGGTGCGCCTGTTTGAACTCGTCTTCCAATCAAACGATTGTAGCCGAGAGAGGAATTGATCTCGACTGTTAGGTTCACGGCCTGAGCTACAAGGCCGTTTAGGGGTGGTGAAAATGGTGGGTTTTGGGCGGTGCTCCGGCGCGCTGCTCAGTGAGCGACGGTCGTATGATATATGGGGTGAATGAATGAGTAACAGAGATGATGCTCTGGCGCCTTGAAAATCAAGGGTCGTATGATATATTGATGAATGGATTTTCCTTACAAATTAACACTACTCCTAGGAAAGCAAGTAAAGATATTGAAAGTGCATTACAGGAAAATATAATTTGCTCCGTGGGAGGCTTTTGTTTGGTGTTTGAACCCTGTAAATATAGCTTGAGCCTTGTATTTATAGGAATAGTTCTTGGAGGAGTAATCGAGGCTAAAAATCTGCATGGCGGAGCCTGATTAGAGCAAGTGGGTAGTCCAATCGACGTTTGGGATCGTGAAGCATGGTGGTGTGACCCCATAAATCCCGGTGAATCTCGGCCGTTGCCCTAATCGTGGGTTCTGCGCTTCTGGCCGTGGAGACGCATTTATTGTTCTGATAGTTGGTGACCCAATCTCTCAAACTGCAAGAATTCTTGTGAGAATGTCTACGTCTAATCACTCTAATTCCTATCACCAAATCCTGACTTCAGTCACTTCCCACCTTCCCTCGTGCATTAAATGCTTATTCGTGGCCAGTGGGTTTGCTGCAATAAACAAAGGTGTTGCTTCATTAAATGAAGCGTGGGACCCTGCTGCCACTTGATGATCTGACGTTAGTACCTTTGGCCGTGATTTTGTTCGACTTCGGCCTCGGCCTATAATCAAGGCCGAGATGATCATGCCCTCGCAATTTTCCCTTTGCTTTTTAGGATGGCCAAACATCTTGGCGAAACGCCGCGCTTTAGTTTCACGAGGAAGTGTTAGGGCCGAGAAAAAGGGCCCTCTTCGGTCAGTTCATGGTCGTGATTTATTAGGCACAAACAACATCTGAGAAATGAAAATATAGAGAAGATCTATTGTGAGAGGTATGAGCTGAACCTCTGGTTTTATAGAAGAATTTAGGCCAATAGAGATGACATGTGGCGCAATTTTAGAGGGTGAAAATCTTATCTGAAATTGAAATTCAAATGAAATTTATCTGAAATTTGAAATTCTGATGAAATTTATCTGAAATTTGAAACCGAAAATCTTATCCGAAAATTTTATCCGATTATGAGATATGAATTTTATAATAAATATTGACAAGTACAAACCCAAAAATCTTATCCGAAAATATTGTCCAAATTAATTGTTTAGGTAGAAAAAAATTTGTGAAAAAAACAAAAAAATGAATAGTGTTTGCCATTTGCCATGGCAACTGCTAGAAACACACAATGCTTTTTGCAAGGGCAGCCACTATTCACATGAATAGTAGCTGCCCTAGTCCCCCTCTTTCCATGGCAAGGGTTTCACTGCTAGAAGTGCTCTTATGGTGGGGGGGTAACAAACTAGACCTCTCGCTGCTTGCTGCTTATTTGAACGATGTCTTTGAAAGCCACTACGAATTTGGTTGGGGTATGGGCTGTTGCGTTTGGGGGGAGGGGGGTGTGGGAGGATAGGAGGGAGAGAGAGAGAGAGAGAGAGAGAGAGAGAGAGAGAGAGAGATGAGTAGTGGGTAGGTTGGCTGGCTGTTGGTGGCAAGTTAGGCAGCGAGGCTAAGACTTGGTTAGGGAAGAAGACTTTTTTTTTTCCTGTTGGTTCTTTTTTTTTGGGGGCTTTTAGGGTTTAGGGTTGTCGAAGTCCATAACCTTACTTGATCTCGTCCTCAAGGTCCTACCATGGCGTCTTCTATCTTCGTGGTTGGGTGGTGTGGCTGAGGGAGGCTGTGGGGTAGGGCTAGGTATTAAGGGTCGTGTAAGAGCACTTCCAGTGGTAGCTAGTGGTAGCTGTGGCCTGAGCAGGAGGGGGCCCAAGCCCCAGTTCGATGTTCTAGCAAGCAAATCCAACCCGGGCAGCTGGTGGGCTCCACAAGCCTGGGCTGGCCCAAAGGCAAGAACATCCTGAGTTTGCTGACATCAGCAACAACAAAAAAAATTTAAAAATGGAAAAAAAAAATCTAAAAAATTACTAAAAATTTCATGATTTTTTTTTAATAAATACTTAGTCATATTCTTTACTTCCCATGTAACAACCCAAACCTTAATTAATATTTAATTAATAATTTAATGGAGAAAAAGACAATTATGCCCTTAGAATATTTTATTAAGTTTTAAGTTGACATTTTGACCGGGAAAGAATGTGGGAAATCCACTTGTACGGGTGCGTAGAGCGCGACGAAACGAGTCCGTAGACACGTAGTGGGCTCGGATCGGAGGTATAACGAAGAACTTATGAGCAAATTACATTGAGGGGCAAATTGGTAATTTGACAAGTCAGATTTTTTTTAAATATGTTTCTTCTTCTCCATTCGAGAGACCAGCCCCTCCTCTATTTCTTTTTCTTCTTTCCAACCACCTTCCCTCCTTCATAACCACCTAGCCATGCACCACCTCCGGCCAACCTGACCATCCAAGCCCTCGCCGCCACCCCAGCGACCCAACCCGACGCTAGCCGCCGTAGGACGCGCCGAATTTCCGCCGGAAACAGCTGCAGAAAATTCTGTCGGGTTTGACAGAATTTCAAACCCTCGGTTCTTCCTCCTCCGGCCACCAAATTGGACGAATTAGGCATCTGGGCACCAGGTGACCCGCATGAGGGACCTTCGAAGGGTCCAGCTAGCTCAGATCACCAGTGAGTGGACTTTTTGTTTTATAATGATTTTATGCAAATTAATCTATTATTTGATCTTGAGTAAGTTTATTTAAAGAATCTATATTTCTATGAATCGATTTATTACTTTTAAGTATTTCCATTTATATGCTGCTGAGGGGGATATCCTTAAGGGATATAGGAAAAAGGAAAATCTAATTAAATATCAGGTTTAATGGCAGCAGAGTTTTAAGTAAACATGAATTTGTTTGTTCACTAATCTTTTCATAATTTTATATATTTTTAGAAACCACCATAGGTACCCAAGATTAAATATGTTGCCTTCGGATTTTAAAGGTTGCCTTCGGTTTACATGTGTTGCCTACTGATTAAATGGTTGCCTTCGGTTATAATGATGTCTACGGACATCCAGTTGCCTTCAGATATGTCAGCATGCTTGACTTACGCTTTGCGAGTCCTAAGAGGTACCAGGGACCGTGGGAGCGAGGTACGCGGGTTAGGTCGACTAAATGTCCCCTGAATTCGGCGAGGATTACGGCTCGGGTTACTTTGTGTTTCCCGAGGTCTGCTAGGCCGTGTCACTCCGGTGGCACGAGGATGGAATTGACGGAAACTAGTGGAATTGACGGATTATAAGGAATTGACGGAATAATAAATGGGTACACCTAGGTGGTAGATTAAAGTGTTTTCAATGTTTTCAAAGACTTAATGTTTGATCAAGTATATGATATATATATATATATATATATATATATATATGATTACATTGATTTCAATACGATTATAAATAAGGAAATGTTATAGTTTCTTAACTGTTTTTACAGAGGGGTTAGAATGTTCATATGCTATTTTCTAAACTTTGTTTTTGGTCCACTCACCCTTTTAATGTTTTGCGCCCCCAGGCAGTAGACGTGCTTCAGTTCGCCACCACCGGGCCAAGCCCACCTTCCGCCATCTCTTTGTAACAACATAGGGATTTGTATAATTAAATTATACTTGTAATCTTTTGTATAGAGCTCTGATATTGCCCTTGAAGTATATTCAACTGTTAGAATGTAATTGTTTGCATGCTGGCAGTTGGTGTTTGTATTCTTGTGCTTGTCTGATAAGTGTAATGTTAGGATTGGTCTAAATACAGGGAAGACTCTGCTGAATTTTCGGCAGAAGTCAAAGCCCTAGTTTTATTTAAAATTTGACTATAAGGGCAATCAAGTCAATTGTGTTCAGCACTTGCCAGGTGTTGGACACGCACTAGGTCCAGCTCGGATTCCAAAATGGAATTTGGGTCGAGTCCTGTCATCCCACACCAAAACTCTATACAAATTCCTCTCCTCATATCTCATGTGAATAGTGGTCACCCTTGGGTTGCCAGGGCAATGGGTGGAAACACCACAAGCCTTTTGAAAGGGCTGCCACTATTCACATGAATAATGACAGCCCTTACCTTGCCCTTACCCTTTGCCATGGCAAATGAGTGGAAGTGCTCTAAGGGGTTGGGTGCTTGGGGCTGATGGGATTTAATTTTTTATTTTATGTTTATAAATATTTTTTCTTTTTTTAATTATTTTTTAATATTTTATTAATATTTTAAGCCATTTAAGTTTTAAAACGTGCGTCTCACATATGCCACATCAGAAATTGACGAAACTTCTAACGGTAAGGCTAAAGCCGGAACCAGATTGCAAAAAATTGAAAAGCTCAAGGTATGTAATTGTTAAAATTGAGAATGCAGAGACAAACATGCTTTACTGATTAGAGTTCATTGTACTAAATTGAAATTAACCAAAAATAAAATAATAATTTCCATTGCATGTCATTTTTTCACCCAATTTAGACATCTTCGTTTGGATGAAATAATTGAAAATTACATAGAATTCTTAAATGATAGAATTTAGATCTCGTTCGTTTAAATATCTGGCAATTAATAATTTATGTGTTTGAATTTATTTATATCCAATTTTGTAAATGACATAAATTACATTGAAAATGAATTCATACTCAATAGAAATTGTTAAATGACGACCCTTTTGGTGGAAATTAAACTCAGGAATCTCGATATCCAATTTTCATGACTTTTCCCGCGTGTCATTTAATAAGTTTCATAGTTAAGTTGTCAAACAATAAAAATATCAATTTCTTCACTTTAATTCTCGACTTTTAGCTAAATCCGCAGTTATTTTCCTCCCTCCAAAGAGAGAGTAAAAAAGAAAAAGAAAAAGAAAAAGAACAAAGGAGGGAGAAAAAGAAACAAGCAGACGGCACAAGCTCCTCCTTGTCCAATCCAAATAACTTGAAATCCGACCCACTTACCAACGATTCTCTCTTTGCTACAGTAAGCACAAAACCACCTCCATTAATAAGCAAGCAATGAGTTTGGCGTTCCTCCAGGGCTATTCTTCCGCTGAAGAAGAAGAAGAAGCCCAAAATCACCGCCTCCATTACCAAAACTCAAACTCGTCGGACGACGACGAAGATGATGACCAAAGTCACAAACCCAAATCCGTCTTTGACTTTCCCAAACCTCCCTCCCCTTCCATTGCCTCTGGCCTTCCTTCTGCATCTGACGTCTTCTCCGAGGTACCATTTTACCCTAATTCACCCCCTGTTTTTGTTTTTATTTCTCTTTGCTTACCATTCAGTTTGAATTTTGGTTTTTTTGCTGCTTTTTATGGGTTCATTGTGCTTTTCTTCGATTGGTTGCTGAAGATTTGTGGACCGCCCGATTTCCTCAATAACTGCGTACAAGAAGACGGTTCTACGAGGGATGACGGTCCCCAGAAAGGGAGGCATGGTGCCCGCAATGCCAAACTTCGCAAGGACAAGAAAGATTTACCTGCTGGTTGGTACTTTTTCTTAGTTAATGTTTGTTCATATTATGTTAAGGATCAATTTTATACACTTCAATTCTAAGTACTTTTGGGTTGCTTTTTATTCAAAAGATTCTCCTAAAATTGTCACTGTAGTCAGAGAGACTAAGGAGGAGTGATAAAAATTGACTTTACATTACAAATTGGATATGTGGTCCCTGTATAATAAAGTGTATAATGGATTTAAGAGAAAGAACAGGCACAAATCGCGGTTATTCAACCATATATAGATGACTGAGATGCATCTGTCTGAGTGTATCTTAAACATCTATGTTTAGTCTGTGGTTGAGATGCATGTCCTGAACTTAGGTTCTTATTAGATCAGGACAACCAGTTCACAGAATGGAAGTAACGTTGGAAGTAGACTCTAGTTATGGCGTGTTTGCTTGCATGGAATCGGGGAAGTCGTGAGTTGGGGAAGTCAAGAATAGAAGAGAGAATGAATGGGACCAACCATTCACCCATAATCAATCTAACTCCTGGTGTTTCAGATATTGTATTACGTATTTTAGTGTGGAACCTACTTAATTTTTTATTTCGTACATATTAGTAAACACCGTGGAAGTCATGAATCGGAATAATTCCAGTACCCATTGATAAATTTTCTTATCCTGAGTTTTCTTGAACTGTCTTGCGTAGATCTTCACCTCGTCAATGTGATGCTTTATTTTGTAATTGGAAGTCTTAAGTCAGACAATACCTAGATGTCTTAGCAACATAAAATTATGGTTTCTTGGGTTTTTCTTATAAATTCGTATCTGTTGAGTTCCAATCAAATCTGTTGGAATAATAATTCAAAAGTGTTTGTTAGAACTGTTATTTACGATACTCTGTCGAACTGATGGGTGTTATCTGTGTTCTGGATGCTCATGGCAGTGGTTTTTCAGAAGGAACAGCTAATTTGAAAGATATAGAAGGGAAGTTTGTTAAATGTTGATCAAAATTTTAAAATTATTATGCATATAGTTCTCTGTGTGTCATTGTCTAATAATGATATGGTTTTTACAACCTCTTTCTCCATATGTATGTTTTCCTTTTTATTTTTTATTTTCTATAGCAGCAGTTCAGACCCTTGTTAAAACTGTGTACAGGTGCTGTAGTGGAGTCCAAAGCTCAGTTAGTTGGAATCCATGAACGAGTAAGAAGTGATTTTGCGGGTAACCAACCTCCAACATCAATAGTTACAAGCACGGCTCAAGGTGGCAAGCGTCTGCCAACTGCAACGAATCCTAGTGCAGAGGATGCTGCAGAGCTTCTGAGGTTATTGTTGCTGTTTCTACTCCCCACTCCCTTGTTTGTTTGCCTGTGTTGTTTTTTGTTTTTCTGAATCTTTTTCTTTTCTTGGTTCTGCTAGTTCTGAAAGACATAGCTGTTTTAGATTATTTTTATTTTTATTTTTCAGTGAATCAGGTATTTTAGTTGGGTATTAGTCACGCATTTGGCCTTGTAATTGCTAATCTGAAATATTTCTCCTAATAGGATGTGTTTGCAATGTGGAATACCCAAGACCTACTCCAATGCACGGGGAATGGTCTGCCCAGCTTGCGGTGATCGTCCTGTAGACACAACCAACGATTCCAAGAAGAAGGGATCTACCATCAAAGATAAGGAGAAGAGTAAGAGGATGAAGGGCCAGTCATCTCATGGTACATGGAAAAGTGAAACTGAAATGCAGCTTCGGCAGCAGTTTGACTAGTAGAAGTTTGTTCAAATATTACCTGGAATAGCATAACATCTCGTAGGTTTATGGTTGTATCATCTAGCTGACCCATTAGTTCAGTTAGCAAACCCAAAGTTCATCAGGGCGTATGGGAAGTATTCTGTGTTTTGGTTTCATGTCAAAATGTGTTTATACTCGTTTCTGTTATCTATTAGTAGTGGTAACAGGTCCAATTCAACCAAAATAGTTAAAGTAGTTCTTGCATAAGCAGTAGTTGCAAGGGTGGCAGCAGCGATCTGTAGTTGCAGGTGACTTTGCTCGGTGACGGGGAGCTTTGTTTGCTCACTTTTGGTCACGTTCTCCATGGCCAGAGTAGCTTGGCTTTTTTCACCATGCAAGCTTTATCTTCAGACTCCGGGGCAGCCAAACCTTGAGAGAGGCTGTGCCTTTGATATGCTGAGGCCTCAAACCAGTTAGTTCTATCCTCCGACTCAAACACGGACATGTCAGTCGGGGCGTGAACAATAAAACACTTGCATGATCATCATCCTAGCACCGTAGAAAAATTGCTCCGTAATTGAGATAGGATGAATCCTGGGTAGGGAAGAAGAGTCATGTGGCATGACAGGGAAGATTTTTATCCAATATAAGAAAATAGAATAAATTTTGTTAAATTTCATTCATTAATCACGCTTTTGTTAGAGTTGCGTTGTTATGAATCAATTTTTGGGGACGCGACATTGGGCTTGCCAATTTGTTTTTCAATAGATTCGTACAACTATCGCCAGTGTAATTTGATTTAAGTTCCTTTATTTTCACAATGGTAAATCAAGATAACTCTCACTAGCTCCGGAAAGTAAAGAGTATATTGATTTGAGGATCAAATGACCACATGTTTGTGAATTTGGAAAGCATGTGATTATCCACTTCATCAAAGAACCACATGGTTGACGAGTACACCAATCACAGTTGCTGGTATGAATGCTCCAACCATTTATTTAGAGGTACATTCATCATCTTGTGCACAACCTGAACAACATGAGTTCATTCGTAGCTGGATTTAAAGAATTGAAAAAGAAACCCTACCAATCAGAATTGAAAAAGAATCAAATAAATAAACAAAAACAGAAATCCTAGCACAATACAAGTCGAGAGGAAGTAAAGTAAAGTTGACACAGAGAATACCACAAGCAGAGGAGAAGACGGGAGGTCGAGAACGAGTATAACCTTTGGTTTACTTGGAAAAAGAGGGTTTTGTGGGAGGAACCTTGGTTGATTGGTGTGGGATCAAATAATCCGGCTTCCAATCACAATATGCCATATGGACAAGAAGAATATCTCCTAGGTCAATTAATTGAGTCCATTTATTTGACAAATTAATTGATACTAAAAATAGGGATATTATCTTTATTTAAAAGATAATATCACCAATTTAGGATATTATCTTATTTAGGAGATATCATCATCAATTAGTGATTTAATCCCAATCAAATCCATAATTGATTCAATCCCTACAATTTGAGAAAAGAATATATTCCTTCCAAATAAGAAAATATTCTTTGAAAAACCCTAAATGCCTAGAGCCCTATAAATACATGGCTACATTCAACACACAAGGTAATCTGAACTAACTTAGACATCAAAGGGTCTTTGGCTAACACTCCCCAGGTGTGGTCTTTTACTCCTGTTTGATTTTACAGGAATCGAAGGATCTTCAAGCGAATATTCTCCCGCAAGATATTTACAAAATATTTGGTGATTTCATTGAGAGTGCAAGTTATACTCAACGCGTGCTCTTGAATCAAAGAAATCTGTTTCCACTTTTTTCGCTAAACCAAAGCCTTCCGAACAACCATGGCCGAAAGCAAACGCACGAGATGCAAGACCGCGGCGATGGCTCAATCCACGATGAGCCAAAGCCATTCGTCCCACAATCCCACAATTGAAATGAGGCACCACCTCCTCACGACGCCACCGCTGTGAACCTACCACACACCCGTGCCGCCGCGCCACCACATGGTTCCATGGTTGGAGCAGCGCCGCAACCACAAGGCATAGCGGCTGGAACCAGCAACCTGCCTCATGGCCCTACAGCCGAAACAATTGTGCAGCCATACGAACTTGTCGCTTCCAGTGTCACCCCACAGCCACACGAGTCCGGCCACAATCTCCTTCATAGCCCGTCGGCTAGTGTCATCTCGCCTCACGGCTCCTTAGCCGAAACCCACTTGCAACCGCAAGGCCTAGCGGCTGGATCCAGCCACCATCACGGCACCGCCGCAGCACAAGGTGAAACCTCCCATCAAGGCAATCTCGCCGCCATCACAAGTTACGGCCTGATCTTGAAACAATTTCACCCATTCCCACATTTGGCTCCGCGCTGGACGTACGCTTCCGTGTACACCTCCAATGAAACCCTAACCTATGTGCATTTGGGCTCCACGCAAGTCTCTCCTCTCGATCTGCAAAGTCAAGTAGAACTCCGTGTTAGAGTCGACCAACTAACCCAAAGAATGGACGACCAAAACAACTTTGTGAGGTAGCTCCTCAACCAACTAGACTTGGTCTAAGACCTTGGCCTTGGACCGCAAGGTGAAGAGAGAAAGGTAGACGAACACACTGGCGAGCAATTCGAAGAGCCAATTCCCATTGACAAGCCACAGGGAATCCCTCACAAGCGCAGTCCCCCAATACGCCACACAGGCAGGACATCCGAGGAGGTCAACCCTTGCAAGTCAATAAGGAAGTCAGCCAACGGTGTTCGAATCATGGAGGTCATCAACGTGACCCGCAGGCTATGCATGCATAAGATGTCGAGAAGCTTGTAAATAATCGGCTTCGAGACTTGAAGATCAGAGGAGATTTCATAAATGCTCTACACAGGGAGGTGGACCAAGTGAACTCATCGCCATTCACCGCTGAGATCGAGCAGGTTGCTCCACCAAAGTGATTCTCAACTCTTTGTTTCACACACTTCAAAGGGGATTTCAATCCCGAGAGCCATCTGAAGCACTTCAAAAGTGTTATGATTCTCTACAAGGCCGAAGAAGCGCTAATGTGCAAGGTGTTTGCAATAACCTTGCTAGGAGCAGCCTAGGATTGGTTCCACACCTTGCCATCCAGATCGATCAGCAGCTTCAAGGAGCTAGCTTTCGTCTTCACCAAGGAGTACACTTCTTATTGGATGATCAAAAAGAACCCTGACCACATGTCCCTGACCACATGTTCAACCTACGCAAGAAGCACGATGAATCCCTTTGAGATTACATCAAGAGGTTTAAGGCAGAAAAGGAAAACATCGTAAGGTACGATGACCAAATCGCGTCCTCGGCCTTTAAGAAGGGCTTGCCAGCTGAACATGACTTATACTATAAGCTGACCAGTTCTCCCAACTAGACTCTAGCATAGGTCTTTGGGACTGCGGAATGCTAAACGCTCTGGGATGATGATCAAATCTCCATGAAAAAGTCTACCATGCAGGCTGATCAACCGACCAAACAGGCAAGTCTGAGAAGCGACAGGTTTGCCAACAAGGGCAGTACCAAGCACAAGTCACATCCCCAAGAAGACACTCAGGTGGATGAGAACTACACCAAGTTTTCTATCCCCATACATCAAATCCTAGTCCAAGTAAAAGACAAGCCTTATGTGAAGAGACCACCACCCTTGAAAGGAGACCCGGACAAGAAGGATACCAGAAAATATTGTGCCTTCCATGGGGGAAACGGGCACTTCACAAATAATTTCTTTGCCTTGAAAAAACACCTCAAAGAACTGGAGAGAAAAGGCCATTACATGAAGTTCATAGCAAAGCAGGCCATCCAACAGATCGAGGACCCTAATTCTGCCAATGAACCTCCCCAAAAGGTCATAAGGATTAACACAATCCTAGCAGACTTAGAGGAGTCTGGGTTGACCAACAAATGAAAGAGGAGGAAGATTAAATAGGCCACTGTTATCTCCCAAGTCTTAGCCGGCCCTCCATCAGTTGAAGAAGATCCCGTGATCGACTTCCAAAAGTGAGATTTAATTGGCCTTGATTTAGTCGACCGAATCTACGCAGACGAGGACAGCACAGCCAACATCCTACAATTGTCAATTGTCCAACAAATGGGCATGGAGACAAAGATCAATAGATAAGCCAGGTCACTAACCGGCTTCAATGATGACCTCGATTACCATTGGCACAATAGACCTCGACGTATATATAGATACTTTTGTAAAAGGAAATAGAGAAAGTATATAAAAGGTAAGAGTAGTTCTCAATAGCTCAATGCTTAAGCGTCTTATTCATCTTTAGTGCCTACTATTTATAGGCATAGGAAATACATCACCATTTACCACCTAAGTAGTGGGTTACAAAGCCTAATAACCAATGATAAATATAGTATTTAGTGCATAGGTTACAACTCTATAATAATAGGTATAATGATGGGTATAATGGAGGAAATACAATCGACTTATGGTGGGCATCCATAACCTTTGAGTTTACAACACTTCCCCTTGGATGTCTACCATGCATGGAGTATGCCTCGCTAAAACCTTGCCAGTAAAAACTAGTGGGACAAAACCTGGGCGAAGGGAAAAAGAGTACATATCCATGTGTAATATAGAACGTGTGACACTGCCTCATTAAAACCTTGCCAGGAAAAACCCAGTGGGATAAAAACCAGGACAAAGGAAAAAGAGTCCAGTGTGAAGGTCTCAATGATGACACGCCCCCCTTGATGCTGGCAAAAGATCCTTGAGTTGACTCATTCCAATATTGTAGTTGGCATTGCTTTAGTGAATAAATTTGCAAGTTGTTGCTGGATTGTATTTGTTGAACATCTATGTCACCATTCTTCTGAAGTTCATGCATGTAGAAATTTTTTGGTGAAATGTACTTGGTTCTGTCACCTTTGATGTATCCAGTTGTGATTTAAGCAATACAAGTAGTGTTATATTCATATAGTAATGTTGGAGAATCTTTGACTGAAGACAACCCACTTGTTTCTCAAATATGTTGTATAATGGATCCTAGCCATATACATTCCCAACTTGCTTCACGCAATGCAAATATTTTAGAATGGTTTGAAGAAGTAGTGGCTAATGTTTGCTTCACAGACCGCCATGATATAGCAGCACCACCACAAGTGAACACATACCCTATTTGTGATCTAGCTTTATGTGGATCAGAAAGATAACCAGCATCAACATAGCCAACTATTTGGGATTTTTACCCTTTTGAATAAAATAAACCCATGTCAATTGTTCCACGAAGATACAGTAGTACATGTTTAACACCATTCTAATATCTCTTAGTTGGTGCGGAGTTATACCTTGCTAATAAGTTGATAGAAAAAGCTATATCAGGCCATGTACAATTTGCAAGATACATTAAAGCTCCAATTGCACTAAGGTATGGTACTTCAGGACTAAGTCATTCTTAGTTATCTTCTCGTGGGCAAAAAGGATCTTTCTTTACCTCAAGTGATTGAACAACCATAGGGGCTACTTAATGGATGGGCTTTATCCATACAAAATCGTTTTAAAACTTTTTCTATATATGTTGATTGATGGATAAATATTCCAGTTGGTAAATGCTCGATCTGCAGGCTGAGACAAAATTTAGTCATCCCAAGATTTTTCATCTCAAATTCCTTCATTAAATAAGCAGCAATTTTTGTAAGCTCTTCAAGAGTTCCAATAACATTTAAATCATCCATGTATACTGCAATAATAGCAAACCCACTTCCAGATCTTTTAATAAAAACACATGGACAAATTGGATTATTTACATACCCTTCTTGTATAAGATATTCACTGAGGCGGTTGTACCACATTCTTCCAGATTTCTTTAATCCATAAAAGGATCGTTGTAACTTAATTGAATACAGATCATGATATTTTGGATCATTTGCTTCAGGCCATATAAATCCTTCTGGGATTTTTATATAGATGTCATTCTCAAGTGATCCGTATAGGTATGCAGTAACTACATCCATAAGTTTCATATCAAGTCTTACTGTGACAACCAAACTAACCAAGAAACGTAATGTGATTGCATTTATCACAAGGGAATATGTCTCCTCATAATCGATTCCAGGTCTTGTTGCGTAGATACAGCTGCACCAAAATGGATTCAGTTGCATCCTCAACTTGTGATACTCGCAAGTGCACGAACCGTTGGTAGTTAAGCGTATGTAAGTGCGAGGTCGATTCCACAGGGATTGGTGATTGAATGATCCAATTTAGTTTCCCTACACAAAACAGAAATGAAAAAGAAAGGAAATAAATAAAACAAGGAAGAAAGAAATAACTAACTCAAGCAAATAAGTTCCCAAGTTCAATTAGATTAATGGATTGGTTCTAGCTAAAGTATGATTAAGCCATGGTGTGTGGTCATAACCTTGTGTTCCTAATTCCCTAATTTGATCATTTGTTGTCTAACCTAAAATTAAGCATTAGGAACCCATTAAGCATAGAAGAACAATTTAAACAACCAAGCATGTATCTAATCCCTGTTGTCGAATGTCCATACATACTCTTCCTATTCATAGTTCAATTCGAATTAAAGCATGGTGTCTACTCTTAATTCAAACCAAGATAGCTAACATGCAAGCCTAAATGGTGATCAATCATTCAAACTAGAATATTAACTTATAAGCATAATGAATAAGAACAAAAACCATAATTGAAACTTGGAAACTAATCAAACTTGAAACTAAAGAAAAGAATTTACATAATGAAAAGTAAAGTGGAACTAAGAAAAACTTAAGGAGAATTTCAGCACAAAGATCTCATTATAACAATTGAAAACTAGAAAGAGAAACTAAGAGAATTTGAGGGAGAGAAGGGAAGGGAGCTCTAGAGAAGTGTTTGAGAGCTCCCCCCCTTGGGGTGTGTTTACAAGCTTAGAGAACATCCCTATTTATAGGCCTAAGGGAAGAGAAAATCTGTATTCAATATGGCTAATGCATACAACACTTGTATTATAAAATCTTGAATTGGTTGATGCACTTGTATTAGAAAATTTGAATTGGTTGCTGCACTTCACCAATAAATCCCACCAGCAGCCCTAGCTCATCTTCATGTCACCATGACCAAGCTTCCAACCAGCTACAATAGCTCATGCCTAGCTCACCATGACCAAGCTTCCAACCAGCTCATCCTGAGGTCAGCATGACCAGCAACTTCAAGGGCTTACAATTTGGGCTTCTCTTAAGCAAATGACGACTTTAAGTACTCCAAATTGAAGTTCAGAATGTTTCTGATCCAACCACACAAGTATTGGCCCAATCCAAGCTCGGATGAAGAAGTTAAGGCCAAAACAAATTGTTAACTCGTTTTGCTCGCTGACAAAAATCCATCCTGAGCATGGTTCTGTGTTGTCTAGGTGACAGACTCCATATTTATCCAATGGGGCTGAATTTTGGATATCTTATAGTATACACCCATTGGAACAACTTTCATGAAGAATGCTGCCTCATCCGAGCTGTGTAGGTTGCTGAAACAAAGCTTGCAATATGACCTACGGAACTGGACTGGCAGGGGGCTGTAGCCAAAATGAGTTTGTCTTTAAGCACTTCTTCCCTTTATCCAAATCAGGCTTTAACATGCATGGATTACATCATTTCATATCCAAAGCCATCATTGTTACCTAAAGCTGAAAGATAAACACAAAAAGGATTAAAAGCACAAGTTTAACTCAAAAACATAACCAAATCATAAGCTAGAAGGGTACAAAATGATATACAATTATGAACCGATCAGGTCTCTGCGGGAAACCTTGTGCACAAGTCGTGCTTTGTATCTTACAATTTCATTTTTCTCGTTACGTTTCCTTACAAACACCCATTTGTATCCAACCAATTTCACACCTTCAGGTGTTCGGACTACTGGTCCAAATACTTTACGATTTTCCAAGGAATTTAGTTCTTCTTGCACATCTTTCCATTTTGGCCAATCCTCTCTACGTCGACATTCTTCAACAATTTTTAGTTCAAGATCCTCGTTATCTTATATAATTTCTATAGCAAGCATGTATGCAAAGACAACATCAACAATAGTTTTCTTTCTATCCCAACTTTCTCTTGTACTCATATAATTCAAAGAGATCTCTTCTGATGTATGTACTTCTTCTAGTGTATACAAGGGCTATATTTTCATCAATTTTAAACTGATCAGTTTTTGGCTCATCACGAGTACTAATTTGTTTTGGATTTTTATCGTCTTCTAGAATAGGCACTTCTTGTGTCCTTTTCTTTCAGGGATCTTTAGCACCAACAAGACGATCGCGCTTCAAGCGTGCCTTTAATGTACTATCATGTTGACCTTCAGGGACATCAATCCGTGCTGGAGTATTTACAGCCGATATATGAGATTTTGTTACTTTCTTTGTGTCAATAAATGCATCCGGTAATTCATTTGCTATACTTTGCAAATGAATGATCCCTTGAACTTCACGTTCACTTTGATTTGTATGTGGATCAAGAGATGAGACAATTATGATGCATTCCATGTAAATTCACACCGTTCTCAAGGAAGCGGCACCTTTTCTCCCCCTAACGGCAGGAAAATTGTCTCATCAAAATGGCAATCCACAATGTGTGTTGTAAACATATCATCTGTCAGGGGTTCAAGATATATAATTATGGATGGAGAATCAAATCCAATGTAAATTCCAAGACGTCTTTGAGGACCCATCTTAGTTCGCTGTGGTGCAGAAATTGGAACATAAACAGCACAACCATAAATTTTTAAAGAGAAATATTATAATGTTGGCCCAAAACAAGTTGTAATGGAGAATATTGATGATAAGCAATTGGCCATATGCGAACTAAAGATGCAGCATGCAATATAGCATGTCCTGAAGCATAAGTAGGTAATTTTGATCTTAAAAGTAAAGGCCGAGCAAGCATTTGAAGGCGTTTGATAAAGGACTCTACTAATCTATTTTGAGTATGCGTAGCAACCGGATGTTCAACACCAATGCTTGAGATGTAAACTCACTAGCATTATCAAGACGAATTGTCTTAATTGGATAGCCAGGAAATTGTGCCCTCAATTTGATTATTTGAGCAAGAAACTTAGCAAATGCAATAGAACGAGTAGAAATTAGGCAAAATGTGACCATCTTGATGATGCGTCTATTAAAACCATAAAATAACGAAATGGCCCACATGGTGGATGAATAGGTCCACATATATCCCCTTGGATTCGTTGTAAAAACGTTGGGGATTCACTAGCAACTTTCAAGAGAGATGGTTTAATAACCAATTTTCCTTGTGAGCAAGCCTGACATGGACAATCATGAGATAAAAGAATCCTCTAGTTCTTTAATGGATGACCATTTGAATTTTCAAGTATTCGACGCGTCATCGTTGACCCTGGATGGCCAAGTCGGTCATGCCAAAGCTTAAAAAGCTTTGGACCACTGAACTTCTGGTTCATTGTGGGAACCGAATTAAATCAAAACACTAGGTCAGATAATTCCTTCCATTTGGGGATTATTTACATGATCAAAACTCCTTATACCTTCATTTACATTGATTCAAACTCCTTTCCAAACACCAAATTATTTTGAAGGCCCAAAAATGAATTTTCAAACAACCGCCACTTAATCACAACTTTCTCTTTTCTTTCACCAATTGTGTGATTTTTTTATTTTTATTTTTGGATGTAATATCCCTTCCCAAACTTAGCTTGAAAAACACATCCGAATTAGAGCTCATGAATTCCTTAGAAAGGTAAATATTTGTTTTTCGGGCTAAGGCGAGGAAATATAATTGGTAAAATGAAAGAAAAGGTTTACATGTAGGCTCAAAATGGAAAACAATGGAAAATCATGCTTAAGCATGCATAAGGTTAGCTTGAAAGGCACAAACGATCCAAAGAAGGCCTTAATATCACTTCTTAAAATGTCATGAAGTCAAATTGCATAAGAATGAATGACTTTTAAGTGATCAACCAAATCAATGAATAATGAGATCAAACAACAACTTTGATGACAAGAAAATAAGAGTATGTGTATAACACTCATGAAATGAAGCACAAGGCTCAAAAGCTCACATTATATGGTTATATAAGTCTAATTTATGCTTGATACAATTCTTTGGGTCATGCAAATCCTTTAATTGGAAAATTATGAAACAAATGGCAAGTGCAAAGAAGGTTTCGAACATGTCATGCTAGAACGATGCCAAATTAATTAATTAATTAATTTTTTTTTACAATAAAAATTTACAAGGAAAACAAAATAAATAATAAATAAAATTCAATTTTCATTTAAGTCATGCAAACATTTATCACAATCTCATCAAATGTGTTCGGAAAGTGAATAAAATCAAAATCAAAATCAAAATAAAAGCAAGACTTAACAAAATAAAATAAAAATAAAAACAAGCAAATAAATAAATAAATAAATAAATTAAGGAAAAACCAAATTTACATGCTAAACTCCAATACCCCCAAACCTAGAAATGAACATTGTCCTCAATGTTTAAAAATTAGCCACAAACAATGTCATAACAACAAATGAAAGGTATTAAAGCAAATTAAAAAAAAAAATCACAAAATCACAAAAGAAAACAAAAAAAAAATAATTATAAAATAAAAATTACAACACAAACAAACAAACAACAAAAAAAACAAAAAAACAAAAAAACAAAAAAACAAAAAAAAAAAAAACAGTAAACCCTAATCACACAATTCTGAAATCCAAAAAAAATTTTAAAGCCCAAAGCCCACAATTTCGAAACACAAACCACGGTGAATTTAACCCACTTTGAAACCCAAACTAAAGTGAAACCCGACCCACAATTTGTTTTCATTTCCGGCTTTTTATTATTATTTAGTTTTGTAAAAACAAACTATCGAACCGTGATTAGCAACACAAAGAGTGGGATTTTAACATGGGTCATGATGTCTCGGTTCAGTGTAAGGGACCAACAGACAAGGCGAGACACGTGTCGACGCATAGAGGCGCCGCAGACTCCACAAGCAAAAATTACGGGCTCATGGAAAGGCGCGAAGACTTTACTGAACGCGTTCGTTCAGAAAAGACACATTGTGATAAATGAGTTGGGTATGGTTGGAAGGCGAGAAGGTTGTGGGACTCAAGGAATGCTGGAGATTCAGAAAATGCTCAGATGCTGCAATGGCTAGGGTTTGTCAAAGACTAAGTCTATAAGAAAGGGTGAAAAAAAAACGCAAACTCAGAAACACACAAAAGAGAAAAGAAAGAAAGAAGAAAAGAGAGTGAGAAATCAAATGGCCTCTAACTACCCATTTTCGTTGGATCTCAACCTAGCTCCACCGACTCAGACACGAGGCCAAGCAGCGGCACCAGTATGGATTCCCTACTTTGCTTCCGCACGGGGGCCTGTGACAGTAACTGACTCAATACTCCTGGACAACGATGTTGCCATTGGAGTGGCTAGAAATTTAGTGACTCCTAAAGATATACGTGTTCTGGGGACAAGGGATGACAACCGGGTCGTGAGCCATGCCCTGGCACTGAGCGTGCAGAGTACGGCAACAGTCGCAAGTTTGGGTCATCGCCTACTTGCGAAGTCCCATGAGGTAGAGGTGCTGAAAGGTCAGTTGGCGGCGGAGCGAAGTATGGTTGAGGAGTGTCAGACTGCTATAAAAAGCTTGAAAAGGGAGAGGTCAAGGATAGTGGAGGTGAATCGACACCAGCTAGAAGTATTGCGGGACGAGAATAAAAACCTATCAAAAATGGTAGAGTTGTACTCTCGCGACATGCGAAAACAGCTGGAGGACCTAGACCGACCGGGTAAACGCAAACAAGCAGATCGCGAGAGTAGTTACGCTCAAGCTAAGATTGCGATCTTTGGGAGCTCAAGTGATGAGCCCCAAGAAGCTGTGCGTGAAGCCCCGGAAGAGGACAGCCAGAGGGCCAAACTCAAAGCTCCAATGGTCGAGACACCAAGCACCGAGAAGAAATGATTTCCTACTGCATTATTGTTGTTTTTATTTTATTTTGTTGTTTTTGTATTTTCGTTATTTTGTTTCGGAAATAAAAGAGTAAGGTTGCAGAAAGAAAAAGAAAAAGAAAAAGAAAACACACTTCCCAACTAAAATAAAACAAAGACGACAAACGGAAAAGAAAACACATTTCCCTAACTAAAATAAGACAAAGATGATAGCCGAAAGGGAAAGGCAAAAACACAAAACACTAGAAAATGAAAGTAACGGGCAAAAACATAAAACACCAGAAAACACGGAAAAAAGAAAAGTAAAGTGAAAGTTAATGTGCTCCCCCTTGAAGCGATTAGGTCGAGCATGCCCGAGAAATCCGAAATGGTGTTGGCTCTCTCTCATCAGCATATGTCTATTTAAACCACACCTCTGCAAGCGGATGATACCCAGCATTTCTTCCTGCAACTCAAGGAAAAACATCAAAAAGTCCAGAAACAGAAAAAAAAAAATGGCATCCTCATGCACTCACCTTGATGATCTCAACCTTGAGCTCTCACTTGCACCACCGAATGCCCAGACAAGGGCTCCTCCAAACACTGTCTTTCCAAACTCTTCATATCATCACGGCACAGCCTCAAACTTTGCTGATGCAATACCGAACTTTTCTGAGGCACTGTCGAACAGAGCAGTGCTGCTAGGAGGCATGATTAGCAGCAAGCTCACTCCGACAGATCATCTGCATGTGGCACAGAGGTCTGATAAGGCAGCGGTAGAGGAGTCCCACAATTTAACTGTGCTCCACGCGGTCTCCGCTACCAATTTGGGCATGCGATTACTGGCGAGGACAAGGGAGTGTGCCGCGATGAGGGAGGAAATAGCTTCCTTGAAGGCTATGGTGGCGGACTTGCAGAAGCGGCTCTACTGTGCCAATCAGCATGTGGAAGCACTGCAGAGAAAAAATGAGGACCATGTGGAGCTGCTGCAGATTCTACAAGTGCGAGAAAATAGAGGCAAGCCATGATGATGATGGAGATGAAGAAGATGAAGAAGATGATGATGATGTTGTTTTTTTTATTTTTATTGTTTTTATTTTTGTTTTGTTTTGTTTTGTTTTGTTTTGTTTTGTTTTTTGTTTTTATGCAATGTTTGAAATTAAAAAAAAAATTGTTTTAACACTCAGAAATAAACTAACTAACCATACCACGTAAATAAATAAATAAACTAACATAACAAAACAAAAACAGAAACAAAACAAAAACAAAGACTCAACAGAAAAGAAAACAAAGAAAATAAAGAAAACTTAATTTAAAAACACATGAATATACAAGCAACTCACGGATGACCAGTTAAGGGCCTCAGAAAACACAGCCAGGGGATCCGGGAAGGTTGGAGGGGTCACAATGGTCCCGCTTAAAACCCAAAGTTCTTAGACACCGAAGGTGTCGCCTAAAGAACTCCTAGACACTGTATTAACGGAAGTGCTCACTGGGGTTACCATAAGTCGGCTCATATGAAAAATCTTTTTATTTTATTTTAAAATTTTTAAGATAAGAAATAAAAACAAATTAAGATAAAATGAAACAACAAACCATAAACAAAAATGAACTAAGTACTGTAAACAAATTCAAACAAACAACATAAATTGTTGTACTAAAAGAAACAAACCAAGAAACCAAAGAAAAAAAAACAAACAGCACTTTCTATCACCCGTTTATCACCATTTGGACAGATTCGTTTCAATGTTTTTCAGCTTCGACCTCTGTTCAGTTTTTAGGCTATAACTTTCCAACCGTAAGTCCAAATTTTACATTTTTTATATGGTTGGATTCAGCATAGAAAAACAAAGAACTCAGCGCGGACCAAAAGGCAAAAACAACTACGAAAATAAACAGAATTCAAAGAAGAGAAAGGATTGAAATGCTCCCCCTTGAAGCGATTAGGTCGAGCATGGATGCACTTGGAGGTCGCGACTTCTCCCACTACTCCACACTTCCTATCTTTGAAGTTGCCATCTCTCTTCATTTTTATTGAGCTATTTACATTGCTAAAACAAACACATACAAAAACTTGAAACGGAATTAAAGGATTACGAAATATAAAAAAAAAACTAAAAATGAAAGGGAAAAATCAACACAAGTCCAATTCCATGCTTCAAAGCAACAAGCACCAATGGGTTGTGTAAGCTGGGACTTAAACCCAGTTCTCTTGCTTGTTGGGCAATTGTCCTTTTCTGTTGGACTACAAACACAACTTGTCCATTAACGTCATTAACTTTAAAACTTGAAATTGTCTAGTTAAGAAAAAAAAATAAAGTAGGAAAGCCAAATAGAATCAAACAATGTTACCGATCCCCGGCAACAGAGCCAAAAACTTGTTGCGTAGATACAGCTGCACCAAAATGGATTCAGTTGCATCCTCAACTTGTGATACTCGCAAGTGCACGAACCGTTGGTAGTTTAGCGTATGTAAGTGCGAGGTCGATTCCACAGGGATTGGTGATTGAATGATCCAATTTAGTTTCCCTACACAAAACAGAAATGAAAAAGAAAGGAAATAAATAAAACAAGGAAGAAAGAAATAACTAACTCAAGCAAATAAGTTCCCAAGTTCAATTAGATTAATGGATTGGTTCTAGCTAAAGTATGATTAAGCCATGGTGTGTGGTCATAACCTTGTGTTCCTAATTCCCTAATTTGATCATTTGTTGTCTAACCTAAAATTAAGCATTAGGAACCCATTAAGCATAGAAGAACAATTTAAACAACCAAGCATGTATCTAATTCCTGTTGTCGAATGTCCATACATACTCTTCCTATTCATAGTTCAATTCGAATTAAAGCATGGTGTCTACTCTTAATTCAAACCAAGATAGCTAACATGCAAGCCTAAATGGTGATCAATCATTCAAACTAGCATATTAACTTATAAGCATAATGAATAAGAACAAAAACCATAATTGAAACTTGGAAACTAATCAAACTTGAAACTAAAGAAAAGAATTTACATAATGAAAAGTAAAGTGGAACTAAGAAAAACTTAAGGAGAATTTCAGCACAAAGATCTCATTATAACAATTGAAAACTAGAAAGAGAAACTAAGAGAATTTGAGGGAGAGAAGGGAAGGGAGCTCTAGAGAAGTGTTTGAGAGCTCCCCCCCTTGGGGTGTGTTTACAAGCTTAGAGAACATCCCTATTTATAGGCCTAAGGGAAGAGAAACTCTGAATTCAATATGGCTAATGCATACAACACTTGTATTATAAAATCTTGAATTGGTTGATGCACTTGTATTAGAAAATTTGAATTGGTTGCTGCACTTCACCAATAAATCCCACCAGCAGCCCTAGCTCATCTTCATGTCACCATGACCAAGCTTCCAACCAGCTACAATAGCTCATGCCTAGCTCACCATGACCAAGCTTCCAACCAGCTCATCCTGAGGTCAGCATGACCAGCAACTTCAAGGGCTTACAATTTGGGCTTCTCTTAAGCAAATGACGACTTTAAGTACTCCAAATTGAAGTTCAGAATGTTTCTGATCCAACCACACAAGTATTGGCCCAATCCAAGCTCGGATGAAGAAGTTAAGGCCAAAACAAATTGTTAACTCGTTTTGCTCGCTGACAAAAATCCATCCTGAGCATGGTTCTGTGTTTTCTAGGTGACAGACTCCATATTTATCCAATGGGGCTGAATTTTGGATATCTTATAGTATACACCCATTGGAACAACTTTCATGAAGAATGCTGCCTCATCCGAGCTGTGTAGGTTGCTGAAACAAAGCTTGCAATATGACCTACGGAACTGGACTGGCAGGGGGCTGTAGCCAAAATGAGTTTGTCTTTAAGCACTTCTTCCCTTTATCCAAATCAGGCTTTAACATGCATGGATTACATCAATTCATATCCAAAGCCATCATTGTTACCTAAAGCTGAAAGATAAACACAAAAAGGATTAAAAACACAAGTTTAACTCAAAAACATAACCAAATCATAAGCTAGAAGGGTACAAAATGATATACAATTATGAACCGATCAGGTCTCTGCGGGAAACCTTGTGCACAAGTCGTGCTTTGTATCTTACAATTTCATTTTTCTCGTTACGTTTCCTTACAAACACCCATTTGTATCCAACCAATTTCACACCTTCAGGTGTTCGGACTACTGGTCCAAATACTTTACGATTTTCCAAGGAATTTAGTTCTTCTTGCACATCTTTCCATTTTGGCCAATCCTCTCTACGTCAACATTCTTCAACAATTTTTAGTTCAAGATCCTCGTTATCTTATATAATTTCTATAGCAATGCAAAGACAACATCAACAATAGTTTTCTTTCTATCCCAACTTTCTCTTGTACTCATATAATTCAAAGAGATCTCTTCTGATGTATGTACTTCTTCTAGTGTATACAGGGGCTATATTTTCATCAATTTTAAACTGATCAGTTTTTGGCTCATCACGAGTACTAATTTGTTTTGGATTTTTATCGTCTTCTAGAATAGGCACTTCTTGTGTCCTTTTCTTTCATGGATCTTTAGCACCAACAAGACGATCGCGCTTCAAGCGTGCCTTTAATGTACTATCATGTTGACCTTCAGGGACATCAATCCGTGCTGGAGTATTTACAGCCGATATATGAGATTTTGTTACTTTCTTTGTGTCAGTAAATGCATCCGGTAATTCATTTGCTATACTTTGCAAATGAATGATCCCTTGAACTTCACGTTCACTTTGATTTGTATGTGGATCAAGAGATGAGACAATTATGATGCATTCCATGTAAATTCACACCGTTCTCAAGGAAGCGGCACCTTTTCTCCCCCTAACGGCAGGAAAATTGTCTCATCAAAATGGCAATCCACAATGTGTGTTGTAAACATATCATCTGTCAGGGGTTCAAGATATATAATTATGGATGGAGAATCAAATCCAATGTAAATTCCAAGACGTCTTTGAGGACCCATCTTAGTTCGCTGTGGTGCAGAAATTGGAACATAAACAGCACAACCATAAATTTTTAAAGAGAAATATTATAATGTTGGCCCAAAACAAGTTGTAATGGAGAATATTGATGATAAGCAATTGGCCATATGCGAACTAAAGATGCAGCATGCAATATAGCATGTCCTGAAGCATAAGTAGGTAATTTTGATCTTAAAAGTAAAGGCCGAGCAAGCATTTGAAGGCGTTTGATAAAGGACTCTACTAATCTATTTTGAGTATGCGTAGCAACCGGATGTTCAACACCAATGCTTGAGATGTAAACTCACTAGCATTATCAAGACGAATTGTCTTAATTGGATAGCCAGGAAATTGTGCCCTCAATTTGATTATTTGAGCAAGAAACTTAGCAAATGCAATAGAACGAGTAGAAATTAGGCAAAATGTGACCATCTTGATGATGCGTCTATTAAAACCATAAAATAACGAAATGGCCCACATGGTGGATGAATAGGTCCACATATATCCCCTTGGATTCGTTGTAAAAACGTTGGGGATTCACTAGCAACTTTCAAGAGAGATGGTTTAATAACCAATTTTCCTTGTGAGCAAGCCTGACATGGACAATCATGAGATAAAAGAATCCTCTAGTTCTTTAATGGATGACCATTTGAATTTTCAAGTATTCGACGCGTCATCGTTGACCCTGGATGGCCAAGTCGGTCATGCCAAAGCTTAAAAAGCTTTGGACCACTGAACTTCTGGTTCATTGTGGGAACCGAATTAAATCAAAACACTAGGTCAGATAATTCCTTCCATTTGGGGATTATTTGACCTAATTGGGAGTTACTCAACCTAATTGGGAGTTACCCAATTAAGTTGGGATTGATTTGATTCCTACCACAATTAGGGATTTGATTTAAATCAAATAAATCAAATCCCTAATTAGTCATATCTCGCCAAATCGGGGAGGAATAATTCCTTTCCATCTACGGAATTATTCCTCTGAAACCTTAGCCTCCGAGGCCCCTATAAATAGATGGCTACACACAAGGGTTGAGGTACGTCTAAATTCCTACTGAAACTCTGCAGAGATTATCCCTCACAAACCCTAGCCGCCATACTCTCTCTCCCTTTTTCACAAGGCTCCGGCCACACGGTTTACACCTTACATATATATATTTCCATACCCTATTTAGCTAGTGCTTTCTTACAAAACACTTGAACTAACTTAGGCATCGAAGGGCCTTTGGCCAACACCCCCCGGGTGTGGTCCTCTTATCTGATTTGTTTTGCAGGGAGAAAGAGGCAGCAAAGAAGAAAGGGGGATCTTTCAATCGAATATTCTTGTGGGACGAAAAGCGCTCCCACAAATTGGTGCTTTCATTGAGAGCGCGAAATAATACTCAAAGCGTGCTCCAAATCCATTTTCCAATCCACCAAAGCCTTCCAAACAACCATGGTTGGAAGCAAACGCCCTAGGAGCAAAACCACCGTGATGGCGCACTCCGGAACGGCTGTAACCTCGCTGCCACCGCGAGGTACAGCTGCTGCCAGCTTTTTGCAGCAGCCTCCCATGGCTGCCAACGCTTCCCAGCAGCTCCCTAGCGAGTTCCAACAGCCCCCGGTGGCTGCCCATGTCATCCAACCACCTCCGGAGGCCTCACAACCTCTCCAAACAACTGTTATAGCAATCGGACAGCCACTAAACCGTGGGGACAGCTCCTTGCAGCCGCAAATCACCCCCGTGAACCACCAAATAGCGGCTGAAATTGCCGCACCACTCGTGGCCACACCAAGCCATGGCCCCGTGGCCTTCTCCACCTTGCCACCGCAAGGACCAAGCGACGGCACCATCTTGGAGCAAATCCACTCACTCTCTCCTTTGCCACCACACTTGACGTATGCACCTATGTACGCGTCTAATGGAGCCCTGTTTGTGCCTGATAAATCACGGCCACGAGCTGGCCGAGGGAACCCTTTATCTCGGCCCTGGCACTTGTTTGCAGAGGCTGAAACGCAGCGTGTCGCCAGGGTACTTCGCCTTCGTAAAAATAAAAGAAGGAAATGCTAAGGCATGATCATCTCGGCCTCAAGCATAGGCCGAGGCCGAGGCCGAACAAATTTGCGGCCAAGGCATTAAAGGCAAATCATCACGTGACAGCAGGGTCCCAGGCTTCATTTAATGAAGTAGTGCCTGTTTAATGCAGCAAACCCATTGGCCACAAAGTAGCATTTAATGCATGAGGGAAGGTGGGAAGTGACTGAAGTCAGGATTTGGTGATGAAGATCAGAGTGATTAGACGTGGACATTCTCACGAAGATTCTGACAGCTTGAGATGTTGGTTCACCAGCTATCCAGGCAATAAATGCGTCTCCACGGCCAGAGGTTCAGAACCCACGATTAAACGCGGCGGCCGAGATTCACCAGGATTTCTGGGGTCTCATCACCATACTTCACGATCCCAAATGTCGATTGGATTGCCCACTTGCGCTAATCAGACTCCACTATGCGTAAATTCAGCCTCGATTACTCATCCAGGGACTCTTCCTATAAATACAAGACTCAAGCTACATTCAAAGGGTTCAAACACCAAAACAAGCCTCCCACGGAGCAACTTATTTTCTTCTGTAATGCACTTTCAATATCTTTACTTGCTTTCCTAGGAGTAGTGTTAGGTTGTAAGCAGAATCCATTCATCAATATATCATACGACCCTTGATTTTCAAGGCGCCGGAGCACCATCTCTGTTTGTTCGCTCACTCACCCCATATATCACACGACCGTCGCTCCCTGAGCAGCGCGCCGAAGCACCGCCCAAAACCCACCACCAACACCATCACTCAACGGCCTTGTAGTTCAGGCCGTGAACCTAACAGCCGAGACCAGTTCCTCTCTCGGCTACAATCGTTTGACCAAGAAGACAGATCAAACAGGCGCACCATTCACCCATCCGACGCTCACCAAAACATCAACGCACGGTAAACCGTGCTGGCACGCCCGCGCACAACCGCACCGCACCCAAAAGCAGGAAACCCCGTGTTAACGCACGTCCCCTCGGCCCGGAATCCCAGGCCGTGAGATTTGCGCGGCAGACAAGCCCTAGCCCATATGTCATTGGGCCCGATCCACACCTCTCTTCCCAACCAACGCAGTCAAGCGAGCCTCAACTCACGGGTTGATCAACTCACACAGAGGGTTGGCGACCAAAACAATCTAATTGGCCAACTACTCAGGCAAATCAACTTGAATTAAGTCCCTGACCTTGGAGCCCGTGGCGAGGAGAGAGGGATCCGTGAGCATACTGGCGAGCATCTTGAGAGATCCCAGGCCAATCGGACAGGCATGAACGGGCAGGGGAGAGAACGTGATCGTGCTGACGAGACGCAGACATCTACAAGCCGTACTCTGAGCCGGTCGACGATCCATTCAAGACTGGGCTCACAGGGGCACAAGTCCGTGAACGATTGCGTGACGAACGCAATGACCGACGCTCACTAACCCGCTCAAGAACCAACTCACGGCGACAACTCGTGGAGGAATCTTCACAAGCTCAATCCACCAATCTGCCTCACAGGCAGGGAAACCAAGGAGGTCAACCTTTTCAAGTAGACGAGGAAGTCAACCATCCCCGCCTGAATCACGAGGGTCGCCAATGTGATCGGCAAGCCATGCGCGCGGAGGACGTCGAGAAGCTTGTAAACGATCGACTTCATAACTTAAAGATTGGCAGAAATTTCAAAGATGCTTTACGCAGGGAGGTGGACCAAGCAAACTCTACGCCTTTCACTGCCGAAATCGAGCGGGCTGCTCCCCCAAAGAGATTCTCAACGCCTTCATTCACGCATTTCAAAGGAGATTCTGATCCCGAGAGCCATCTAAAGCACTTCAAAACTGTCATGATCCTCTACAAGGCCAACGACGTGCTGATGTGCAAGGTGTTTACAATGACCTTGCTAGGAGCAGCCCAAGACTTGTATCACACCCTGCCATCCAGGTTGATCAGCAGCTTCAAGGAGCTAGCTTACGCCTTCACCAAGGAATACACTTCTTACCGGACAATCAAGAAGAACCCTGACCACCTGTTCAACCTGCACAAGAAGTACGATGAATCCCTCCGAGATTACATCAAGAGGTTCAAAGAAAGGGCAAACATTATTGGATGTGACGATCGAATCGAGTCATCGGCCTTCAAGAGAGGCTTGCCAACTGAGTGTGAGCTATATAGCTAGCTAACCATCTCTCCCTGCCAAACACTGGTAGAAGTCTTCATGACAGCAGAGCACTACGCACTTTGGGATGACGACCAGATCGCCGCAAAGATGGCCGCCAAGCAAGCCGATCAATCGGTTAAGCAGGCAAGCCAAAGGAACGGCAAGATAAATGATAAGGATGGAGGCAAGCGCAGATTACAGCCTCAGGGAGGTGCTCCAGCAGCCGAGAGCTATACCAAGTTCACTATCCCTATACACCAAATCCTAGCCTAAGTAAAGAACATGCCTTGGTTGAAGAAACCAACGCCTTTGAAGGGAAACCCAGCCAAGAAGGATACCAGTAGATACTGTGAATTCCATGAAGGGCACGGTCATTACACAAAGGATTGCTTCGCCTATAAAAAGCACCTCGAAGAACTGGTCGGAGACGACCATTGCATGGAATTCATTGCAAGGGGGCTATCTAGCAAATCAAGGATCGTGACGCATCTGCCAGCGAACCTCCATGAAAAAAGTCATACGGATCAGCACGATCCTAGCTGACTCTAAGAGCCCGAGCTAACCACCGAGGAGCAGCAGAGAAAGATCAAGCAGGCGGCCAAGCCTCCCTCACCTCCATTGAAGATAAGTGACTTTTGATTTTATCCTTGCAACTCATCTCTTTTGTTCAATAAAGCAATGTAGTCACACATACATCAATACAAGTTCAAGCTTTTCTTTCTAATGGAGTGTTCACAAATGCAATCGACACGTCTCCGGACGTAGGCCAAATGGGCCATTCTCATCGACACGTCTCCGAACGTAGGCCAAATGGGCCACTCTCATCGACACGTTTCCGGACGTAGGCCAAATGGGCCACACTCATCGACATGTCTCCGAACGTAGGCCAAACGGGCAACTCTCATCAACACGTCTCCGAATGTAGGCCAAACGAGCCACACTCATCGACACGTCTCTGGACATAGATCAAACAGGCCACACTCATCGACACGTCTACGGACGTAGGCCAAACGGGCCACTCTCATCGACACATCTCTGAACATAGGTCAAACGGGCCACACTCATCGACACGTCTATGGACGTAGGCCAAACGGGCCACTCTCATCGACACGTCTTCAGACGTAGGCCAAACGAGCCACTCTCATCGACACGTCTCCGAACGTAGGCCAAACGGGCCACTCTCATCGACACGTCTCTGGACATAGGCCAAACAGGCCACACTCATTGACACGTCTACGGACGTAGGCCAAACGGGCCACTCTCATCGACACGTCTCCGAACGTAGGCCAAACGGGCCACTCTCATTGACACGTCTCCAGACGTAGGCCAAACAGGCCACTCGGAGACATAGGCCAAACGGGCCACTCTCATCGACACGTCTCCGAACGTAGGCCAAACGGGCCACTCTCATCGACACGTCTCCAGACGTAGGCCAAACAGGCCACTCGGAGACGTAGGCCAAACAGGCCACTCGGAGATGTAGGCCAAAAGGGCCACTCTCATCCACACTTCTCTGGACGTAGGCCAAACGGGCCACACTCATCGACACGTCTCCGTTCGTAGGCCAAACGGGCCACACTCATCGACACGTCTATGGACGTAGGCCAAATGGGTCACTCGCATCGACACATCTCCGGACGTAGGCCAAACGGACCACACTCATCGACACGTCTCCGGACGTAGGCCAAACGGGCCACACTCATTGACACGTCTCCAGACGTAGGCCAAACAGGTCACACTCATCGACACGTCTCCAGACGTAGGCCAAATGGGTCACTCTCATCGACATGTCTCTGGACATAGGCAGAACATGCCCGGAATCCCTCAAGAGGGACCTTGGCACTTATAAATTTCCTAATGGAGACACACAATCAAGATACTGGTTGGTTTTTCGAGCAGTTCACAAGTCAATATGCGAAGTGAAGTTGAAAAAATAACTAAAATTTCCATAGCAAGCTGACCATCCGACCAAGTTCAACAAAAAGAAGATGTCCAAACAAGACTAATTATTAAACAAGAAAAGCAGACTACAAAATCTAGAAAGAAATAAAAGAGTCTTCATCTACTCTGAGACGCCAGCAGGAGATCCCTGATCTACAGCCTCTTCGGAATCCGCCTGATCAACCACGTTCTCAGCAAACTTGGCCGATCCGCGACGTCTGTCACTACCTCATCTGCTGCATTCGGTCGCTTACTCTTCAGTTCTTTATAGGCGCCAAATCTAGCCAAAAGCTTGTCATAACTAAAGGAGACGTCAACATTCTTACGCTCAAGATGGAAGTAGGCATCTTTTCGACTAACCAAGTCAACAGAAGAAGAGGGGGCAACAACAGACGAGATTCGGATAGTTTCACCAGCAAAAACTACTCCTCTTTGAAGTAGATGAAATGTTACTTCCCTTTGTTTTTCAAGGAGAGACTTGAGACTGTGTCAAGATCACCAGTCTAATGGATATGATCAACCAGCATGAAGCAAGCAGACGGACTTGACAGAAGGTTCATCTTCAGCAGATCAAACACGCCTGCATCCCCTGCAGGGCTGGACTTGTCCGCCTTGGGATCAACCGCTAACGTTGTAGAAGAATCCTTCACCCGGATAGATGACTCTCTCATCTTCTCAGCCGTCGCCATCCTCACCTCCAAAGGAGTCGACGATGCTGAATCAACTCTATGCTCGACTACTCGTGACTCAACAGCTGGATCGCGATAGTTGGGCCCAGTTCGATCTCCATCCCTTGACTGGTGCAGACGACTCAAACTTCGGAGAGGAATACCAACATCTCCCTGCTTCTAGGCAGGTGAACTAGTTCGCGAGCGGACCACTTCACGGAGCAAATCACGATTTCCAAGCTTGTCAGCAGGAGGCTTGAGTAGAACATCCCGAGCACTGCGCATACCACCAACCTTCATGTTATCTGCACCAGCGGAATGTTTAACCCTAGCAGATGACGAGGGAACAGCTCCTACTTGAATCTTCTCAGTAGAAGGGAGCTTTGGCTTCTTCCTCAATGGAGACACATCATTCGCCTGTAAAGTTGCAACTCCATTTCTTAAAGACTTGACATCAGCCTTCCTTTTTTAGGGAAGTCCGGCAGAACACTTCTCTTGCCCAGTTGGCAGATCATCAGAGTTTGGACTATTCTGCTTCCATCTCTCAACATCCTGGGCAAGGGGCAGACCACCGACTTTTTCCCAATACTTGCCGAGCTGACGAGGCCCACAACGCATGAGTCCAAGCATGCTCTAGCCCAGACCTACGACGATAGGTAGTAGCCGGTCCACCTGCACGCACCTACTCCACCACGGCTGCCGCCCACTACTAGCTGTCGCATGTCACGACGACAACTAGTCGGGCTTCCCCTAGCTAATCCTCGAAGCAAAAAAGAAGAAAAAGAAATATACGTGCTCGACTTACCTTGGGATGCACAGCAACTCCTCTCTTCGACAAGCAGTACAAATTCTCCAAGATCTCTCTCAAGTTAGAAAGTAGAGAAGTTAAGTTTGCGATGTGAAGAAGAGTGAAGAGAAGCCCTGCATTTATACATGTTGGTCATCCTAGGTCAAGAAGGAATCGCAAGCCCATTCCTACTGGGAACCCAACTCCAAGAACAGTCAAAAGCGCACTCCAATTTGGAGCCCAAATCCAAGAAGGAAGCCCAGTTACAGCTGGACAGCCCAACAGATAATTCACATCTCCTAAATGCCACCACGCACCATGCAGAAGCTATGGGACATTTGTGGGAACCGAATTAAATCAAAACCCTAGGTCAGATAATTCCTTCCATTTGGGGATTATTTGACCTAATTGGAAGTTACTCAACCTAAGTGGGAGTTACTCAATTTAATTGGGAGTTACCCAATTAAATTGGGAGTTACCTAATTAAGTTGGGATTGATTTGATTCCTACCACAATTAGGGATTTGATTTAAATCAAATAAATCAAATCCCTAATTAGTCAAATCTCGCCAAATCGGAGAGGAATAATTCCTTTCCATCTACGGAATTATTCCTCTGAAACCCTAGCCTCCGAGGCCCCTATAAATAGGTGGCTACACACAAGGGTTGAGGTACGTCTAAATTCCTACTGAAACTCTGCAGAGATTATCCCTCACAAACCCTAGCCGCCATACTCTCTCTCCCTTTTTCACAAGGCTCTGGCCACCCAGTTTACACCTTACATATATATCTCCGTACCCTATTTAGCTAATGCTTTCTTACAAAACACTTGAACTAACTTAGGCATCGAAGGGCCTTTGGCCAACACCCCCCGGGTGTGGTCCTCTTATCCGATTTGTTTTGCAGGGAGAAAGAGGCCAGCGTCATCGTTGACCCTGGATGGCCAAGTCGGTCATGCCAAAGCTTAAAAAGCTTTGGACCACTGAACTTCTGGTTCATCACGATATTTGATTCTATTGCACTTATAGTATTTAGTGCATAGGTTTTAACCCTATAATGATAGGTATAATTGAGGAATTACAATGGACTTATGGTGGGCATCCATAACCTTTGAGTTTACAACAAATACTATGCTTTCTTGTTTTTTAGATTGTTCTTATGTTTTTGAAAAAAAAACAAACAAACATCAAAAGAGTACCCCAAGGTTTGGGGTCATTCTCAATATTGGCCTTCGGGTTTCAATTTCATCAATTTACACCCTATGGTTTTCAAACCTGACCAATTTAAGCCTTCCGTTAAATTGATTGTCAGATTATCCGTTAAGTGTTGACGTGTCATTTGTAGGGCCACTTTTTTGGCTTAGTTGGAAGAAAATATTAGTAAAATATTAATTAGAAATCTTAAATTGAATATATAATTTAAAGTAAAAAGAAAACAAACCCCTCTCCCGATCTGCCCCTCCCTCCCAGTAGCACCACTTCCCCACCTTGCCTACACCTCCACCGTTAACCCAACCACCCTCCCCACCCCCAGCCGCGCTCGCACCCTTTCTCTTTCAATCTTCTCCCTCTCCCTCTTCTTCCAATAAAAATGAATAACTTCCAGAGCAGTCTTTTCAAGAGGAGAGACATGGAGAAGAGAGAGAGAAAGGGAGCGAGCACGTCTGGGGGTGGGGAGGGTGGCTGGGTTGACGTGACTGTGGAGGTGGGTGGGGAATAGGTAGGGTTGGGAGGGAGGGGCAGATCAGGAGAAGGGTTTTTTTTTTTTTTTTTTTTTAACTTTTAAAAAAAATTATATATTCAATTTAAGATTTCTAATTAATATTTTATTAATATTTTCTTCCAACTAAGCAAAAAAAATGGGCCCTACAAATGACACGTCATCATTTAACGGATTTTCTGACGGTCAATTTAACGGAAAGCTTAAATTGGTCAGATTTGAAAATCACAGGATGTAAATTGATGAAATTGAAACCCGAAGGCCCATATTGAGAATGACCCCAAACCTTGAGGTACCCTTTTGATGTTTGTCCTGAAAAAAAATACAAAAACAACAAAAAAGCAACAGAAAAAAAATGCCTGACTAACCGGCATCTATTCGCAAATGCCAAATTAATTTTTTTGATGAAATGCCAAGTTAATTAGTAGTATTACCAAATATTTTCTGTTTTTTTTTTTCGGGCAAGTACATTTACTTTATTACAGGAATTTGGGAAATCAAATTTCGTGAAAAAGCACACCACTTTCTTTATCTCGACAGAGTTTGATAAATCAATTGTTTACTTCGAATTTGCTTAGCTTTGAAATCAGACCTGCACATTGTTCTAACTTGCGAGTGTGCCACTATTAGCGCCAAAAAACCCTAAGGAACTTAACTTCTAATCAAAAAACCGTGAATAATGAATTCCATAACTTCTCTATGTTGGAAATTTTATATTATCATATCTCAGTCACTGCAGCTCAATAACCTCTTGAATTGCCTACTTCTGTCAACATCAGTCCCATATGAACCACGGCTAAAAAAATAAAAATAAAAATAAAAATTCTGACCATTTGGACTGAACCAAGGCTGATGCAGAAATCCAGAGTTTTGGAATGCGAAATAACGACAAAAATGGCTCCTCGTCGACTTACAGAGCCTCTATTAGCTGCCAAGGAAATCCCCAGCTACTCCAACTAGCTCGAAGCCTACTACTAATGTGGATGTTGAACTGAGGCTCTCAAGGCTGGCCAAAGTTGATACAGAAGATTAGCTCACCTGCACCACTTCTCTCTACAAACATCACCAAAGTCAAGAAGACTATAATTAAAGGCATGGTTGACCACCTCAACTTTGTTCAAAGAGGGGTCAAGAAACAATTGAAGCTTTAAGTTTGCTCTCAAGCTGGCTATGGCAATTAATGTTTCTATCTTTGAGGCTTGCACAACACTAGTCCATGTGGCACCTCTTCTAGCTTAAGTTTTGCTCAAATATACATAGAAGAAGAAAGCCATATCAATCAGCCTCGAGTGCAGGCAAATTCTAACCGCTTATGCATTGTGAGCCCCACATGCATCAGCGGTCCAGAATCACATGGGAGCATAGGCTACAGACCTTAGCACAACTCTTACACAGAACGATTGCTGAAACATCATAAGTACGTACGTCCAATGGTAGTCCGTGCTGATAAGTGCAGCAAAGAGTACTGTCAATCAAATGGATAGCAAGTAGATGCTCCATGCCAATAAATGATTGGAACAGTTATATGACTTGTCAGTGACAGAGCTGATAAATAATTTGTATTGAGATGGGCGTTACAGGCTTACACAAAGAAGATCAAATACAAATTCACTGAAAACCAAAACATGGAATTAGAACAGGCTTCCATGTTGGGCATGATGAGATGTCATCCATAACACGATGACATGTACCAAATTCAAAAAGATATACATACTTTACTACTACATCTCTGTGGATGCTCACCTTACTGTATATTATTATTTGTTGTCACTCATCGCCGTCTTTTTTCGGATCACTGACAGCAGTTCCCTCAGGGAAAACCTGTTTTTCAGGCATTCCAGGCGTACTATTCACAGACCCCTGAATCTGTCAATTGGAAACCCACAGAATGAGCGTAAATACAAGACAGCAACTTTTCATAATATAAAATCTTCTTAGAGGTTATAAAAGGCTTACCAAGGCACTAGACCTGAGAGATAAGGGATCATTAGCAGGTCGTGCAGATGGGTCTTTGGGCCTGTGAAACAATAAGTGCGCAATGGACCGATCTATAGGGTTTGTATCAGTTTCCACATCCATAAACGCAATGCACCTGAACAAGATAATTTAAATCAGAAGAAAATATATATAATCTAACTAGGTTATTTTGTTAGTTCCATGTCGTGAGAAAAAGGGAGAGCTCTCATGTATTTTCAGAATACATTTCAGCCATGTAAGAGCATACCCAAACACAATAGAATGCTCTCAGGAGAGCACTTTACCTGAGAACCTGACTGGCCTGCCCCAACCTAGACGTTTATGGATCAAATTGAGTTACTCATAGGATCTTAAAACTCTAAACCAAAAACAGAATTAAGCACACAATTAATTTGTCCGGTTCCAGAAGGTTGATCTTAGCCAATCCCACATCAAGCAGATGTGACACATGCTTTTCTTTACCTTCTAAAATGTTGCCAGTCCTAGTGATATAATCCATCCAAAACTTGCTTTGCATTGTTTTTCTGCCTTATTTTTTTTATCAACTAAATCAAATTGTATTAATAAATGGCAAAAGCCTAAACAGCCAACCAAAAATGCAGATACACAGACCATACATCTTAAAAAGTAGTAATTCTACAAACTCTCCTATCAAAAAAGTTATTCCACAAACTCTCGGAACTCACCTATGTTAATACATTCCTCGCATTTAACTTCCAAAAGACGCCTAGAAACATAGCTGTTGAGCTACACAACAAACAGCTCTTTGTCCTAAAAATTACACCCTACTCATCTCCCTCCAAATTGTCCAGAAAACTGCATGAGGGGTGGTACTGCAAACCAACTACACATTTTGTTGGGTGAGCTACTGATCTTGCCAAGAGAAAAATAAAAAATTAATAGTTGGCCGCGTATTATTCTTCTGCAGAGTTTTTAAACCATACTTGGTTTGCATACAAGGAAACTTAATTACATTATACACGCCTGCGAGTACAAGTCGGCTAATTATATAATGTCTAATTACAATTATCGAATGCCTGATTCCAGGATTCCAGATGTCATATGTCAAAACTCCTCCTCAAGCTGATGCATAAATGTCTCAGATTCTACTCTTGAAATTCCTTTAGTTAGGCTACTAGCAAGTTGATCCTCTGTTCTCACTTATGGAGTGCAAATAAGACCAGTAAACTTTTCCATGATATCAGCATGTTTAGTTCAGTTATGCCCCACTGGATTATGAGCAACGGTAATACCTGCTTTATTATTGCAATAAAACTTCATGGGGCCTTCAGAAAAAACTCATAGTTCTTTCAACAAACTCAACCACAATAACTCACATATAACACGAGCTATCACTGCTTCAATACTAGATCTATGAACACCAAATTGTCTTTTATTGCTCCTCTCCTAAAAATGTTTCAGTCTATTGTACAGCCAGCCCAATCTGCATTAGTGTATGCTTATACTGCCAAATGATCATGTTTAGAGAGTAGCCATCCCTTTAAATGATTTGGCATGACGTCCTCATCAGAGCGGATTCTCCTTTGAGAGCCAAGATTTGCACAGGTTATGTTAACCCCAATCAGGTCAAAAGTGGTTTAAAGATCATTACATTTCATTCCAACCCCACCCAGTCTGCAATATCTCCTTTCTCACTCGCACAAGCCTCTCTCCTTCCCCTTGTCACACATTGTTGACTATTGATACCAGATAAAAGACAACCACCTGAAGATTGAATGATGACAACAGGAAACCAAAAATTAAGATAACACACGCCATTTGAATTCCTTTTGCAGGTGTATCACTTTAAACCATTCCTGAAAGCAATGGTTGGATGGCAGTACATAGGTCACTAGCAAGGATGACAAGGTTTTGGTGTATTGATTGATACACTCTGCTTATATAGATGGATTTTGTTGACTTGTTGTATTCTTTTATCTTGTATGGATGGTTTTATCAATATAAACAAATTGATGGACTATTCTTTAGAATGGTAATTGATGTCATCGCTGAAGTTGCTCTCATCAACCCCTCTCTTGTACCATCATCGACAATGAGGGAAAGCCGCGAGTGCGAAGGCGAGGATGGAAGCTCGTGCAAGAAAGACAAAGATGAGAAGGGAAGACGATCGTGCCAGTTAGAGAGAGTGGACTGAAAGATAGTGGACCGAAATGTAGTGATCCCCAATAATGACCTTAAACCACTTACTGACTGGATTTGGGTTAATTTACCGTGGGTATCTGAACTAGTGGAGATTTCATTTTTTACATAAACTCTTCCATGAGTGTAAATATTCTAAAACCTTTAGAAGTATGAATAAATAAGCACACATACAGTAAGTAAAAACAGCGGTCAAAAATAGTGCACTGTGCGGGAATGCACAAGTAGTAAGCTAACTGGAATGTCTTGTGAAGATAGCAATACGGTATGAGTAGAGTCATAAAAGATTCAAGCAATGTCAATGTACCTAGTGTTTCACATATTTCATGAACATACTTACTTAGGTAGCAGTATTATATTCTGTAATGTTCTTTATGCACAGGTAGTAAACCAGTCAAGGAAAATAAGAATCAGAACAAGAAAATAACAGAACAGTGAGAAATAGTGACATACTTGTCTGTTTCTTGGGCCAACAATACTCCATTTGCTTCTCTACTATCTATATTGCCACTTTTCTTATTTGCACAATTATGCCTCTGTTCTGCACTCTTTGCCAAGCGGTACAGACTATCCCTTATGACCAGTTTTGTCCTGATATCCAACTGAAATCCACAAGGTTCAGTAAATATAAGAAAGCTTAACCACAAAAGAAACTTTTCTATCAGTAGAGTTTTAAATGCACAATGACTTTACATCTGTAAAATCTTAACATAGAAGTCTATTTTTGTGTTGACGTTACTACTAAATCAATTAATCATAAAGAAGTTTCACTAAAGTACTAATAATATTATGACTTTTTCCAGACAGATGCATTTGCACAACTCTAATTAAAAAATATAAAATAAAAATAAAAATCAGAAAAAGTAAAACACACTAGAAGAGGGTTTTTTTTTTTTTTTTTTTTTTTTTTGGTTCTAACTAGAAGAGATTTTGACTTCTCCACAAATCAACCCAAGGTACTCGTAAATCATAATATGTATGCTTGTCCAAGTTACCATGCACTTCAATTTAAAGTAAATATTTACGTTGCCAGCAGACACAAAGTACTAATTTTCGGAGTACCAATCTCACATAACACAATAACAAAGTAACAAAATATATTGTGGCAAAAGGCTGTTGCCCCATTTTCACAAAACCTCACTCTTTCTCCATAAAACTCAAAAAAAGACAAGATGAAGTGAAAGAAAGAATCCCTTTCGACATGTTTGTCCCTGGCCCAAACTAGAGCCTCTAGACAACTTTCGCATTCTATCCATTCCCATGCAGCCCATACTTACACCGCAATTGCAGCATACCATACAGACCATACAGGATTATTGCCTTGGAACAATTCTTACTAAGCCAAAATCTTGGCCAAATAGTTGTTCATCCTGGACATTTTTGTGTCCTATTACCACTACTGTAGTGAAGTAAAGTTTTTTAAGCAAAACAATTTGTTAAGGGATAGAATGAAAGAGTTCCTAGATTTGGCATTTCTCTATGGTAGCATGAGTAAGCTCTGCCAAAGACAATCTCTCCACCATACCCCCGACTGCCCCAAAATTTCACACCTCTCCGTGGAGGATTTTTTATTAAAATAAAAGGAAAGTTGAGATAGACAACTAAGAGGAATTTGGGATTAGTACTTTATTCTGAGCATTCACTAAACAATGGCTTCTACTTTTATCTTCATATCTTCCATTGATTACTTTTTACAACTTAAGGTCACATTTTCTTTGAGGCCATTTACTTTGGAAAGATAATAAATTCATACCAAGCTTTATGCCAAATGTTTGAGGCTGAGTAAGTGATTGAAAAGGAATGCTTTCTTTGTTATCCATTGAAGACGCTAAGAACCTATAAATTTTTGTTCATTTACCATCGCTCCCAAAAGCTTAAGCTATTAGGATGTAGGCCAACAGTTATTTTATATTCAACAAAAACTTTTCTTTTCCCAAGTTTTGGGACAGCAGGGCAACCTCATTCCAAAGAAGAGCATCTTAAATTAGGGATTCTGCTTCATACTTCTTTTCCCTTCCAATCCATAAGTTTCCTTGATATCATCATTCTCAAATATAGAAATTCATGATATCCACCTCATATTTGTATTGTGTGTTGGGTTTTCCAGCAAATGATGAGTTTCCTAACCTTACTAGAACTAATAGTCTTGGAGGAAGTTGCTTTCCCAATTGAAGAAGGTTTCATATACTTGATGATGAATTGCTTTCCAAATTGATGAACCCCACTATCATGGCTATACAAGGAGAGCAGCTGTGCTCGTTTACAAGAATCAGAGAGCAAGAGAGAAAAATATTCAGAATACCACTCAAGGAGTTAGAGAGAGAGAGAATATTGAAGGGCAAAATGTGTGTGAGAGAAGAAAATAGGTCAGAGTGTTTCCTTGTTTTCTTCTTCTTGTTCTTTCTAGTCGTTCATCAGGCCTTGAACCTAGAGGCTTCATAAAGATGATTTCTTGTAGCCATTATTGATATAGTGGAGATTTATTGTTGCTGCCTTGTGGACGTAGGTGCATAGCTGAACCACGTTAATTCTTGGTGTTCTTTATCTTACTTATTTGCTTTGGTTTCTTGAGTTCGCTTGTCTTTCCTGTTCTTAAACAATTGCACAACATTGTGCACTGGATGAGGCACTATCAGGAAGTGCGTGTGCAAGCATGAATTTAAATTAAGTGCATGTAAAGTTCTGTAAATTACTATACCTGCTCTGTCACTTGTTGAAGCTGGCGAAAACTAGTTGCTTCTAGTGATATCTCATCCAGCACAGAGCTCAAGCAAGAGCTCTCCTGTAGATCTGAAGAATCAAATTCTGCTTGCATTCCTATACTGGCTCCTCCTTCAACATCACTATGGCCTTCAGTCTCATTTGCAGATTGCTGCACTTTCTTTTGAACTGAAACCGGATCACAATATGTCTCTGGATTTTCGATAGCCAAAATGTTAAAACATTTAGAAAATGGGGGTTCAAAATCCCCAGACAACAGTTGCTTTTCTTGCTTTACTACAGAAGGAGCATTGAATGGACCACAAGAACTCTCCATGGACAGTACTTTATTTGATGGGTAGGAAGTCTCCTTCAGAGAAGGAGATGGGTGGACATTATTGTCAGATTGGGTGCCAGATACAGTTGGGCAGACTGAAGTTTGATCTGATGGATGACTATAGTCCAAGTGCATATATGGAATATTTTTCTGCATGTATCTCACAGAATCAGTTACTGTTTTTTGTTTATGCTGAAGAATGGCAGGAGTAGAATAAACTTGACAGGATGAGTCTGCATAGGGATGATTTGCATTCTGAAATTGGTTCAGGTCACTGTAATGAGGAAATGAACCACCATTTTCTACATATCGGTCTATTCTTTCCCCTTCTGATTGTTTGTGGTGCTTTGGCTGCATTTTATCAAAATTAATCTGTCAGCAAATATAGAATCTGTTAATGCTACTTTTCTGAGAACAGTTTGCTACTGCATCTAATGTCACTTTGGTGCACTGTGGTGATAAATATGTAACTGAAAACTTTTTGATGTTCACATGGATAAAGCATTTAGAGGTTTGCCGAAGAATTGCAAACACCTTTCAAACACAAACCAAAAACTTCTAACAATTCCATGCCCTAAGATGAACCACACTGATGGTTGTCCAAAGACAGAAAAAAGCATTATTGGAGGCAAAAAAAAAAGGGGGATTGCAGTTATTTAAGATTTCTGTGAAGCTAAGCGCAGGTTCTATGCCCATTAGAGAACTTCATATACTATGTTCACAACTATAAAACTATGTAGTCATAGATATTGGATACACATTGACCTGCAAGGTTCCATTTCAGAATCTTTTTCTTTTTTTAATAATCAATTTGCCATGCTACATCATTGAGGACAGAATCAGCTTGTGGCTGGAGGGGGCTGAAGCCAACCCCAATTTATTTTTATATTTTATTTAGTAATTCTCCCATGTAAATCTAGCATGACATTCCAACTAATTCCCAATCGTAGCCAATCTCGTCCACTCACAGCAGACCCAAAATTAAAAATGTAGCTCCACCACTTTCGAACTCAATACCACCAATGATATAAGTGTGTGAAAATGTTATGCAGGATCCTTCAGACATTCACCAGGAAAATACAGTATAAAATCCAAATATAGTAGCCTCTCATGCAGAGACCATACAAACCTGTTCTTTTAGCATCAAGTCGTCCTCTATTTCAGATTTTGCATCTGAGCCTTTCACAACTGATAAGTGGCCAAGAGTAGCCCGGACACCAGCATCCATACTTGGGGAACTTATGTTGTCACCCATGGAAGTCCCTTTTTTATTCAGACCATTGGTTAAAGGATCCACATTTTCCAGCTTGGAAGCTTCACCGTTTTCCGAGAGACTTTTTGCAGTTGCCTCTGAACATGAAAACTCGACGCCAGACTTCAATGCATCTTCAGATCCTTCAGCAGAATTTGAAGATAAAAACCAGCACAACTCATCTTCATTATTGAGACTTCCTAGCCCAAATGTTGAATCACAACTTCTGCGACAGAACAAGAGACCCATATTACAAGTTACAATCCCTATCTGAAAAATGTATGTACTGTATGTAACACACAAAAGGAAAAGATAATAAAGAAACTACTGTAAGAGAAGCAGCCATAGTGCCTACCTAAACATCCTGTCAACATCCTCAAAATTTCCTATATCTGGCCAACCATAATATAAAAGATCACTGCTGTCTCTGTCTTCACGATCATTATCCAAGAAGCTGAGGTCATTATCTGTTTCGGATATGTGATTTAGAGGGTAATCATATAAGTTATTATCAACTACAGTACATCCGTCACCCATGATATTGTCGTTGGCATCACTACCGCTTGAATCTAGATTACCACTTTTTAAACAATGGTTGGACATCCCTGTATCATCAGATGCTATGCTGGTCACTTCTTTGATTGAGTCACCATTACATGAAGAAGCATACGCACCATCAGGTGTGTTGGACAATGAAACCTTTTCCAGCATGGTACTCTTCTTAGTCAGAGTTGCTAAGTTTGCTTTCTCCTTTCCTTGAAGTTCAGAAATAGTTGCACAATTTGCATTACTTGGGATGCCAATTAGATCACGCCTTGGTTTCTTACGACTATTACCCTCTACTGGAAACTGATCATCATGCTCAATGACAGGATGAGGTACTATATGGTCATCACTCTCACCAAACTCATACCACGCGTTATCTTCAAGCTGTAACATCAATGGCATCAATTTAGATGTAAGACAAAATAATCTGGAAAAATAAAAAGCATCCATCAATATAGAACGGAGTGGCAAACCAAAAACTTAATCATTATAACTTTCAGGCAAAATTTTGAGTCAGAGCCAAAATAATTCACAGGGAAAATATGTACATACTATCAGGAATCAAACTCCATTTAACAGATTTCAGATGTGGCGTAACAGAAATATAGCAACAGCAAAATAAGATGCTTGGAAAATGAAACAAAACCTTTTAAAACACTATAGAAAATTAAATGTTCTGAATGGAAAATTAAAGCTGTTCACAGGAAAAGGTATTTTTCCAGTTTATGATTCAATATGTGAGAAGTAAGCCGCCAAGACCCAAAGCATTACCCAGCTTTTAAAAAAATAAATAAAAAAGGATTGTGGCTAATTGTTTTTTGTCTGTCACATAATGGAATGGAAAATGGTTAATAGCCCAACTTTTTCTCCCAACTTTTGTTTCCCAACCTATGTGGCCCTTGACATGCACACTATATCATTGCATTGGAAAACTCACCATGTTGTAGCACCCAATGGAAACATTCCCTGTTTTTTGGGAAAATGAAGTTGGTATGCATAACATTGTCCTAATGGAATTGTTCAATAACGGGAGCTAAATGGTAAATGTGCTAACCTTTTTTTATCTCAACCCCATTTATCAATGGCTACACATCTCTGTTACGGAAGATAACCAAAAGAATGAATATGAAAATAAGACACCTTAAAACATCTTGACCTTTTTTTTTTTTTGACACCCAGAAAACCCCCCAATCCACTTTGCTGATCAGATTGAAAACTGGGCCCCCACCTGCCCTACAATCTTTGAGAGGCACAAAACACTGGCAAATAGCTAGGTAGGTACCTTTGAGGGTTTTGAACCTCAGACCACATGGAGCAAACCAAGGGCCTGACCAATTCCACTAACCCCTTGTTGGTAAACACCTTGACATTTATGTTCTAAGTTTATTAACTGTAAAAGATTTAGACAACCAAAATGAAAATTCCACTACTTAACGTAATTTTGAATAACTAAGGAGTGCGTAGTTCAAAAGGGAACACAAAAAATTTATCACCTCCACCTGAAATAAAGGTTAAGGAGAAAAATGAAAGAACCACAAGGTTTATTTTATTTTTGAAAAGAAGAAAGCTATATCAATGAAAGAGGTCATTTCAACCAGTGGACAAGGACTTGGGGATGATCTTCTCTTCATAGATAAACTTGGGATTTGCGATCCCAAGTAAGATCGGTTCAGGACTATGGAAGGGGTCCGTACCCCCTTTAGGTTAATGCGGGAGTTAATCCCATAGAGATAATAAATATTTCGCCTGTAAATTCAATGGGATGAATTACATCTCGATGATATCAAATCTCCAAATCATTCTCTTGAAGCCCATCCTAAATAACTAGAGAAAATAGATAGATGGGAGATGGAAGAGAATAAAGTCACACAAAGATTCTGGAATGACCCAGCTCAATTGGACTCCCTAAACAGCCTAAACCAGAATGAAGATAGTGCTTGCATTTCATAGCCTAGGTTCAGAACGCTTGAGAAAAAATGAATTAATCTCATGAAGATATAACAAGACGCATATGAGAGGCACTGTGATGTCATGGAAATTCACAAAGTAGCTCATAAAAAATACATATGCAATTAAACTTGACCAAAAAATGAAGTGTATCTAACTTTTGACACATAAGTAGTCGAGTGGTCCTACCAGATATATAATGTTTCTGCTCTTCCACAACACAAACAATACAATCTACATGTACTGTTCAAAAATAATAAAAATAAAAATAAATACTGTTACTAGTATCAACTCAAACAATACAAACTGGATACAAAAACTCCACCACTCCATACAGAACCAAGACACTTCCAAACAAAGTCCGATCCATCCTTGACGTTAAAACAACTAATCCTAACATATTCAGGCCTTCCAATCTAAAAGTAATGCAAACAGGCTTAAATCCCCAAAGACAGTAGAAACAGAATCCCAACTAGATGAGTAGAACTTTCCTCTATGGCACACGTTTGCTTCTTTGGAATATTTTCTTGATGCAATGTTTTTCAGGTATTGGATATAAGAACACTTCTGACCCAACAAAAAAAGGATATAAGAACACTCGTCCAATCACATCTTGGTAAGTACAAAACACAGGAAAAGTATCCCTAAAGCAATATGATACTACTAAAGCATGATATATATATATATATATATATATATCTTGAATATTCCACAAGAAATTGCCTAAGCCACAGAAGTTTGAAAGGAAAAAAAAAATGAAGTTAAACAGAAGCAGCAACTTTTGATGTCTTATGCTCTTGTAATTAAACTGTGAAATGCATATAATATAAAACAAAACAAAAGGCCAAAAAAGAAAGGGGTCAACATACTAACTCTATCAGCACCATGTTAAAAGTGAAAATGATTTTGGGATGAAATAAAGTAACAATTGAGAGTCAACAAATATAAAGTAAGCCTAATTTCAAAAAGACCTTGTTAAGGAAAAAGGGAGAGAATAAGATGCATTAACTATAATCCTAGAAGAATAAAAACAAACTACAAACCTTAACTACAAGAGAAAACAAAATCACTTAATTTAGCAAACTACATCGTGCTACTTAAAAAAAACTAGAAACCCAAGTATTCTAAGAAACTAGTTATAGTTTTATCCTCCAACATATCCGACTACATATAAGGTTTAAAACATGACAAAACAGCCAGTAGAAACCCTATTACAGATATTTAACAATGAGAATATGTGGATTGTCATCTTATAACAACTCAACTAGAGCGTATCTGTGTCCCAATATTTTTTGTTTTAGGTAACCCTTAATCCCACCCTACCATAAAGAAGGAAAATTCAAAATACTCTGAAGGCAGGATTCAGTCCCAGGCCCCTTGTGTGATGACAAGAACTTTACCGACTGAACCAGCTGGCACCCTCAGAGTCCCAATATCTATCATATAATAAGCACACAATTGCAACAGAAATTAGCATAACCTCAAATTGAGTCTCAAGTTGAAACAATCAAAAAGTATTATGCAGAAGTTCACATCAACCAACCACATGCTGTCAATAAAAAATTAAAAATTTACTACCTCATACAAGCATAAGTCTGACATTCCGGCACGAATTTCTACCCTCCACTGAAGACACAATTAACTCTTTTATCTGATGTCATGTTTGTGAAAAATATATGTTCGTGCCTTTCTACACCAGCAAAAGAACATGGAAACATATTATAAAAGCATCAAACTTGCAGGAGTATTACCACTCATAATAACAGAAAAAGAAAAAAGAAAAAAAAAAGCAATACAAACAGAGGAAAGAGAAACATGTGAAACACTCTAAACACTCAACTCAAATCAGTGATACAATGGTAAGTAAGTTAGTAACAATCATGATAATCCTTATGAGCTACGCAACCCTTCACTTTCTACAGTTTTCAGCAAAGCAAATCATCAATTTAGTTAAAAATTTCTGAGCTAGCACCCAAGAAAAAAGGAAAACAAACCCAGTTAAATTTTTAAGTAAACGTATATGTTAAATTACTTGAGATTCATGGAATATAATCATCCATCAAAAAACCAGAAATTTCATAGCAATACAAATATGTTTGTTACCAACCTTGCTTGGAAAACTCCGCATACCAATAGAACTTTGAAAGAACACAACTAGAAAGGAAAGTAAAAAAAAATACTCAAACTTGAATTTCTTAAGAAATCTCAGGCTCCAAGTTTATTTGTGATTTTGGATTGAATGGGGAACAAACTAAACTTAGTCTCAAATGATGAAGAACATGAGGCCCAGTTTTTATAATTCTTCTCATCTCCATCTTGCAATGGATAATTTTTCTAATAAGAAAAAGGCACAAAAGTTTTTAATATTAATCAAAACATAGCGCATAGTTCATAACTTATTATGGGCCCATAAAATTTTGGGAAAATGTTGGTCAGGTCATAAATGTTGATGTAGTTTTAAGGTTATCAGTATAATAGTAAAGATTTAACTTTAACCTTGTTGTATTTATTAAATATGATCCAAGAAAATTAAACTTCAGTCCACGTTTTGCCTTTGAACCTTAGGCCTAAGTAAACCCTTATTTTCCAACCAAAAAAAAAAAAAAAAAAACCCTTATTTAACTGAGAACACAAATTCTTTTCTCAATCATTTCAAGCCCCAAAAATATAGTTCTGTACTTCATTAGGAAAAAAAAACAGTACGGTAAGGGACAGATTTACAGATCTGTCCATCATCAAAATATAGTTCAAAAAACTGAACCATATTTTCAGAGGTAAAACTGCTGCTATTTTTACTCCCAGAAAACTTCAAAAACATTCAGCCACAAGTAGAAATAGTGTTAGAATCAGGTGAATTCTTTTTCCTCTGAGTTTTGAGTTCTTAATAATTAAATTTAAAAACAATTAAAAATAATCATTTCTCTTATAACATTTTCTCAGCAACCAAATGGAGGTAATTTCAATAACCCAAAAAAGAAAACCATACATGCATAACTAAACTGCAATTAAAAATAGAAAGTTGTAGCTGAAAAAATAAAAAAGTAAAGCAAACAGTAGATGTTTCCAACAAACACTATCACACTCACCTGGAAATGGAATTTTTCTAGGAAAATATAAACTTTCCCGGAAAACAAAACAGACGGGCGATGAAATCACAAGAAGAGAGAAGAGCTTTTTAGCCCTAATTTGGGGTTGTTTTTTCTGGGAGGTTACTGAGCAGAGGCGTCCTCTCGAGCAGAACAACAAGAAAGAAAGAAGGTATCAGAGAATTGATTTTTTTAATTTATTTATTTATTTACTAATATTATTTTATTGATTTCTTGGATTAATAAAATTGAGTCGCGCACCAGGCGACACGTGGCGAGGAGATCAACAACGAGGAGAGGGTTGCCATCAGAATTCGTGGACGAGAGTTGGGCGATGAGATCCGATCAGTTTCTGCAGTTCGATTGGTCCACGTAATTTAGTAGTTTCTGGAACAACGACTCTTGGCTGGGTCCCACTGAATGTTGTGTGGTTGTGATGGTGGAGGAAGCGCGTGGTTGAGTGGGTCACGTATGCTTTGCATACATAGGCACTGGCCACCAATTCTCTTGTCAATAGTTTATTCACTGATGAACTCGTGGAAAATGATAAATAAATGGGTTTTATGCTGGAATAGATTTCAACTAAAACAGCAAGGAATTTCTAGCTCAGGTGATTAAGAAGCATTCAGAAGTTTAGTTTCCATTCCCGCCATCTCCAATATCAATTTTATGAAAAAATCTTGATCAAAATTTTTATTCATAAACAGACTTATGGTGTGGTTATTAATCCGGGTGAGAAGGAATTGAATTGGGGAGACTCAAAATTTAAATTCTTAGTGAAATTGTTCACTAAATCATGTGGAATTTGGGATAAGAATGGTACTGATTTCTTATAAGTTGTTTACCTTAAATTTTCATGAATCGGAATTGAAAACAAGTTGATTACTAAAATGTCCTTGTTGTTGGTTTAAAGTTGTTAATAGGCCATATCACCGACCCTGTGGCATGGTGCCACGTGATCAGTAAAATAGACACCTTCATAAGTCGACCCGACCCGACTCGCCAGGATGAGTCACTACCTCAAAAGCAAACTTGCCGACTCGATCATATCACAAGCCGTGCAAGACCCAAGGTCGGCTGGACAGCATCTGCTCACGGTCAGAACCACTCGAGCAGTATACTAAGGCGGAACATCCCAAGATCCTCCTTAGTCGAACCTAAGAAGCAAATCAAACTAATTAGAGAATCTAGGGAAGATCGCTTCTCTAAACAAGTTAAACCACGTGGGTTTCAGGACAAGAATGAAAGGGAGCACTTAATGCACTTCAAATCCAGTCCAGGTGTCGTCCGATTGCTAGTCCTCAGAAATCAGCATGGTGGCTGACGCTTACAAGCTACTCTCCTATCCTAGCATGGGGAGTGGCTGAAGATCTCTTCTAGGCTTAATTTAAAGAGATATGGTCCCCCTCTTCCCCTATAAATACCCTTCACCCACATTGAGATGAAGGTAATAACTCCATCTTTCCAGAAAACTCTACTCATTCAAGAACATCAGTTTAGCCCCCTAACTTAGGCATCGGAGGAGATTTGGCTGGTACCACACCAGCTCCCCCTTTCCATAGTCTCTTGTTGTTTAAAGTGTGCAGGTTGTTCAAAAAAACCAGAGGAAAGACCTCCCAATCTAGATAGCTCGCCGGAGTTCGTCCATTCCTGGTTGTTTAACCTATTTATTGGTCTTGACCCAAGCTAGGTCCCCAGCTAACCGGGGAGACCATCCACCCGGTCAACATTTGGCGCCATTTGTGGGAAGATTGCTAACATAAGTCACCAGAGGAGGGATCGCCTTAATAGCCTGGAGGACAAGATGAGCCGAGTCTTGAAGGGCTTAAAAGACGTCCAAAATCTCAACAATAGCCTTCACACGCAGAACAAAATACTACAAGAAAGTCACGTCGACCTGGTGAGGAAGGTAGACTCACGATAGAGGAACGACCAAAGGCAAGCCAACAAGGCCTCGTCTGCATCAATGGAAGCCGAGGTACTGAGGTGAGGAACTACCTACGCTCGAATCATACTAGAGGAAAAAAGAGCCAGGTAGGAGCGCAACCAACACTAAGTAGAAAACTTACAGAATGAGAAAACCACGACTGGCACGAGCGGAGCCGAGGAGGATGTCAATGGCATCACCTCCATGCTAAAGGATCTAGTCACCTGCGAGCTAAGGAGCGTGTGGGATTGGCTCAAACAGGTGGAGAAATCGAAATACCCAGAGGGCTGGAATTCACCAAGGAGGAAATCTTGTTGCCTTACACCCGTGACCTATTGGAGACCAGGGTGGTGAGAGATTCAAAGGCCCCAAAAATCCCCTTATACGATGGAATGACCAACCCATACGACCACTTGGATAATTTTTGCTATGCCGTGGAGGGACGCGTGGCAAATGAAGCAACCAAACGCCACATGTTGCCAACAACACTCAAGGGCCCCGTCACAAGCTAGTTTAAGAGACTTGCTCCATAGTCAATCAATTGTTTTGCCGAACTAAGAAAGGTTTTCCTAGAATGATATATGATCATTTCTGATCGGCTATATACCGCGAATGACTTATCGACGGTTAGACAACGACCAGAAGAAAAACTTCGGGATTACATCACCCGATTCAACAATGAGTATGCATGGTGTGAGGGTTGCGACCAGGCAACAACACATAACGCCCTGATGGGAGGATTTCAAGGCAGGGACTTCTTCTTTTCCCTCACAAGGAACACCTTCCCCAACCCCCCCCCCCCCCTGGCAATTCATAAAAGGATCTTCTTCGCAAGGCTACCGGCTATGAACTAAGGAAGGCAATTACAGGGCCAAATCTGGAAGCACCAAAGCCGAATCATCCCAAGGAGAAGAGGTCCAACGACTACGCGTATGATCGATCGATGAAAAGGAAAAAGGGCGAGCCTGGTACCTCAACCTAGCACCAGGAGGCTCGACCCAAAAAATATAATCAGTATACCAACTACACCCCCCAGAATAAACCCAAGGAAGAGATCTTCGCGGTGATAGCCAATGAGCTCCTTAGCCCAAGGAAAATGAGGTTCCCATACTAAGAAAGGAGAAACAACATGTAATCAACTCAAAGAGGAAATTAAAGCTTTGATCATGCGAGGGAAGTTAAAGGAGTATGTAACGAGGCAAGCCACCTCCCCCACTGACCATGCGTGAATGGACATCGACGACAAACCAAGAACGTCCCGAGTGTTCATATCAACCATCTCAAGGGGCCCAACCTTAGCTGGGAACTCAAATTGGGTTGTCAAAAGCTACACCCGGGCCTACCGACAAGTGATGATCAAGGTCGTGTTTGTAGGATCAATTGAGTGCCCACCTAAATCCCCCAAACTGGCATACGAGCTAGTCACATTCACAGAGAGTGATGCCATGAGTATCACTTTCCCTTACCACGACCTTTTGGTTATTACGGTCGAGATAGCCTATTGCGAAGTGGCTCAGGTGTTCCTCGATGGGGGTAGCTCGGTCAATATCATTTTTCTTAATGTATTCAGGTAACTCGGAGTTAGTGAAAGTGTGCTCAACTGTCGGTGTCCCCCCCTGGTCACTTTTGGCGGAGGACACATCCAGACCCTCGAACACATGCTCTTAATAGGCGTCCATCCCAGGCGCATTAGTATCACGACAGACTTCATCGTGGCGAAAGTCCCTCATCATACAACGTCATCCTAGGTTGACCGGCAATTGGCGACCTCGACCTATCAATCAATATGCGAGCACTAGCAATCAAGTTCCTTATAAATCCACAATTGATGGAAGACTTGGAATAGGTAACGCTTTTTCCTAATCACCTAGATCGGCTTTTAAAAATTCATGCCGCAAATAATGCCAAAAGTCCACCAAGAACTCGTGAAGTTCTTAGGGCAGAATGACGAGGTATTCGCATGGTCCCATGACAATATGAATGGAATAAGCCCTGATGTAATCACCAATTGCCTCAACATTGACCCATAGTGCTGACCTGTTCGGCAAAAATGTCAAGCATACAACGCCATTAGATATGCTCCCATGAAGGAAGAAGTAGAAAAATTGCAAAGGAACAATTTCATTCGTCAGTTAGACTACCTTAGATGGTTGTCAAATGCGGTCATGGTTCGAAAGACCTAGGGAAAGTGGTGAATGTGTGTCATCCTCACAAACTTCAATAAGGCGTGCCCTAAGAATAGTTTCCCCTTGCCAAGAATCAACTAGCTAGGGGACGCCACAACAGGGCACGAATTACTGAGCTTCATGGACTCCTACTCCGGTTATAATTAGATCTGCCTCCACCCATCTAACCAATAAAGCACGTCATTTATCACCGATCATTGTGCATATTGCTACGAGGTCATGCCTTTTGGGCTAAAAAATGCAGGGGCCGCCTACCAGCGTTCAGTGAATCAAATGTTCTCCGAACATATAGGCAGCAACATGGAGGTGTATCTGAGCTAACCTTCAAGTCGCAAATCTGGCTAAGACTTTCGCAATCTTGAGAAAATATGGAATGAAGTTAAATTCGTTGGGGTCAGCTCGGGCAAATTTTTGGGCTTTATGGTTAGCCACATGGGGATTGAGGCTAACCCGGAAAAAAAATTCAAGCCCTTGTAGAAATGGCTCAACCAAAGGCTAGGAAGGAAGTTCAGAGCTTGACAAGACGAGTAGCGGCACTAAACCTCTTCATATCCAAGGTAACCGACTGATGCCTCCCGTTGGTTAAGGCCCTCAAAGACAATAAGAAAATGGGTGATTGGACGCTATAGTGCACCTTGGCATTCGAGAAGTTGAGAGCACACATGGGACATGCTCTCATCTTGTCCAAACTAGAGGCTAGGGACATACAAGCGTTGTACCTATCTGTATCACCCTCAGGGATTAGTTCAGTACTCACCCGAGACCTCGACAAGGTACATCACTCAGTGTATTACGTAAGCAGAGCCTTGCTCGATAAAGAAACTCTTTACCAGGAAATCGAAAAGCTTGCCCTAGCCCTTATCATCTCGGCTCGAAAACTAAGACCATATTTCCAGGCACATTCTTTTATTGTTTTAACTAACCAGCCACTTAGCCATGTTTTGCGAAAACCTGAAACGTCGGGTCAGCTAATGAAGTAGTCGGTCAAGTTGTGAGAGTTCGATATTAACTATCATCTGCGTATTGCCATGAAGGCACATGCCATCGCTAATTTCATCTCAGAGTTTACACCATCAGCATCTGTTGCAGCATTTTAGTGTGTGGTGGTGGATATATGTGATTGTTTTGTGGGTGTGGCTGACAATTGGGTTTCTTGAGAAGTATTTCTTAGCTAAGGCAGATGGGATGGTTGGGTGGATATGGTGGCAGGGTATGGTTGTTTAGGGAAAAGGACGAGTTAGTGGTGGTCATGGTGGGAGAGGTGGCTAGGCAAGATGATGTTTCATTATATACTTCTATTGGATCAAGCTTTTGTGTAGTAGAATTGATAAAGTGTTCCAAAGATGAAGCCATTTTAGCTACTGAATTAGCAAGAACATTAGTTGTAGCTCTTTTTTTGGTGGCGGAATATCAGAAGGTTTTTTATTTCTTCTCTTTGGACAACTAGAGCTCGGTGAAACATCATCAACCTGACAACTCTCAAAACCTTGAGTATCACCTTCCAAATCAACAATATTATTGGGATCACTCTCAGGAGTCATAACCTCAACAGCTTCTGCACATGTTTCAACACCCTCTCCAATAGCTTTATCATTGTATAAATCCACTATATCATCCCAGTTTGCAATCACTTTAAATCGAAAAGTTATAGCATCTTCATGAGACTATCAATCGTAACTAGACTCCTCACCATTGGTAACTAGACTCCAAATAACTTTGATGACCATGAAAGCTAGAAAATGAAGTCAAACTTGCTATAGTTGGAAATCACAGCTATTTATTGCATGATCACCAGATTTCTTTTCTACTACCAGGATATTTGTACTTATGGAACCAATGTTGGAGGAATCTGGGCATTATTGCTCACTTCAGCTCAATTTTTTGCAAAAGGAATGATTATGAGACATTTAGGAGTTAATAAGCAAGGAGTCAAAAATCATCAAATCAACTGGTTGACAAATCTTTTTACCACTTGTACAGTGATGAGGGATTAGTCCAAAATTGGAAATATCCAGCATTATTCATCAACGCATTTTCTCCTCTAAATACAAGAGTACTTGGACTAGAGAAAGGACACACAACCAACCAACCAATCAAACAAAAACCCAATACAAACAATTAGTTCAAAACTGACCAAAGATCATACGATCTGGCAATTACCAAAAGCGAGCAAGCAATCTTCCTCAAGAAGCAATCCAACTCAAAGAAAAGCTCAGGCAATCGAACAGAAAAAAAAAAAGATTCTTTTGAAATCCAGATAAGGTATTCCAATCAGAACTCAAAAGTGATTAATTTCTCTTACAAATTTGGTTCAACAAATTAGATAAAACAGGCAGAAGTCAGGTATTTCATCATATGAAAACCTCAACAAAATTTACAAAGACATCTTAATGTCTTCAAGTTGTCTAGAAAGCTACTAGATCACTTAAAATCAACCAGAACAGGTACCAACCTACAGTTCTGCTTACCTTTCCAGCCTCCACATGGCTCAACTTGTTTATAGCTCTGCCAATCTCAACATTGGTATCGATTTTCAGCTAATCTCTACTGGTTGTAGGTGCGAACGTGCAATTCCAATATAGAAACATCCAGTCCAGCCAAAAGAGACCCAGTCCAATCTGATCTTAAACCATCGTTGTGACTGTATTTTAAGCAGAAGTCAAAGTCTAAAAACTCTGAGGCCTATCCAGACCTAGAAATTCATTTTACGCTTTGTATTTCAAGCAGTTTTGCCTAGATTAGTTTGTTATATCTCCATAAATTCGTGTATTTTGCTATACTTACCATTTTTTCTAGATAAATTGTGAAGTCCTCACTAGTCTGAGGCATAGAAAAGAACTCTCTTGGGAGGTTTCCCCACCCAAAATCACAATCGTTTGTCTAAAGTCTATTACTTGGGGCATAAGTATATAAAGTCATTCAAATATGTTAGAACTCTAATTGCTAACTGTGGCATGCTCACATAAAAGAAAGTTAATCCAAAAACTATTAAATGGTTAAAAGATTAATGGGAAATTTTACTTAGCTTACAAACATGCTCAAATATAAAAAGGGTAAACAGAAAGAAACTGTGGTGGTCTATTTTAATGAGGAGCATCTATGTAAATATCATATAATTGAGTTTATACAATTTGTCATGAAATTTATATTGAAATGAAGCTTTGTGCAGATGTGTATTGTAATAAATTGTCAGATGTAAGATTTATTTGGGAGTGATTTTGAATAGGTTAATAATCACTTTTATGGAGAATCAGTTCTTTCATATAATCATTCAAGTAGTTTTTTTTTTCGCTAATATTTAGGTAGGGAGAGGGGTGCAAACTCACACACTTTACAATGTCAAGCCTCGAACCTAGGATTAGGTAGGGAGAGGGGGTGCAAACTCACACACTTTACAATGTCAAGCCTCGAACCTAGGACTATAGCTAGGTGGAGACAAAGCTCCTTACCACTACACTAGTAGGGCACAACGGCAATCACTTAAGCATTCTTAAGTAATACGTGTAATGTAAATACACACCATCAGCATAAATAGCAATTTAGATCAACGTAAATTGAACAATAACCCAAACTTGGATTAGTAACGCTTTGACGTTTATAAGCCAACATATATTCCTTTCTTTTTTATACCCACCCACGCATATATAATGGCATTTTCAATTCTCTAACACACACACAGATTCACCGTCACCAGAACAAAAATGGCTACGTTTGCAGTACCACAGCAGATCCCTCCGGTGGCTGAAGACTGTGAAAGGCTTCGTAAAGCTATGCAAGGTCATCTCTCTCTCTCTCTCTCTCTCTCTCTCTCTCTCTCTCTCTCTCTCTCTCTCTCTCTCTCACAGTAAAATGAATCAAAAATGTGCTCTATATATATGGAAAGATCCAAAACATTGATACTGTAAAATCATTATTAGCAAATGCTGTGGTTATTTCTGGATCTGTTTTCTGTTGATTTTTTTCTTTTGTAATTCCTATGTGAATCACTTTCAAAAGATATAGTATGATCATATGGTTTGATTTAACCTTTTCTTATTTTATTTTATTTTATTTCCATCGAATTTGGATCTTTTTCTATAACAGAAACCATATCACATGCTAAGTTCATGCAAGTGGACAATGTCAAAGGGATGTTTGGATGAGAAGATTTAAAATGTGAGATTTAGATTTGACCCTTTTCAGTGTTTATAACCTTTATGAACAATGTTTTTTTAAAACAAGGAAATATAATAGGGAAGGAGAGGGAATCTAATCTAGGGCCTAGAAATATAAGAGGGGAGGAGGAAATCGAACCTAGAACCTAAAAGCTTGAAGAACTTTTAAAATTATAGATTTGAAAGAACATTTATGTCTCCGTTATTTGACATCTCGTAATTGTTTTACAATAACAAAAGTTTATAAATAGATTTCACCAACATAAGAAATTAATATTTCTAAAGTCTTATTATGAAAATTTACAAATTGCTGCAAATGGAAATCCTTAATTTTTACTTTTTCCATCCAAACTGTTTAATCTTTACTCGAATTTCAATTTCACGTATCCATATTTTTACCATTTGGTTTTTTTCTTTGTATTGTGTAAATATATGCGCATGGTTTTGTTCCACAGCCTCATGGTTTAAGCTGGTACCTTAAATAATAAACCCCCACACAAAAAAAAAGGTAATATATTGCAGGCAGATGTGGATTATATGCCAGTTTTTCAGGACATTGTTTACAAAATGATATATGCATGAAAAGAAAAGAAAATATTTACAATGTTGAATTATTATGCAGGGTGGGGAACAGATGAGAATGCGATCATATCCATATTGACCCATAGGAATGCGAGGCAACGATGTTTGATACGACAAACTTATGCTGAGAAATATGGAGAGGATTTTTTCAAACCTCTACAAGACGAACTTTCCGGTGACTTTTTGGTGAGTTCCTAGTTCTCCCGGCTTCATCATCAATTCATTAAGTAGGATCGGTTTTGAGATTTTGAGCGTCCTGTCTGAAACTTAAATTGGAACCCTCACTTAATCTAATAAGAAAATACTCAAAAAATCATTTGCCGTAACTTAATGTCAAACAATTTTTTTTTAAATAACTAAAATTCATCATCAATTAGCATAAAATGTCAATCACAAATCAAATTCAGAACAATTTTAATATCTTCATTTGAGAAAGTTAAATATTAGTATATATACGGTACAAAAAACGAAGTAGTATATTATATATGTACTTAATTTTATATATATATGTATATATATAATTAAAGTAGCTAATTGCATGGCTGTCTACGTATACATGTATGCATGCAGAGGGCAGTGCTTCTATGGACACCACATCCAGCTGAACGTGATGCATTGCTAGCTAACGAAGTTACCACCAAGAAACATTCAGCTGCCCATAATCATTTGGTTATAATGGAAATAGCTTGTACAAGAACTTCGCGAGAGCTTTTCCAGGTGAGAGAAGATTATCATGCTCGCTACAAGAGATCTCTCGAAGAAGATATTGCTTACCACACAACTGGAGATTTTCGCAAGGTACGCAAGGGCAAAACAATGAATTTTCATAAGAATGAGCTATATAATATAATATATTTATATATTTCGTTTAAAGAGCTGCTCGGATTAATTAGTGCTCTACAATTTCTATTTCCTAGACATCAATCCATTAATTTTGAAATTTATGTATAAAACCCAAATTCAAACTAAAATGCCCCGCAAGATATCAAAGGTCATAGAACTCCTACATGTTTACATTGTTTACCACTAGACTTTAGATAAGTCAACCTGACGTTTTTCAAGCATGTCATTAATTAATACTTCCTTATTTATACGTAACACTGGATCTTGTCAAATAATCCGACATCGTAAGGTGATTATGTGCTTACATTGCAGACATGGACTAGAAATTCAGAAAAGAATCAATCTAATTAATATATAGTGTAGAACTTGATCTAATTTTATTGTACTTGCCAACTTTTTTCTAGGTTTGTTAAATTTAAAGTTACATTGATTTATATAAAAAAGAAAAAGAAAAAAATGTTTAAATTCATATTCTATTCTAGATTTTTTATTCTAGATGTATTGTTAATTTTTGTCCTTGCGTGGCAAGCTATTGGTACCTCTTGTGAGTACTTACAGGTACGAGGGAGCTGAGGTTGATATGACGGTAGCGAATTCAGAGGCTAAAATACTTCAAGAAAAAATATCTGAAAAGGATTATAATCATGATGAGCTCATCAGAATTTTAACTACCAGGAGCAAAGCACAACTGAATGCAATATTCAAAGTCTATAACGACCAATTTGGCCATCCTATCAACAAGGTTCTACTAGCTCGCTATTTAATAATATTTGCAAAATTATATGCACCCGCAGTTTTTATTCGTACTCTAAAATAGTCATTATATACTCGTTATTTATTTATTATTAAAAAATAGTGCATGATGACAATTTTAGACTGCCAATAGTCATCATACTATTGACATATATGTTTAACTTAAGAAATCTCAATATATATATATATATATATATAGACAATCCATTAATTAATTAATGGTGATTGTATGCGCACACATGTTTTTTTTTATATAAACGCTATTTGGGGAGGAAAATTTGAATACAAAAACTCATGTGCATGAATAACTGCTCTTAATTAATGGAGCTATAAGCCGGTTGCGCATACACACATATGTGTCCATTGATGGCTATAGCAGTTAATGTTGAGGAAAGAAGAGAAGATATAAAGGGAGAGTGGTAGGAGAAAAAAACGTACATGGTATGGAAGCAATATATTAATTTATCTTTTGCTTTTTAAATGATTGAAGGACCTGAAGAAAAAGCCGAAGGATGAATACCTTGGGTTAGTGAGAGCCACCATAAAATGCTTGACATGCCCGGAAAAGTATTATGAGAAAGCTCTCCGGCTATCGATGAAGGGCCTCGGAACGACGGAGGAGACTCTGACCAGAGTTGTAGTAACTCGGGCGGAGGTTGACATGAAGAGTATAATGGAACAGTATCAACTCAAGAATAGTGTCCCTTTGGTTGAGGATATAAAGGGTGATACTTCTGGGGACTACTTGGCCACGTTGCTTGCCTTGATTGGTCAATGATCATCATGATGCATGAGAATGAAAATTATACTAATAATAATCATAATAATATATGTTGCAAAACAAATTGTTAATTTTCTAATAATAAAAATAAATCTTCTCTCTTTTTCATTTTTTATCAAGCTTGTCTTATAATCCAAACTAGCATTCGGTCTAGTTAGGGGTGAGCATCGGTTCGAAACCAATGGTTTTTTACCAATCCAATCCAATCCAATCTTCTATTGGATTACAAATTTTACAATCCAATCCAATGTGTTTGGATGTCAGGATCCAATCCAATCCGATCCAATGTACATTGGATTGGATTGGATTGGATGATCGGTTTGTATGAAAAAATAATTATGATAACAAAAACTTCATAATCTTTCATAACATTTAATTCAAAATTCAATATGATGAAAGATATGACATTAATATATTAATTTTTAATATAAATTAATATAATATTATATTTAATATGTTAACGTTTTGATTTTTTCGAAAGTAAGATTAATATATTAGTATATTAGTGAGAAACAAGATGAAATGTAAATATTATACAATATGAAAGTATATTAATGTGTATATTAGATTGGTTCGGTTTAGGTTGGATTTTCAATTCTTGATCCGCCATCCGATCCAATCCAATTGGATTTCTATTTTTCTAATCCAATCCAATCCATCAATGTTATCGAAACCAATGAAAATTGGATTGGATTGGATTGGATTGGTCGGTTTTAGTGGATTGGTTTGGATCCTGCACAGCCCTAGGTCTAGTGATCTTTGTCTCCACTTGGTTGGAAGAGATTTCAAGTTCGACTCACATGAATAATATTTTGTCTTGTGTGGTTGTAGCTTCATTGTAGATATACTGACTTGTGAACTATGAATTTTTTTATGGGTGGGCTAGCTAAAAATTTAAGGGAATGTTATGTAGCAGAAAAAAAAAAAAAAAAAAGAACAAAAAAATAAACTTGTGGAAGGAAGCAAACAATCAAAACTGAGCTTACACATTTATTATATACACGTGGATGTCATTAAAATAATAAGCGTTATTGATTTCAATGGTCCCCCAACTATTGCTCCAGTTTCATTTTGGTCCACCAACTAAATTTTTCATTTCAATGGTACTTCAACTCTTCATTTGGAGTCCTACCGTCAAAGTCTGTCAATTTTGCCATTAAATTTAGGGGCGAAATCGTCTTTTTAGGGCAGTACCCTCAAAACCAAACGAATTCCATATTAGTCTTCGTCTTCTTCTCCTTTTAAGGAAGTACCCTAAAAAACAAAACCAAACAATCTTAGACTGATGGGTTGTACATGCTAACTAGATTTCAACTATCCCACTTGAGAGAAGACATGTTTAATGTCCAGATGGTTCAAAAATATTCCCAATAGCAGCGACGGCCTCAATTACTTGGGTGTTGAAATCTAGCAGACCATACAAGATCTGATTCAATAACAGAACCAATTCTACATGAACTTCACTCGAAAGCAGAGGGGGGGGTAAGAGAGAGAGAGGGGAAGGAGACACAGAGAAAGGATGTTGGGGTGGGCTACGACAGGTTGGGGTTGGTGGCTGTCGAATCGTCAAAGAGAGAAAAAGAGGGAGAGGTTGGAATACCCTGAAAAGACAGTTTTGCCCTTCAATTTCACCGAAAGACAGACTTTGACTGTAAGACGATTTTGATACCAAATTAAGAGTTGAAGGAACATTAAAATGAAAATTTTAGTTGGTGGACCAAAATGATATTGGAGCAATAGTTGAGGGGCCATTGAAATCAATAACCCAAATAAATAATAAAAAAAGAAATTAGAAAAGCCTTCAAACAGCACATATGGTGGGCCATAAAGTTTTTTTCTTCAAAAACTCGCCAAAGGAAACAGACTGGTTGTTGTTGGCCAATATAGATATAGGTTTTTCCTTCAGAAGCTGGTGGGCTGTATTGTAAAAGTATCTTGTACATATCCTATCCTTTGTCCAAAAGGAAAAAAAAAACTTATAATTAATTATTGGATTTTATTTGTAAAAATTAAATGAGAAAACAAAGAAAATAGTTGGATAAAAGCCAGAGGAATTCTGAATAACAGGAAGATGAAGCACTTTATTATTATGTTTAACAGGGCACAAATTGTATTGTTCCTCTATATAAATTTACAAGGGAAAGAGGAGGACCAACTTGATACTAAATTTCACAAGACAGAGTTTCTACCCTTTTCTCGAATGCGACTCCTTTCCCCCAAGCGTCTGAATTATAGCTTCCAAGAGTTTGATTTCCTTATCACGCTTAGCTATTTCTTCTTGCTTTGCCCGCAACTCTTCCATGTGCAGCTCAAATACCTCTGCAACAAATAATAAAATTATATCATATGACTTTCATCACACATACCACACTTCTGGTTCCAATTGTTAGAAAACCACTAGCCCGAAAAGCTTAAGCTATTAGAGAATGAGCCAACAATGTATATCACAATTACACCCTCTCTCACATGCACGCTCATCCTGCAAGTGGAGAGGCAGACCAATAGGAGAAGAGAGACAAATATATATATATATATATATATAGGTGTAGCCCCAGCGTACACCCTGCAAACCAACAAAGAAGTGTGCAAGTGGAGAGGCAGACCAATAGGAGATGAGAGACAAATATATATAGGTGTAGCCCCAGCGTACACCCTGCAAACCAACAAAGAAGTGGGAAACGAGAGTTGAACTCAGGACCACTTACAAAGAAAGGCTCTAATACCATGTTAGACAACCACTAGCCCAAAAAGCTTAGGCTATCAGAGAATAGGCCAACATTGTTTATCAAGCTTACACCAATGTATTTAAATTTAAAATTATAGATGCAAACCTATCTCTACCAATAATAATCAGATTATCGCAATACCTCCAGAAAACAAGTTTTTCTTTCTATATGCATTCAGCAAAGACAATGCTGATACTGATAACTGGTGGAATGGTGTCCAATTGTTCAGAAATTCCAGTCTTTCAAAATTGATTTCCGTATCATTAATGCTTTAGTTGGGTAACAGTAAAAGCTTCACGCCAAAAGTATTCTTAACTTAACTTCAAAGTCAAACAGTCGTCAGCCAAATGATATGGAACTCAATGAAACAGCTACTATATTCTACAGCACCACCAAAATAATTTTGTTGATACGAAGGACCCCAAAGAAAAAAAAAATCAGCATTATAAAGGAAACGTAAATTCATGAATGTTTTCATTCATGAAGCCATTAACACAACCAAAGGGCAGAAAGAAGACCTAAATTTCTCCATCCTTAAAAATAGAACCCCAAAAGATGTAGTTCAACAAACTAGATGTTTCTTAACATTTCAACAACAAAAAAAGGAAAAACAAAAATTGTGTGCAAAATTGGAACTATTTGGGGAAAATCAAATTGGAGCTTGGAGAAACCTTTATTAGTAAATAATTTGAGCACTCCACTTGAATCAATTTTAGGAAGATGTAAGATACTCAAGCCTTTTTCCCTGATACTGCTCATGAGAAAACAAATATGAAGGGTTATTAACTCTGCTAGAGATATAAAGGGAGACATATCTCACCCAATGTGCTCAAAAGTTTATGATAACATTAAGCCTAAATACATAATGCACAAAAACGTAAAGCTTATATGTACTTTGGAAACAATTTTTTGCCCAATGGGGGTTCCTAATTCTAGTTGAAATTTGTTTACTCATATATTGGAACTGTCCTATCAAATCCAGAGAAGACTTGGATTAGAGAATTAAACAAATATAAAAGGATAAATACACCACCGAACTGGAACTTTGGCCCATATCTCAATATCATCCCTGACTTTCAATTTGGCTCACATTGTCCCCGTGAACTTCAGTTCTTGTACTGAAATGGCCTTTGTGGTGAAGTCTGTTATATTTTTCATGATTTTTCATGAAAAATGTACTTTGCCAAGTACATGAGCACAGTTTCAGAGGTACAGTCGTCACTTTCTTTTTTCTATAGGTAACAAGAATTTTATTGGAGGACAAAAGAAATATAAAAGAAGATGTGTTTGGACGTGTACAGGATGCAAAATTAAAAAGACAATTATAGTGACTTCCTTTAAGTTTGTTCCTTCTTGTATTTCAGTTTCCAATTTGGATTTGGCTTCCTTTTTCAGTTGCAACTTGAGAATTTTAGAGCCTATAAATTGGCTTGTAGAGCATTAATCGCAATACATCGACTTAGAGAGAATTTAAAGTAACTCTTTGAGAGAGTTTAGTGTTTAGGGAGTTGTGAGGTTGTGTATTGGGATTCTCTATTGCAAATAGGGTTGAGATGAATGATTTTTGAGAGTTTGGGAAAGACTATTTCCTAATCTTCTTCTTTTGAAGGTGGATCATTGTCAATGAGTGTAGCCCAATCTGACTGAGAACCATGTATATCCTGTATTTCTATGGTTCTGCTTGCTACTTTTAGCGTTTTCTTTGTGATTGTGTGTGTATGTCACTGTGATCTTTGGGCTAGGGAATTTGGTAGTTGGACCATAACTTCCTAGCAACTGGTATTAGTTAGAGGAAGGTTGTAGGAGTGAGCCAAGGCAAAGGTCTTTCAGAGCCTTAAGGAAACTTGTACATAAATGTATGAGCCGGAAAGATTGGATTAAGCTTGACAAGGAATCCTAGGAGATAATCAACTGACGTTCCCATCTCAAACAAGGTTGGTGGGACTCATATGTCACAAGACTCCAAAAGAGACTATTTTCTGCTGTTGGTTCCATGTTATACAAAAATGTCGGACCCAAACAGCTCCCCTTTTCAATGCTTCAAAAAACCACAAAAGTAGGCTGAAGCATCACCTTCAATTGTTTGGAATACTATTTTCTTATGGGTACAGCTTGGAACTAATTTGGAAGTATCAATCTCCTTTTAAGAGCCTAAGTAACTGCAGATGTGCCACTTATTTATCTCTAGTCCTAATTTAAGGCCATTCAACAAAAATCCTTGCCATTACAAATTTAGTGGCCCATGGTTCTTCAGTTAGTAAGGAGGACATAACAAGCTATGAAGATATTAATCTGTCCAGGTTTCGCTAGATGTGGAAGTCAATATTGGTGTTGGTGATTACTGCTAACACAGAACCATTTACTAAAAAATAGTATCAGACTTCTCATACTCAAGGAACCTACAATTTGTAAGCCTACAAATACTCACAGCCCAAATAAAAGATAAAAGGGAGATATTTGGATTGCACATACTTGAGGTGTTCTCGAGCTCTTTTGTAACTTCCTGTGCATGTAATTCAGCAGCCTTTTCTGCTGCCTCAGCCTGTCGTTTTTCTGAACGAACACGAGCAGCAGCTGTAATGGCAGCATCAAGTTCTCTCTCCAAAGTTTCTACTCTTTGCTCAAGAACCTAGACAGAAAGAAAGCTTTTAAACATAAAACACACGAATTCGTAGAATGAAGTATGGAATCGGTCTCACTTCTATTGGTACATAAGAATGCTATCAATAGACTGCACAGCACTGAAATATAATATTCAATGGTACGCAAGAAAATAAAATGCTATTTCAGCTAGATCGTTTAGCTGAATCTCACAGCCATAGCATCAAGCCTGATTTTAATATGTTGTTGGTAAATGAACATCAAGGCTTCACGACAGGAATTGCTAATAAAACATAAAAGTAGTTCCACATTCATCAAACATTTGTTAAATACACATCTGCAATCAGCTCTTTCCAAAATGGCCACAATACTGAAGAACTCAAAATGCATGCAGGCAAAATTACTTTACAAAATTAGATATTTCTAGAAATAACATCTTTTAGTATTTAACTTTTTGGTGGTAGCCGGAGCCTAAAAGGTCTAAAACAAAAAGAACTAACAAGCATCTCTAAGATGGCTGACCACAATAAGGTTCTCAACCTAAAAAAGAATCAACAGAAGAACGGCGGAGGGAAACAAGGGGAAGACCACATATAAAATAGAACCCAGCTCAGCCAAGCAATCGGCCACCATATTCCTCTCTAACAAACATGACACTACACGCCCAGTCCCTAACCAAGCAGGCTTGACAAGCAAGGATAATGGTTGCTTGCAGGTGGAAATTGTCAACAGGATTGTTAATAAGATCCACAGAAGAGGGTATTTTACTTCATTCGTTACAAAATTCAAATTCATGTGCATGATCCCTCCAAATGTGGGCGATTAAAAGAAAACTTCTTCCTTAGGCCAGAAACTTAGAAAAAACTAGTTCTGGATAACTTGGCTACTCAAAACTAGCATTATCATCTGTTCTATAACAATAGTATACAAAGAGTATAAAGTAAGGTTAACGCCCAGATCTTAAATTCAGGGCTTCACCCTTCTTCAACATAAATTGATCAAGACTATCAAAACGCCAGATGCTTAAACTTAAAATTTATAAAAATAATTTTTTTTTAAAGGGAAAATCATTGTCCAGCCCAGAGTGAGACCCAAAATTATAAGAGAAGAAAAAAAAAATTATACAAGTAAGAAAGTAAATATTCTCAACAAGATTTGCACAACAAAATTCACCTGATTGCATACAAAAATGAAAACCCAGATTGTAAAATTAATTTAAAATATACAGATTTATAAAGAGTTGAATAAAGGAAAAAACCTTGATGGTTCGTGCTTGTTCGGAACAAAGCGAGGCTTTGGCAAAGGTTTCTTCGTCAACAAAGACAGCCTTTTTGAGGAGTAGCTTCTGGAGTGACTCCAAATTAAAAGACATTTCTGTCAGATTGCTTATGGCTCCGTTCCATCTTTCGCTTCCTTTCCCCTTGTCCTCCATTTTCTCTCACTGCCTTTGTTTGAAGATGATCACTATGCTTTTGATTCAGGTTGGTCTTGTGGACAAATTGGAAGAAGCTCATAAGTTGTGTCAAACAAAACTCGCCAACAAGTTGATGGTGCCGTGCATCCTATGGCTGAAAATGAACGAATGAATGACCTGGTAACTAGTTTTCCCCTCAACTTTGGAGCTGGGTTTAGGGGTGAAAGTTGATTGGAAATTCCGATTTCGACTACAATCTGAATATTTTTCACTTTGGCGAGTCTATATCAATTCCTACATCCAAAAGTTATAAATTCCGAAATTCCGAGTACAAAAACAGGAATTGGAATGTATCCAATGATATGTTTACCAATCATGAATTGGAATTCTTATCGGGAATTAAATTCTATATATGAAGAATTCGTACTTTTACTTTACATCAAAGAATTGAAAAGTAAGTAGGGTTCACACAAAATTAGGAATTTGTTGAAATTCAATTTTTGAGTGGAATGTGGTACCATTAAGAATTCATATTTTTTATCCATTATATCCTCGCACAATTTTCAAAATTCCAAATTTGTCATTTGCTTTAACCCAACAACAATGATATGTTAGTAATTAGTACTATTTTTACTCTAATTCCATATGGTTTAATAAACAACTTCAATAGGAATCCGGAATCTAGCTCTTCTCAATCCATATGATTTAGTAAACAACTTCAATAGAAATTCGGAATCTAATTCTCCTAAATTCAATTCCTCCTAATCCAATTACGGATTAGTAAACATGCCATAAGATTCTAAAATTTCCAAATTTTGAAATATATTCGAGTTTTAAAAGTAGGTAATTATATATAATAGCTTTTTGAGCTTTGCCACAAGATTTTTTCAGTTTTGAATCAATTTCAGCCTTTAAAATCATTGGGCATTTTAAAATTTTCAACCAACTATTTTTCAAATCGGAATGAATGTTAAAATACCTACTTTTTTAATTGAATTAGAGTCTCCTCATTATGATCCCATCCATCTGAAAATCAACCATAATAAGGTGGCTATGGCTGTCTAGGTTTGATGGGTTTTTAATTTTTTAAATTTATTTAGAGCTTTTTTGTCAAATATTTTTATTTAGAGTGTTTTTTACAATGTAGTTAAAGGTTTTTTTTTTTTGTTTGGATTAAGGAAATAACTTCTTTTTTTTTGTCTGAACCACGAGGTGGTCCTAGATGGGCCTCAACTATGAATGGCACCTTTAAGCCTTAACCACAACCCAAACTAATCCCCGCTCACACCGGTTCGGCCCGTAAGGGGTAAAATGTTAGCCAAAGTGATGACTCCATACGAGAGCAATAATCGAACCCATGACATCTCTTAAGGAATGAGAGTGCCGAACCACTCACACCAACCACCTTGGTTCAATGAAATAACTTTCATTCAACAATACATTGTGTTAAATGTATTAAAGACCCTCAAAGTTTAGCGAATAAGAATGTTGTTTTTTGTCATAAGATAGTAGTAAATCAGTATAAAAAAAAACCTCAAGTATAAATACATCAGCAAATGTTACAAAAAGTCATTTTCACAAATTAGACAAACCAGTCCTGTCACCGGTTTGTCCAATTTTGGAGGAGCTGGACTATTTTAATATTTTGCCTTCCTATTTGTCCTTTTATGGTAAAACCCCTAAATACATTTCCTCATCTGGCTTTTTTTTTTTCTGGCCATGCTTCTGGAGCCAAACTCCTCTTAAAGAATCCATCATCCAAAATCACTTCTTTTTCTTTTTTCCTTTTAATGGACAGTCACAACTTCATAGAATGGCATTCAAAACTAATGGAATAACAAATTGCCGATCATAATTTGTAAATGCAGCCCACTTTATCAATTTTACAGCAAACATGAAATGGTAAAACTTTGAACTCAATATTCTGTTTCCAACACGCCATCAATAAGCCCAAATTCCATTGCCTGCAATAGAAAGCAACAGAAAGCTCACGGTTAATACACCAAGCTGAGTAGATATGTAGTGGAGTATTAGATGCTAGAAAAGTAGAGTTTAATTTGGTTAAAAGCTGTTTATGATAATTCTGTAATTGCTCTTTGTCATAATAGATTATATTATGCGCCGAGTACACTGAGCATGAAATTTTCTTACACAACCTTTTATAAACATACCGATTTAATTGACCACTGAAATTTCAGCATGGAAAACAACTTACAAAAACATTAGATAAGTTACCAGACTTTCCTTCTGTTTTCTCTCTTCTCTGATATAATTTCTTGTTCCCCCTTTTCCTTCCCTTCCAATTCGAATGAAGCTCGGAAAAGTTGGGAGAGGGGAACCAAACATTTCTCCTCATATTTAACAATTTATGTCATTACCAATTTACAAAACTCTTTAATTAAAGACATGAGATAGCAATATTACCTCAGAAACGGATAAGAAACGATCCCTCTCAGTGTACTGTTGCACTTTCTCTAGAGATTGGCCAGTAAAAGCAACGTACATATTGTCGACTTTCTGCATCAAATACATCTAAAAGGCTTAATATGAAGCAGACAACTCTGCACTCAAATTTGACTAAATAAAGCACAGAGAAATAGCTGCTATGGAAACTGAGGACATGTTGAGTACAGTATTGAAAAGCAATAATCACGGATGCATAGCCTTTCAAGCATTAAAAGGGGATGTCCAGTGCATGAGGCTCACACCAATGCACGGTCTGACTGCGTACATAATTTTTCGAAAGCCCCAAGAATGATTTTGAGCTTCCAACCTATTTCTTTCCTATGTGACTTTTTGGACCAGTAAGCATAGGAAAAATAGCTTAGCAAGAATAGAGACACCCCTTCATCGTAGGTGCTTCTGCTGACAATATATCCATGCTTCTTCAAAATGGTGATCATGGCATTATTATCGAAAATTATTTGAATAAATATCGACCACCAAATGCCCTGGATAACCAAAGGTTTGTCTGTCACTAAATGAAGACAAACTAATGGCACACTGAATTTGTTTCTAACAACCCAGCATTGAACAGGGATGAACCTAATTTTCATTTTCCCTAATAGCCCTGTGAGGCAACAGTTCTCAGCATCCACATCCAAATTGTAAAATTCTAAAAGATTCCAATTTTTTCAAATACTAACCAAAAAGAGATGCCCTGAATAACCAAGGTTTGTAACAGGGCTGAACCTAAATTTCAATTACCCTAATAGCCCTGTAAGGCAGCAGTTCTCAACACTCAAATTCAACTTGAAGAAGTCTACAACATTTCAATTTTGAATCAATTAGTAAAAGTTCATGCAGAACTGGTTCATTCTGCTTCAGCTTGATTGAAGTCAATTAGGCTGAAAAATAAATATATAAGAGTTAAGAAATTGTCTGAAGAATGAAACTAAGAAGGCAGAAAACACTGACATGGCGAGTTTGAACTGCTTCATTCACTTGGCGCCTCACATCTTCTACATGACCCTACAATCAGCAAATGCAAAATCAAATTATGGATTTTAAACAAAACAGATTGTGTAATATATAAGAAATCCTTTTTTATTTTAGGCACAAAGAATTCATGAATTTGAAACAAATCGATAACATAAGGTCTCAGACAACCATTTCAATTTGTTGACTGTACATGCCAAACTCAACTACAAATATGTGAAGCTAATGTATTACTATACCATTTCATGCAATTATGGTTACAGGATAAAAGGGGACAACAAACAAAAATTGGTATTTTAAATAATACATTTATATCTTCTTCCCACTTGTAAATAATACATTTATATTTTAATACAAAAATTGGTAATAGATTAAGAGATCTTCTCACTCATAACTCTCCTTTTTTTTTTTTGGTGTTAAAAAAAACACTCCAGGGGAGAGGGTGGTATCCACCAAGGAGCTGTGAAAGGGTGCCCCCCCACGTGAGCCAGACGAAAGGGCCAGGTCAAGCTGGATCCCCGGGCCACCCTCATGATGTCACGCACGTACACGCTTTCATCTCCAGGGAATTGGCCTGCCCACCCCAACCTGTTGGTGGGAATCGAACTCAAAACCTCTTGGTGAGCAGCTCGACCCCAATTCCACCCCAACGTTTGATGGTTGGTGCTCATAACCCTCCTTGAGTATGAAATAATAGTACTTAACCACTCTTGGTAGAACCAATAAAGAGACTAGAGAATCTGGCATTTCTGTCATCATGCAAGGCATACTGAAGCTACCAATAAAGTGATTTATATCCTCTCAAGCATATGCAAGGCTTCAAAAGAACATTTAGGAATTAGGCATTAGTACAAGAATTAATAAATATTGTGCTTTGAGCTGTTCTTTAATAGTATTAATCAGAATAAAGAACATAAGAAAAAAAATGGAAACTATCTTATAATATGAAATTTTTTCCCACTACTTCTATTGTGAAACAAAATTACAATCATTTTGTTTCTGGTAGCATAAAACAAAAAATAATTATACTGAACTTTCAGATCTTCGCACCTTGCTAAATTAGTGGAATCATATGTGAACAATATAACTAAGTTATTTCCATGTCAAGCATGCATGAAAATCGGTTAGAAAAGCCCTCTAATTGCTCGTTGAGATTTGAGATTTTATATATGCACACCAAATTTTTATTATGTATAATCCTAATTATACTACGAACTAATCTTAATATGGTACAAAAACTGATAACAGCATAAAAGAGGAAGGGATTTAGTGTTACCTACGACAACAGAACATCAAACACCAATTCACATTTACTTCTTGTAATGTAGCCAATATAAACCATTTACTTTAATTTGGAAATTTTTGCATTATACAGAAACATTTGTCACAACCACTATAAATCCATCCAAGTTCGAGAAGAAAAAGATAATGGTTAATTCGAAGCTTCCTATCCTCTTATACTAAATTGGGTAAGATATACCAAGAGGGGATTCATACCCCACATCCACTCTGTGGTTGGTGTATCATGATTCGCGCATTTGGCATCGCATAGCGCATTCCCTTTTCTCCACCAGCAAGAAGAAGTGCTCCTTGGCTTGCCGCTACTCCAAAACACACTGTTCCCACCTTAGGTTTGATCTGATAAAGTATGGAACCATTTAGTCCAAACAGAAAATAATTTTTAAAATACAAAATCATTTCTTCATTGGTGCAGTCAGGTTGTGTTTATAATCTTCTGTATGGTTTAGAAAACCTAGCAGATACCCTTTAAGCTGTGAACTATTGGACTGAACTACCTCTATATTTCACTGGTTGCTTCATTTACCAGTGAGAATATAATGGTGGTTCAATCTATTCCCAGATTAAAAGGTCTACATTAGCTAGGTTTTCTAAACACTACAGAAGAATATAACCATAGCTTGAGCTTGGAAGGTGTCGAGGATGAAAAGCTAGAAGAGAGTCATGGGGCTTGCATAAGACCGTTGGGTGAGTCTTGTATAGTGCTTATTCTCATAGTGGATTTACTTGTGCACTAGGTCTTGTGGTTTTTCCCTTTTGGGGTCTCCATGTAAAATCTTGGTTTTGAAAGATTGGTGATTTATTCACCAAACCACAATATCACAGTTCGACAATTTCATAATGTCAACAAAAAAGAATATTTAAAAATGGAATAAAGAGGAGAGCAAGGAAATGTGAGCAAAACTAGAAAAGAAAAACGGATGAGAAAGAAACTTCATGACATTACCCAAGACATGCAGTCATAAATTGCCAACACAGAGTATGTACTCCCACCAGGGCAGTTCAAATACACCTGACATGTTACAGGACAAAGTCACAATCTGTAAAAGAAACGGACTTCGACATATTAACTTAGCCAAGGCAAATCAATTGCAAGAGGGGCGAGGGTAGAGAGCAACATAAAAGTATAAGCACACCAGAATATCCGCATTCTCATCAACAGTAGCCAAAGTAACAAGTTGGGATATGACTCGTTGAGCCACCAATGAGTTGACTGGCTGCCCAATGAAGATTATGCGATTCCTGAACAATACAGATGAGAGGTCCAAAGGTCCGCCAGGGGTCATCACAGATGGAAGTATGGGTGGATTCCCTTTTCTGGCTTCTATTGCACCATAACTAAAAATACAAATCAAAAGATTCACAAATTTATAACCCAACAGAATAATGGACATCATAGAACATATTAGCCATAAATACAATTAAAGATTCTTGACCTAAGTAATAGAACATACACTAATTTTCTGATTGTATTTTTAATGAGTTTTAAAATTATCATTGCCCAGCTAAAATGCTTTACTCTCTATCCAGTTTTCATCAATCATTCATCAGTGAACCAATATGTGCATTTGTTTTCAAGAGTTTTACATAATTTCCGACCTACTCAAAAGAATTGAAAAGAAACTTGAAAAAACAATGAAAAGTAGATGAAACCCATTAAGCAAAAGGGCACGAGCTATACACCTTGTGCTAGTGTCACCAAAATCCTTCACGTCAAGCTTTAGAGGTGACCCACAAGTTCTACTAGATAATCCTGAACACAGCAATACGTTTACAATTAATTACTCTGCAAAAATTGTAGTGGGCAAAAATAATTTATTAACTCTGAATTATTAGCACAGATATATAGCCATAGATATGTAATTACATACGCACAAGCACACACACATATTTGTGAACTGAAATTAAACTGGTTCAGGAGAAATAAGCAGAGAAGGACAGCTGGGTATACATGAAATTGTAATTTGGGAAGAGAAATTTAGTAGTTCTAAGAATATCTAATTAAAGATTAATTAGTAAAATGGGAAAGAAAAAAAAAGGGTTACCAGTTGTTAACGAATCTCCGTACGGACTCTGCAAGGCAGAGACTGTGGACTTCGACGATGGGTTTCTGCATAACACCAGAAAAATTAATGAACAAATAATAAGCAATTATGTGTGTGTATATATATATATACCCGAAATTTAAAAATTGGTTGTATGAGTTTGTGTTGTGTGGTTTGTACCTGAGAGAAAACAAATGAAGAGAAGAGGTTCTGTGGCAAGAAGCGAATGAGAAGCTCAGTGGCGCTGAGAAAGCTGATGCTACCACCATTTCTCGTAGCTAGCGAGAGAGAGAGAGAGAGAGAGAGAGAGAGAGAGAGAGGGCTTAGGAGAGTGGGAGCGAGCGAGAGTTGGGAACAAAAATCCTCTCTTGCGGGCTCTTATTTGCGTGCAATAAATGCGGAAAGAAAATTAAACCGTTAGATCTATATGGATGGTTGAGATTAAAACTTGGGTTAAAAAGGTTACATGTGGAATCGGGTAAAAGAAAACACAAATGGTGATTTTATTTGAACCCACAATTTGCTCTTTTGAACCAACACTAATTTTAAATATAAATAACCTATTTTATCTTTGTACATAATTATTGTTAATGACAAAATATTTAAAACAAAAATTAAATTGCTCACTACTCCCTACATATGTTCTTACCCACTAGCGTACCCAGAAAGGTGTAATTTTCAAAGGCTAAAAGCTCAACAAACAAAAAAATATTGATAACTAAATATCCTTATAGTTTAAACAATACTAATGCTATTCATAATTAATTGAAAAAAATAACATTACAATTAATACAATTGTTGCCGATTGGGATTGATATCAAGAAAACGTTGATTACTTTCCCCTATAAGTGTTTCGGGCATGTCATTTTGGCTTTTAGGCTAACAAGGACCCCTTTGTAGATAGGCTTTTTGAATTTGTTTTCAAAAATTTGGATTATAATAAGTCATTGAAGGTCTAAGTCGATGGTCTGCAGGAAGATTAGCCAATATTTGAAGGAGGATTTGAACTAGCCAGATTATTTGAAAGAGGGTTGGAACTAGCCATATTATTTGAAGGAGGATTTGACCTACCCGAATTATTTGAAGGAAGATTTAAACTTTTTCTATACCGTTCCATAACTAAATAATTAAAACAAAATAAGGGTTTTTATTCTATAACTATGACTTATTGACTATAGTTTATCAATTAAATAAACAAATCAATATCAAATTATCAATTAAATAAATAAATAAAATTAATTATACCTCGAATTGTGTGTCGCACAATCTCTTCCTCCTTGAGTTTGCTACTCATCTTCCTAATACAAAGAGAGCTAAATAAGAAAAAAAAATATTTAAAAAAAATGATAAACAAAATTGGCATTTAAGAAGAAAAAAATATGCATCCGACTTACTTTGGACACATTAAATAAGGAATTATGGAGGCCCTATTAAAAGCCCAAGAAATGGCATCAGGTTTCCTTTTTTTTTCATTTTTTTTTCTTTACAACTTGGTCCAAAACAACGTCGTTTTGGCCAGGATTAAAAAAAAAAGCGCGTGTTTTAAAAGCCTAGTCCAAAATGGCGTCGTTTTGGCCAGGCTTTTAAAAAGAAGCGAGATGCGTGCAATGCACAAAAGCGCCCAAAAACACAAAGTTCTCTTAGGCATTTCGACAAACACCTACAATGCAACTCCAAGGTTGAGTAGAGGTGCAATATGCAGCACATCTTATGGCTTTTCCAACAAGGGGAGGTGCAGCTGCACCTCCTTGCGCCTTAATAGGTCCGCCACTGGTTCCTGCAACCCTAGTCAGAGTTATTTATCAAGTCATTATGTTCCTACAACCCTAACAAGGTTTATTCGTTTATATTAGTGAAAACATACCCAGTATTTATTCATGAAGGGTTAGACTAAAGTTAGGGAGACTTCGAATGAGGTATGAGTTAATTTGTTTTGGCTTTTTTTTGGGTGTTGAGTTGCATGGTGGTCGCTACTTACGTTCGGCAGACTAGTACCTAACGCGATAGGAAAATTCAGTGGCCTTCCATTGAAAAATTGTACCTATTTCGATTGTATGGGACTGAAAACTTAGGATACGGTGGAGTTCCACCGTAAAATGGGAATGGGTTCGGTATCATATGACTGAACTGTACCTATTATTCAGTGGTGAAACACCAAAGTATATTTGGTTTTTCAATAACTTGTTGTCGACCTTAAATTTAATGTAAGCTATTTTGACTTTACTCTTATTGTCGACCCTTACTCCTATTGAATGAACAAAAACAAGGTAACGATGCTACTAAAGGAAGCAATGTTGGAACATAATGTGTAATGGACTATAGTGATCAATTCACAACTTACGAGGTAATCATTTTGAGTATCTTCTTTTTGTTTGAAATCCTTTTTAGCATCGTTAACATGGCAGAAATGTTTCAAATTTTAACTTAAAATAACATTATTGTTATGTGTATATATTCAAAAGTAGAGATGCATTAATTAGATGAGCTTGTGCACAAGGAAAGATGAATAATATCGTAATTACAATTAGGTCTTATTTGACATTGTCAACAAACAAAGAGCAACCTAAGAGATATAACAAATATACTCTCACCAAAGACATGTTGCGATCTTTTGAATCTATGTCTGAACATCGGAGAATCGTGTCTGTAACCATGGCAAACTTACATAATCATCATTGTATTTGTGCAATTGTTTAGTAGCCTCTTTATCAGTCACTCCTATGTAATTAACTAGCAACTCATAATTTGTGTCTTTATCATCTTCAAGTAGAGAGATCGCTACACCAGACACAGGAATACCTAAAACATATGACAAATCATCCAATGTGATGGTCTTCTCACGAAAAGGCAAGTGAAAGGAGTTCATTTCAGGATGTCACCTCTCAACGAAGGCAGATACAACAATCTTATAGACATTTTGATAGAAACACATAACAAGTTGCTTTAAGCCAGATCTTTGAATGTACCATTTGAATATGACATTATTAGGTTTAGCCAACCAATTTCACTCACAAAGGGTATATGTCTTCGACATACACTTAAGGGGCTCACGTTCCTGTAGTCAAATCCAAAAAAAAAAAAAAGTTAATTAGCATGAACCATACATATATTGTGTCTTCTTATGTTACAGTAAAACGACTTACCTAGTTATTCCAAATTGTAGCTGCTATGTGAGTTTTGAAACTCGTAAGTAAATAAGGATCAATGGGACCTACTCGAGATGGCTTAGTAGGCTCGACATCTGCCTCAACATTAGTATCATGAGTAGTATCCTCGGAATGGTCTGGGGGACCATGTTGGGCTGGTCCTTTGAGGGGCTAACCTCATCTCTCTATGTCTCCTCGCTGAGATTGTGAGACCATGTATATCAAGTCGAGATGATGTAGCCTCAGTAGTACTTCTACGAGTCCTCTTCATATCTTAAAAACAATATTAAATACAAAGTCAGTAACGAATTGGGTAGACTACTACTGAAAAATTAAAACTTATTAGGTAGACTACTATTGAAAAACAGAAACGAATTCGGTAAACTACCATTTAAAAACTTAAACTAATTCAGTGGAAACCCACAGAAAGTTATGGCTATTTTCATAAGACCATGTTCGAACTTATACAACCACTAGAATCCTACCAAACTAAGGAGGGTGTATTCACTTGAGATTTTAATAAATTGTAATTACATTATTTTAATGTGATGGATTTTAACAGGATTTTAATTCACTTAAGACTTTTTTGTATTCCCCAAAAGAATTAAAAGATTTGCTATATGATTTCATATGAAGCAAAATTATGTAACATGGATTCCATAAGAATGAAACACCAGCTAGCCTGCTACGAAACACAAGCATTAGTAAAATGTACAAACCAGTATAAATACAATGCTAAAAAATGACCCAAATTAGTATGGAGTCTGCCTCCAATGTTTATATAGGATAGGTTGTTTGACTTTCTTTTGTGCAATTATATTTTGTTTTACTCTACAATTGCACATAGTTATCCTATATCCCGAATATAATACTGGTTTTGTTTGTTTAGATATAAAGGATAGAAAATAAACGAAAAAAACCTAATTATAGATATTGGAGATGGGATCAACTAACTCATCCTGCAATGCACCTCTTATGTAGATATTTCAAGATAACCCATCAACATCATCCATAATTTCTTTGCTTGCCCTTGTAAATTCATACTCTTTTTTTTAAAGGTTTTTTTCTTAGTGCAGACTTTGTTTTCTTTAGTGGTTTTATTTATGGGTTTCTATGAAGTCTAGACAACCGTCATCATCCTCAATCAATCCCCTAATGCTAAGTTCCACCTCCAGCTCATCATCATTTCAAACATGCATCCTGCTCGTCTCTCTTCTTTTTCTTCTGCCATATCTTGAACAAGAACACACATAAGCATAATAAACATCTGTCACATCCAACAATCAATCTCCTTTTGAAGAAGAAGAGGGGTGATGTCATCTTCTCCCAAAAGAGAAACTGAACAAATGTTAGAATCATGCATATGATGGTGGGATTTTTATGGGGTTCAGTATTTATATCACCCACTCAAAAGTCCCACACAATATACCATTTAATGAAATACCTCAAAATCGGTAAGCTTTTGAATACCGTTGTACTTTTTCTAATCTTTTAAAAATCCTAATGGAATACCACCGGACTTGTATTGATTACTTATAAATTCTAATTGAATACCACCCGACTTTTAGTGATTACTTAAAAATCATAATTGAATACCGATGGACTTTTAAACTTCAAAACAATCAATTAAAATTCCAATTGGATACACCCCTAAAACCACACCACAGTACAAAAGATAAAAATGGAGACATTAAGTTAATCGAATCTGGGAAGTGCAGGGGGGTGTATTCAATTGTGATTTTAAGTACATCTCCAACCGATATGTCAAATTGCCACATGGACATGAAATGACAAAAATTGAAGGTTAAAATTGCTCCAACTGAATATTCAAATCCTACATGAATTTGAAGGCTGTAAGGGATATGTCAAAAATAACATAAAAAAAATCTTGATGTCAAATATTATTTTAATATTTTTTTAGTCATGGATCCCACTATCATTTACTCTCTTTTAAAACATTGTGCATCATATGAGCCCCATTTGTGTCAAAATAATAATAAAATAATATAATATTTTGCATTTCTGGTGGAGTCAATTTTTTTTCGAAGTGTCAAATTGCCAAATAAGACATCAAATTCAAATTTAATATTTTGCATGCTCTTAGTCTCATATATGGATGTTGGGTTTTATTTTGATCTCAAGAAGAAAACAACCTTTTCTTCCCTAATAAAAGTTTTGAGAAAAAATGACATCGTTTGTCTTATGCTTTTAAATGTTTTGCACCCCCTAAATGGTGTGTTTGATTTCATACCACATATACACAACAATGTTCCATCTTGTTTACTTTTTTGGGAAATGAGTAATGCTATTTGGACACACAACATTGACACACTTAGTGACACCCGCTGATGTGTCAATGTATCATTTGATCTTCTTTTCTCCTCGTTTTCTGTTCAGGGAATGATACATTGACACATCAGCGGGTGTCAACTAAGTGTGTCAATGTTGTGTGTCCAAATAGCATTACTCTTTGGGAAATAGCTCAAAATGCTACCCATTTTATAATTTTTTTTAAAAATACCACCCCTTCCTTAAAATTTTAAAACTACCACATATAAATACATTTTTATTGTCGACTGATTGCACCCATATCTTTTTTTTTCAGAAATTGTGCTCTCTCTCAACTCTTTTGGCTCCATCTCTCTCTATCACTCAGCTCTCTTGCGTAGCTGTCTCTCTCGTGTAACTCTCTCTCTTTGTGCAACGCAATGGTCTTCCTCCCTCAGCAGTGTCTGTTCATCTAAGATTAACTTCACGGTTCACATTCACAAGGTACTGTTCATCGTCCTTTTCTTAGAAATTTGGGGTTTTTGTGAATTTGATTTAGGGTGTATGGATTTGTATGAAATTGGTTTAGGGGTTTCTTCGAAATTGGTTTAGGGTTTTAGGGTTTAGGGGTTGCTCTGAAATTGGTTTAGGGTTTGTGGGTTTTTATGAAATTGGTTTAGGGGTTTCTTCGAAATTGGTTTAGGGTTTAGGGTTTCCTTGGTACACCACATCTTTTTTACCCTTTAATTTTGCTGAGCGTTGGTTTTTAGATGCTTGTATTAACTACAAACTTGCATTCTCTTTCGTTAAGTGGAATGAATTTGAGACGTGTGCTATATTTTAACCCAATCAATGATATTCTCAGCCTATATAACTATATAATAATATCTATTATATTATAGCATGGGTTCGTCCGAGTTTTTAACGGTGTTTATCATGTTTGCATCTCATGCCTTAACTCCCTCAGTTCTCTCGAGCAGCTGTCAAATTGTTTGAAAATAATTGTCCACTTATAATTTGTTGAAGACTCACTTTGTTATATGTTCATTTTACAATACAGACTTATGTTTTATGCATACATAATAAATTATTTTGATTAATTATATTACACTAGGTTGATTCTCATTTGTTTGTTTGTGGAGACATTCTTTTGGTTTTTCTTGAACTTTATCCCCCATATACGTTAAACGAGGTTTCTTTCCACTAAATATAAACCTCAATGAACCTCTTTTCTATTTGGATCCGATATAAGTTTTTTTTTCTTTCTTAGAAATAAAAAAACTCTTGATTTTCAGGGCTACAGACATTCAAGGCATCTAATGAATAATCCTTAAATCTCAGTGTTAGTGCTGTTGTAGGAAAAACTTCTTATCTTTTCAAAATTGCATCTTGTGCTGTCTGTAACACCTCAACCTAGGAATGCATGTTAATTGCTTCACTCATACATACTGTGTGCAGCATGGGAACTATTTTTTTTCCTTTTTCAGAAAAGATTATTAAAAACTATGCACAATACGCTCATGAGAAAGCCACAACCAAATTACAATAAGAAAGAGCTGGACCAAACACTCTAATCCAATAGGACGCAGCTTATGAAGTTACCTGATTTGGAATTTTGTTATTGTAGTCTTCTCAAAATTTAAATTTTGACAGAAATATTGCTTCTTTTTACTTCATCTCATGTGTTTTGCTGCTTATTTTTTCTTTTTTCTTGTTTCCCTATCCATCAATGATTATTGCACCTTCCTAAGTTCATTCTTTCAAATTTCTTCAAGATTAAGTACAGTATAAGCATTGTTGCTGACAAGGGTTTGAAGAAAACTCTTTATACTTCTGTGCGTTTGAAGAAGGGAGAAGTTCTTTATTTACAAACACATTCAGGCAAGTATAATGCTAACTATATATTGTATTGTGTATCTGGGATTTGAACATGATCTGTTTTAAGGACTAATATTTGATTATCACATATTTTTCTTCATTTATTTTGGCTATTGAATGTTACGTAACATAGGAGATGAGTTACTTGTAAATGAGGGAACATTGACATTTTCCTTCCTATTTCTAGTTTGTTTAGCTAAACAATATAACCGAGGAGAGTTTGCTTGCTTATAAAATACGGACTTCTGTCTTTATTCTTTGTCTTTCGCTCTTTGTACGTTTCTTCTTATTTTTCCTGATCTTGTTTGGTTTCATGATCATATGTTCCTTTGGGATTTGGCAATATGTATCTGTGATATGGTTCTCTCTTTTGTTAATATTTGTGATATGGTTCCATCTTTTGTCTATATTGTACGTTTGTCACTGATATGTCTCCTGCCTATTGCCTTCATATGCCTGTGTATTGCGTGTTTATTGCTTGTTATTGTGTAGATTTCAACAGCTTTAAATTATTTGTATAATATTGGCGTGCAGGGAAATATGGTTTCTCCAATTAAGTTGATGATTGCTGAGGAAGAAAAGTTCTAGGGAAATGCGTTGTCCCTTTCCCATACAAAGACCGCAATCAGTACCATAAAGGAGAAATTCAGTCCGCAACAGCTACGAAGGTTTGAAGAGAGTTGTTTTGGTCATCTCTTACTGATTGAGGACCTTAAGTGGACTTCACCAATTGTCCACGGCTTGTTGTTGAGGAAGGCTGATTCGAAGATAGTTTCCCAAGTGAACGGGATAAAATTCATCGTTGGCAATAAGGTGATCCAATTCACGGCGCAACAATTTTGCATCGTCACAGGGCTAAGGTTTGGAAACCTTCCTTTCATTCCGATTGCAACTAATTAGAATTGCTCATTGAAAAGGAAGTACTTTTGCAACGATAAAACTGTCAGCCTTTTGGAACTAGAAAAAGCCTTCCTCGACTGCTCTAATGAGGATGATGTATTCAAGCTTGGATTTGTATACTTTGCTATTTTTGTGTTGTTGAGTACCTCCAGATGAAGTACTAAAACTTTCAAATATAGCTAAAAACTCACTTAAATTATCTCAAATACCCTCAACACCAAAAACCAAATAAACAAAGGAATTCCGACCAACAGCAGTTAGAAAACCTAGAGAGCGAGAGAAAAAAAGAGAGAGAACTCAGCCGTCACCCCCTTGGGCTTCGTGGCTTCCCTACTTCATCCCCTCATCCCCCTCCCTTCTCCTCTACCTCCTCATTCTATTTTTCTTCTTCCGCCTGTTGATGATACTTTAATGTATGTGTTTGGTTGTTTAGTTTGTTTCTTTTTGCATATTTGAGTTTCCTGTTGTAGATCTACTTTAGATCTGAGGTTCATTTCTATTTGTGATTTGAAGACATACGAGGTGACTGAACGGCTTGTGTTTGCAGTTGTTTGAGTCGCAATAATTCTATCAACTCTTTGTGAGTTGGGTGTTAATTTGTATTTTAATCTCTACTTGTATTCTACTTGTGAGAGTTAGTTGTAGTTGTATTTATAATTTTGGGCGTTGTATTTCATATATGATTTTCTTAAGAGTGTGACTGTTACGTTGAAATGTATTTGGTCTTCAAAGACTATTAGTGGAGATACAAGTTATGCGTTGTCGCCAGTGTATCCTCTGTTGAAGTTGGCTCGCCTTTGATGCAAAATTGGAATCGTGAGGTAGGTGCCGAGAAGAAGATTGCCATGAGTTATTGAAAACAACTGGTCACTTAGAAGCTGAAAGGAAGTCTGAAGGTTATGCATAAAGCGACCAGCCATTGCATGTTTTGGAGTTCAACGTGTTTCAGTTTTCCTACGGATTTTAGGCATGTTTTGGGCCTAATTTGACTATGGTTAAGTCTCCTACTCCTAATACAAGTGTACTGATCGGTTCATAATTGTATATTATTTCTTACCCTTTTAGCTTATGATTTGGTTATGTTTTTGAGTTAAACTTGTGCTTTTAATCCTTTTTGTGTTTATCTTTCAGTTAATTGAGCTTTAGGTAATAATGATGGCTTTAGAGAGCATAATTCATGCAATTCAAGCATGTTAAGGCCTAATTTGGATGAATGGATGAAGAGCTTAAAGACAAACTCATTTTGGCTACAGCCCCATGCCAGCCCAGTTTCGTAGGTCATATTGCAAGCTTTGTTTCAGCAACCTACATAGCTCGGATGAGGCCACATTCTTCATGAAAGTTGTTCCAATTGGTGTGTACTATAACATATCCAAAATTCAGCCCCATTGGATAAATCTGGAGTCCGTTACCTAGCAAACACAGAACCATGTATGGACATTCGACAACAGGGATTAGATACATACTTGGTTGTTTAAAATGTTCTTCTATGCTTAATGGGTTCCTAATGCTTAATTTTAGGTTAGACAACAAATGATCAAATTAGGGAATTAGGAACACAAGGTTATGACCACACACCATGGCTTAATCATACATTAGCTAGAATCAATCCGTTAATCAAATTGAACTTGGGAACTTATCTGCTTGAGTTAGTTATTTTCTTTCTTCCTTGTTTTATTTATTTCCTTTCTTTTTCATTTCTGTTTTGTGTAGGAAAAATGAATTGGATCATTCAATCACCAATCCTCGTGGGATCGACCTCGCACTTACATATGCTATACTACCAAACGGCTCGTGCACTTGCGAGTATCACAAGTTGAGGATGCAGCTTAATCCATTTTGGTGCAGCTGAATCTACACAACAAGTTTTTGGCGCCGTTGCCGGGGATCGGTAACATTGTTTGATTCTATTTGGCTTTCCTACTTTATTTTTTTTTTCTTAACTGGACAATTTCAAGTTTTAAAGTTAATGGACAAGTTGTGTTTGTAGTCCAACAGAAAAGGACAATTGCCCAACAAGCAAGAGAACTGGGTTTAAGTCCCAGCTTACACAACCCATTGGTGCTTGTTGCTTTGAAGCATGGAATTGGACGTGTGTTGATTTTTCCTTTTCATTTTTAGTTTTTTTTTTTTATATATTTCGTAATCCTTTAATTCTGTTTCAAGTTTTTCGTGTTCGTTTTAGCAATTTATGATAGCTTAATAAAAATGGAGAGAGATGGCAACCTCAATCATAAGAATGGGGAGTGTGGAGCAGTGGGAGAAGTCGCGACCTCCAAATGCATCCATGCTCGACCTAATCGCTTCAAGGGGGAGTATTCCAATCTTTTCTCTTTAGTTGTTTTGTTATTATTTTAGTAATTTTAATTTTCTATTTCTTTTATTAAAAAAAAAAAAAAAAAGATTTTTTATATTAGCTGACTCGTGGTAACTCCAGTGAGCGTCTCCGTCAATACAGTGTCTAGGAGTTCTTTAGGCGACACCTTCGGTGTCTAAGAAGTTTGGGTTTTAAGTGGGACCTTTGTGACCCCTCCAACCTTCCCGGATCCCCTGGCTGTGTTTTCTGAGGCCCTTAACTGGTCATCCATGAGTTGCTTGTATATTTGTGTTTTTTTTTTTTTTTTTTAAAAAAAAAAAAAAAAAAAAATTTAAAAAAATTGAAATTTGAGTTTTTATTTTTTTAATCCTTGTAAATTGCAATTTGGAACTTCTTTTTATTTATTTATTTATTTTTCTTTGTGTGGTCAGTTAGTTGTAAATAATAATAAATTTTTTAAAAAAAAATCAATTTGGAACTTCTTTGTTTTCTTTTTTTTTGTTTTGTTAAGTTAGTTTATGTATTTATTTACGTGGTGTGGTTAGTTAGTTTATTTCTGAGTGTTAAAAACATATTATTTTTATTTCACTCAAACACTGCATTACAAACAAAGAAAAAAAAATTAAAAAATTAAAAAAAAAATTAAAAAAAAAAAGAAAAAAAAAAGAAGAACATTCAAATAAATTAAAAATAAAAACAACTTCTTCTTCTTCTTCTTCGTCTTCATCTTCATCTTCATGGCATGCCTCTATTATCTCTTACTTGCAGAATCTGCAGCAGCTCCACATGGTCCTCATTTTTTCTTTGCAGGCTCATCGCGGCACACTCCCGTGTTCTCGCCAGTAAACGCATGCCCAAATTGGTAGCCGAGACCGCGTGGAGCACAGTTAAATTGTGGGACTCCTCCACTGCTGCCTTGTCAGACCTCTTTGCCACATGCAGATGATCTGTCGGTGTGAGCTTGCTGCCAATCATGCCTCCAAGCAGCGCTGCTCTGTTCGGCATTGCCTCAGAAAAGTTCGGTATTACCTCAGCAAAGTTTGAGGCCGTACCGTGATGATATGTGGAGTTTGGGAAGAAATGATTTTGAGGAGCCCTTATCTGCGCATTCGGTGGTGCAAGGGACAGTTCAAGGCTAAGATCATCAAGGTGAGTGCATGAGGATGCCATTGTTTTGTTTTTGGATTTTTTGATGTTTTTCTCTGAATTTGCAGGAAGAAATGCGGGGTACTCTTCTACTTCACCGAGATGAGTTTAAATAGACTTATACAGACGAGGGAGCCGAAAGCACTTCGGATCTCGAGGGTGCTATCCTGTGCTCTTTTCTCTCGGATCCCTTCATTTCTGGCGCAAATTGCGAGCACGTTTTTTTTTAAAAGGGAGCATGTCTACACTTTCACTTACTTTTGCCTCCCTGTTTTCTGATGTTTGTGTTTTTGCTTTTTCAGTTTTTATTTTATTTTATTTTATTTTATTTTATTTTCAATTATTTTCTTCTTGTTTGACTGGTTTCTTAATAATGTAGTTGGAAGAATAGACAAAATTAAAGATGCGTCTTGGACACCTGGTGCAAGAATCCCAACTCTTCTTTTAAATTCTTGTTTGAATTGCGTGTTTATTTTAGTTTATTTATTTATTTATTTATTTTGTTTTTTTATTTAATTAGGTAGTATAATTTAAAACTCATAGGATATTCTTTGAAGGAGCTAAATTTTTGGTAACTCCAGTGAGCAACCGCAGTCTATACAGTGTCTAGGAGTTCTTTAAGGCGACACCTTCGGTGTCTAAGAAGTTAGGGTTTTAAGCGGGACCATTGTGACCCCTCCAACCTTCCCGGAACCCCTGGCTGTGTTTTCTGAGGCCCTTAACTGGTCATCCTTAAGTTTTTCTCTTAAAAGAAGAAGCAGTTATTTGTGTATTTACTTAACTAAAAATAAAAAAAAAAAAAAAAAAAAAATCTTGTTTGGGTCTTCGTGTTTTTGTTTGATTGTCGTTCTTTACATTTAGGGTCAATCGTTTCTTTGAGATAGCTAACGTTTTTATTTCCCAATTAAAGAAAAAAAAAACACACATACACTTTAAAATTAAATAATAAATAAAAACTGAAATCATTTCTTCTTGGCGCTCGGTGTCTCGACCATAGGAGCTTTGAGTTTGGCCCTCTGGCTGTCCTCTTCCAGGGCTTCACGCACAGCCTCTTGGGGCTCATCACTTGAGCTCCCAAAGATCGCAATCTTAGCTTGAGCGTAACTACTCTCGCGATCCGCTTGCTTGCGTTTACCCGGTCGGTCTAGGTCCTCCAGTTGCTTTCTCATGTCGCGAGAGTACAACTCTACCATCTTTGATAGATTTTTATTCTCGTCTCGCAATACTTCTAGCTGGTGTCGATTCACCTCCACAATCCTTGACCTCTCCCTTTTCAAGCTTTTTATAGCACTCTGACAGTCTTCAACCAAACTTCGCTCCGCCGCCAACTGAGCTTTAAGCACCTCTACCTCATGGGACTTCGCAAGTAGGCGATGACCCAAACTTGCGACACATGCTGTACTCTGCACGCTCAGTGCCAGGGCATCACTCGTGACCCGGTTGTCATCCCTTGTCCAGAACACACGTATATCTTTGGGAGTCACTAAATTTCTGCAAACTCCAATGGCAACATCGTTGTCCAGGAGTATTGAGTCATTGACAGTCACAGGCCCCCGTGCGGAGGCAAAGTAGGGCATCCATACTGGTGCTACTGCTTGGCCTCGTGTCTGAGTCGGTGGAGCTAGGTTGAGATCTAACGAAAAGGGGTAGGAAGAAGCCATTTGATTTCTCACTTTTTTTTTCTTTTTCTTGCTTCTTTTCTCTTTTGTGTTTCTGAGTTTGTGTGTTTTTTGTTTTTTGTTTTTTTCCCTTCTTTTTCCTTCTTATAGATGTAGTCTTTGACAAACAAACCCTAGCCGTTGCAGCGTCTAAGCGTTTTCTGAATATCCAGCGTTCCTCGAGTCCCACAACCTTCTCACTTTCCAACCGTTTCCAACACATTTGTCACGACTTGCTTTGTCTGAACGGACGCGTTCAGCAAAGTTGTCGCGCCTTTCCATGAGCCCGTAATTTTCGCTTGTGGATCTGCGGCGCCTCTATGCGTCGACACGTGGCTCCTGCTTTCTGCCCGTGACTATCCATGAAACGACATCAGGGACCACATTCCCTCTTTTTAGAAATCCCGCTTTGCGCTCATAATTCACGTTTTATCTTTTTAAGAAAAAAATTAAATTTAAACGTGTGGGCTTCAGATTTCATGTTGGGTCGGGTTTTACCGTTGTTGGGTTAATTTCATTTTGGGTTGGGCTTTCAATTGTTTGGGTTTCAGTTTGTGTAAGACTATCTGTTAGGGCTTACTGTTTTGAGTGTTTTACTGTTTCGTGTTTTTTTATTTATTTATTTTATTTTATTTTATTTGATTGTTTGTTTTGTAATTTTTATTTTGTAATTGTTTTATTTTATTTTTGTATGTTTTGTGATTTTTATTTGCTTTAATACCCTTCATTTGTTGTTATGACATTGGTTGTGGCTAATTTTTAAACATTGAGGACAATGTTCATTTCTAGGTTTGGGGGTATTGGAGTTTAGCAAGTAAATTTGGTTTTTCTTAAAATTAAAAATAATAATAATTGAAAAAAAAAAAATTATTTATTTTTTTGCTTGTTTTTATTTTAAGTATTGTTTTGTTTTGTTTTTGTTTTGAGTCACTTTCCGAACACTTATGATGAGATAGTGATAAATGTTTGCATGACTTAAATAAAAATTGGATTTCATTTTATTTTAGTGTTTTTTTTTCTTTATTAAAAAAAAAAAAAAAAATTGGCATTGTTCTAGCATGATATGTTTGAAACCTTCTTTACACTTGCCATTTGTTTCATAATTTTCCAATTAAAGGATTTGCATGACCCAAAGAATTGTATCAAGCACAAATTAGACTTATATAACCATATAAAGTGAGCTTTTGAGCCTTGTACTTCAATTCATGAGTGTTATATACATACTCTTATTTTCTTGTCATCAAAGTTGTTGTTTGATCTCATTATTTATTGATTTGGTTGAACACTTAAAAGTCATTCATTCTTATGCAATTTGACTTCACGACATTTAAGAAGTGATATTAAGGCCCTCTTTGGATCGTTTGTGCCTTTCAAGCTAACCTTATGCATGCTTAAGCATGATTTTCCATTGTTAACCATTTTGAGCCTACATGTAAACCTTTTCTTTCATTTAACCAATTATATTTCCTCGCCTTAGCCTGAAAAACAAATATTTACCTTTCTAAAGAACTCATGAGCTTTAATTGGGATGTGTTTTTCATACTAAGTTTGGGAATTTCGAAGAAAAAAAAAATTCACACAATTGGTGAAAGAAAAGAGAAAAGTTGTGATTAAGTGGTGGTTGAATGAAATTTCATTTTTGGGCCTTCAAAATAAATTGGTGGTTGTTCAGGAAAGGAGTGAATCAATGTAAATGAAGGGTATAAGGAGTTTTGATCATGTAAAAGAAAAAAATCTAATCGTGATGATTCGAAGTCTTGTAAACAATTATTTTATGCTCTTGCATTGCGAGTTCCTTGGACTTTGTATTATCCATATCCTTCATTTCTTACTCACCTTACACCCTTGGCCCCATTACAACCCATGTTAGAGACCTAAATTGATCTTAAATGTCATGTGGTTGAATTGCATTCATTTTTCTACTTTTAAGTGTTTGACATCCTTCTTGAGATCATATTAATGCAAGTTCTTCATATTTCTATTGCGAGTTAAGTCCCTTATGGTTTAACTCTATTCTCATGTTTATAACTGAGTGTGCATTATAGCCCTCTTCTGAGTGATTCATTTGTGAGAGGACAACTTTGGTGAGATTTGAAGTTGAACTTATGCTTTGTACGATTTTTGAAATTGTGTGAAAACTAAGATTGGGGAATTTGTTGCATTTGGCTATCACACTACTACACTTTGAGCATATTGTGTTTAGAACTTTGCCGCTTTGTAAATAATGTCTAAAAATTGAGCTTTTATTGTTAAAACGTTTAAGTCATGTGCATGAGTCATTTCTCTTCAGAAAATGTTCGGAAAAATTGTTTTAAGTTCTTTGTGTTTTTGTGTTTGTTTTTGTTTTTGGTTTTGCTTAAGGACTAACAATCTTTAAGTTTTCTAATTACTTTGTTTTACAGAGTCAGTAAAACGTTTGTGGGTATCGTATCTGTTAAACCCTCAGGAGACACAACTCCTCCTACTAGGGATGCCTAGAGGTTTAAAGGCTTGTTGCATATGCTAAATGCAATCGAGTTACCTACGAAAGTGGTTTAGTTAACTTCTAGTTTTGTTTTTAACTTTGTTTTGTGTTGTTTTGCTCGAGGACTAGCAAAATCTAGGTTTGGGGGTATTTGATCGGTTCATAATTGTATATTATTTCTTACCCTTCTAGCTTATGATTTGGTTATGTTTTTGAGTTAAACTTGTGCTTTTAATCCTTTTTGTGTTTATCTTTCAGTTAATTGAGCTTTAGGTAATAATGATGGCTTTAGAGAGCATAATTCATGCAATTCAAGCATGTTAAGGCCTAATTTGGATGAATGGATGAAGAGCTTAAAGACAAACTCATTTTGGCTACAGCCCCCTGCCAGCCCAGTTTCGTAGGTCATATTGCAAGCTTTGTTTCAGCAACCTACATAGCTCGGATGAGGCCACATTCTTCATGAAAGTTGTTCAAATTGGTGTGTACTATAACATATCCAAAATTCAGCCCCATTGGATAAATCTGGAGTCCGTTACCTAGCAAACACAGAACCATGCTCAGGATGGATCTTATCAGCGCGGAAAATGAGTTAGCAATTTGTTTCGGCCTTAACTTCTTCCTCCGACCTTGGATTGGCCCAAATAACATATGGCTGGAAAGAAGACATTCTGAACTTCAATTTGGAATGCTTAAAGTCCTAATTTGATTAAGAGAAGCCCAAGTTGTAAGCCCTTGAAGTTGCTGGTCATGCTGACCTCAGCATGTGCTGGTTGGATGCTTGGTCATGGTGAGCTAGGTATGAGCTATCATTTCTGGTTGGAAGCTTGGTCATGGTGACATGAAGATGAGCTAGGGCTGCTGGTGGGATCTATTGGTGAAGTGCATCACCCAATTTAGATTTTCTAATACAAGTGCATCAACCATTTCAGATTTTATAAAACAAGTGTTGTATGCATTAGCCATATTGAATTCAGATTTTCACTTCCTCTAGGCCTATAAATAGGGAAGTTCTCTAAGCTTGTAAAAACACCCCAAGGGGGGAGCTCTCAAGCACTTCTCTAGAGCTCCCTTCCCTTCTCTCCCTCAAATTCTCTTAGTTTCCCTTTGTAGTTCTCAATTGTTGTAATAAGATCATTCTATTAAATTTTCTTTGTACTAAATATCAAACACTTTTCCTTTCTCTTCTTCTAATTCTCTAAAGCTTTCAAACACATGTTCTTCCAAAATCCTCAAAGTTCTCAAACATCTCTCTACTTCCCTTCTCTTCCAAAAGTCTCCATGTCTCAAACACTTCACAAACACATTTCTCTTCCTTCCCTAAGTTCTCAAATTCTCCAAGTTCACAAACATCCTCCAAGTTCTCAACCACTCTCTTCCAAATTCTCAAAGTTCCTAAACACTCTCTTCCAAAATCGACAAAGCTCTCAAAACACCTCTCTACTTTCTTCTCCAAATCCTCCAAGTTCTCAAACACTCTCTTCCAAATTCCCCATGTCTTAAACACATTCCCTTCCAAAATCCTCAAAGCTCTCAAACACATGTTCTTCCAAAATTCTCTAAAGTTCCCAAACACTTTCTTCTCCCTCCTCAAAGTTCTCAAACACTTCCCTTCTCTCCCTCAAATTCTCTTAGTTTTGCTTTCTAGTTCTCAATTCTAGCTTTCTTTAATGTTTTCTTAGTTGTAATTTATTTTTCTTGTAATGTACATTCTTTCTTAAGTATTCAAGTTTAATTAGTTTCCAAGTTTCAATTATGGTTTTTGTTCTTATTCATTATGCTTATAAGTTAATATGCTAGTTTGAATGATTGATCACCATTTAGGCTTGCATGTTAGCTATCTTGGTTTGAATTAAGAGTATACACCATGCTTTAATTCGAATTGAACTATGAATAGGAAGAGTATGTATGGACATTCGACAACAGGGATTAGATACATGCTTGGTTGTTTAAATTGTTCTTCTATGCTTAATGGGTTCCTAATGCTTAATTTTAGGTTAGACAACAAATGATCAAATTAGGGAATTAGGAACACAAGGTTATGACCACACACCATGGCTTAATCATACATTAGCTAGAATCAATCCGTTAATCTAATTGAACTTGGGAACTTATCTGCTTGAGTTAGTTATTTTCTTTCTTCCTTGTTTTATTTATTTCCTTTCTTTTTCATTTCTGTTTTGTGTAGGAAAAATGAATTGGATCATTCAATCACCAATCCTCGTGGGATCGACCTCGCACTTACATATGCTATACTACCAAACGGCTCGTGCACTTGCGAGTATCACAAGTTGAGGATGCAGCTTAATCCATTTTGGTGCAGCTGAATCTACACAACATGTACTAAAGTCCTATGGGCTATAAATAGGACTTTTAGGGGCTAGATTAATGGTAAGAGAGGAGAATTCAAGAGTGAATTTTCAAGGGAGAAACACATGACATAATTCAAGGGTGAATTCTTGAGTGTTTACAAGGGCATCAAAGGGTTTGAGCGAAGGGTGAGAGGAAAGAGAGTTAAGGTTCTTGTGAGAGCTAAGGGGGTTTAAGTTATAACCAATTTTTTTTTTCATACTTGTGAATTTTCAAGGGAGAAACACAATACATAATTCAAAGGTGAATTATTGAGTGTTTACAAGGGCATCAAAGAGTTTGAGCAAAGGGTGAGGGGAAAGAGAGTTAGGTTTCTTGTGAGAGCTAAGGGGGTTTAAGTTGTAACCGAAGTTGTTCTTTCATACTAGTGAATTTCTCGGGTGGATCACCATGAGGACGTTGGCACAAGGCGAAACCTTTATAAATCTTTGTGTTCTTTGTGTGTTTACTTTCTTTCTTCGATGTGCGTGTGTTTTATTCTCCAAGGGGTTTGTGTGTGTGCCATCGCATAGTCCATCAACAACAAGATCTTGAAGTGTTTTCGTATAACAAGTGGTATCAGAGCCAGGTTCGTGGTGGGCTCTTATAGCTTTAAGAGTGTTTACGATGGCGGGCGACAAAGAAGGAGGTGAGAGAAAACTCCCAAACGAAAACACCACAGACGACTAGCATGAAGGTCGAGGTGAAAACATTCACAAGGAATGAGAACTTCACGCTTTGACAAAGGAGAATGAAACATGACCTAGCCTGGCAAGGTCTAATCGTTATCTTGGCAGGCTAGAAGACAAGGCCGAAAACCATGACAACGGAAGAGAGGGACGTACTCTGGTAGTTGGCTAGGGGGTCCATCAAGGCAATGGAAGACACCACAAAGAAAACACGGGAAAAGCTCAAACGGATGTTTGTAGGGATGTCCTTATCAAACAAACACTTCATGAAGGAAAAGCTCATAAATCTTCGGATGAATGAGGGTGGAAATTTTTCACAAAGTATCTTAACACCTTTAATAGGTGTATTGCGGGCTTGCATAAGGTATACATGATTTATAGCACGGAGGATGAGGCGTTGATGCTGTTGGCATCGTTGCCTCCGTCCTAAGAACACTTCCGGAAGACGCTCATGATTGACAAGAGTACTCTCAATTTTGAGGAGGTGGTGCAAGACTTGGTACATCACGAGTTGACTCAAAATTCTGGAGATAGCTTTCAAGGTCACGTCTATTAACAAGGACTAGAGAGCTGGGTTGTTCAAGCAAGCGCAATGGCAAGAAAGGCAATTGGAGGAATCCTAAATTTAAGGACAATGAAAGGTCCTTCAAGTGTGGGTCTACGGACCATTGGAAGCGGGATTGTCCGGTATGGAAGGAGAAACGGAACAAGATGAAGAATGCTGAAAGTTCAAGCGCGGCTATGATGAACTTTTGACAGTTACAAATGAGGAGTGTAACGGGGACATCGTGACAAGTTCTTCGGGTAAGGGGTTCTACTTCAATTTGGATTTGAGATTCCAAATGCTCTTATCATGTGTATTCAAATATGAGTGTATTTGATACATATGAGGAAAGGAAGGGTAGCAAGATTCTGTTGGGAGATAAAACAAGTTGTGATGTTTTAGGCGTGGGAATAGTAAAGATCAAGATGCAAGATTGCGTTGTTAGGAGACTTAGTGAGGTCGGGCATGTATCGGCACTAAGAAGAAATATTATTTCCCTTGGTGCTCTAGATAAAGAAGGGTATTCATACAAGGTCGAAAAAGGGAAGCTCTTAGTTACACAAGGTTTGATGGTGATTATGAGGAGGAGGGCCCGAGGGGACGTTTATGACCTTTAGGGGGTACAATAGCATGTGGAGCATAAAATTCTACCATGGAGGTGTTTTGTACCAAGGAAAAGCGGGCAAGGGATCTTACTGTCAAGGAGTCGATGTAACGAAATGAAGCTTTGTTTTCATGGTTTACTTCTTCCTAGTGAACTGACTAAACCTACTTAATGGCTAGCGGGATTCTGCATTCAAAACACTCCCCCTAGTCCTCCGACTCCACCACTTCTACACCTTTGAAATAAAGCACTTATTATAAAACATGAAATGTTTAGACTCTTATATGTATTTTGTGACTTTCATTCTTATAATTATATATGTATTTGTTTAGACTTTTATTTTTGTGACTAATGCCCTAATCGTATGTTTTGCATTATGTGATTTTCTTTGATATTTTTACACTCTTATATATATTCTGTGATTTTCACTCTATTTTAAGACTTAATTCTCCCCAATTTTATTTAGACTTTTATAATTAATAGAGTGAAAATCACAAAATATATATAAGAGTCTAAACATATGAAAGAAAACTAGAAAATTTAAAAAATACGATTAGTGCATTGGTCACAGAAATAAGAGTCTAAACAAAATTGGGGAGACTTAAGTCCAAACGTAGAGTGAAAATCAAAGAATCTATATAAGAGTCAAAACTTATGAATGAAAACCATCTTAATAATGTTCTTTTTTGGTAGGAAAAATTAAATCATTGATCCCCAAAAAGACACCTTCTGAATTTTGCTTTCATTACATTTACCTAGGGCAAGTAAATGCGGATTTTTTTTTTCAGAGGGAAAGTTGCCTATGGTAAGATATAGGGCATTTTGGTTGGCTGTGGCACTTTATTATCTCACGGGTGAGGCCTTGGCTTGAATATTTCTTTGCCTATTGCGGTGTATTGTCAGTTCAGGTCTGTGAATATTTTTTTGCCCATTTTATGAAATGAACTGTTGAAGCATATATTGCTATGGATACTAGTAATCATCAGCTGGGAGGTGATATAGTATGTAATTCTAGTTGAGGTTTCTTGCGCGACAAGCTTCGAAGAGCTCTGAATAAAATAAAAATGGACCCTTTTCAAATAGAATAAAATAAAAATGTAAACTTCACCTAGATTCACCTTTACATTTTCACTTCATATACTCAAAAGTGGGGCAGGGCAGAGCAGACCAAATCCATAACATAAGAGACAGAGAGATGTGCAGCTGCAATATGTTTGATTATTTTAATGAATATTTAACCCAAGCAAGCAGCCCTTAGAAATTTGGAATGTATCTATCTAGTGTAAGATTTTCAAGTTGCACCACCTACTTGCTTTTAATAATAACAATAGGGAATTATGTGAACCAGGGCTGATTTTCGAACGGATAGAATCGAAATAAGGATGTTGGTTGAGCACCTCCTCACTTAAGGTGCGTTAAGGCAAGGGGTTTCTTGCCATGGTGGAGCTCTTGAGAATTACTAGAATGATTTCTAAGAGGTTTGAAGAGGTTCTAGGGGTCAATGATTTTCACAAGGTGTTTAAGGCTCGCCAAGCTAACGTTATCTTGTCCAAAAGGCCTCTTGCTGGGAAGAGAAGTGCCCACACATATAAGGCACTTCACCTTTCCCTCCCCGAGGGATGTGGGATTGCTCACCTTTCTTGTTTCCCCAAGACAAGAGTCTTACAATCCACCCCTCTTGGGGCCCAGTGTCCTCGCTAGCACACTTCCCGTCGGGGTCCAACTCTGATACCATTTATTACGACCCGACTCGCCTAGCAAGATATTGTCCGCTTTGGGCCTCCCCCCTCACGGTTTTGTTTTTGGGCTCAAGCTAATGCTATCTTGCCCAAAAGGCCTCTTGCTAGGAAGAGAAGTGCCCACACATATAAGGCACTTCACCTTTCCCTCCCCGAGCGATGTGGGATTACTCACCGTTCTTGTTTCCCCAAGACACGGGTCTTACATCTTGTGTGTTTGCGTTCTTTCTTTGGTGTGCGTGTGTTTTATTCTCAAATGGGTTTGTGTGTGCCATCGTATAGTCCATCAACAACAAGGTCTTGGAGTGTTTCCACACAACATCCTCCTATATCTGGATTTAACTCTTTGGCGTTACTGTGGATCCATCTTTGTATTAACCCTTTATGAGTATTTGGTCTTTGTGCCCAATTATTGAATACAATTATTGCTAATTTTCAGGAAAAAGAAAAGAAAAAGAAAAAAGAATTCTGATCAGCACTAAGGAAAAATCGCCCATGGGTGAAAATTCTAGACTTGTTATGATGCTACAATAATGAGAAAGGAGTGGTGTTGCCTTTTTATTTACCAAAGCTTGTTTTCTTAGTTGTTTTTAGGGCGGGTTGCGGTATGGTAACTGCAAATTTTTGTGGAAACTGCAAACCGCCCGATAACTTGCGGTATTGTATAATTTGATGCCGTAACCGGCCGAATAATTGCAGGTTACCGCGACTCAGTGAACTACAAATGCGGTTGGTGTTCGCAAAAAAAGTGGTACCTACTGATTGGGTCGTGTCAACCAAAATAATCCAAGCAACCCCAAACAATCCAAGCACCCCAAGCCTCCTAACCAAGAACTCCCTGTTAGCCATCAACCCATCAACCATAAACCACCACCCACCATCCATAAACCACCATAAAGAAAAAATAGAACCGCACAGAGAGAGAGAGAGAGAGAGAGAGAGAAGAAGAAGAAGAAGAAGGAAGAATCCATAGAGAGAGAAGCTTGAAATTGAGGAAGAGATAGGTTGAGACGGAGAGAGCAAGATAAGATGAGTTGTTGAGAAGAAAGTGAGGCACTTTGTTTTGATAAGGAGAGAGTGAAACACTGAGTTGAAGAGGAAGGAGTTTTCGAAAATATTAATGTCAAAATATAATTTTTTATAAAATATTTTAATATTTTTTGGACTTGTATTGTAGGCAAGTCCACGTGAATGAATGCCTTTGTCTAACAAAGCCATTTGAAAGAATGGTTGGCTACGATTGGCACAAAGAGAAAGAAGAGGAGAGAGACGCATAATATATAAATGCGGTCGGTATTCAAAACCGCATGTTTTAAATAATTCAAACCATAACCTCAACCGGCATATTGCGGTCGGTACAAAATCGAAAATTGCGGTCGGTATTTCGCAATTAGTGGTCCCCTTTCGGTATATTTGCGGTTAGTTTTCGCGGTTTTGCGGCATTTCGGTGCAAAATGCCACCCCTAGTTGTTTTTGTGGTCTTGCTGTTTTGGAGGTTGCATTCTTGGCTTTGTAGTGTAGCGGGTTGTGCCACTCTCCCTCCTATTCTCTTTCATAATAAAAGTGATTTCAACAAAAAAAACTTGATGCCATTGAACCCATCCCACAACACATCTAGCCACAATACAATCCACCCCCAAAACCCTGCTAGACAAAGTCGGAGAATTAGCAAAACATATTAAATCAACCCCAATACAATCGTCATGTTTCTTTAATTTTGTCGCACATGATTTAGGAATTTAATAATATTACTTCTCAATTATTTCCCAATTTTTTTAATTTAATTTAATTTTTTTAGGAATATTTTTTTATTGATAGAGTTGATATACTAAATTAACACATACTACACGAATGCTAGGACTCAAACCCATAATCTTGTTTGAGGGAATAATTACTCCAAACTACTACATAGATTTTGAATAAGTGTTTATATTGTTTTTTGTTTTGAGGGTGATTGAGTCTATTCAAGTGAGCTTTTTACTATAGTTGACATTTATGAAAATGAGGGGTAAATTAGAATTAAAATCTCGGTTCAAACCCAAAGTCAGAAAACTTGTACCTAGTGATTCAAAGTGAATACTCATAAAATCGTTAACAAGAAACCAAAAGCTTCCATTTCGTCGATTGAATTTCAATGGAATCCAATCCTTCACGCTCCAATCTGAAACGCCCTTTATTTGAAGACGACGGCTCCGACAAACCCCCAGCGTAACAATTCTCAAAACCCTAATTGACAACCTATTATTTATTTCTTTATTTAGTTGTGGCTTCTGTTTGTTTCTCAGGAAACCATTTTACTGGAAATTTTTTGGGTTCATGTGCAGGCAAAAAAAGGTTAGGTTCCCCAAGGGGAAGAAGGCGAGGCCTGGAGATGAAGCCGTAAACAGAGGAAGACCTGAGGAGGCGGTTGGGGTTGGGATTGGCCCGACTCCATTGACGGACCCTCGTTCTGCCGCCAAAGAACGGGCCCAGCGCCGCAGCCAAATCACAACTGAGCTCTTCAGTGAAGAGACTGCGGGCATTCTCAACGATGTCTCTGCTGCTGAAGTTTCTTACAAGGTGTGTGTGATATTCTGTATTCGATTGATTTCTTTGCAATTCTCGACATTGCAAGTAAAGTAATGCTTTCGTTGTTCGGTGGTTTTTCTTCTATCACTATCATTTTTGCGTTGTTTGACTTCTGCTCTCGTATTGATGCCATGCTATGTTGCTTCAGCTGTGTGTGCATATGTAACATGTGCACATTTAACTATTCATTCCTCACGTTTTGTTTTGGGGAATAAGCCTTTCGAACCTTTGAAGTTTGTAGCTGATATGAACTGCATTTGGTTGGTTTCCTCAGAAGTTTAGAATTTTACTTCTTTTTGGTGTTATATTTGTCATTTTGTAACAATGCGCTTCTTAGTTACAACTTACATGGTGTTGTTGAGGCTGTGTGCCTGTCGCTGATGCTTTCAATGAAAACTTCCCTGATACGGCATCTAGTCTGTGTTGTTGCTTAAGATGCAAATCATGTGATTTGACCCTTATTATTATCTTCTTGTGGTGGAAACATTTGTTTTTATATGTCAGTAGTTCCACAATCATTAATAGTGCTTTGCATGCTTTTTGTTAAAGGAGTACATCTGTAATTTGGAATGGTTCTTTCCTGAATTGGCAGCATTTTTGTGAGTCGAGATGATTGCCAGATTCTTCTGTTAATTGGATTTGGATCAATGGAAAGGATAGCCAATGATTGGGGTATCTTTTGGCAGGATTACGAGGACTTTGTTGAGGATGGGATTCAAATAGAACCTTTCAACTTGAACAAGGAGAGGGAAGAAGGTTATTTTGATGCAGATGGAAATTTTGTTGAATATGCCAATAAAAATGAAGTCGAGGTAAACATGTGTAGCATTTTTTAAGGATAAATAGTTCTTCATTTTGCTTCTAAAAGCCAATTTTTAGTTTTCTTTTGGGTGATTAAATGTATCTAGTACAATTAGGTCCTGGAATTTACTGCTTTACTATGCTCGTAAAGCATTAATATATGTATACTGAGTTTGTTTGTCTCTTTTTAATTAATACAATGACTTGATTCAGTTAAAAGTAAAAAAAGGTCAAAGTAAAAATTCTCAAAATTAGAATTTATCTTGGTTGTCGTAGAATAGTTTGAGAACACGTGAAAATGCATAATGTTCTTGAAGTACACTGAGAATACTAACTAATTGGATTTGTTACACAAATATTTTCGAGACTGAGGCATTTTATGTCAAGCACAAGAACAGTGAGGTGCAAACCTTTCAAGAATGCAATTCTATGTTTAAAAATGGAGATTAATATAATTGAAATAAAGTACTTATTGTCATCCAAGATAATAATCAACCCCCAAACTGCTTATTATCTATATTTCATTCCTTTCTTCCGCCACTTTTTGCTACATAATTTCATCACGGATATCCCATCATCTTTGTAATTCTAGTGCTTTTGCATGCAGTTCACATAGATTAAAAAAAAAAAAATTAAGCTGGGAGGTACAGAGCTACTTACATATTGTTAAAGCTAAATAACACAGCATAGCCAAGAGCTTATTACAAGCTGGAAAGTGCTCCTGAAGGCACACTTACAACTCGCCTTTTAAAACAATGGTTACAATTATGTGTTCAGTTTCTCAATTTAATGTGGAATTTTGTAGGATGCATGGCTTGATAGCGTTGAAGTTGATACAAAATATGCTGGAAAAGGGTTTGCAGTAACAAAAGATGATGATGATGTCCAAGATTTGTCTTCTGATGATGTTGGGAAGATTAAAAGACGTATTGCTGATGTGCTTGAGCCAGGGGAAACGGTATACTAGCATTCATCTTACTCAGTCTTCTTCTTTGAATTAATTGTTTTCATTTGAAATTTCAACTATGTGAAGTGCTAAATCTAACATTGTCTGTGTTGTATGAGAAGAAACCATTAAACTCTATAAAATACTGCAAAAATGATAAAACCTATGACATAGGCTGGAGTGTACATTGATGACCTAGGATTGCAAAGGTATAAGAAAAGTGAAGCAGTGCCTACGAGTTTGTCCTCTATGTCTCAAATAGTAATCCTCTTCTTACTCTCGTGATGGCAATTCAACTAGAGTGGGAAAATGGTGGTGAAGCTCCTTGGTTGTTTGGGTTTGTTTGAAAATTGAACGCTCCTCTGGTACATTTGAGAAGGTTTGGCTTCTCCAATGGATCTTTCTTCCTCCTTGATGGCGTCAATTTTGATCTAGCCAAACCAAATGAGGGCCTAGTTTTTATAATGGACGGTTTTCACTAGCTTTAGCGAAATAATTGGGCTAAGATAAAATGAACTAATCGACCTCTCTTATCCTGAAGCAAAACCGTCCTAACAATTGAGTCTTTATGGAGAAAATGCAAGTGGTCCATCAGAAGTACACTTAGGTAGTGAATCCTACAGTTGGGTCTACTTACTGTGGATAAGGCTGGACCTGACAGATGTAAGTCTGGACCTCTCTAAGGGTAGGCCACAGGACTAGACAGCCTCCTTGGACTTGGATCTTCAACTTTTGTTGCGCTTGGGCCTGTCACATAACACTTGGCAAATTTTAGATTTTCCTAGCATAATATTTAGCAAAGCAAGAACAGTAGAATATGGTCATATCGTGAAGATAAGAACAATAGAAAATAATCGTATGCGAGATTGGCATACAACACAAGGAGCATTATACAATGTGAAATTTGGTCCTGAAAATTAAGGGCCTTACACTCCCATCATATGTGGTTGTAGGAATTTTGGCACTTTGACTGCATGAATGCAGAAGGGTGCTTGTTTGGAACGCAAAGGATTGTTGTAAATAATTCAAATGCAATATTGTTTTTGGTGACTTAAATTGCACTAAAGTAGCAGTTATGTTTTGGTTGATTGCCTACCACTTCCAACATCAATTGTATGAAGTAAAAATTTCTACTGTGGCAGGTTTTACAAGCTTTGAGGAGATTGAAGGGAACTTCAAATAACAAGAAGGAGAAGATGTCGGCTGAAACAAAGCGTGTATTTGACCAATTAACTGAAGATGCCACGAACCTGATGGATAATGGTGAATCCAGTTAAGTGTGTTATTGTTCTAGGAAAACTGCATTAGTTTTGTATAATCTGGCATAGTTGTTTTAGTCAGATCTAGTACAGGCACTTAGAAAATATGTTTTATTTCCGTAAACCTTTGGTAAGGAATCAGTTTCTGTTTTGGCAGAGTGCTTATTGGTTGAAGTTTTGTTTTGCAGATGTCTATCATGAAAAGAAAGAGATGTTTGAGCGTGAGGCAGGTCAGTGATATGGTTTATCTTTCACTTTTCTGAATTTTGGTATTTAATCTTCTTCTTCTATCAATCTTTTAATCCCCCTAGCTTAAGAGGAGAAGCTATAATCATGGTCTGTCTCTGTAAACTATTTTTTGTGTATGCATGCATAAACATGGTTATGTGCCTTGTCAGCTTCTTTGTGTTGTTTAGTTTTAGTAAGATTTACACTTTTAACTTAAAGAAAATTATGCCTTCCATTGGAGATCTGACTCTGGCAGGGCCCAGGCTATAGCATCCGTAGCCTGGTTTTTCCAGTTTATGGTGCGCACAGCCATGTCGGCTTTTTTCAATTAATTATTTTTTTTGTAAGGGCACTGCACCCATGGTGGTGGTCATGGCTTACAGCGTCTGTACTTGGTAAAGAAAAGAAATTATGGTAAGGGCAGTGGAAAAGAAAGGGTAGGGGTAGTTTGAGGATTTTTGGTCGGTGGCATAGTAAAGTTTGAGTTATTATTTATTTTTAAAATTTTTTGAAAACTTCTGTGGAGATTGGAATAGTAGCTGGATGGGCTGAACATATTGGAGGTGTCAATAGCACCACTCTTTGCCATGTCTGTTTATTTTTATGTGAGGTGTTTGGTGCCAAATGGTGTAGGAAAGCTCTTCAGAAATCATAAATCAAGGATGCTGTGATCAATATAGGTTGCAAGGGCTTGAATTGCAAGGCCTGTTTTTGGGAGAAGTTAAAGGTTATGGATGCCAAAAGTGTGAATGCTCAACTTCCCAAAGAATTTGTTGGTAAAATTTAAAAAGAGAAGTTGATATCTGGAACAGAAGCAACAATGCGGTTTTTGAGGACACTAGGGTTATGATTTAATGAAACAAGAAGCATTGGAAAAGTAAGTTGAGATGGACTGAGTTTGGCTTTGGAATTGAAATAGACAAGGGAGTTTGGAAATCTGAGTTATTTTTGCTGTTTTCAATAACCTGCGAATAATATTTTGGATCAATTATGATTTTGAGATAGTAATTGATGGTGGGTTGTGTTAGGACTTAGAAAACCATTGATTTTAGAATGTCTTTTAGGAAGAAGACTATTAAAAGAAAGCAATCTTTGCTAGTACAGTTTATTAATTGAGGTTGTATGTATTTCTCTTATGAATGTTTAGCTTATATAGAAGATAAATCCCAATGGAATGGGGAGCTACCATTTGAAAGATATCTCAAATAACATGAAAATAAACTATAATCACACATAATCATCCCAAAACCAGGTGCTCTCAAGTTTGAAATTTATGGTAAAACTGGTTACAAGAATATTACAAAAATAGCCATCTAATGCGTTTTAGTCAATCCAAGATTTAAGTAGTTTATTTTCCTCTATGTTCGTGCTAATACACTTATAGGGGATAATCTCCATTTCTCCAGGTATAGAGGTTTTCTTCTTTAATTTGCTTTTCAATAAGTAATAGCTGTCATTTAGAAAAGGCAAGAGCAAACAATCCAATTACATAAGAACGAGAGTTTTAAAAAAGCAAATAAACAAAATCATCAATGTGAAACCTGTCAAGAGACAATTAACACTTTCAGCAAGTTCACCTTAGTCTCAAAAGAAGATGCTCGTCTGTTTGAAAAGGAAAAAAAAAAGAAAAAAAAGATCCTCGACATCAGACTTGAAGGAATTGTTATCTGAATTGCACAAAAAGGGCTCTGGAATAATAATCATTTTGGGGAAATCATTCTTTTCATAATGAAGATTCACATCTTTAAAAGAAAAGATAAATAGAGAGAAGAAAGGAAAAGGATCGGTGGTTGTTAATCATAAGTTTGCTCCTTATTTTATTTTATCATTATAAGAAACAAGCTTTCATTAATAAGAAGAAACATTTCAAAACATAGGCAAGTTGTCCACTGGACAAACTGGACTACACAACGACAACAGCAACACAGATCAAACAACCTAACATTACATGGGTGAAATCTAAAATACAGCATGACACCAATTAGAGCGAGCTATGCTCCTTATATATAATTGTTTTTATCTTTTCTTTTTCAGAAGGATATGAGAGCTTAGCTCGGGCAAGAAGGGAAGGCACATCCACTAGTGCATACCAGGGGAAATCTGTTCTCAGCATGGAGTGGGGCACTTCCTCTGATGTAACCGGTCCTGGAGTACCCTCTTCAATACTGCCCGAAACTGCTGTTGGTACTTCCAATTCTAATGCACCCACTGCAGAAACCACAAGTAATGGTGCTGATGCATTTGATATATTTGCGGAAGATGATGAACATGTAATTGCTAAACCATCTTCTGAAGGAAGTACTGTGGTCTGTGGCCCTAATTCTGATGGTGTCAGCTCACTGCCTTCAAACAACTTAAACGCTTATTCTGAGAGTAAGCTTTTTTCTGTTGATTTTGATTAGAAAATTTAACATTCTGGGTGGGTTATTAGCAGTTGCTTGCTAACTTTTTTTTTTCTTTTCTTTCAGATGGAGTTTTGCAAAATGATTATGTGTTTGATGAGTCTTCTGGGTACTCTCTCTATCTACATCTCTCTATCTCTCTCTCCACCCAAATAAATAAATAAAATCCTTGATTGCTTGTACTTGTATAGTCTACTCATTGATTTTGTTTTCTTTTATTTATTTGGTACGCTTGATATTGACTTGATACATAATAGTATTTAGTTGCTTCTTGTCTAGTCCGTAAATGCTAATCATCTATTCTTTAGACCTGGTGGAGAAATGCTCTTTGTGGGGAATGGAATGAGACTAATTGAATTCATTTGCTTGCTGGCATTTGTTCTTTAGCCACTTTTAGATGGTTTGTTGTTATTGCTATTAAATGTGTATGTGTGTGTGTATACAGCTTTTCTATTATATGGTTAACCAATTTTTGCACTGCCAGTCAACCAGATTTAAATCTGATGTCCGAACCAGATTTTTGCACTGCCGGTCAACTGGCATGCACTGGCCAGGCGATCGGCAAGGCATCGTATTATAGAATATATATATATTTTCCGGATTTAAATTTCCAGATTTTGTAGGCTGCAAGGAGCAAGTTGCTTCGATGGGAAGCCAGTCAATATATTTCATCTCTTTTTTTTTTTATCCCATTCTCGACAGGGTTGACTGCCTTAGGTGTTGAATCACCTTATGAGCTTAGAGTTTAGCTTTTAACTCTTGGGACCAAAACTCGACAGTTAAAAACTAAAATATAAGCAAGGAACCTGTGCCGGTCGACTGTTAGGAGGAAAAATTACAGTGCTGGTCATTCGGCGTCCGTATTGGATGAAACCCGAGTCCCAATATGGCTCTGACGTAACTGTTAGCTTTCATCTGTATGTGTACGTCTGTCAATTGGCACCATAGGTCGTTTGACTTGGAGAGCAATTATTTTCATTTTTTTACTAGTACCAGTTGAGCCGCACAGGTTCTTCCCTTAGATTTTAAGCTTTATTTCTCAAAAACTCAAGATGTAATACTAAAATCTAAACTCATACGGTGATTAAAAAAAGATTTTACACCCTAGAGTAATCAACTCAATCAGAAATGAGATTAAAAAAAAAATGGAAACATGATAAAAGATTGATGCCAATCTAAGCAACTTGGTCCGGCCTAAACCTTAAACTACATAGGGAAATGTTATCCTGTCTGAGAGTTTGGCAACATAACTATTTTACTTTTCCAGATTGTAGGGAGAGAAACAATGCCCTATGTATGTGTGTGTGTGTGTGTGTGAGGGGAGGGCTGCAACTGTGGAAGTTTGGTACTATTTTATAAAGGTTGACATCTCATCCACATGTACTAGTTGAGTTTTATAGAAATCCATTCAAGAGCAGACAGTTCCCCATTCGAGTGATGCCTCGTCATTTGAACACTGTATCTTCCTTTTTTTAAGTGTTGTTTCCATCCCAGTAGGGTTTATTAATTTACAAGAATCTCATTTGTATATTTGAGTATTTTTATTCTAATAATTAATTTCGATATCTACTTTTAACACTGGCATTCGAATTGCTAGGGGTACCGTTCGTTGATGCGGGGCATCCCCATTGTCTATGTACGCTATGGAAATGTTCTAATATATACATATACATGAATTAAATTTGTCAAAATACTACAAACATTGTATGCATAAATCAGTGCTTTAGAAAATCCTCTGGTTACGGAAATCGTATTCGTTATTCTTCATTTGTATATTTTGAGTAATTTTATTCCAATAATTAATTTCGAATTTTACTTTTAATATTTAATTACTTTCGAAATCCATTGGTCTGACTGGTGATCCTTGGTCCAGTTGCTTTTCCTTGATGCTAAATAGTGATCTGAACTGAGCAAATTTTTATGTGGCTATTTTGGACTAATATAACCTATGTTTGGTTAATCCTTCTAGGTACTATTATAGCAGCAGTTTGGGATGTTATTATGATCCGTCTACAGGATTCTATTGCTCTGCTGCGTCAGGGCTGTGGTAAAGAAAGCTTGTCCTTGATTTTAGATTCCATTGCTTTTTGTTCTTTATGCAATGCTCTGTTTTGGGTGGATAAGTCTTTGTTTGCATGTTTTGAATTTTCATACTGGTTGGTTACTTGTTAGTTGGATAGGTCCTGGTTTATTCTCAGTTCTTTATATAGTCTAAGGGTTAGAAGTTTCTAGGCTTACGTCCTTTAAGTTCTTTAAACATTAGTAGATCTAGCTGCACTTCACACTAAATTTCAAATACATTTTTGTTATTAGCCCATTCGCTATCTGGGATTCTGGGCCTTTCATACCTTGCTTTCTTCATTGTAACTATGTGGTTAGTTTACTGCATAACCATGCATTGTTGAGCAATACTAGCACATAAATCACAACTAATTTCAATTACTTATTCTCCCATCCAGAAAAAAGGAAAGCAAGAGTGGTTTAGATGGCAAATAAAGTCTGTTAGGGGTACTTGCAGTACTTACAGCTGTTGTGTTCGACTTCGAGTGTATTAGATTTGAAGTAGTTTCCATCTGAAATTGTCATTATGTGTGGTGGGTTTTATTGGTCAGGAACATGGTTTACCAATTACAAGTCATGACAACTCAAGGCATAGCAACTGAAAACTTTCTGGATTTACTAATAATGTTGGGGGCAATAATAGAAAGATGACACAGATTTAAATGAAAGTTTGGCTTGACCACCGTAATCTACTGAGTTATTGGAATAGATGTGAAAGGAAGTTTTACACTACTTTGGTTAATGGGTTGGTCAGTTGGTTCATGTAATTGCCAAAGATGTGTCTTGCGACCTTATACATGTTTTTTCTTTCTTTCCAAATATAGGTACTCATTCAATGCAGAGACGGGCGCATATGATGAAATTCACCAGGCTGCTACCAGTGTGAATTGAGTAGGAAAGAGTTTTGCTGCTTCACTGAGTTTGTACAGACCATAAAGCCAAAAGTTTAGGGTGAATTGTTGATGGGTTAGATTAGATATTTGATGCCCCCATAGTTTAATAGTACAACTTAGTATGGATTGTTGTTTCTCTCTCGCTCCCTCCCCCATAGTTTAATAGTACAACTTAGTATGGATTGTTACTCTCTCTCTCTCTCTCTCTCTCTCTCTCACACACACACACACACACCAATTTAAGCATAGTACGAAGGGAAAATCTCAGCGTTTAACTGATCAGAATTATCTTCTTGTATGGTAACACATATTTGCAATCAACAAGACGGGTATTTTTTTAATTAAAGAAATTTCTTTTTTGTTGTCTTTTGGGTTTTGTGAGTTCAGAGCTGCTTTTTCCTTTTACTATCATGCAATGATTACCGAGAAATTCTTACCTATTTTATACAAATGGGTAATCTCAAATGGGTCGCTCCCGCATGAGATTTGCAGCATCTCTCTCTACCTCTCTTATTTGGGCCAAATTACCAACTTGGGGACAACCTGCTCTATTAGGTTTAATTTGAAGGAAATACTTGCTTGGGTTTAATTTTTAAGCAAATCTACTTAGAACAAATTTTAGGTATTTTTCTTTTTCTTGAGATGAAAACAAAGTCACTTACAACAAAAAGCCCCTAATACAAGGGGGGGCCCAAAGAGATCAAAATAGAAAGCATTAACAACAATAAGGGGGGTAGGCCGTTCTTCCATATACCTGCCAAAAAATTGGTTTCTCTATGAGCATGGCGAAAGTGCACTTCTCAGAAGGAGCTCAAATGGTGAATATCCTGCATGAGCAGCCATAAAGTCCATGGAGCTTGGGCTTGGCCGAGAATGCAATCAATGACTAATTTAGAATCTCCTTCCACAGTCCACTTGGATTTTCTCATATCCTCTGTTAATAGCAAAGGCAAGACCTTCCCGTACGTAAAGCTTGACACTCAGTCACAACAATGTTAGCCAAACCAAATCTTATTAGCACCAGCAAGAAGAACATTACCACTCTTTTAGAAGGACAAAACCAATAGTTGTGTAGAAACTGATTTTCTCTTATATTATTCATTTGATCATTATACAATATATATATATATATATATATATATATATATATATAATAATCTACAGTTACAGCAAGTCATTATCATAAACATAAATATGGAGTTATGACCTAATAACAACGTAACTGACAACTGACCATTTCCTATCATTAGTAGGATTAACTATTGTAACTAAAATACTATCGTAACTCCCTAATACTCCCCCGCAAATCAAGCGCACACAGCATAACAAGATTTGCATGAAGAAACTACATAGTAATGTAGATGGCGGCAGCAGTCGGTTGTAGTAGTCCAGTAAGGGGAACCAAAAAGAACTCCAATCTCCATAGTTGCAACAGCGGCATGAGAGAAACAAAGTAAACATAACGCCTATTGAAAGGCAGGAAGTGAAGGAGCGCATGGGCTCATGGAAGGAAGGAATTAAATGACAAGTTGACATATAAGTTAAATGGACCTAGGAAACAATTTTAGGCACCTGAGAAACATAACTCTACCTAGGAATCACCGTCTAGGTAGGATAAAGAGCATGCGGTAAGCGAGAAAAGAAGTAGCCACGTAGAAAAATAAAAGTTGTCCAAAATAAAAAAAAGTTACACCCATAGGAGGAGAGGAAGTGGAAACAAAAGAAAATTTATCACATGGTAAGTAGAAAAGGGACACGTGCAGAGAGAGCAAAAGGAATATTTGAAGGGAATAATGGGGTTAAGAGAGGGTGCATCACAACAGTAAAGGATAGGAGGTGAAACCAACTTGGGACACAAAGAAAAGAAAAAGAGAGCATGGGCAAGTTTGAATTTCAAAGCACCATAGAAACAATAAAATAAGGTATGGGGAAGAAAACCACGTGGGAACAGAGAAGTAATAAAGAAAAGATCATCACAAGAGCATAGAGGCCCATAAAGATTAAAATAAAGAGGAATTATTGACCCAAAAAACAATAATAAGAAATAAAGAAGGAAACCAAGTGAGATAGAGAAATGAAAAGAGAGTGTGGGCAAAACACACATAGAGAGAAAATCCTTTCAAAATAAAGATGGAAAAAGGAGAGAAAAAGAGGAGAAAAGTGAACACCCATTAAAAGGAGAAAGTAGTCAAGAGAGGGAGAAAGAACACAAGATGCGAAAGAGCGCATGGGCTCATGGAAGGAAGGAAACTCAAGAGGCCAGAGCCAACCCATGACTGGGAGAGAGAAAACACAATTGAAAAGAAGAGAAGAGAATACCTTAGTAATATAAAAGAATTATAAAAAAAGGAAGACAATACTAGTAACAAAGAAGAAGAAAGGCAACGCAAAAGAACAGCGAAGAAGACAGAGACCAGCAATAAAATCAAAGAAAGAGATTGGGCTTAAGAGGGGAGGAGAACACCGGTTGAGCAGAGATAGAGCGTGAGAGGCCGATACCAAAATAGCAACACAGAGATACCAAGTCGGCAACACAGTGATAGGTCTTGAGTGGTCGATACCAAGTCGGCAACACAAAGGAAGAAACAAGGGCTGTGCAATGGGAATAACGGCAGTGTAGCACGACAGAGAAGGCTCGGCGAACGTTGATGAGGCTCGCGGAGGAAAGAGAGACTGCTAGGTGAACGATGACTGGCAACATCAACAAACAAGAGGAAAAATATGGAAACCACGATAGACAATGTCTTTTAGGAAGAAGACTATTAAATGAAAGCAATCTTTGCTAGTACAGTTCATTAATTGAGGTTGTATGTATTTCTCTTATGAATGTTTAGCTTATATAGAAGATAAATCCCAATGGAATGGGGAACAACCATTTGAAAGATATCTCAAACAACATGAAAATAAACTATAATCACACATAATCATCCCAAAACCAGGTGCTCTCAAGTTTGAAATTTATGGTAAAACTGGTTACAAGAATATTACAAAAATAGCCATCTAATGTGTTTTAGTCAATATAAGATTTAAGTAGTTTATTTTCCTCTATGTTCGTGCTAATACACTTATAGGGAATAATCTCCATTTCTCCAGGTATAGAGGTTTTCTTCTATAATTCGCTTTTCAGCAAGTAATAGCTGTCATTTAGAAAAGGCAAGAGCAAACAATCCAATTACATAAGAACGAGAGTTTTAAAAAAGCAAATAAACAAAATCATCAATGTGAAACCTGTCAAGAGACAATTAACACTTTCAGCAAGTTCACCTTATAGTCTCAAAAGAAGATGCTTGTCTGTTTGAAAAGAAAAGAAAAGAAAAAAAGGTTCCTTGACATCAGACTGAAAGGAATTGTTATCTGAATTGCACAAAAAGGGCCCTGGAATAATAATCATTTTGGGGAAATCATTCTTTTCGTGGTGATTTCTCCACTCCAATTTTATCCACTTACACTCCTTTTTTAGATCATTATAAGAAACAAGCTTTCACTAATAAAAAGAAACATTTCAAAACATGGGCAAGTTGTCCACTGGACAACCTGGACTACACAACGAAAACAGCAACACAGATAAAACAACCTAACATTACATGGGTGAATTCTAAAATACAGCATGACACCAATTATAGCGAGCTATGCTCCTTATATATAATTGTTTTTATCTTTTCTTTTTCAGAAGGATATGAGAGCTTAGCTCGGGCAAGAAGGGAAGGCACATCCACTAGTGCATACCAGGGGAAATCTGTTCTCAGCATGGAGTGGGGCACTTCCTCTGATGTAACCGGTCCTGGAGTTCCCTCTTCAATACTGCCCGAAACTGCTGTTGGTACTTCCAATTCTAATGCACCAGCTGCAGAAACCACAAGTAATGGTGTTGATGCATTTGATATATTTGCGGAAGATGATGAACATGTAATTGCTAAACCATCTTCTGAAGGAAGTACTGTGATCTGTGGCCCTAATTCTGATGGAGTCAGCTCACTGCCTTCAAACAACTTAAACGCTTATTCTGAGGGTAAGCTTTTTTCTGTTGATTTTGATTAGAAAATTTAACATTTTGGGTGGGTTATTATCAGTTGCTTGCTACAGTGGGTTTTTAACATTTTGGGTGGGTTAGGCGTGCCACTATTGGGTATGAGACCAGCCCAATAGACCTGGTGTATGTGGTACAATGAGTTGATTTGTTGTGTTTGCGCTTTGTTCTAGACCTCTATTCAAGCCATTGTGCTCCAATGGGGGTACTGGCCTAGATTAGTTCTTTTCTATGCCTCAACTAAGAGGACTTCAATATTCTTTCATTTGTGTATGTCAGCTTGACAAGTATGAGCAATACCTGATCAAACAAGGGGAAAAACTGAGATTGTGTCTGTTAGGGTTTAGAAACCTGGTTCAAATTCAAGCAGCCCTCCGACTAGGCCAATAGGCAATTCAGTCCCAATGATGTAATTCGGGCCCAATCAACCTTCTATTTTTCAGACTAATATAGCCCTATTCGGGCCTAGACCCTTCCTTTAGGTCTGAATGATAAATTTAAAAAGTGTGAAAACGGGAAATTAAATTAATCTACCGAAGCATTTATAATATATATATATATGAAAGCGATTAAATGACAAGTGCTTAATGAAACAGTTAAAATAAATTCTGAGATCTCTTTATTTGATTTTAACTTGATAGCAAAAGGAAGATAAGAGTTCTTAATTTATCCATTCAACTAATTCAAAAATATAAATTACAAAGCAAGGAAGGGCTAGAGATTTCTCTAGTCAGACAAGTACATGAATTCAAACTGATCGTTTTAAAAGAAAATCATACCATGAAGATGGCAGAGCAAAAAAAGATGTCAACTAGTTATCTGGAAATTAAGCAGGTTGGTTTGAAAAGATCTTGAGTTCTTCAAGTATTTTCGAGACGTTGCGTCTAGTTTGGAGAGAGAGTCCTCTTCTTATGTGGCGGAGGCTCTTTATTTATAGGCAAGGAGAGAGCTTCAAATGATGAAGGCTGAAAAAGGATATTTGGCTGCTATCCAAAGTCTGTTGATCCACTTATTTGAACTAGTTCATAGATGGGACGATGGATGTTTCTGACAAAAATTGTTGGTCTTTTGCGATAGTCCCCTGACTTGAGTCCTTTGTACTCGGAAGTCTGGTTGGCAATTCGGCTCTTTCTGGTTCTGGTGGCTTTTGTACAGCTTGTTTCCTTGCTGGGCGAGAAGGACCATCTCCTTCAGACCCTCAAGTGGGTCAATGTGTAACGGTTATCGATCTTTTTAACTTTAGTGTGACTCAAAGGTCTGGGCTCCCTATCTTTATGGGCTTTTTATTAATTTCTTTTATCTATTGATGGCCCACTAAGCGAAAGGGGTCCTTAGGCTGGGCCTGGACCTGAAGGTATATTATTTTGAGAAATAGACCATTTGTGGTCCATTTTCAAAATATGGTACAAACAGCAACATAACTATTTTACTTTTCCAGATTGTATGGAGAAAAACAGTGCCCTATGTGTGTGTGTAAGGGGAGGGTTGCAACTGTGGAAGTTTGGTACTATTTTATACAGGTTAGCATCTCATCCACATTTATTAGTTGAGTTTTATAGAAATCCATTGAAGAGCAGGCGATTCCCCATTCGAGTGATGCCTTGTCTTTTGAATAGACTGTGTATCTTCCCTTTTTTTTTATAGTGTTGTTTCCATCCCAATAGGGTTTATTAATTTACAAGGATCTCATTTGTATATTTGAGTATTTTTATTCTAATAATTAATTTCGATATCTACTTTTAACACTGGCATTCGAATTGCTAGGGGTACCGTTCGTTGGTGCAGGGCATCCCCATTGTCTATGTACGCTATCCTTCTAGGTACTATTATAGCATGGATATTATTATGATCCGTCTACAAGATTCTATTGCTCTACTGCGTCTGGGCTGTGGTAAAGAAAGCTTGTCCTTGTTTTTAGATTCCATTGTGACACCCCGACCCAATTTTAATTGTCCATTAAAAATTTATTTATTTATTTAATTATGAAATTATAATTTTGCTCTCGGGGATAGGGTCATTTTGGTCACTTTTTAATCTGGAAGGATTTTGGGGAAATGAATGACACTATTGTGTAGATCGCATCGATACGAGTTCGTAGACACGTAGTGGGCTCAAATCAGAGTTGAAACGAAGAAGTTATGATCTACGGAAGCCTAGTGGCATAACCATAAATATTTTGAAAATGGTTTTTAAAAATATGATTTTTTTTCTTCTTCTTTCTCTCTCGCTCTCTCTCCCCGACACCCCCCTCCCTTGCGAACTATAGCTACAGCTGGCCACCAAATCTCATGAGACCAGTACCAAAACGTCAAGCTCACTTCCCTCATCCAGCCCCACCCCATTGCCGCCACCATCAGCAGCCCAGGTCGCCGGAAAAATGAGAAAAACGACTGGTTTTTAGGTAAAACTTCTGGCGTTCGTTCTAGCGATTCCGGCCACCAATTTCTCCGATCTAGGTATGCTTTTTCATCCTCTTAATGTGTTCTAGCTGATGGTTGGGTTAATTATGATTGATTTTTATGTTTTGGAACTTGATTTATCGATTAAAGTTTGGCCGATTTTCGACTTGTGTTTTCGACAAGTTTCGGTCACTTTTTGGGCATGGTCCAAGAACAAAAGTTGCTCCACTCATTGTCCTGGTCACGTAGGTATAGGTCTTGACCGACGATTGTGAGATTTTCTGATCATCGGGATTTCTCTGGACACCCATGTGCTGCCAGCGCGTGGGCACTGTTTGGGTAACCCATTTGGTCCTAAAATGATCCACATGTCTTGCCGAGCACAACAGTATGCTCGGATTTGAATTTGGTTACCGTTTGACTGTCGATCGGATTACGCATATTAGGCGTTATTAAGGTTCGATATGTTTGGGCCGTTGGATCAACTCCATTTTCATATATGTTAATCTAGGCACCTCTAGTATTGTGTAGGAATTCGCGGATCGTGAATTGGAGCCCCGGATGCTTCAGTTCAATAATTCAAAGATCAGGTTAAACGGTAACCGTTCGATCGTGCGATCGCCAGCGATCCGACCATTCAATTCAGACTAAACTTGCAGGATATGTATAATAAAGCCTGTTGAACCCCAAGGAATTTTCGAATCGGAAATCAGAGGTTGTGGGTCTCGCGGGCTTGGTTGACAAAGTTAGGGCAGTTTGACCCATTGGTTGACCGTGACTCTTCCGAGGTTGTTTCATCCTTTGAGGAGTATTAGACCGACCTTATTAATGAGTCTTGACTGTTATTTGAGTTATGTTGATTATGTTGAGATTATGAGATTGTTTTATACACTATAAGAAAAAACCTCTTTCACGATGAAAGATTTTGTGACCAACCCAAATTTGGTCCCCAAACAAGGTTATGGGCGATGAAGACCACAAAATATGTCCGAATGGCGACAAAAAAATTTGGTTGCTATGAATTGGCGACCAATCTCAAAATTGGTCGCCTTTAAGCTTGAATATAAAGTATTAAAATGGTGCCATTTTCCTTATTTGATATGTTGGCAACGAAATAGTTTGGTTATGGCTGATTCTGGGAGAGTATAAATTAAAAAATTTCCCTAACCCGTTACTTTCCCCAATTTACTTCTCTCGTATCCACTATCTCCATCTTCCACACCACCGATTAAGGGTGGGCATAAGAATTGGAGAACTGCAAAACCGAGCCGATCCGAATTGAAAAAAATCGAAAAAATTGAGTTGACTAAAAAGTCAACCAAAAAAATTCAAAAACCGAACTGGATCGGTTTAGATCGGTTCTGGATCTGGTTTTATCTCCTCCAAGCCCAACTTCAGCTAACTCCATGCCCAACTTTTGTTGTTTACTTTACACCATAAAAAACACAAAACAAATATTGTTCTTTTAGGGCCCATCTGGTAATGTTTTCTGAGAATATTTTCAGAGAATGAAAACAAGAAAACGAATTTGCATTTTCAGGAAATGAAAATGTGTCTAGTAGATTAATTAGAAAACATCTTCAGAAAACAAAAACAATGAAAATGTGTCTGGTAGTACAATTTGAAATAATAATATGTGAGTTATTTTTATGAAAACGTTTTCCACGAGAATGAAAACAACTTTTTTCTGTTTTCTACAAGTACACATGAACTTGTTTTCATTTTATGAAAACATTCTCAGTGTTTTCTGTTTTTGGGCCACTGAACGTGTTTTTGCCTTATTTTTGTTCTCTGAAAATGAAAACAACCTCTTAAACCGTTACCGAACAGGCCCTTATTGTCCCAAAATTGACTCAAGACATGCTTTCATCTTTTCAATGTTACTTTATTTTTCCTGTCAGATTCATCTTTTCAATGTTACTTTATTTTTACTGTCAGATTCATCTTTTCATCTCCCCCACTTTTCTTTCTTCTTTCTTCATGTTTCTTTTTCTCCCTCACTCTAAGTCTCTTCTTCGTCTTCTTCCTATCATTTTTTTTTCTATCCATCTCATCTTCTTCCTTTTCTCTTTTTCTCCCTCTCTCTCCGTCTCTTCTTCCTCTTCTTTTTCTCTCCCTCTCTCTCCTTCTCTTCTTCCTTTTTTTTTTTCTCTCTTTTTCCTCTCTCTTTCTCTGGTGCAGTTTTCTTCTCTTGCACAGGTTTTTCTCCTTCTCTCTCTGCGATTTTCTTCTCTTTCTCTGGTGTTTGGTTTATTTCTGTTTCTCTCTCTCTCTCTCTTTCTTCTTGTAGATCTAAAATTAGATATATGGGCATTTGTTTGTTGAATATGTTTAGCAGTTTAGATATGTTATTTTTTAATATGTTTTTAGCTTGGTTTATTTGTATTCCTTTGTTTATATTTGAGATTTTTCTTATAGGGTTTTTCGGTTGCAGAGGAAGCGATTAGATATGTGCATGTAAGGAAAAAAAAAACCAGTATTGAAACCGTGAACCGGAAGAACCAAAACGGTCTTTATAGGTCCGAATTAGTTCAGTTTTGCCACTCATTTTAGTTAAAAACCGGATCAAACCGGACCGGATGAACAGTGCAGTTTCGGTTACAATTTTAAGCGAAAACCGGTCCAAACTGGACCGCGCCCAGGCCTACCACCGATGCCTTCAACTTAGTCCTCCATGGACGCTCGCAATGAAATTCCATCGATGCCGGCCAATCACTTATATACCCACTATCTCTTCATCCCCCTTCAGATTTCTCATGGCCCTTATTTCTCACTTTCTTTCCCAAAATCATCCTTCTTCGATACCGACCACTTGCTGCTACAGCAACATATACTAGAGATTCTCTGCAATGTGCTCAGCCACATACCAACTCTGATTCAAAGGTGCTTTTATTATTATTTTGTTTATTTAACTATTTTTCTATAATTATTTGATTTTGATTCTGTAAAAATAAATTTTGGTTGGTTTTTGTCTTATTAACGAGGTGGTCGACGATCCATCAACCACTTCTCATCTGCTGCCTCTATATTAGGTATGAAAACTTCTCTAAATATTTTGAGTTACGAGTTTGGAATCATGGAAATGGTAAGATTTACTTTTTTTATATATAAAGATTTCTTGTACTTGCGTTGCCTGGTAGTGTCTTGTAATTGATGCTTTGTTTCTTTGTGGGATCTTGCAATGATTCAGCATTTTTCAGATTTCTTTGTTAAGCCTTCATTCCAGAACTTAAATCTTAAGGTCTTTTTATATTTCATTTATGTAAACTGTGAAAAGAAATAAAAGAGAAGCAACCTTCATTGAGCACTGCCATTTGAAAATTGTAGCTATTAAGGACTTGAAGGCCCCTTCAGACAACCAAGGGACCAACGCCAGGCTGTGAATTTGTTGTTGCAGATGGCAGGTTTGAGCATCCTTTGTTTTCCCTCCCTTTATTAGAAATAAAAAATTGTGCCACAATTTTATTTCGTTGTTGTGCCTTTTAAAAATTCTTGTTTGGCTCATATTCTTTTGAAACTTAATTTTTAAAGAACCCTGAATTATAAATTTTTTTCCTTCTCTTTTCATATGTCGGAGGACTTCAATGAATTCACTTAAATTGATAAGGTCTCTAGTCTGCAAAAGATATTTGGTTATGTACTGTGATTAAGTATCAGTTATTGATGTAATTTTGTATTCCCCTGTTTCCATTTTAAAAGATCTCTTTGCCGGTGTTTAAAGGTCAACTGAGAAGAAGCGAGTATTCTAAAGGTTGCTGTTACACATTATACATATGTCCTTTGGTTGAGTTTTTCTAACATGACTAGGATTTTGAAGTTGGACATTTATGTTTTTGCTTTCTTGCTAGTAGGAAAATGCCTAAGAAAAGAGTGGGTCTAACATGACTAGGATTAGGAAGTTGGACTTGCGTATCTGATTTTCAAACATCTAAGATGAAATTTATTCTCATTATTGGTTAGTGGAGATTGTGAATTGGTAATCAGGTTGAGGAGCTCTTTCTCTGGTTTGATGTAGCAGTAGCCATTTTGATTTGGCTAGAAGATTTAGCTATAAGGAATTGCTTTTTGCTTTTTGAAACCGAACCAAATTCTCATTTGAAGCAATAAGTTTCTAAGAATCTGTTATACACATGAACTTATTTGATGACTGCAAATACCTATATTAATTTCTTAGATATTGACTTTTTTTTTTTAGTATGAAATGCATATCTAAGCCGAGTGTAGCGCAATGAGCTGCGACGTAACCCACAGAGCTTACTATTGAATGAAAAACAAGATACCCTCTTTATTTTCCTCCTATTGTTCTACTATATGGAGTTTCTCCTGTTATGTATACTAAGGTAGGTAGCAGATTGTACTCATATATTTAGAGATGGTTGGGTTTATTTCAGAATAATTCATTAGTTGTGGTGTTCTTTATTGCAGTCGTGTATTCAAACAGCTCCAGAGTTGGAGTCCCTATTCCTGCCACATACCTACCAAATTGGTGAGTTCCTATGCATTGGCTTCAAGCTCATTTGTTCTTGTTCTGTTTTTTTAATATTTGAATTACATGTCTTGTTCAACTTTTTATATGAAGCATAAGATTTAAGATCTCCTCTTATACGTCTTTATTGCTCCTTATATCAGAAAGCCCAGCTTTTCAATTTGAGATTTCATCAGTTCTATTGGGACTCATACTATGAATTAAACACCTGATTTTCAGTTCACCCATGTTGAAGATTTGTAAACAATTAGTCTTTGCCTATAGTGACATACTTTGAGTATAATTTGGTCTCAACCTCTCCCAAACTTAAGTTATTTGCCATGTTTTGCTTTCGTAAAATCAGATCTAGGTCCATGTTTTTTTATTTTTCCATGTATGTTTCTAGCTGTTCCATTTTTGTGTACTTTTTAAATGATTATACTAGACACATGTACATAGCTTCTTCTTTAGTGGGCTAGCTCCTTTTAGTTTTCGCATTTCACTGAAATGAGATGATTTCTTTGCTAGTTTCTGCAATTGTAGAAGTGTATGTTTGTTAAGTCATGTTCTCGGAGAAGTTATTGGTTAATCTTGAGTCTCCAGGATCTTGTTAAGCATACCCACTCTCTGCCCCAGACTATCTACCCTTCAATTCTCATTTTCCTTATCAATTTTCTCTGTTTCTGTCCATTGATTATGGTTTCAAGACTCAAATAAAAAGAGAAAAAAAACAAAATTAATAATAATAATAAAAAAATAAGAAAAACCAAAATTACTTGCTAAAGCAAATAAATATCACAAAATACACAAGCATTAAAATACTAGACGGTTTCAAAAATAAAATTTAAAAAATTACAAAAATTACAAAAACCAAACAAAATCATGGAGCACTTCCTAAGAGCAACTCCACCCATTTGCCCTTTGCCATGGCAAGGAGGGAGTTAGGGAGCCACTATTCACGTGAATAGTAGTTGCCCTTGCAAATAGTATTGTGTGTTTCCACCCGTTGCCATGGCAAAGGGCAATTACTATTCAATTTTTTGTTTTTTTCACAATTTTTTTTACCTCAATAATTAATTTGGATAATATTTTCGGATAAGATTTTTGGGTTCCTACATGTCAAGACTATTCATAATCGGATAAAATTTCCGGATAAGATTTTTGGGTTCAAATTTCAAATTTCGGATGAATTTCAAATTTCATATAAGATTTTCATCCAATCAAATCAAGCCACGTGGCATCTCTATCTGGCCAAAATTTTCTATAAAACTAGAGGGTCATCTCATACCTCTCACACCACATTTTTTTTTTTAAAAAGAGACAATATTATTCAATAAAGCAACACACACCAACAAAATAGGAGATGGCCAAGGAGGCCACCACACAATTAGATAGGTAAAACTCTACACTACATAGCTATCGCTTTCCAATCTAGATGGATGAGCTGGAAACTAAACTCCCTAAACTATGCTGAAACAGAAGCCCAAAGAGAGGCCCAGACTCGGATACGATCCCACACCTGCTCAACCTCATCCCCAACCACATCCTCAAAGATTCTCCTATTTCTTTCCCCCCAAATAACCCAGAAGATTGCCATCATGGCGCAATTTCCCAACACTGAACCCTTCCTCTTACCACCAAAGAAATTTAGCCTAGATTCAAGCATCGCACTACATGTTGCGAAGTGACCCCACGTTAATCCTGCCCCCTTAAATAGCTTAGCCCACAGGGATACCTCTCACACCACATCTTTCTATATTTTCATTTATGAGAGTTTAGAATTTATACTCCATTCTCAAATGGAAGATTTTAGGAGATGCTTGGAGAGGCAAGAGCGAGAAACAAATGAGAGAAGCTGTAGAGCATAAGAAAGAAATATGTTGCAGAGAGAAGAAGATGAACAAGTTGTCATAGCAGTGGCTTTGCTTGATGAAGAGAACCAAGGTCGCCGCCGTGGTTCACAAGTCGGCCGTTGCCGGAATGTGGACAGACATAGGCAGTCTCGGGGTAAGAATCTTTTGGAAGATTATTTTATCCCAACTTGTTTGTACTCTGATGTTGATTTTCGAAGGCGATATAGAATGCAACCCCATTTGTTCAATAAAGTTATGCATGATATTTGCAATTATGATGCATACTTTGTTCAAAAGTGTGATGCTGCTAGGGTTTTCGGACTTCTTCCGGAGCAAAAGCTTACAACTGTTATACAAATGTTGGCGTATGGAGCATCTGCTGATCAGGTGGATGAGATTGCCCGGATGGGGAAGTCCACTACGTTGGAGGCCTTAGTAAGATTTTGTGATGCAGTTGAAACTCTGTACACTAGGGACTACCTGCGCAGACCTACTCCCAGGGACCTCCAACGGCTTCTACAAAAAGCCGAATCTCGAGGATTTCCAGGAATGATTGGTAGCATCGACTGCATGCACTGGCAACGGAAGAATTGCCCAACTGTCTGGCAAGGTGATTACGGAAATAGAAAAGGCCAAAAAATTATCATCCTTGAAGCCGTTGCTGACTTCGACACATGGGTTTGACATGCCTTCTTTGGAGTTGCTGGATCCCAAAATGACCTCAACGTGCTGGGTCAATTCCCGGTCTTTGTTAAGCTCACAATTTCATACATATACATGCCCAAATTTACTTACTTCTTTTGCTTAGTTTCTTATAATTTTGAGTTATTTGCCTCCCTTTGTGTGTTTTGTAGGCCAAAAGAGCAAGAGAGCATAATTCATGCAATTCAAGCATGTTAAGGCCTAATTTGGATGAAGGGAAGAAGAGCTTAAAGACACTCATTTTGGCTACAGCCCCCTGCCAGTCCAGTTCCGTAGGTCATATTGCAAGCTTTGTTTCAGCAACCTACATAGCTCGGATGAGGCAACATTCTTCATGAAAGTTGTTCCAATGGGTGTATACTATAACATATCCAAAATTCAGCCCCATTGGATAAATATGGAGTCTGTTACCTAGCAAACACTGAACCATGCTTAGGATGGATTTTTGTCAGCGAGCAAAACGAGTTAGCAATTTGTTTCGGCCTTAACTTCCTCCTCCGAGCTTGGATTAGGCCAATACTTGTGTGGTTGGATCATACACATTCTGAACTTCACAATGGACATCTTAAAGTCTTCATTTGATTCAGCCTAGCCTAATTCGTAAGCCCTTGAAGTTGCTGGTCATGCTGACCTCAGGATGAGCTGGTTGGAAGCTTGGTCATGGTGAGATAGGCATGAGCTATTGAGCTGGTTGGAAGCTTGGTCATGGTGACATGAAGATGAGCTAGGGCTGCTGGTGGGATTTATTGGTGAAGTGCATCAACCAATTCAGATTTTCTAATTCAAGTGCATCAACCAATTCAGATTTTATAATACAAGTGTTGTATGCATTAGCCATATTGAATTCCGATTTTCACTTCCCCTAGGCAAATAAATTCCCAAGTTCAATTAGATTAACGGATTGATTCTAGCTAAAGTATGATTAAGCCATGGTGTTTGGTCATAACCTTGTGTTCCTAATTCCCTAATTTGATCATTTGTTGTCTAACCTAAAATTAAGCATTAGGAACCCATTAAGTATAGAAGAACATTTTAAACAACCAAGTATGTATCTAATCCCTGTTGTCGAATGTCCATACATACTCTTCCTATTCATAGTTCAATTCGAATTAAAGCATGGTGTATACTCTTAATTCAAACCAAGATAGCTAACATGCAAGCCTAAATGGTGACCAATCATTCAAACTAGCATATTAACTTATATGCATAATGAATAAGAACAAAAACCATAATTGAAACTTGAAAACTTAAGAAAAGAATTTACATAACAAAGAAAAATAAATTACAACTAAGAGGCAAAAGGAAAGCTAGAATTGAGAACTAGAAAGCAAAATTAAGAGTATTTGAGGGAGAGAAGGGAAGGGAGCTCTAGAGAAGTGTTTGAGAGCTCCCCCCCTTGGGGTGTGTTTACAAACTTAGAGAACATCCCTATTTATAGGCCTAGGGGAAGTGAAAATCTGAATTCAATATGGCTAATGCATACAACACTTGTATTATAAAATCTGAATTGGTTGATGCACTTGAATTAGAAAATCTGAATTGGTTGATGCACTTCACCAATAAATCCTACCAGCAGCCCTAGCTCATCTTCATGTCACCATGACCAAGCTTCCAACCAGCTCAATAGCTCATGCCTAGCTCACCATGACCAAGCTTCCAACCAGCTCATCCTGAGGTCAGCATGACCAGCAACTTCAAGGGCTTACGAATTGGGCTAGGCTGAATCAAATGAAGACTTTAAGATGTCCATTGTGAAGTTCAGAATGTGTATGATCCAACCACACAAGTATTGGCCCAATCCAAGCTCGGAGGAGGAAGTTAAGGCCGAAACAAATTGCTAACTCGTTTTGCTCGCTGACAAAAATCCATCCTGAGCATGGTTCAGTGTTTGCTAGGTAACAGACTCCATATTTATCCAATGGGGCTGAATTTTGGATATGTTATAGTATACACCCATTGGAACAACTTTCATGAAGAATGTTGCCTCATCCGAGCTATGTAGGTTGCTGAAACAAAGCTTGCAATATGACCTACGGAACTGGACTGGAAGGGGGCTGTAGCCAAAATGAGTTTGTCTTTAAGCTCTTCTTCCCTTCATCCAAATTAGGCCTTAACATGCTTGAATTGCATGAATTATGCTCTCTTGCTCTTTTGGCCTACAAAACACACAAAGGGAGGCAAATAACTCAAAATTATAAGAAACTAAGCAAAAGAAGTAAGTAAATTTGGGCATGTATATGTATGAAATTATGAGCTTAACACACCCCCAAACTTAGATTTTGCTAGTCCTCGAGCAAAATAAAAGAAAAACAAAGATAAAAACAAAACAAGAAGTTAACTAAACCACTTTCGTAGGTAACTCGATTGCATTGAGCGTATGCAACAAGCCTTTAAACCTCTAGGCATCCCTAGTAGGAGGAGTTGTGTCTCCTGAGGGTTTAACAGATACGATACCCACAAACGTTTTTCTAACTCTACAAAACAAAATGGTTAGAAAACTTAATAGATTTGTTAGTCCTTAAGAAAAACCAAAAAAAACAAAAAACAAAAAACAAAAAAAAAACGTTAACCTTCCAACCAGACAGAAATTTTAAACTTCGTAGACATGGCTCAATAAGGAACAAAACAAACACTAAGGAAGTTCTAAACATTATTCAAGTGCTACCACAATCTCACTCAAATCATGCTCAAGGTGTGTGTGTGAAATAGCCATGAAGATACAACTCATGCTTCTCAAACAACGATATGAATTCCTGCAAGAATGAACACAAGTTTGCCAAGCATTATGATAACTTGCATCATCCTCCATAATATGATTGTGGAGGATGAGTATGATTATGAAGCTGCAGAGGTCTACGAACCGGATCCCATGAGCACGGCCTTGACACGAATTTATGAAAGGCCCATGGGGTCAAGTGGAGAACCGTTTGAGCCGGATCCGTTGGTTAGGGATGGTCGTTTCATGACCCGTATGATAGATCGATATACAAAGATGCAATCTTCGTATATTCATGAAAGGCGTCAACTTGACTTGATGGAGCATCTATGGGCAGTGAAAGGCAATGAAGATGAATGATGGAGAATAGATGCTTTGGCTAGGTTTTATTTAGTTATGGTTTGGTTGTGTTGTTTTTTATTTATTATGGTTTGGTTGTGTTGTTTTTTATATATTATGGTTTGATTGTGGTTTGTTATTATTATTGTGCCTTGTTTGTAGTTTTATTTTATTTTTTATTATGCTTTGGTTGTGGTTTTTCCTTTTAATTATGTTTTGTTTGATGTATGGAATATGTTGAATAAAAAGGTATTTTATTGAATGCTTTGTTTATTAAATAAAGAAAGCCAATACAAGTCATTAAGAATTACTACTACTAAAATAAAATACATGAATTACAAGAACTTTAATAGAAAACATGAAAAATACAAATACATAAAAGGTATGCCAACTAATTTAATGGTTTTCATTTAACCAATCCGTGTTGCTAGGCCCATCATCCTGGAAAAGTCTTCTTTTCATAACATCCCTTTGTTCTAGCTTCCAAAATTGTTTTGTTTTAGGGGACATATGGCTTGTATCCATCGCCATGGTTTCCCGATCTGTCTTGTCCATCTCTTTTTTGCGCAAATACTCCCTTTCTTGTGCATATTGTGCTTGCATTGCCATCTCGTTCTCTTGGCGTTTCTGCTCCATTTCAACTCTTATGGCGCTCTGCCTTGCAATTTCCTCCAAATTTTTTGATGTATTACTACTCGAATTACCCTGTTTCTTTGCCTTCGCAGCCTTTTGGCCAATGGGCCTCTATTCCTTTTCGATGGGTGAGTCTTGACTCATAGGTTAATCGACAGGTGGATCCGATGTCATTGAATCACGGAGTGGCGTCTCGTTTAACATAACGGCGGGACCCGTGGGAATTATTCTGAAGCATTTGCAATTTTTCACCACGTCCTAACATTCATGATGGTTGAAACTTTTTTTGCCTTGTCCAATTGAACTAGACCACATTTGTGCTTGAATCATCTACTACAAAAAAATAATGGACATGCAAGAAATATTTAAAATATATTGGATATGCAAGTAACAAAAAAAATAAAATAATGGAAATGCAATTAACCTTACAAATATATTGGAAGTGCAAGAAATATTAAGAAACAATTGGAAATGCAAGAAATATTAACAAAATATTGAAAATGCAATAAACATAAAAATAAATAATTAAAAAAAATAAAAAATAAAAATATATATATATATATATATATATATATATATATATATATATATATATATATATATATATATATATATATATATATATATATATATTAGGACATTAAACTTAAAAAAACGAAAATTACAAAATACTTACCTCGTTACTAAGATTTTCCTCGCTTCTATAGTTGTCCATCGCTTTTGCCAAGGCATCCCTCCATTTTCCCAACTCTTTATTGAGAATTTTACATCTACTAGACAATGCCATTTTCGTACGAGTCGACCCCAGAATTTTTTCACAAAATTCGGCATGAATTTTTTTTCCACATATGAAAAAATTTCATCTCATTGCCTGACACGGGGCAATGACAAATTTGGAGCCAAGCCTCACATAAGGAAACATCTTCCATGGTGCTCCATGCCCCTCCGGTTTCGATAGAAGAAGCCATAAATATAAGAAATAAAAATACAATTTGAAAGAGAGGAAAATGTTGAGTAAAGAGTGAATAATAGTAGAAGTAGAAGAAAATGTATGAGGATTGGTGTTGAAAGTGAAGGGTATTGAAAGGTATTTATAGAAAAAAAAAAATTTAGAATATTTTGGTATTTTTTTAAAAAAAATTCGAATTTTTTTCATAATTTTATTGCCAAAAAAATGACAGCCGTTGGATTGGAGGAGAGAAGCAGATCGGAGCGCCTAGGCCTTGACACCTGTCTTCTACCCGTTGGAGCTTGCGCAGGGCTGACGTTAGAGCACGCGAGTTTAAATTTTTTTTAGCGTTGGCGCGTGCATTGCACGCGACAACGTTAAAAAAATTTAAACCGCGCGATGACGTCGCGCCTGACGTCATCACCCCTCGGGCTCGAGCTCGGGCAAAACTGGCGTTCGGGCCAGCCGACTTCGTGGGTCCCACTCCCAGCCCGGGCTTGGGCTCCTTGCTGGAACTGGGTTTTTGTTTTTTGGGCCCCCCCCCCCAGGGCTATCCGGTGGAATCGCTCTAAGAGCAACTCCAGCGGTAAGCCCAGCCTCTGTCAGGGGGGGGGAATCCAGTTCCAGCGAGGAGCCCAAGCCCGGGCTGGGAGTGGGACCCACGAAGACGGGCTGGCCCGAAGGCAAGTTTCGCCCGACCTGCAGCCCGAGGGGGAGGTGACGTCATGCGGCATGTGGCGTGTTCTGGTGCTCCAATGGGTTTTTTTTTTTCCAAATCCAATGGCTGAGCTTTTTTTGGGAAAAAAAAATGTGAAAAAAATTCAAATTTTTTTAAAATATTCACCAAAATGTTCTGAACTGTTCTTCTATAAATACCTACCATTCTTTTTCATTTTCAACACAAAATCCTCTTATAATTTCTTCTCCTTCTATTATTTTTCATTTTCTACACAAAATTTTCAACACATTCAATACATCAAACAAAATATAATTAAAAGAAATCTTATCCGAAATATTCTCAAAGTTAATTCTTTAGGTTTTTTTTTAAAAAAAAAACTTATCCGAAATATTATCCAAATTAATTATTAAGGTAAAAAAAATTTGTGAAAAAAACAAAAAAATGAATAGTAATTGCCTTTTGCCATGTCAACGGATGGAAACACACATTGCTTTTTGCAAGGGCAACCACTATTCACTTGAATAGTGGCTGCCCTAGCCCCGCCTTTGCCATGGCAAATGGCAAATGGGTGGAGTTGCTCTAATTTCATAATAGGAGCCTTTAGTTTTGCCCTCTAAATCTCCTCTCAGGTTTTCACGCATCGCTTCTTGGGGCTCATCACTTGAGCCTCCAAAGATCACACCTTTCTATTTTGAACTCCTCTCGTGATCTCGCTTGCGCTTCCCTGGGCTCTCCAAGGCCTCCAGCTGTTTTTGCATGTCTTTAGAATAAAAATCTACCATTTTTAGGAGATTTTCATTTTCTGCATACAATATTTGAAGCTGGCGTCGGTTCTCCTCTGCCGTCTTTGCCCTATCCTTTTTCAATCTTTTGATGTTATGCTGATAATCATCAACCAAACTCCGCTCTGCCACCAACTGAGCTCTCAACACTTGCACCTCATGGGATTTCGCAATGAGGCGATGCCTATGCCCCACACTTGCAATAGATGCCGCACTTTGTACGCTCAGTGCCATGACATCGCTTACTAACCGATTGTCATCCCTCGTTCTCATCACGTGCAAATCCCTAGGAGTCACCAAACTCCTCGCAACTCTAATAGCAACATCGTTGTCAAGGAGTAAAGAGTCGTTTACTGTCACTGGTCCTCATGAGGAAGCAAAGTAGGCGGAGCGAGGTTAAGATCAAGTTGGGAAGGAATACGACATTTTCTTTCTGCTTTTTTTTTTTTTTCTCTCCTCTCTTTTCTTCTTTCTTTTATCTCTTCTACGTCATTGTGATTTTTTCCTTCGTTTCCTTATATAGACGTCAATTATGACAAACCTTAGAATTTTCTGGTTTTCCCACGTTCCTCGAGCTCCACAGCTTTCTGGCTTTCCAGCCGTCCCCAACTAATTTGTCGCGACATGTCCTTTCTGAATGAATGCGTTCGCAAAGTCGTCATGGCTTTCCATGACATCAGTAAGTTTTGCTTGGGCACACTCTGTCTTGTCACGTCTCACCATAGCTCGACAAACCCCCGGTCTCCTTCCACAACCCCAATAATATCTCTCCCTCTGCTTCTCTGCCTTCTCTGCAATCTCTCCCTCACTGATTCTCCAGATGTTTCCTCGAATGCTTAATATTTGTGGAGCTTACATGTTCTTCAAAAGAAAATGTATGAAATATTGCATTTTTGCATCGTATGTCATGCATGACGAGGCTATTACAAATTTCTCCTCAATCCACAATGTCTTTGGCGCAAGCAAAATGTCAAAGATTCTATCTGTGCTTCTAATGAGTGAGCGCTCCATTGCAACATGGACGATGACAATTGAAGCTCAAGCCAGGGTTCCCGATCCCATATATTGCTGTATTTCCTATATTTTATATCTCCAACAACAGGTTAATTAATACCCTTTGGCCTTAAACTTGTGGAAAACTATATATATTCAATTAATCGGTGAGTATATATATGATTTTTCTTTGAACTTTGCAGGTGCTGAAAATACAAGCACAGTTGGATGAAGAACATGTACAGTTAGCTTGCGCAATTGCTCCTGTTGCTAGAGTTGGCATTCGTGTCATTTTTTTAGTGTTTGTGTCAACCTAATTTTCTGAACAGGTTGATACGACACGACACGATAAGAAAACGGGTTGAAAATGTCGAACCTAGAGTTGGCATTCGTGTCATTTTTTTAGTGTTTGTGTCAACCTAATTTTCTTAACAGGTTGATACGACACAACACGATAAGAAAATGGGTTGAAAATGTCGGACACGAAACCGTTACAATTCGCGAATCACACGACACGACACGATAATCTGTTAAAAATTTAAAAATATAAAAATAAAAACAAAAATAGAAATTTTAATCAATTAAAAAATCAACACAATCCATAGATGAGTTCGAAGGTGAGATTGGAGATGCCCTGCGAGTGGCCCTCATAGGTTTGGGCAGCGGAGATGGTGGGAGTGGAGGAAGAAGAGTCGTCGAAGAGGATGAGGGAGGGAGATAGAAGGGGGAGGTGGCTGGGGTGGGTCATGATGGGTGGTGTGGTGGCTGCTTAAGACTCTCAAGTTGAGAGAGAGAGAGAGAGAGAGAGAGAGAGAGAGAGAGAGAGAGAGAGAGAGATTTACAAAAATTGCCCTTGTATTTAACGGGTATTCGCGAATTAGCACGACACAACACGATAGCTTACCGGGAAAAACGCCCTTGTATTTAACGGGTTAACGGGTATTCGTGAATTAGCACGACACAACACGATAGCTTAACGGTTGGCTAACGGGTCAACTCAATATCAACACGACACGTTAACTCAGACCTGAATATTGATTTTTTCGTGCGAATTCGTGTCATGTTAACGGGTCGTGTACAATATTACCACCTCTACCTGTTGCAAACCCTAATGAACAAGCTTCAATAACAAACCTTAATCAAGCTCTGAAAAATAGTAACGAGCAAGCTGCAGTGGCAAACCCTACTGAGTTTGAAAGTTTACCACAATTCAGTTCAACCCATATTGAGTGGGAGTGAAAATGATAGTTTCCATAAAATGTAAATGATAGTTTCCTTCTATAATGTTGGATATATATGTTGAAAACCACGGATCTACAAGTAATTCATCAACATCCTCAAAACTCCATTCCATGTCCAAAAAAGACATGGACTAAGTACCCTCATTATTGACCCAACCATTTGAGACATTTTCTGTTGGAATATTCACTGAATTTTCATAACTCCCATTTAGTATGGGTTAAATTGAATTGTGGTAAACTTTCAAACTAAGTAGGGTTTGCCACTGCAGCTTGCTTGTTACTATTTTTCAGAGCTTGATTAAGGTTTGTCATTGAAACTTGCTCATTACGGTTTGCAACAGGAGCAACTGCGCAAGCTAACTGTACATGTGCTTCATCCAACTGTGCTTGTATGTTCAACACCTGCAAAGTTTAAAAATAAAAAAAAAATCATATATATACTCATCGATTAATTGAATATATCTAGTTTTCCATAAGTTCATGGTCAAAAGGTATTAATTAACTTGTTGTCGGAGATATAAAATATAGGAAATACAGCCATATATGGGATCGGTAACCTTGGCTTGAGCTTCAACTGTCATCGTCCATGTCGTAACAGTGCGCTCACTCATTGGAAGCTCAGATAGAATCTTTGACATTTTGCTTGCGTCAAAGACATTGTGGATGGAGGAGAAATTCGTAACAGCCTCGTCATGCATGAAATACGGTGCAAAAATGCATCCTTTCTCACATTTTCTTTCGAAGAACTTGCAAGCTTCGCAAGTATTAAGCGTTTGAGGAAATATCTGGAGAATCGGTGAGAGAGATTGGTGAGAAGGCAGAGAAGCAGAGGGAGAGATATTAATGGGGTTGTAGAAGGAGACTCGGGCTTTGTCGGACTATGGTGAGACGTGACAAGACAGAGTGGGCCCAAGCGGAAATTACGGATGTCATGGGAAGTCGTGATGACTTTGTTGAACGCACTAGTTCAGAAAGGACATGTCGCAACAAATTAGTTGGGGATGGTTGTATAGCCAGAAGGCTGTGGAGCTCGAGGAACGTGGGAAAGCCAGAAAATGCTAAGGTTTGTCATAATTGACGTCTATAAAAGGAAACGAAGGAAAAAATACCACCACGCAAAAGTGAGAAAAGAAAGAAGAAAAGAGGAAAAAAAAGCAGAAAGAAAATGTCGTATTCCTTCCCAACTTGATCTTAACCTCGCTCCGCCAACACAGACATGGGAACAAGGAGCTGCACTTGTTTGGATGCCCTACTTTGTTTCCTCACGAGGGCCAGTGACAGTAAACGACTCTTTACTCATTGACAATAATGTTGCCATTAGAGTTGCGAGGAGTTTGGTGACTCTTAGGGATTTGCACGTGATGATGAGAACGAGGGATGACAACCGGTTAGTGAGCGATGTCATGGCACTAAGCGTACAAAGTGTGGCATCTATTGCAAGTGTGGGGCATGGGCCTCGCCTCATTGCGAAATCTCATGAGGTGCAAGTGCTGAGAGCTCAGTTGGTGGCATAGCGGAATTTGGTTGATGATTATCAGCATGACATCAAACGATTGAAAAAGGATAGGGCAAAGACGGCAAAGGAGAACCAACGCCAGCTTCAAATATTGTATGTAGAAAATGAAAATCTACTAAAAATGGTACCATTTTTATTCTAAAGACATGCAAAAACAGCTGGAGGCCTTGGGGAGTCCAGGGAAGCGCAAACGAGATCACGAGAGAAGTTCAAGAGAGAAGGGTGTGATCTTTAGAGGCTCAAGTGATGAGCCCCAAGAAGCGATGCGTGAAAACCCGAGAGAAGAGATCTAGAGGACAAAACTATAGGATCCTATTATGGAATTAGGAAGTGCTCCATGATTTTATTTGGTTTATGTATTTTTTTTTTTTTTGAAACAGTCTTGTATTTTAATTCTTGTGTATTTTGTGATATTTATTTGCTTTAGCAAGTAATTTTGGTTTTTCATAATCTTTTTTTTAATTATTAATTGTGTGTTTTTTCTTTTTATTTGAGTCTAGAACCATTATCAGTGGACAAAAACAGAGAAAATTGATATGAAAATGAGAACTGAAGGGTAGATAGTCTGGGGGCAGAGAGTGGATATGCTTATTTGAGTACAACAATAGTGCTTAAGTCCTTGGCAGAGCTGAGACAACAGTACATTAATTCCAAGTGCTAGCAGCACCAAAATGTCTGAATATTAATAAAGGAAATCACAACCAATTCCAACACTTAACTGAAAAACCACCCAAAAATATAAGCACCCCCACCAATTCAATTGCACAAAAAATAAAAAAAATGAAACTGAGAGATAGACCTCAATTGAATGAAGTGGAAGGAGATGGGGAAATGGGTGCTTGTTTGTTAGATCTGATTCATTCAATTTTAAAAGGCTAGCATGTACAGAAGGAATGGTTCTAAGGTGCAAGGCAGACAAAGAATCTACCAACAAACAAAAAGACGATGATCCATTTCATACTTTTATGATGTCGGCTTGCACAGCCAAAAAATTAAAAACAGAGAAACTAGTTGTCATACCTATACCTAACATAGAAGCAGCAGATGAAGAAGTCGTGAAGGAGGACTTTGTCAGCTCAGTGGTTGAGGGGCTGTCTACGACCTCGTTTATTATCACAAAAACAGACCAGATTTATTTTTATCGAATCAAAATCAAATAATTACAGAAAATTGGTTAAATAAACAAGTTGGTCTGTGGGTGAAGAGATTGTAGAGAATCTCTGGTATTTGCCTGAGTTAGAGAGTGTTGATGTAGCAGCAAGTGGAGGAGAGAAATCTGGAGGGGAAGAGAGAATGGGAAATAACTCATGGCATGAGAAATTTGGAAGGGGTAGGAAGAGAGGATGGGTACATGAGTGATTGGTCATCGACGAAGGATTGTGCTGTGAGCGTCAATGGAGGATTGACTTGAAGGTGTCGGTTGTGTTGTGTGGGAGATGAAGAGTGGGTACCAGAGTGTTGAAGTGAGTCTCCTAATTAATCAAGGAGATTTATTTCCTTGATTAATTAGGGGATTTACTTTCCTATTTTATAGATTTATTTCCTTGATTAATTAAGGGATTTACTTTCCTATTTTATATAGTTGTCAAATCATTGTATAATTAGGAGATACTTTCCTAATCCTTTACTGGATCTAATTCCTTGTAAATCACTCATGTGAACTCTTATATATACCTCCTTATGGAGAAGAATAAAAGAAGAACCTAACATATTCAAACCCAATATCATATTTTAGCACAGAGAATGGAATTGGGGGAATCGATGGGTTTGGGAAATTTTTTATTTAGTCTAAAAATCAGCCAGAAAACCCAAAAGACCAAACAAGTAAAACAATGTAGTTTTAGTACTTTAGATGCCTACCTCTCAATGATCAGTGTTGAAATAGTGTCCTTTGAAAATATTTTGTCGCCAATCAGTTGGTTGAAGTCTTAACTCATGCCTAAATCTCACGAAATTTTTGGCGACGAAATTACAAAATGTCCTCGCTAATCACTTTATTGGGCGACCAAAGTTGCGTTGGTCGCCAAAACTCCGATCTCAGAAAAGGTTTTTTCTTGTAGTGATTTATGAAATGACATAGTGTTGGGTGGTGTATCGTTTTGTACATTGAAAAGCATGATTTATGAGAGGAATGATTGTGAGTCTTTTGACTGCATGAGATTATAGATTTATGAAGTTTTAAAAGAAATGCTTGAGGTGTATATGAGAACTATCTTGGTATTAATCGTTATGGATTTTCTATTGTGCATGCTGAAGTTTGGGAATTTTAAACTTTGTTTTTAACATGTTGAAAATTTTGGGAAATGTCCATTTTTTAGAGGAGATTGTGCCGAAATTTCGGCAGAAAGTCTCGTTTCGCTTTTCCTTAATTTGGAAGAGAGATTACGACGTTAGTAAGTGGGCCCGGCATCAATTTGATGTCGGAAATACCACAGGATTTGTTCCGGGTTCCGATGAATTCGGGGTGGGTCCTGTCATCCATCCATTGCCTTTTGTTCTTTATGCAATGCTCTTTTTTGGGTGGATAAGTCTTTGTTTGCATGTTTTGAATTTTCATACTGGTTGGTAACTTGTTAGTTGGATAGGTCCTGGTTTATTCTCAGTTCTTTATATAGTCTAAGGGTTAGAAGTTTCTAGGCTTACGTCCTTTAAGTTCTTAAATTGCACATTAGTGGATCTAGCTGCACTTTCACACTAAATTTTAAATACAGTTCTGTTATTATCTGGGCTGGGCCTTTCATACCTTGCTTTCTTCATTGTAACTATGTGGTTAGTTTCAATTACTTATTCTCAGTTCTTTCACACTAATTTCAATTACTTATTCTCCCATCCAGAAAAAAGGAAAGCAAGAGTGGTTTAGATGGCAAATAAAGTCTGTTTGGGGTACTTGCAGTACTTACAGCTGTTGTGTTCGACTTCAAGTGCATTATATTTGAAGTAGTTTCCATCTGAAATTGTCATTATGTGTGGTGGGTTTTATTGGTCAGGAACATGGCTTACCAATTACAAGTCATGACAACTCAAAGCATAGCAACTGAAAACTTTCTGGATTTACTGATAATGTTGGGGACAATAATAGAAAGATGACACAGATTTAAATGAGAGTTTGGCTTGACCACCATAATCTACTGAGTTATTGGAATAGATGTGAAAGGAAGTTTTACACTACTTTGGTTAATGGGTTGGTAAGTTGGTTCATGTAATTGCCAAAGATGTGTCTTGCAACCTGATACATGTTTTTTCTTTCTTTCCAAATATAGGTACTCGTTCAATGCGGAGACGGGCGCATATGATGAAATTCACCAGGCTGCAACCAGTGTGAATTGAGTAGGAAAGAGTTTTGCTGCTTCACTGAGTTTGTACAGACCATCAAGCCAAAAGTTTAGGGTGAATTGTTGATGGGTTAGATTAGATATTTGATGCCCCCATAGTTTAATAGTACAACTTAGTATGGATTGTTCTCTCTCTCTCTCTCTCTCTCTCATAGTTTAATAGTACAACTTAGTATGGATTCTTACACTCTCTCTCTCTCACACACACACACTAATTTAGGCATGGTATGAAGTGAAAATCTCAGCGTTTAGCTGATCAGAATTATCTTGTTGTATGGTTTTGTGAGTTCAGAGCTACTTTTTCCTTTTAGTATTATGCAATGATTACCGAGAAATTCTTACCTATTTTATACAAATGGGTAATCTCAAATGGGTCGCTCCAGTCTGAGATTTTTGCAGCATCTCTCTCTATCTCTCTTAGGGCTAGTTTGGCATTACTGTGCTTTTGAAAAAAACTGTTTCTGCTGTGCTGCGAGAATAATCAACTGTGAAAAAAATCAGTTAGGTGTTTAGTAAACTACATTGGAAAAAGTATTGTGAGTAATCAAAGCGTTTGGTAAACTTTCATACATAAGCACTTTGAGTATGTATAATTACCAAAAAAGCCACGAGATATAAAATATTTGTTGAAAATGAGCCATTAAATGTTAATAAAAAAAACTTAATAATAAATTGAAAATTGTTATAAAACTAAAGAGATTATAGAGAGAATTGAGAGAGAAAGCATAGAAGTCTGACGTTTTTCATTGATTCTTTCATTTTCTCTATGTATTACAAATGAGGAGGAAGCCTTATTTTGTAGGCAAATGTTATTGACTCCCGTGAATGTGTGTAATCATGTCTTCCACTTTCACAATACTTTCATCATTATGTCTTTCATTATTTCCAAATGTGTGGGCTCCACTCAAGACTTTACAACACTTCCCCTTGAAGACCACTATGGAATATGTCTCGTTAAAAACCTTGCCAGTAAAACTCAGTGGGACAAAAACTGGTCGAAGAGAAAAAGAGTACATAACCATGTGTAACATAAAAATCTGTGTATATTGATGCGCGTGCGACACTGCCTCGTTAAAATCTTGCCAGGAAAAACCCAGTGGGACAAAAACCTGGACGAAGGAAAAAGAGTACAGTGTGTGAAGGTCTTTATCGACAGCACGCTCCCCCTGATACTTGGCAAAATATCTTTAAGCCATACTGTTGATCATCTTTCTGGATATCATAGTTGACACTGCTTCTGTGAGTCAATCTTGTAATATTGTTGGATGCTCCCCCTGAAGAATATCTCCCCCTGATATCTTCATGACTATCTTTCTAGAGAAAAGATATTTCAAATTGAGTGAATGATGTAGCCACCAACAATTCATGTAGTTGAGTAAGTAAATATATTTCCAGTGAGCTATCTCTATGTAAATCATAGAAATTTCCAAAGTCCGTGTATCTAACAAAACCTGGGCTATTTGTAAGTTCACTTGAAAAGAATACGCCCGTATATGGTGTTATGTGGAGATAGTATCACATATGCCTCACATCATCCCAAAGTGATGGTGACGGAGCTGAGCTCTATCTGGAAAATACAATGTCCGGTCCAGTATATTTCCGGAAAATCATTTAAGTGCCCAACAGACAATCCACATAAAATACTTCAATACTTTCTTAGTATAAGCAAGAATCTCGTTGGCATAATGCTCGATCTTCAGGCCGAGGCAAATGTTTCTTGAACTTTTCAGGAGTTTTAACCAAGTATTAACTCTTCAGGAGTTTTGATTAATTATCAACTCTTCAAGAGCTGTAATGTGTTGCAATCATATCGTAATTAGTGTACTCATTGAGGCAATTTATACATATTAGTATTGAGTACAAAATTTGTGCTTCAGGCACACGTCCTTCAGGGACTTGCTTCATACAATTTCAATCCTTCATGGATTTAAGGGATTATACTTCATGACACATTATATAGTTTTATATCCTGCTATTTATTTGCTTATACATCTTTAGGGAATCGCTTCTGGCGATATGCTCTGTTCGTTTAATAACCCTTAAAGATAATATGTTGGTCTCCATAAATGTGCAATAAGGAAGCACAGTTGCATCTGTAAATATGAAGAAACCCAACATTCCTTGTTTCTGCCAGAAACATTGTGTCATACAAAATGGGTATATTCCCTTTTATTCTGAACACCCAAGTATAACTTTCAATATTAACATCTTTTGGGGTTCGTACTATGGGTTTGTTCTTTCACGTTCATTCTCATCTGTAATGGAATTGCCTCTTTCCATTTTGGCCAATGATATTGTCGACATTTAATAATAGAACGTAGTTCCAATCAACACAGCCCATTGATGATTTGAGTAGCTACTCCAAAACCAAAATTTTCATTCATCAATTCATGATCCCACCATTCTCATGTGCATGCGCATGCATCAATTATAAGCATTTCTTTGCTTTTGGGTGCCCAAGCCACTTCAGGGGACTTTTATTGTCTTTTTCTAGACAGACATATCTTATAGAATGAATTATGTGAGAATGTGGATCATAACCTCCAGTGGAGCGTTATTTTATAGTAGGGCGTGGATAATCTTCATTTAAGGAATTGGAACATTTAGAACCCATATATCTGTCATGCTACAGGCATGCCACAGATTAATACATACATGTCAATTAATTGTCCTTCTGGAACTTGAAACCATATAATTTGCTACGCATTAAGCGTGCACTGTATTAATATTGACATGTTAAAGGATTGTCCTTCCGGGACTTCAATCCATATCATTTGCTACGCAACAGGCGTGCATCATATTGATTACTGCTATACCCATGTTCTATTCTTATGGGACTTTAATCTGTGCAATGTATTATCAATGTATCCAACTTGCAATCTGTGAAATTTGCATTAATAATTCATGAATACATATCAGAATGATACAAGCCATTCTTCTGGAATGGTCATAATACAAGTCGTTCTTCTGGAACGATCTATAATGCAAGGCCTTCTTCTGGAATGGTCCTTTGCACGGCGTTCTTCCGGAACGGCCTTATCTCCTCATTTGGTTACCTTTAAGGATGTAGTACAAAATATCAAAATAATAGTACAAGCATGAAATAGCACAAGTATTTCTTACATCCTTAGGTGGGAGAAACTTTTCTCAAGTATCATTCAAGCTCGTATCGGCTCTGCAAATATAATGTGACGCTTGATGATCTAGTTATATCTTGCAAGAGCAAAAATCACAATCCTTCTATCTCTGTCAAAAATATAACCCTCAGTGTTAGGATCACTACATGAATTCTTTTTTCAGATGTTCATTCTAAGGAAATAGAATCCCAGAGAGTTATAAAAGAAAAAAAGATACAAAAATTGTGATATTGATTGCAAGGTAAGGTAAGCAATCAAGGAAGGAAGCTGGTGGGAGCAGACAACAAACTCTCATCTCTCTTAGTCTAGGAGAACTTCAGGAGATTAAAGCATGTGGTCGTCTTTACAGTTCCCTGATCTTGCAGAAATGTGATCAGGGATAGTCTCGCTTCCTGAATGGATGATCAGAGGTAGTCTCGCTTCTCAAGCATATCGAGTGCTCACTGATAGGAAAAACAAGTGGATATTGCATCATTGGATATAGAGAGTATTGAAAACTGGGGGTATTCTGCAAAGAAAATTTCGTTAGTAACATATTTATACACAAATAAAGGGAATAAGTAAATCTGGTGAATTTCAAATTAACCGCAAAGATTTGCGAGGTTCTCGGGGAGCTTTTGAAAAAGTAGCTCTGTGAAATCCGCAAACCAAGATCGGCTTTGAAAATAATCCTGAAAACGCCGAAAGTGCCAACATACATTAATGGAGGCCGCGTGAAGTTTTGGAACCTGGGAAAGAAAAAAAGAATATAGGGATCCGGGGAAATATTGGGATCCTGGAAACAGTGCCACATTTCCACCTATAGATATTGCCTTTGCAAGATCTGATTGGAGTAACTGAGTTTCAATTCAATTCCCTTTCATTCTCTGAAAGTTCAGTTTTTCTAAGGCTTTCCTCAAAACCTTCTAATAATGGCCTCCTCTTCTTCCCGCCCAAATCATTTCGATTTAAATGTTGATCCCAAATCAACCCGTGACGCCAAAGTCTGGTGGCCATCCTTTGTATCCCAAAACCGTCATCTCACGGTTAATGATTCTGTGATGATGAATGATTCAACTGCTATCACAGTAGCTAAGAATTTCCTTAATCCTATGGATGGCATGCTGTTAACACAGAGGTCTGAAGAAGAGGCCATTGATGACTCACTGGCTTTTAGCATTCAGAGTGCTGCTTCTGTTTCTAACATGGCTAGTCGTTTGCATGCTAGAGCAAATGAGATTCAGGAGCTGAACACTGAAAATTCGTCTCTTCAGAGAAAGCTTCATGAGTCTCAACAGGAGGTTGAGAAACTTAAAGAAGAGAATAATGCCTTGTTGAAACTAGTGAGTTCATACTCTGCTGATATGCAGACAAGGCTTGACATGCTCCAGATTTCCAATGAAAAGATTCTGGAAGACCATGAGAGGCTCATGGCTAAGCTTAAGAGGCGTCGTCCTCTTCCTGCAGAGGCTTCCAGAACATAATGGAATTTTATAGATTTTACAGAGCCTGCTCCTTTCTTGCAGGTGAAGAAAATCTATCTGTTGTATGCTCCTTTTCTGTTATAATAATTGGGCAAATTCTAAAACTTGCACCTGTGGTTTTTATGTCTTTTCAAAATGACGGTTTGGAACCTTGTGCCTTATAGGTTCAAATAACCACAACAAATCTCTCAAATTACATATTTCAATGCATGTGAGTTCGGAACTTGTGGCCCGGGCTAAAATACGACCTCATAATTTATTTGCCCTTTTTCAAATGGGCATGAAATATGAATTGAGTAGAAGCCATGATAATATTGCAATATAGTAGTGAAGAGCATTAACTACTATATACCCAAAACTTTAGGTTTGGGATCTCTCATATATTTGGATCCGTGGGCTTCCGGCCCAGATCATATAATATAACAAAATATGTGGAGAGCCTTAATTCATCTTTTGAGGTTTATCCTGATATTATCCATCTCACGGTGTATTCTTAACAACCGGAATTCACAAAATATATTTCTTTCTTGAGGTGTCGATTGTAACAGAATCGAACTTTATCAAATTCATCATTTTCTTATGCCAAAGGAAGATGTGGTGTACCACAATTTGCAATAATACCTCAAGGGTTGTCCATTTAACTGTTGGAACTTCAGGTTCTCAATATTGCCAAATTTTGAACTTCAGGCCAAAATAGCATATTTTCATGGTATGGACATTTAATACTCTTAGATTTTGAATTTCGGGCCAAAATCACATATTTTCATGGTATGGACATTTTTATAAATTCCTGTACATATTTCAGGACTTTAGGCCCTTATATAATCGTCCATGTTTTGAGTAACTTTTGGAATCTCATTTAATTGCTCATCCATGAGTTTAAGGGCTGCAGGTTCCCTTTTGTATATAGTGACGGTTTACCCAACATGGTTAATATTTATCCATACATCACTATTCATGTATGCGGTATTATTCATCAAGTCATGAATACGTGTCTATTCATGCGTACCGTACATTTGCCAGTACAGTTACTATTTATGTGTACGGCATTATTAATCAATACGGTACTGTTACATTATCAAGGAACTCTAGGTCCTTATTTACATGTCAAGGATCAAGGATCTTCATGTCCGATCTCTTATTTACAAATATAGTACCGAAGAGACTGCCAGCTCTCATATCATTATCATCAAGGATCTTCGAGTCCGGATGCAGTTGTATGATGAGGATCAAGGAACTTCTGGTCTTGATCTGTAAACTGTAAAAACTCATCATACTGCACAATTAATTCATAAAATAAATTGCTTGTAAGTAAATTGCTGGTATGGACGATAAACCCGCACCATACTTTAAATATATGTAAATGTGCGATAAAGTAAATTCATAAATTAAATTGCCTCATGTATGGACGTTAATCCCGCACCATACTTTAAATAAAAGTAAATGTGCGGTAAAGTAAACGTGTTAGTATGGGCACTAATTCTGCTCCATACTTTTAAATAAAAGTAAAGGCAGTTGTGTGGACGATAAATCCGCACCACACTTTGTATGGGTAATAAACCTACACCATACATTGAATAAAATAAATGTGGGGATAAAACCACCACTAAAAATATAGGAGGTGAAAACCATCCATAGTATTATATATATTATTATATTATATGTTCTCATACTAATATATAATCAGAAAGTGGTTAGTGGCAGAGGATATCACGCATGCTCCAAGTTTCCAATTCAATTGCTTTTGTCCTGTCCCCAGTCAATTGCTTTCTTATTATTATAATATATTAAACCAAAACTGCTTCCCAACATATATCATGCTTTTCCACTGCCACAACACATCTGCACTAATGATGATGTTAAATAGTATGTAATAATAATAAAATAATATAAGAGATAAGGAGGCAAAGAGCTTATCCTTTTCGGTGGGTTCTCAACACCAAGGGGCAAAGGTTGAATCATTTGTTCTGATATGTTGCTCTGGGTCTGTTGGGAGATTTTCTCACTTTTCTCTTCTGGTTGGTTTTGCTTCTCGGATATGAGGAACATGAGATGCACAGGAGTTTTGGATCATCACCAGCCTTTATTTGTTGGAGTCTTGTGACAATTTTTCAAATCGCAGGTAGAGTCCAAGCAAAGCCACCATCAATGGCGCACCCTTTTTCCATCAGTACTTGCACACCCATTTTTCTTTTCTGAAGTTTCCCTAGTGTAGGGGTCTTTTTCTTCCAGCAGCCAGACAAATGGGCTTGGGCTGCTGTAAAGGATGAGCGGAGGAGGTTGCCCCTGTTTCTGAGTTCAAAGACCAGGCTCCAAGAGAGTTTTGAAAGGAGTAGTGACAACCTTAGAAAACACATTGGATTCTTTCACCAATCAACCAAATAAACGTGACAAATTAGCAATGGAATGGCTTGGCATAAGGAGCTTGTGGCATGGGAGCTAAGCTTTCACAAGTTTAGCAATTTGAGAGAGAGAACAGCATGAGTTTAGCATAAACAGAGAGAAGGCTGTGAATTCCTATGAGGAACATGGGTTCTAAGGAAAGGGAAGTGATTCTAAGAAGGTTGGCTAAGGGGGGAGAGAGATGAGGAGGAACGATGGGTGGTTTAAGTAATTTCCAGCAGCTTGACGAAAAGTCTGTCAAGATCTGGAATAGCTTGCCAGAAGAGAAAATTGGAGGAGATGGAGAGTTGTGGCTCAAAATTGAAGGGTTTCAGAGGTGAGAGATGATGCTTGCTCTCTGGGTCTAGTTTGCTTGCCTTCGATTGAGTTGTTTTCAATGGGTAGAAGACACTCCCTTTTATAGCCGATGGAAGCTCCTCCTTCCCAAGAAACCCTAAAAGCTTTTCTCCAATTTTCCCAAGTCTCCCCTTCCCTTTTTCTTCTCTCCTTTCGATTCATCCTCTTTTATGCAATTTCCTCAGTCCAAACACACCAAGACAAGGTTTTTGGGAGCTCTAAGGCCTTCCCGCAGCTGCTCCAGCGTTGAACTCCTATTTTTGGTTATCATCTCACCTTCTTTCCTTCCCTCTTCTATGGCCAGACCTGGTGGGAGAAAGAAATTGGTAAGGGCGCTGGTCTGAATGGTGTTTTGCTCAAGTATCCTTTGGTTTTTTGGATGGCTTGTGTTGGGATTTGTCTTTGGCCATGTGCTGGAGGCTCCCAGCAGTCCACTCACATGGGTAGCTTTGGTTTTATCGTTGTTTTTGTTTCCAGCTAAGTGCTGGAGAGATGGCAGATATTTTGCTTGGTTACTTGGGCCTCTCTAAGGTGATGGGTTAGCCCATTAAGGGGATGGGCTAACTTCCTAAAGTGATGGGCTATTTTATTAAGGTGAAGGGCTAATTTTTCTAGAGTATTGGGCTTCCTTTTCTCTCTCTTTTATGCTTACCCACATATTTGGGCTCAAGAAATGGGCTTGAGTTTTGGGCTCTGTTCGGTTCATTTTTACACATGATTTTTCATGTTATTCACCTATTATTTTGAGTTAGTTCTTGACATTTTATAGTTTTTTACTTCCTTTTTGTGTTTTCTTAGATTTTACCTTGGTTAGAATGAAAATGAGCTAAAAGTGCATTATTGGTTATAAATTCTGTTTTTGTTCATTTTCGTAGGCCAACTTCTTGGCCTGGGATCAGCATTCTCTGGTGCTCGGATGAGGTGAAGATCTTCATGAAACTTGTTCCAATGGATGTTGACTACAACATATCCAAATTTGAGCTCCATTGGACAAGTATTGCCTATCCAACCAATCCAGCATGTTACCATAGCTTTGGAAATCCGATTTTGGCCAGCTTTCACCTCCTTTGTGTCATCTTAATTTCTTGTTACCATAACTCTTGGTAACAAGGAATTACCTTTGTAAAAGAGATATTTTCTGAAGCATTTGGCATCTTTGTGAAGTCAAGGCTTCATCATGACAAAGGGGACAAGGGCAAAGGCTTTAGAGGAAAGAATGAGTTTTATATTAAAAGTGTGAGCTGGAAATGATGGGAAAAGGAGCAAAGGGAGTGCAATCTGAAGTGGGAGAGGTTTTGAACGGGGGAAATGAATTCATTCTATCATTCTACACATTGAGAGCAGATTTTGGAGAGCTGGGAGCTAGGAGAAAGCCAAGGTGCAGCCAAGCAAAGTGGAGAAGAAAGCTTCCACCATTGATGACCTTGAAGCTTTCATCATTTTCTCAAAATCTGTAAACTCTTTCTAATTTTATTTTGAGCTTGTATTTGGAATAAGTATGAGCAACTAAACTCCATAGCTAGGGCTTAGGTTGAAGCCCTAAACATGATTACCTTATTGTTTTGATACTTGAGTGTATGAATTTCTGGATATTGTTGATGAATTCCAATTCACCAAATTAATCTATCCTTGATGTATGTTCTTCTTTGATTGATCACCTTTGAAAGCATGCTTCTTGAGGTTGTTGGGATTATGTGTATCTTCATGTTATCCTAAGCAATAAATGGATGAAGTAAGAATCATCCATGTGAATTGGTTTCTTGAATACCTAATGTAAACACCATGCTATTAGGATTCTTGTGATGTTCATATTCTCTTTGAACTTAATGGGTTTTTCTTGTAATTGAATCAAAGTACTAAGCACACCTAGATTCGATTATAGGGAAGGCACAAGTATTGTAGCACTCGTACTGCACTTTACGTACATTAGAGAGAATCAATGCGTCTTGAGCCACTCGTACTGGTCTTGATTGCGAACATCTTCAACAACACGTTTAGAGTTCATCACTTGAGTATTCATGAACATTGGTAGAATTGTTTAGGGTGGATTCCGAAACCCTAGTGTTTGTTACATTTTAATTTCACATTGTGATAATTCATCTCTGCCATTCTCATTTAAATTCAAAGTCCATTTACTTTCATGCAATAGAAATAGGTCACTTCAAACAAATCAAACCCCCCCCCCCCCCCCCAATGTGTGTGTGAGTTGCGTGTTTGACACGTTATGTGTCTTTGTTACTGAATTTTATTTGTTTTCGTAATTGTTTTCGACTTTTGGTCCACGTTGTGTTCTTCCATTTTCTGTGCTGAATCCAACCGTATAAAGAACGTGAATTTAGGATAAACGGTTGGAAAGGTATAGGTCAAAAACTGGACAGAGGTCGAAACTGAAAAACAGAGAAAACGACTCTGTGCAAAAACGACCGGTCGCTAGTGTCTCACGACCGGTCGCTCATCACACATTTTTGAAGTTTCGACTCTGCCCAAAAATGACCGGTCGCTTTTACCTCACGACCGGTTGCCAGACCCAAAAACGACCGGTCGCTCTTACCTCACGACCGGTCTCCGGACACTGTTCACGCACTATTTTAGCACTGTTCATAGGTGATAAAGTGGTGATAAAATGGTGATAGAAAATGCTGTTTGTGTTTTTCTTTAGTTTTCTTGTGTTGTTCCATTTCTTTTACACTTCTTTACTCATTTCTAGTTTCCATTTTGCATTTGTGCATTTGTGGTGTGTTAAATAAGTGTTCTTTACGTACTCAAATTAGAACTTATAGGAAGCCGACAAGTTCTTCGTGGGATCGACCCCGTACTTACATAATCTATACTTCGATAGATTCGTGCACTTGCGGGTATTTTTAATTGGTTGTTTACACATTAATTTGTGTCCTTTTAGGAATGCAACAGGCTCCCAAGAAACCCAAAACTTCCATTTCTCGGCTCATCAATGGGCCTTATGAAAGCTTGTTACCATCCATACCACAACCCACTCAGCAAGCCCCGAGCATTTGCGTGGCTTGGGCCCACTTAAGCTTGTAGCGTGGCTAGGTATAAAATAATGATCTTCCGCTTGGCTTGGCATGTCGATTGGCGTGCTCGAATTTTATCGCCTTTGAAAAGGGATATAATGCTTGACGGGATAATTAGCATGGGCTCGTAGAGCTATGGCATTTTATAGGCTCATCTTGGTTTTTATTTAGCATGACAGATTATTTATTTGGCATGACACGTGGACTGTGGCCCGTGCGAGTGTGTGTGACAAACTTTTGCGTGCTCCAAATCGGGTCTTTCCTTAATCAAGTGTCGTATTGGGTCGGGAATTTATTTAGGCCCAACCCTTGATTTTTTGGGCCTCAACACCTAGAAATAAACAGAAAGTGAAAGACAGAGAGGGAGAGAAAAGACAGTGAGGTACTGATAGGGTGCGTATGTGAGTATGAGGGTTTGGAAGTAGAGATCACATGACGATGGTGATGAGGAAGAAGAAAAAGAATAAAAGGTCTGGGTTTCATCAGAGAATTCAGCTGGTATTTTGAAAGCGAATTCGTGCTGATAACGTGTTATAAAACTAAAGAGATTATAGAGAGAATTGAGAGAGAAAGCATAGAAGTCTGACGTTTTTCATTGATTCTTTCATTTTCTCTATCTATTACAAATGAGGAGGAAGCCTTATTTTGTAGGCAAATGTTATTGCCTCCCGTGAATGTGTGTAATCATGTCTTCCACTTTCACAATACTTTCATCATTATGTCCTTCATTATTTCCAAATGTGTGGGCTCCACTCAAGACTTTACAACAAAAATGAGAAATAATATTAAAATTTTTAAAATAGTCTAAAAACAAATAAAATTCTCTACCAAAAAAAAAACCTCTCATCAGCACAGCAGCACAACCCCTCCCCATCTTCTCTTTGAAACCCCTTCCCCATCACCACCACAAACTCTCACCCCCTCCCTCCTCTCCTTCCCCCACCACAAACAATTGTCAGGCCGCTCCAACAACCCCACCCAACCCGACCCCGATACCATATCACCACACCCAACCCTTTCCCCGCGCCAACCCCACAGAACAAACCTCACCCAACGACCACCTCTCTCTCTCTCCACCCAAGCCACCACCGTCTTTCTACTTGATCCCCCATGCTGCCCAAATCCACCAAGCCTTACCACTGCCCAAATCCACCAAGTCATACCTACTGCCCAAATTCAAATCTTAGGGTTTTTTACTCTATTTTTATTCAATTTAATGAAATTTACGAATCAACACATGAAATTCAATTTAATTTAGACTGATTGTTGGTGAAATTGAAACGGTTATTGTGGCTCACAATAACTGGCCAACTTGTAGTGAGAAGAAGGAAGAAAAGGAGTGCCTTGCGTGCAGAGGGGAGACGAAACCCATTTTGGAATGGGAGGGATATGGGCTGTCAATTTGGAAAAGTAGTAAGGGCGTTATGGGAAAAATGAAAAAATCATTAAAAGGAACTGACTGTTTTTTTTCAAAAGCAGCTTTGAGAAGCTGGGTCCAACCTGCTTTGAAAAACTGCTTTGGATGACCTGAGATTTTAAAATAAGCTGACTTGATTTATTTCACCAAACACTTTCAGCTGCAAAAATTATTTTTAACCCCGCTTATTTTTTAAGCACCGCACTCCCAACCGCTACCTTATTTGGTCCAAATTACCAACTTGTGGTCTATTAGGTTTAATTTTGAGGAAATACTTGCTTGGGTTTAATTTGTAAGCAAATCTACTTGGAACAAATTTTAGGTCTGTTTCTTTTTCTTGAGATGAAAACAAAGTCACAACAAAAAGCCCCTAATACAAGGGGGGCCAAAGAGATCAAAATAGAAAGCATTAACAACAATAAGGGGGGTAGGCCATTCTCCCATAAACAAGGAGAAGAGAGTCTATGCCCAAAATTAGCTGGGGCACCTGCCAAAAAATTGGTTTCTCTATGAGCATGGTGAAAGTGCACTTCACAAAAGGAGCTCAAATGGTAAATATCCTGCATGAGCAGCCATAAGTCCATGGAGCTTGGGCTTGGCGGAGAACGCAATCAATGACTAATTTAGAATCTCCTTCCACTTGGATTTTCTTACATCCTCTGTTAATAGCAAAGGCAAGACCATCCCGTAAGTAAAGCTTGACACTCAGTCACAACAATGTTAGCCAAACCAATCTTCTTAGCACCAGCAAGAAGCACATTACCACTCTTTTCGAAGAACAAAACCAATAGTTGCGTCAGAATTTTGGACGGAGCCATCAAATTTAACTTAAAACAAGGAGGAAAGAACTTATGAAGAGGGCACAGTCAGGGCTAAGGCCGGGAAAGAACTTATGAAGACGGTTTCTTAGTTGGAGTCTGTTTCTAAGTAGGAACCACACAAAAACTTGTACTTTTGGCGGCACGCAGAGGTTCCACATTTTCTTAAGCAAACCCACCTGTGGATGAGGTGAACAATCCTGCTTCTGAAGTGTGGAATTATAAGCCTTAAGCTGACTTAAGAGTTAGTTTAATTAGTTTTCCATTTTATCTCTTTTATGACAAGTGTAAGCTTCCTATTGGTTGCCTAAGTGAACGGCTGAGATCATCTTGTGATGTAAGAGATCCAGCTACTGTGCATAACAGATATATCCCTCACACTATGAACGTGAGATTGTAAGTGAGAAAGCTGTGAATGAACACTCTGCTGCTACACGTATAGCAGACAGATTTTCTGATAATTTCTTCTTGCTTCTTCCTCCATTTGTTTCCTTCTGCAAATTCTGAGTACACACACCTGAAAACACTAACATGGCCTCAGAGCCAGGTTTGATTATTTGAAGCTGGGCGTTCGTTCTGTGAAGAAAATCGATCGAGGTGAAGCTCATTCATAGCTCACGAAGCTGATTGAGTTCGATCAATTGTCGATCTGAAAACAACTTGTTTCCAGGTGCATCTGAAATTCAAAATGGCTGGATCTGGAAGCTCAGAGGCTAGAATCCCAATTTTCTCTGGTGAGAACTATGAGTTTTGGAGGATTAAGATGGTGACCATATTCAAATCATATGGTTTATGGAGTTTGGTAGAGAAGGGGTTTTCAATCCCGGATTCAAAGAAGAAGAAGGTATCTGAGGAAATCTCAGAAGAAGAAGTTGATGAGAAAACAGCTGTGATTCTCATGAAGGATGCGAAAGCGTTGGGTATCATCCAAAATGCCGTTTCTGATCAGATTTTTCCACGAATTGCAAATGCAGATTCTGCGAAGATGGCTTGGGAATTGCTATATGCTGAATACCATGGTGGAGATCATGTTAGATCGGTAAAACTTCAAAACCTCATACGTGAATTTGAGTATACTAGGATGCGTGATAATGAATCCTTATCTGACTATCTTACTAGACTAAATGAATTGATCAACCAAATGAAAAACATTTGGTGAAGTTCAGCCAAATGAGAGGCAGGTTCAGAAGGTTCTAATTAGTCTTAGTAAGAAGTATGATCCTATATGCCTTGTGATTGAAAACACAAAGACACTAGAAACTGTGGAGTTGCAGGAAGTGATTGCCATTTTGAAGAGTCAAGAGCAGAGGCTTGAAATGCATAGTGTTGATACAGTTGAGAAGGCATTTGCCTCATTTACTGTGAATTCCAAAGGTCAGAATAAAAATACTTCTCAGTCTGGTTCATCTAAGTCACAGAGAAACTGGAATTCTAAAGGGAAGTCATGGGAGTCAAAAGACAAGTCACAGCAGAACAATTATTCTGCACAGAATCACACCTCAACACAATTCTCAAACTAGGAAAATACAAAGCCTCAATGCAAGGTGTGTTCAAAGCATCATTTTGGTGAGTGCAGATACAAGGGAAAACCAAAATGCTATAACTGCGACAGATTTGGACATCTTGCTAGAGACTGTACTGTGAACAAGAATGTGCAGAAGGCTAATTGTGTAAATCAAATGGAGGTGACAGGGAACTTGTTTTATGCAAATTGCACAACCACTGAGATCAAAACCAATGGAGAATGGTATGTTGATAGTGGATGTAGCAACCATATGACAGGAAACTTAGAGTTGCTGGTTGATGTGAGAACTAATGTGGCTGGGAAAGTACAAATGCCAACTGGTGCACTTGTGAGTGTAGCTGGTATTGGTTCACTGATGATTGATACAGCAAAGGGCATAAAATACATCAGAGAAGTAATGTATCTGCCAGGATTGAAAGAAAATCTACTAAGTGTTGGGCAGATGGATGAGCATGGATATTGTCTGGTGTTTGGAGAAGGGATGTGCAGGGTATTTGATAGTTCATCCATGGATTATCTCATCATCAAGGTACAAATGAAGAGTAACAGATGTTATCCTGTATCTTTTCTAGCTGAAAAGCAGTTACTTATGAAGACTAGTTTCACTCAATCCACATGGATTTGGCATAAGAGACTTGGTCATCTGCATTTTGGAGGATTGAAACAGTTAAGGGATAAAGAAATGGTACATGGTTTACCAAAATTGGAAGAACAAAGTGGTGTGTGTGAAGGGTGCCAATTTGGAAAACAACACAGGAATGTATTTCCAAAGGAACAAGCTCAAAGAGCAAACAAGGCACTTGAATTAGTGCATATAGATCTGTGTGGCCCTATGAGAAATGAATCTGTTTCAAAGAACAGATACTTCATGTTGATTATTGATGATTTCACAAGGATGATTTGGGTATACTTCTTGAGAAACAAGTCAGAAGCCTTCAGTTGTTTCAAGAAGTTCAAATCCATGACTGAACTACAAACTGGACACAAAGTGAAATGCATCAGAAGCGACAGAGGTGGAGAGTTTCTGTCTACAGAATTTGTGAAGTTTTGTGAGACTCAAGGCATCCAAAGGCAACTCACAATGGCCTATACTCCTCAGCAAAATGGAGTGGTAGAGAGGAAGAATAGGACTGTTATTGAGATGGCCAAATCAATGTTGCATGAGAAGGAAATGCCTTATTTCCTATGGGCTGAAGCAGTGCATACAGCTGTTTACTTGCTGAACAGGTGTCCTACCAAAGCCCTTAGCAACATCACTCCATTTGAAGCATATAGTGGAAGGAAACCTGGAATTGCACATCTGAAAATATTCGGTTCTTTGTGTTATGTTCATGTGCCGAATGAATTGAGACACAAACTGGAACCAAAGAGTAAAAAGGGGTGTTTGTAGGATATGCAATTTGTGAAAAAGGTTATAGGATCTTTGATCCAATTTCTAACAAGCTGATATTGTCAAGGGATGTGACATTTGATGAAGAAGGTGCTTGGAATTGGACAGATAACAATGGTTCAGACATGCCATCATACTCAGTAGGAAATCAAGTAAATTTTGATACCAGTTCTAGAAATTCAGATGACAATGATGTGGCTACACCTCAAACTCAGGCCTATGATCATTCTCCAAGTGATATAAGTAGTGAAGAAAGGAGAACTCAAGCCTATGATCATTCTCCATTGAAGTGGAGGAGACTAGATGATGTGCTGGCACAATGTAACTTGTGCATCATGGAACCAGAAAACTATGCAAATGCTACACAGGATGAATCTTGGCTTAAGGCTATGCAAGATGAATTGCAGATGATTGAAAAGAATGGAACATGGGAGTTGGTGGACAGACCATCTGAAAAACCAGTGATTGGAGTTAAATGGGTTTACAAGACTAAGCTAAATTTGGATGGTTCAGTTCAAAAGAATAAAGCACGTTTAGTTGCCAAAGGATATGCTCAAAAGCCTGGGCTGGATTACAATGAAACGTATGCACCTGTAGCCAGATTGGATACTATTAGAACACTTATTGCTCTTGCAGCTCAAAAGAACTGGAAATTGTATCAACTTGATGTGAAGTCTGCCTTCCTTAATGGAGTGTTACAAGAAGAAGTCTACATTGCTCAACCGGATGGTTTTGTGATTCGAGGTCAAGAAGAAAAGGTATATAAGCTGCATAAGGCTCTATATGGCTTGAAACAAGCACCTAGGGCCTGGTATGGAGAGATAGATAGCTATTTCTCTCAATGTGGTTTCAAGAAAAGCTTAAGTGAAGCAACCTTGTACACCAAAGCAAGGGGAGATAAGGAGATCCTAATTGTGTCTATCTATGTAGACGATATTGTGTATACAGGGAGCAATCAAGAACTATTGGCTGAATTCAAAGAAGATATGATGGCTAAGTATGAGATGACTGACTTGGGTCTACTTCATCACTTTCTTGGCATGGGAGTTATTCAAACTGAGTCTAGTATATTTCTACATCAAAAGAAGTATGCTAGCACCTTGTTGAACAAATATGGCTTGACTGAATGCAAATCTGTGTCAACACCCCTTGTAGCAACTGAGAAACTAGTTAAGGATGATGGAAGTGGAGCTGCAAATGAAGAGCAATACAGGAGCATTGTAGGTAGTCTCTTGTACCTAACTGCTACTAGACCAGATATTATGTATGCTTCAAGTCTGCTTGCTAGATTCATGCATTGCCCCACAAATAGACACTATGGAACAGCTAAAAGAGTCTTGAGATACATCAAAGGAACTTTAGACTATGGTTTAGAGTATGTGAAAGGCAAGAGATCAATCCTAATTGGCTACTGTGATAGTGATTGGGGAGGTTCAGTTGGTGATAGCAAGAGCACATCAGGATATGCTTTTACTTTTGGAAGTGGAGTGTTTTCTTGGGCCTCTGTGAAACAGAATTGTGTTGCACTGTCCACTGCAGAAGCTGAGTACATCAGTGCAGCAGAGGCTACTACACAGACCATTTGGCTACGTTTTGTGTTAGAGGATTTTGGAGAGCTTCAAACCGAAGCTACTCCATTGCATTGTGATAACATCTCAGCAATAGCAATCACTAAGAATCCTGTATTTCATCAGAAGACAAAGCATATTGACAGGAGATACCATTTCATCAAGGATGATTTGCAAGAAGGAGTTATTAATCTGAAATATTGTCCCACGAATGAGCAACTGGCTGACATCTTCACCAAACCCTTGTCTAAGGATCGGTTCAATTACCTCAGAAGTATGCTTGGAGTTAAATCAGCTCAAGACTTAAAGGGGAGTGTTGAATTATAAGCCTTAAGCTGACTTAAGAGTTAGTTTAATTAGTTTTCCATTTTATCTCTTTTATGACAAGTGTAAGCTTCCTATTGGTTGCCTAAGTGAACGGCTGAGATCATCTTGTGATGTAAGAGATCCAGCTACTGTGCATAACAGATATATCCCTCACACTATGTGCGTGAGATTGTAAGTGAGAAAGCTGTGAATGAACACTCTGCTGCTACACGTATAGCAGACAGATTTTCTGATAATTTCTTCTTGCTTCTTCCTCCATTTGTTTCCTTCTGCAAATTCTGAGTACACACACCTGAAAACACTAACATGAAGCTCATAAGCATTTTTGATAGTGAATTGAACCATTGGAACAGGGACCCAAAACAGCCTGATCAGAAACCTGCAGTAGCTTGCTTATGTTCCAAGTCTATTTCCTATTAAAGTGATTAACTTTCGTAGTAAGTCTAAGGAGAGTTTCATTGATAAGCAGGTATGAGATTGATTAGTGGAAAAGGAAAGACCCAATTCCAAAAACATATGCTGTTGATAGCAGTCCCAAGCCTTCGAATGGGTAAGCTTCGTTTTAAGTAGAAAAAAAATATTCATGTCTTAGGTATTTTTTGGTAATAACAAGCTGCTAACACTGATTGGATCAGTTAAACAATTCCATCCCAATTTAGCAAGTGCAGCAAGGTTAAAATGCGTGGTGGATCTAATTCCTAATTGCCAAATATAGTGTAATTGAGAGAGTTGAGAATGTATAACAAGAAGAACAAGATAGGTTTTGCAGAGAATTCAAATCTGCCAATTGAATTTCTTACTTGGTGAAGAGTTAGATATACAAGTATACAAGGTGATTATTAGTTACAAACAATGCACAAGACATGGAGGGAAACATGGAGAGTTTCCATCCCTAAAACAAGGAATATGAAAACAAGGAAAAGTAACAAGGTGGTAGACAAGCCATTTAGGGATGTCTATGTTTTGTCTTTGTCTTTACTAACACTCCCCCTCAAGTTGGTGCAAAGATATCAAGCATGCCCAACTTGTCCAGTGAGTCATGGAAAACTTTACTTGATACGGCCTTCGTCAGGATGTCAGCAAGTTGGTTTTCCGAGTTTACAAATGGAAACTTGATTATACCCCTTTCTAGTTTTTCTTTGATGAAGTGTCGGTCGACTTCCACATGTTTGGTACGGTCGTGTTGTACTAGGTTATGTGCTATCTCGATAGCTGATTTATTGTCGCAGTACAAGTTTGTAGCTTTCAATGGTTTAATTCCCAGATCCTTCAGTAATCTCCGTAACCAGAGCAATTCACAAACTCCTTGAGCCATTCCCCTAAATTCTGCTTCAGCACTTGATCTAGCCACAACTTTTTGCTTCTTACTTCTCCAAGTGACTAAGTTGCCCCCCACAAATGTAAAGTATCCAGAAGTAGAACGTCTATCTGTGATGGATCCTGCCCAATCCGCATCTGTGTATCCTTCTGGGTTCATATGTGTATGTTTGGAGAATATCAACCCTTTGGCATGGGCAACCTTCAAGTACCTCATGATCCGAGTTACTGCATTCATGTGTGCCTCACTTGGTTGATGCATAAACTGACTCACCATACTCACAGCATAAGCTATGTCGGGGCGTGTGTGTGATAGATAAATCAGTCGCCCAACCAATCTTTGGTACCTTTCTTTGTCAGTGGGTACTTGGTCTGGATACATCCCTAACTTGTGGTTCTGCTCAATAGGTGTGTCAGCTGGCTTACAATCAAGCATTCCAGTTTCTGTTAACAAGTCTAACACATATTTTCGTTGGGATAGAAATATGCCATGTGTTGATCTAGCAACTTCTATGCCAAGAAAATATTGTAACGCACCTAATTCCTTCATCTCAAATTTACTAGCAAGGAGCTTCTGCAGATTCTTCATTTCTTCATTGTCATTACCGGTAACCACCATATCATCAACATAGATGATAAGGGCCGTAAGTTTGTCACCACGACGCTTTAAGAATAAAGTGTGATCCGAGTGGCTCTGAGTGTACCCAAAGCGCTTCATAGAATCTGTGAATTTTCCAAACCAGGCTCGTGGTGACTGCTTTAGCCCGTATAATGATTTTCTCAGCTTGCACACGGTGTTGGGACCAAGTGCCATTGAGGTCCCTGGTGGTGGTTCCATATACACTTCTTCTTGCAATTCCCCGTGAAGAAATGCATTCTTTACATCATACTGCAATAGTGGCCAATCAAGGTTTGCAGCCAATGACATGAGAACACGTACGGTATTGATCTTGGCAACAGGTGCAAATGTCTCTTGGTAGTCAATTCCATATGTTTGTGTATACCCTTTGGCCACTAATCGAGCTTTGTATCGATCTATGGATCCATCAGCTTTGTATTTAATGGTGTATATCCACCGACATCCAACTGGTTTCTTCCCTTGTGGCAACTGGACCATTTCCCATGTAGAATTCTTTTCCAGAGCTTCCATTTCAATTGCCATTGCTTCAGCCCATCTGGAATCTGTTATAGCATCCTGCCACTTATTTGGAACACATACAGTAGATAATTGATTGACAAATGATGCATATGACTTTGACAATCTATGAGTTGAAACATGGTTATTAATGGGATATTTAGATTTGGCAGTAAGGTCAGGACAATATTGAGGCTTGGGTTTTCCTCTAGTGGTCCTAGGTGGGAGAGTGTATGGTATAGCATTAGGTGCTTCGGGAATTACCTCAAGTGTTTCCTCATCACGAGACGACTGGTCCGATGGTTGAGAAGAAGGGGTTGTATTTTGTTGTTGATCGCAGCAACCATTTGAATTGTCTCCTCCGAGATCTTCACCAAATAAGAACGACAATTTTCCAATACCTTCATCGCTGTCCAAATTTTGAAGTTCACTGGTGCTTGGCGACCGGTCGCTGGGTTCTGTGCGACCGGTCGTTTTGTCACAGAGTCGATTTTCCTCCCTGGAGTCTGGACGACCGGTCGCTTCTGGATTACGACCGGTCGTTTTGTCACAGAATCGATCTTCATCATCGCTGGAGTAAGGCGACCGGTCGCTGGGGTCAGTGCGACCGGTCGTTTCTGGATTACGACCGGTCATTTTGTCACAGAATCGATTTTCATCACTGCTGGAGCAAGGCGACCGGTCGCTGTGGTTAGTGCGACCGGTCGTTTCAGGAAAGCGACCGGTCGCTTCTGGGTTGCGACCGGTCGTTTTGTCACAGACTTGGATTTTTTCTTCCTTCTCTTCATTCCTTCTCTCCCCCTGAAGAGAAGGGGGCATAGCAGCTTCAAAGTAGGATAAATCTTCATGAAATGTGGCATCCATAGTGACAAAGAGCTTACGAGTAGGAGGATGGTAACACTTGTATCCTTTTTGAGTTGATCCATACCCAACGAATACACATCGAATGGCACAAGGGTCCAGCTTACTTCTTTGATGAGATGGAACATGAGCATATACAACACAACCAAATATGCGAGGAGGCAGCTTGAGGAATGTAGGAAGAGAGACATGACGAGCCAAGGTGTTCAGTGGAGTTTCAAACTTCAAAACACTACTCGGCACTCGATTAATTACATATACTGCAGAAAGAAGGGCATGTCCCCATAAGTAGTGAGGGACCGATTTATCCAGCATGTAAGCACGAGTAACCTCAAGTAATTGTCGATTCTTTCGCTCTGCGACACCATTTTGTTGCGGAGTGAAAGATGTGGAGATTTGATGAATGATGCCTTGGTCTCGAAAGAAATGTGCCAAGACATTGTTCACATATTCCCCACCATTATCAGACCGGAATACTTTGATGGAAGCTTGGAACTGTGTGGTAACCATAGCATGAAATTCACGGATTGCAGCGGAAACGTCACTTTTATGAGCTAGTAAATATACCCAAGTCATGCGAGTACAATCATCAATAAATGTAATAAACCATCTTTTGCCATTGGAAGAAACTTTAGCAGGACCCCAAACATCAGAGTGAACCAAATCAAAAGGGAATTCCGTTTTATTATCACTTAATGGAAAAACAGTTCGATGGCTTTTGGCCAATACACAGGTTTCACACTGAAACTGAGAATGATCTAGGCCACGAAACAAAGACGGAAACAAACGTTGAAGATAGCCAAAGGATGGATGTCCTAGACGACGATGCCAAAGCCAAATCTGATGTTGATTGCGAGCTTGTGAGCTGGAACCTTGAGTATGAGCTGCCCTTGGTGGTGAAGAGACCGTTAAGGAATACAACCCCCCTCTTCGTTTACCATGCCCAATCGTCGCGTGAGTCGTGAGGTCCTGAAAAAGACAATGGGAAGGATAGAATGTGGCATAACAGTTATGTGAGTCAAGTAATTTTCCAACAGACAGCAAATTGCAATTGATGGAGGGAACAAGTAGTGTATGAGATAAAGATAAGGAAGGGGAAAGTGATATAGTTCCTTCACCAGCAACATTAGAGGGGACTCCATTGGCACTAGTGATGTAAGGATGACGAGACTTAGAAGATATTGTGGAAAACATAGTAGAGTCAAAAGTCATATGATCAGTGGCACCTGTGTCAATTATCCATGTAGTGGGTCGTGTACCTGATTCGGAGTCGGAGAGTAGGGTGGAAGATGGAGAGGCATCGGTAGTTATAACACATGCTGCCTTGGGTGTTTTGTTGCGGGATTTGAAAGCATCCCACCACTCAGGATAACCATGAAGCTTGAAGCACTTCTCAACAAGATGATCACCACCACAATGAGTGCACTTCTCAGTTCCCTTTGCATTGTCAGTTTTGGGGCCCCGGGGGGGAAGTCCGGAGGACGTACGGTGTGGTGGCCGATATGGCTTGACCGCCATTGCACTCCCACCACCAAGCATGGAAGATTGGCGATTATCTTCTTCTACCACTAGTGCATAAGCTTCAATGACTGCTGGAAGCGGATTCATGGCAAGAATCCGACTACGAACGGAATCAAAGTTGGGATCGATTCCTCCCAAAAAATCGTACACACGTTCCACCTCAAGTGCTTGTTGGTGAAGAGCCACATCATCGGGATTGGTATGTTTGCAGGGACGGATGCTGTCAATTTCCTGCCATATTATGTGTAATTTTTCGTAGAATACATTCACAGGTTCACCACTTTGAGAGGTGGTGACTGACTGACGACGGAGTTGGTACAACTTGGAGCTATTCTGTGTGACAGTATATGTCTTCCGAGCTGCATCCCACACCGCATAAGCCGTTGAGCAGTGATCAAATAAGGCACGTACCTTTTTGGTCATGGAGTTGAGGAGCCATGACTGCACCAAACAGTTGTCTTCATCCCAAGCTTCATAGCTAGGATCATCAATGGCAGGGGCAATCTTTTTACCATTAATGAAACCAGCCATACGACGAGCAGTGATGGCCAAGCGAACACTATGAGACCATGCAGGATAGTTGGACCCATCCAACTTATCAGGAGTAATTGGAGAGTAGTCATGAGAGGACCGGGGTGGTGGTGGTGTTGTGGAGTCGATCTTGGTGGAGTCGATTTTAGAGGAGTCGCCCGTGGAGTCGTTGATGGAGTCGTTGGTGTCACCCATGAGGTAAATATATAAAAGGATGTAGAGGAAGAAATAGCTTAAAACTTCAGCAAACAAGAGCACAAAAATGGCTTGTGATCAAGACCAATTTTGAGGCAAGGCAAAGTATGAGGTAGAAATAATATAACAGCAAATTATGGGCAAGGATAGGTAGAGATTTAGGCAAGAACAAGGTTATGCAGAGGCAACCAAAATCGATTGCTCTGATACCATGCCAAATATAGTGTAATTGAGAGAGTTGAGAATGTATAACAAGAAGAACAAGATAGGTTTTGCAGAGAATTCAAATCTGCCAATTGAATTTCTTACTTGGTGAAGAGTTAGATATACAAGTATACAAGGTGATTATTAGTTACAAACAATGCACAAGACATGGAGGGAAACATGGAGAGTTTCCATCCCTAAAACAAGGAATATGAAAACAAGGAAAAGTAACAAGGTGGTAGACAAGCCATTTAGGGATGTCTATGTTTTGTCTTTGTCTTTACTAACACTAATAACAGGCTCCATGACCAATATAAAAATATAGGGAGAAAAGGGATCACATATGCTTTGAGTTGGACAAAACCATCCCTTAGGGCGGAGCCAGAAAATTCATCAAGGAAGGTCAACCTTAATTTGAGATAATAAAGAAATCATAAAAAAAAAAGTAAAGAGAAAAAAACAAGGAGAATTATAAAAGGATAAAATCGATGGCAGTATTGTGGGTTTCCATTATGAAGGCTGTATGATTCATTTGATTCATTTGACGCGTTTCCCTATGGCAACAGGCATTCCGTACGAGATAGCACGCGTTAGTGATATGGAGAGCAAAGCAAAGTACTTCTTATTGTGTGGGAGTCTGAATGGTTTCTGTGAATTGGCCAAGGATAAGGTTGACGACACGTTTTCTTGTATCTTTGTCTACACACGAGAGCCCGCCCTCGAGTCGAGTATGCGGTTGGCTTTGTAAGGAAGATGGAGGAGTTAGATCTCCCAGTGTTAGCTGTCGGGGACACTAGTCCACTTGCGATGAAGAGTTTCTCTCTTTTCGTAGCAGGAGGATGCGATGTAATTAAAATGGTTGGGACTCCGACCTAGTCATCTGGAGAGCACTGGTTTGTCTCCACGGTGTATACTGGTCATGAGTACGGCTGATCTTGAGCTAGCGCAACGTCTGTTGGAAGAAGATTTCGTCAAGGAGAAGCCGGAATGGGTTAAGGAGCTGACAACAATGGTCAACACCCGGCGCAAGGAAGAAATTGAGGCATTGTCCTCCATTGCGTTCTACTTCTTCCCCAGGGATTATTTTCCACAGAAGATGACACGGCAGGATTGGATATGAGTCTGACTGACTCATAGCTAGCTAGCTAGCTTTAATTATTCTGTTTGCCATGCATTCTGAATAATATTATTTGTTATTCTTTTCCGGATTCCTGATGATGCATGCGTAACTTATACTTATCATTCATATTATTTGTAATATTATCACATTTCATTGCCAACTTTATTTCTTTCTTTATTCAAAGTTAGTTGTGGTTGTCTTTTTTATAGAAGCGACATTGGGAAGAGGGAATTGAATATACGACATTAGACCACGTGGTCCGATCCTTTTCTTTTAGCGCTTCGACTTGTATTCATATCTTAAATCGAATGCAAGTGGAGTATTGACATGGGTTCTAATTAAGTTCTAAGGGTCGGCTTGCAGTTTCAACAAGTTCAGGCTTCTCAAATCCGCAGAGTCTAATGGAGTCTGCGGCTTGAGACCTGCAGTTCAGTGAAGAGACAAAAATCTTATTATATGAAAAATGTAAACAAAAAAGAGAAGATACAAAGTATCTCAAGCTCAAAAAAAATACGCATAGCAAGATATAAAATATCATAATCAATAATCAAGAGAAGTTTACTCAATTAAACCTTAATTTGTGTACTTCTCAACCCTCCTATACCAATTTCAAAACAATTCCCGGGCAACATTGACCTCTGCATCATCTTCCCCACAGAAAAGAAATTTCCCTCCCCTGTCTTCGCTTCCATCAAGTCACCATATTTTCTTAGAGAAATATAGCCTCCGGTATAACTGAACACATCGACAGGCATAAGATCATCACAATCGCTCATTGAGGATGATCCAACTTGTACGGCTCTGATGCCACCACTATCGACATCCAACAACACAACCATATTTTTAGATTTAAGATCTCTGAGAAAGATGCCGTGTTCCCAAGCACCTACAGAACCAGGCCCAACACCAAGGAAATGAGAAGGAGTCTCCCATAGTTTCATGCAACAAGGATCAAGATGGATTTTTACGGCGTACTTTTTTTCCCACGTAAAGTTTTTATAACTTTTCATCACCCATATCTCAATTTGGTCATGGTCATTTTTTTGAGGTGATGAAATTGCAGAAACATCAACAATGGAGAGACGTCCTCTAAAATTAATCAGGTGAAGATCAATACGTTGGTCGAAGTCTGGCAAGTTGGTATGAGGAGTCCATTCGAACTCTTCCCTTTTGAAGTCAAAAGAAAGTATTCTCAATTCAAGATCAGAAGAGAGAACATAAACTAGCCAGTACATGTTTCCATATGCAGAGACACTGGCTTTGCTGCTTAGACAACAAGGTAGTGGAGGAACTGAGGATATTTGTCTCCATGACGATGAGGAGCTTGTGCCCAGGACGTAAATTTGGGCCACCATGTGGTCCGGGTGGCCGCAGGGTCCAAAAAGACGAACAATCTTGTGGGTGCTAGTCAAGACATCGTATCCCATAGCATACAATTCATAGCTGCAGTCTGGCAGCGGTGGTGGGAGGTTTAGAACTTCTCCCCTGAGAGGATTGACTAGGAGGAGTTCATGATTTGCCTCTTTCTTCTTAAACAAAAGCAAGCCGTACGAAACAAACTCAAACTCTAGATTGAATCCGTTTCCAATATAGTTGGAAATGTCAAAGGCAAATTCGTTAATGGGCGACAACGGATTTAGAGCTCGCAAGGTGATTAATTGGGAGTTGGTAAGAACCATAATATGAGGCGGGTCTAAATCTTCATAATTGGACGTAGCAATATATTCCGAATGCTTGTGAGCAAAAGATGGGCAGTCGACTAAGCTACGCAAGGTCTTAGAGACACAAAGCAAAGAAAACAGTGATCTTGTGGGCAGCCTCAAAAGGATGTCCAGGAGGATCTCCAATGGGAGGTCCATCAACTGCGTCTGCGTTGTGCTCTCGTTGCATTGCTTCATCATTATTCCCTTCTTGCTCCTCCTCTGCATCTCCTCCATAGTCCTAGCCTAGCTAGCCTCCTTCCACCCTTGCTTATACCAGCTATTAACCAAACAAATCAAAGATTCAATAAGGAAACTAAGCATCCACAATCAGAAACAAAACTTATATTTCGATTAACAAAACAAGAGAAAGAGAGACAATGTGTCGTCTGATGGGTCATATGTTGTGGAATTGAAGAGTTGGATTTGTATATATATGGGTTTGACGATCTCTTTTTCTCCAAGGAATCGGAGGAGGCTTCTATCCTATCCTTATTCAATCTTGGTTGCGTTTAGTCGGTCTTTGCCTTTTTTTCTTCTTTTTTTTATTTTTAATTTTAATATTTTTTTTTTTAATTGTGGGGGCATTTGGTATCCTATTTAAGTATGGAATTCAAAAACTCTGATTTTTCTTAAACACAATGAGTTCTAAAATTTGGTTTTTAGATTCAGAAACTTGTTTTGTATCATATTCAAGTAGGGAACTCAAAAACTTAAAATAAGGACTTCTAAAATTTATGTTTTAAGATTCAAAACCTTGTGCAGATATGGACTTAGTCAAGTTGACTAGAGCGGATGTGCTCTCCACTCTGCACCCGAGTTTGAATCTCTCTCCCCGTAGTTTAGATTAGTTTAAAGTATAATATCGCTTGTATATAAAATTTTAAAAATATTCAAAAACTTGTTTGGTATGCAACTTGAAAATAGTTTCTATAATTTTTATTTTTATTTTTAGAAAAGAAAGATTTTTTGAGTTTTGGACTCAAATTCTATTTTCAAATTTAAAAAGTTGGATTCAAATAGAATACCAAACATGCACGGAATCTTTATTATTTTCTATCGGGGAGTAATAAAGACACATAATACACATTTGCTTAATTAAAGTTCATGAAAAGAAACACATAATCATTGACCGCATGCCACGGATTATCATTGACCTCTGGGAAATTGTTGAATAGAATAGAGAGGTACGTGATATGCAAGAGAAACATTTAAACAAATAACCAGAAAAGAGAATTTCTTGAGCAAAAATTGACCAATGAATTTTAAGGATATGCCTTTTAGGACAATAACTTAATTTGGGGAGATTTTTTGAGCGGAATGCACTGTTTTGATTCAGATGTGAACATCTTTATGATATAAACAGAAAAATAAGTAGGCCTCCGTTACAGCATATATGGAGGATTGATGATAAAATACCCACAGATTATATAGGGAAATCTCGGAAGAACATGAAAACTGAGGAAACAACTATAATACTTCGATTGAAATAAAAAAAAAATTAAAAAAGGTAACAGTGATCAATCTTTACATTAGCTTAATTGGTAGCTAAGACGTTTGTGGTCTTCTATATTACTTTGACCAAAGCATTGCAGTTGTTTCCTGCAATCTCTACCCATTGATCCATGAATACCGTATTTATCTGCTATTTCTTGCACAATTTTCATTTTTTCGTCACCTTGAGGATTTGTATCTGCAAGCTTCTTCATCATCGTGGTATCCACACCACAATTGGGTCGTATGTTCGTAGCCGCAGAGACAAAAGTCTTTCCATATTTCTTCCTGAAAATATTCCTTAGTGTCACCAGTTCTGGAATCTCATTAGAGCACTTTTTGGCTGCAAAGACTAGACTACTTATCCCTTCTTTCAAGTTCTCTGGACATTCCCTCACCTCTTTGATGGTCGACAGTCTGTCCACAACCAAATCGCAGAAGGCCTCGATGAATTCGTATGCAACGGAAACGTTCTGCTCTCTTATAACCCGTTTGATAAGGACATGAGCAGGGCCGGTAATGGGGTCTTCGCTGGCCCGAAGGCGACTTGCGATGTCACTCTTCATCTTCGCCACCTCATCTTGTTTCTTCTTTTGCAAGAATCGCGCTTTTACCGCCACTGTCTCCACCGTCTCTTTGCATTCGGAGGAGTTGAAACCGCTGCCGAAGAGCTTCATCATGAGCTTCATCTTGGTTTGGAGGAAGAAGAGGAGGAGAAGAAAGCCTGGAGCAAGCAACTTCAAACCACACCAATGAGAGCTTTGAGTGAACTAGTTATGAGAGAGTGGAGTTATATAGAGGGAGCTGAATTAAGAAAAGGAAAGCCCCAAACCAATTCCTTTTAGGAATCCCTTTCACTTTAGGATATTGGACCTTAATTAATAAGACAAATTATACAGTGCCCCATGTGCCCGCAAAAAGCATGTTTATATATATTTTATTTAACATGGCTACATAAAAAAAGGACAAAAAGTATGTTTATATATACATTATTTATTTCTCTTTTGGGTTGATTTAGGTCAGGAGTCCAGCGAAAACTGTACGGGTAAAACTTTACCAAGTACCACAGCCTTCCTCCTTCTCACATTGTTTATTCTTGCTCTTTGTTTCCCCCTGAGACGCCACGACCATGGCTGTTTTCTCATTCAATCCACTGGGTATTGTTTCAATAAACCCCACTTAAAATTTCTTAAACACACCAAAAAAAAAAAAAAAAAAAAAAAAATCATTAAAAGTTCTTGTGGGTTGTTAATTATTCAATAAATCCCACTTAAAATTGATAACCTATTGTTTGAACCTAAAATTCCCATTTAACAACCCACCCTTTTCTCCAAAAAACAACAAACCCACATTTAGTCCGAAACTCCCAAGCAATTAGAGAAAACAAATGGACTGACATTATTTGAAGCGAACATCCTCAAACTAATCCCCTTTTCTTTACAAGCACACAAGTGAAAATTGAGGCAAGAATAATTTCAATTAAATTTAAAGAAAATTAAAATCAGAAAATGATAAATAAAAAATCCGTCACACAAGACAAAATGTTAAAATGGTCCAGCCCCTTCAAATTTGGACAAACCGATCCAGCCAGTGTTGGATAGTCACCCGAGAGTTTATTTCATGTCACTGTTGGACAATCATTGGACTAGTTTGTCCAATTTTTTGGAGAAGCTAGACCATTTTGTATTGGTGGATTTGTCCTTTTATGATTAAGCCCCAAGGAAAAACATACAAACATATTGTCAATTTTCCTCTTCTAAACTTAACAAGGCCACCACAGAAGACCAATTTTTGGGTTAATTCTTCAGCAGCTATGTGAAGGAGAGCAACATGACTACTTCTCATCATAAGCTCAAATGGCGAAAGAATCTTCTGCAAAAATGGCAGTGGCTGTCGGACGGTAATTAACGTTAACACCAATTAACATTAACATCATTTCATTTGTCCGTACCACCACTTATACCAATGCCATGTGGTACTACTGTAGTATTGTATAATTACGTGCTTTTCACAAGTAGGTCCATTTTAATATGACATTTTATACAAAAATCCTAGAAAGCCTATTTGAATACCTCAACTAGCCACTTGTCAATTTCTAATTTGTTCTTAGTGTGCTACATTTTTTCACTTGAAAGTACAACATTGAGTTTTGTTAAAGTATTGGACTTGAATGGTTTTTTTTTATATATCTCCCTTTTTATCCACTTACACTCCATTTTTTCTAAACAAAAAGGAGTGTAGGTGGATAAAAGGGGAGTGGGAAAATCATTTACCATTATAAAATGTCATGTTAAAATAGGCATATTTGTGAAAAGCTAAATAAATAAAAGGTTTTATAAAAAAAGAAAAAAAAAGAAAAAATTCAGTTAAATTATATGAAGTTCAGTGTAATTACAATCAGACCTTTTTTGTTAATTAGTTGCTATTTACATAAATCTAAGCATCAGATTAATCTTTAAAATGTAGAATTAAAGAAAAACTCGAATTAAATAAACATTTTGAAAAACATGATCTAAAAGACTCAATTATATCTTCTTTCCAAATATTAACATGATCTAAAATTGCATCTACGTACATTAGCGCTTGGCTTTTGTTAACTTATGCCCTTTGAGGCTCTGTAGTTTTTGGACTGTCTTGTCAACTACCAGGTACACAATTTTGTCATATTTTTTTCTTGAAGCTAATATTGTAACAGAGGAGTTGGCTAATCTCACGCATTTGGTTTTTCGTTTTTTGTTGCTTGTAAAATGAAGTACGATTTGCGGAAGTTAGGAACTCAGTGAGGATCTTATTTTATTTTCAAAGAAAAATAAGTGGTTAAATGTTTTTTTTATTACATAAATATAAAATGTCTAAAATTAAGGATTAACTAGTAACAAGCCTGAGGTTCTTCATATAAAAAAGAAATAGTAACAACCATATTGGATTAACAACTGGTTAAAAATACATATTATTCTTAAATTTCAATAAAAGTATGTAATTGAATAAGAAAAACTAAAAAATATCAAAACCCAGACCGAGCCAACCCTTTCCTAGGGTTGAGTGTCGGTTTGAAATTAATATAATTTAGTCAATCCGAATCCAATCCAATATAAATGAAATTATGATTTTTCCAATCCAATCATATCATATTAGAGTTTTAGAAAATTTGGCATAAGTCCAATTATGAGGAGAGATTTTGGGTGCAATCCACGCAGAAATTGTTGTTGATCTAGGCCCCGTTTGGGATTGCTTTTTTTGGCCAAAAACCTGCTTCACTTTAAAGTTAAGCAGTTTAAGGTGTTTGGTAAAAAGAAAATATCCTGATTATTTTAAAAGTAATGGCCTTTTGACAGCAGCTTTTAAAAGCAGGCTCTGAGTTGCTTTTTAAAGTTGCTTTCAAAAGAAGCAGAGATGAACATTTAATGAATTTTTTTAATTCCCAAAATACCATCATTCATTTTAAAAAATGACACCACCTCCACTTCCACATCCAACTCCACCACTTGCACCACCACATACACTACCTCCACAACCACCGCCACCACCACCACCACCACATCCTCCTCCTCCTCCTCCTTATCCTCCACCACCACCACACCACAACCACCACCTCCTCCTTCACCTCCACCTCCACCACCACCTCCACAACCAACACCACGACCACCACGACCACCACATCCTCCTCCTCATCCTCCTCATCCTCTGCCACCACCACCTCATCCACCACCTCCACCACCACCATGCTACCATTGCCACCGCCGCCACCACCTCCACAACCGCGCGCCATCCCCACCACCACCAACTCCACCTTCATCACCACCACCACCTCCACTCCATCACTACAACTACCACCACATGATTAGTACATAACACTTTTAACATCATGTCTATTTTAGTCATTATTCACATTTACAACAATTTTATATTAAAATTTACCAAACGTTTTTTACACTGCTTTTTGTACTAACAGCACTTTAAAAATATTATTTACCAAACATGGAGCTGCTTTACTTTACAGTTAATTATTTTCAAAGCACAGCAGAAGCAACTTCTTAAAAAAGTGACAGCAATCCCAAACTGGGCAGTCATTTGACTTTTGAGCCACATAAGATTACATGCCTATTTCAATTTATTGATATTTACTTTTTTTTATTTTTTATTTTTTGTTCCAGTTATGCACCTAAAACATAAATAAGGTAAATTATGAATTCCTAAAACTGGTAAGTTATTGATTTGTAGGATATTAATTATCATATTTGATTTGAATTTAATTGCAAATCTATTTATTGAATTCTGAAATGGTATACCGACATCAAAATTTATAATAAGAGTTCATAAAAACTTCATACCTTAACAATAGGTAAGGTACCTATGCATACACCTCGTATGCAGTATGCAGGTAATTAAACCCATAAATTACCTCTAGTCCAGGTAATTAAATCCATAAATTACCTCTAGTCTAGGTAGTTATACCATCTAGCCCAGCTAATTGAACTCATATAATATCTTGGTATGGATCTTTAAACTCAACTGAGATAAAAATCCATACAAAATTTCTTTGGGAAAAAAAAAACACTATTACATGGAAGACATGTACGTATGTATATAAATATGAACCTCCAGAAAAAACTACTTAAGAAAACTCAAGAAAAAAACACTTACCTATAAGGCAGGTACATATATACCTGTATATATTAACATTATTTACCTGTATGTCAGGTACATAATTTAATGTGGGTGCTTGTCTAATCGATTGGTATAATATGTGAGTCTTTACTTTTTATTGATTAAATTGTATTTTATCTATATATTAGGAATATTATCAAGGAAAAAAAATTCAAAATTCAAAATTTGGAATTCAATTTCAAGGAAATAATGAATTAAATTTAGATTTTCAATGTGTTTTCCTTATTTACTTTAAAGGGTAAAATCGACACAACAAAAAAGTAATAAATGTCAAAGGACCTACATCTAAAACCAAAAACACGAGAACTAGACCCAATAACAGCTAATCGTTTTGGACCTAGATCTAAGAATCCCTTAGAGTTTTAAATCCAATCCAATCATTAATTGGATGATCGGTTTTGATAATGAAAAAAGACAAGAATGAAATATGAAACATTTATTGTTAGATTTAATCTAATAAGACATATTAATAGACGTAAATTTATAATATAAATGAAATGCTAGAAAAAAAATTATTTTTGATTTTATAATATATTTAAACATAACCCCATCAAATGACGTAAAATGTCATACTTTTACAATTACAAATACTCACTCAAGCAAAAGAAGCATAACACTAACTAGATTGGATTTGATTTGATTTGATTAGATTCTAACAAGCAAATCCATCATTCGATCCATTCATATCAGTTTTGGAAATTAGGGATTCAATCCAATCCGCCAAATCATCGAAACCAACCGCCTAAGCGCCCAAAATGAAGAGCACAATGAGAAAAGTAGCTTTTATACCATGGTCGACTTGAGATGACGTCGGGAAACTGCCAGAAAGCACCTCCAAAGAACGGGCGGCAGTGCTACAACTTCACGACATCGATTCGTCACAAGTGGTGGTCTGATGATGGATCTGATCCTAGGGGTAGGTGCACGCCGTCTAGAGGAACAAAACCCAGTTGGTCCCATCAGCAATCATGCTCAGAAATGTCGTGAAATTTTGGGTCAAGTCGTCGCTAGTGTCGGGTCGGGAGTTGGGTTATTTGGTCTGGGCAGAAATGAATAAAACATTTGGGTTTTGGGGTATTTACAATATTTTCAAAATTACACTTTGGCCCCTCAAACTTCTATAGCGGATAACTTCTTCAAAATTACATGAGTTCAAAAATCCTTAATTAAACTTCAAGAAATCAAAAAAATTTCATCTAATTAGTCTTTAAACACACCTAAACCCTAAACCCTTCGTGTGTCATGATTCCAGCAATCTCAAAGCAAGCATCATTTGAAAAAAGAAGACCTAAAACTCAAGCCCAATTATGAAAACTAATAAATAAATGAAGGCTTGAATGGTGAGTCATATGAGACTTCACTAAACCCTAAACCCTAAACCCTTCGTGTGTCATGATTCCAGCAATCTCAAAGCAAGCATCATTTGAAAAAAGAAGACCTAAAACTCAAGCCCAATTATGAAAACTAAAAAATAAATGAAGGGTTGAATGGTGAGTCATATGAGACTTCACTAGCCTCAAAAATATATATACAGGTAAATTTATTTAGAGTGCTGCTAAACAAACCCTAAAATTAACTAAATACACCCTATTATCTAAGTACACTCTAATATTTAAATCAAAATGTAAAATTAACTAAGTACACCATATTTAATTACCAAAAATACCCATGGTACACCATAATACACTCTATCACATAACACCAAACTCATTTTTTCCAATCGTTGTTAACGGGTGAATTTGTACCTAACGGATTAAGACATAAGCACACACATAACACAAGTGTTTGAGTGGTTCACCCATAATGGGGCTACATCTACTATAGTTTATAGCTTTGTATTTGTATTTGAATATGGAGATTACATTGTACATGAGAGATATATGGGAAGAGAGGCTTGAGAGTTATAGTAGAAGAGAAATAGAAAGCTTGGGAGAGCTTTGGGCAGCTCTTGGAGAAGTGAAGAAGTAGCAGCTGATGGTCCCTTTGCTTGGAGGTGGTGAGCTCTCATTTATAGGCCAAGTTGGAGTAGACAAAGTTGATTGATGGCTGGGACCTTACCATGCAAGGTGGTCGGGTCAGTCATTCGACGTTGTAGATGACCATGCAAGGTGGTCGAGTCGGTCATTTCACGTGATAGATGACCATGCAAGGTGGAGAGCGACCATGCAAGGTGGTCGGCGCTCATCCAAGGTGGTCGGTGCTCATCCAAGGTGGTCGGGTCGGTCGTTTGACGTGATAGATAACCATGCAAGGTGGAGAGCGACCATGCAAGGTAGTCGGCGCTCATCCAAGGTAGTCGGGTCGGCCATGCAAGGTGGTCGGCGCTCATCCAAGGTGATCGGGTCGGCCATGCAAGGTGGTCGGGTCGGTAGTTCCACGTGATAGATGACCATGCAAGGTGGAGGGCGACCATGCAAGGTGGTCGGTGCTCATCCAAGGTGGTCGGGTCGGCCATGCAAGGTGGTGGGCGACCATGTAAGGTGATCCTTACTTGGTTCATGTATCGACATATAATAATAATAATAATATAATATCATAGATATTATGTTATGACAGCCCATCATAGATATTAAGTTGAGATATTATCCCTAGATATTTATGTTTAGATATTTATGTTGACACATTATATTATTGTAAAATCACTAAATGAGATAAGAGATTTAGATATTTATATCCAGATATTTATGTTGACACATTATATTATTGTAAAATCACTAAATGAGATAAGAGATTTAGATATTTATATCCAGATATTTATGTTGACACATTATATTATTGTAAAATCACTAAATGAGATAAGAGATTTCTCATCTTCTTCGAATGGTCCCAGACCTAGCACAAAGAGATTTCTCATCTTCTTCGAATGGTCTCAGACCTAGCACAGAGGAGACACATGGGTGTCTTCATAATTGATTGGCTGGAGCAACAGGTTGGGTGTGTCATGACAGAGAAGGGCATTCTTCATGCATCGCCAGCCTTATTTAGACCAAGAGATGAGGGGCTGCCTCCAATAAGAACAAATTTTCTAGTGGACCTCTTGGTTGCTCAAGGTGCTTCACGGTCAGTAACAAAATGGTGAGAACGACATGGATCTTTGCTGCGTTTCCCACAGACGGCGCCAAATGTTAATGGGTGAATTTGTACCTAACGGATTAAGACATAAGCACACACATAACACAAGTGTTTGAGTGGTTCACCCATAATGGGGCTACATCCACTATAGTTTATAGCTTTGTATTTGTATTTGAATATGGAGATTACATTATACATGAGAGATATATGAGAAGTGAGGCTTGAGAGCTCTAATAGAAGAGAAATAAAAAGCTTGGGAGAGCTTTGGGCAGCTCTTGGAGAAGTGAAGAAGTAGCAGCTGATGGTCCCTTTGCTTGGAGGTGGTGAGCTCTCATTTATAGTCCAAGTTGGAGTAGACAAGGTTGATTGATGGCTGGGACCTTAGCATGGCTAGCTACTCCTTGTTTGGTGGGATGTGGACCTATGACAAGAAGGGCTATCCCTTAATTGGTGGGATATGCTGAGGGAGTAAGGCCGAGCCGAGCACATATCTGCTGGAGGTGGTGCGGCCGAGCCGATCACATGTGTGGAGATAATAAGGCCGAGCCGAGCCTTAATTGGTGGGATTTGCTTAAGGGGGAAGGTGAGGTCAACAAGGTGCCAACAGTTAACATTCTTCAAATTATAAACCCAAAATTGGATTCTTTGAATCAATCATAAGATTACTCCACGGAGAAAAAAAATTCAAAAACGCCCAAAAGATAGTTTTAAAAAAAAGTTTATGTTCCTCATGTTGCTATAGCCAGTCTCTTTAATAAGGTTATTGACTTTTCAACTCTTTCTAAGCAGATTTCCTAAGAGTAAGATTAGTAATCTTTTATAGATAACAGAAGCATTCCTTTAGTTATTTGTTAACCTCTATATTCTGGTCTCTGAAGAGGCTTAAAAAGAATCTACCTCTCTTCATCGCGCCTTGGTGAACATTGTTAAATTCTTGTTTTGCAACTAGGATGTACATGAGGCAGTAGTAAATTAGAAGAGCTTTGAAAGGTTGCACTCAAAGTACAACAACAAGCTTGGAAGGGTTTTTCGCTTACGAATTAGGGTTGAATATGGTGAGTAGGGTGTACTGTTGCATTCCTAAAAGAACACAAATTAATGTGCAAACAACCAATTAAAAATACCCGCAATTGCACGAATCTATCGAAGTATAGATTATGTAAGTACGGGGTCGATCCCACGAAGAACTTGTCGGCTTCCTATAAGTTCTAATTTGAGTACGTAAAGAACACTTATTTAACACACCACAAATGCACAAATGAAAAATGGAAACTAGAAATGAGTAAAGAAGTGTAAAAGAAATGAAACAACACAAGAAAACTAAAGAAAAACACAAAAAACATTTTCTATCACCATTTTATCACCACTTTAACACCTGTGAACAGTGTATAGCGACCGGTCGTGAGGTAAAAGCGACCGGTCGTTTTTGGGCAGAGTCGAAACTCAAATTTTGACGTGAAAAGCGACCGGTCGTCAGGTAAAAGAGACCGGTCGTTTTTGCACAGAGTCGATTTCTCTGTTTTTCAGTTTCGACCTCTGTCCAGTGTTTTGCCTATAACTTTCCAACCGTACGTCCAAAATTCACGTTCTTTATACGGTTGGATTCAGCACAGAAAATGCAAGAACACAATGCGGACCAAACGTCCAAAACAATTACGGAAACAGATAAAATTTAGTAACAAAGACACATAACGTGTCAAACACGCAACTCACACACACATTGGGGGGGGGGGGGGGTTTGATTTGTTTGAAGTGACCTATTTCTATTGCATGAAAGTAAATGGACTTTAAAATTGAATAAGAATGGCAGAGATGAATTATCAAAGAGTGGAATCAAGATGTAACAAACACTAGGGTTTCGGAATCCACCCTAAACAATTCTACCTATGTTCATGAATACTCAAGTGATGAACTCTAAACATGTTGTTGAAGATGTTCGCAATCAAGACCAGTACGAGTGGCTCAAGACGCATTGATTCTCTCTAATGTACGCAAAGTGCAGTACGAGTGCTACAATACTTGTGCCTTCCCTATAATCAAATCTAGGTGTGCTTAGTACTTTGATTCAATTACAAGAAAAACCCATTAAGTTCAAAGAGAATATGAACATCACAAGAACCCTAATAGCATGGTGTTTACATTAGGTATTCAAGAAACCAATTCACATGGATGATTCTTACTTCATCCATTTATTGTTTAGGATAACATGAAGATACACATAATCCCAACAATCTCAAGAAGCATGCTTTCAAAGATGGCCAACCAAGGAAAAACACACATCAAGGATAGATTAATTTGGTGAATTGGAATTCATCAACAATATCTAGAAATTCATACACTCAAGCATCAAAACAATAAGGTAATCATGTTTAGGGCTTCAACCTAAGCCCTAGCTATGGAGTTTAGTTGCTCATACTTATTCCAAATACAAACTCAAAATAAAATTAGAAAGAGTTTACAGATTTTGAGAAAATGATGAAAGCTTCAAGGTCATCAATGGTGGAAGCTTTCTTCTCCACTTTGCTTGGCTGCACCTTGGCTTTCTCCTAGCTCCAAGCTCTCCAAAATCTGCTCCCAATGTTTAGAATGATGGAATGACTTTATTTCCCACGTTCAAGACCTCTCCCACTTCAGATTGCACTCCCTTTGCTTCCCTCTCTCCTCCTTTCCAGCTTTACTTTTAGTATTCTATTGCCAAAATCTTCACCCATCATCCTTTGTCTCCTTTGTCATGATGAAGCCTTGACTTCACAAAGATGCCAAATGCTTCAGAATATATCTCTTTTGCAAAGGTAATTCCTTGTTACCAAGAGTTATGGTAACAAGAAATTAAGATGACACAAAGGAGGTGAAAGCTGGCCAAAAAACGGATTTCCAGAGTTGTGGTAACATGCTGGATTAGTTGGATAGGCAATACTTGTCCAATGGAGCTCAAATTTGGATATGTTGTAGTTAACATCCATTGGAACAAGTCTCATGAAGATCATGACCTCATCCGAGCACCAGAGCATGTTGATCCCAGGCCAAGAAGTTGACCTACGAAAATGAACAAAAACAAAGTTTATAACCAATAATGCACTTTTAGCTCATTTTCATTCCAACCAAGGTAAAATCTAAGAAAACACAAAAAGGAAGTAAAAAGCTATAAAATGTCAAGAACTAACTCAAAATAGTGGGTGAATAACATGAAAAATCATGTGTAAAAATGAACCGAACATGTACGTACTCATGTAAAATTATATTTGTTTCACAATTCAATATATCCTTTTTGGTCATTACATTAGTGTATGTTAGTAATTCAATAAATAGTTTGGTATATGGTGTACTAAGTTAATTTCAGGGTTCATTTAGTAGCACTCTTTATTTAAGTAGAGCTTTTTGTAGAAATATCACTTGAACTTATACACCAGTTTCAATTTATCACCTTAAAGAAAAGTTTAAGAGAAATGTCACCTTAATTTTTCAAAAACCATGATTTGTCATCTGTCTTTAACGCCATCCAATTTTTCATCCATTTTTAAGGGTATTTTAGTCTTTTCAATATGTAAACTTTTTTATTTTATTTTAATAAAGCTATGTAAAGCCTCTTTGAAGCTCATTTTTTTTCAGTGAAAAAAAGGAAGTTAAAACCACAAAAGCAAGACTTTTACTCTGAACAACACTCAAACTTTATGAACAACACTCAAATTTTGTGGTTTCAATTTGTTTTTAGGGAAATAATCAAAGGCACTAATTCAATTTTGAGAAAGAAATTGACAAAAAGCCTTCATCTGGAAATTAACATACAAAACAAAAGTATAGCCCAAATGGGTTCACAAAATAGGATTCAAAACGTGACCAAGTCTACAACTTATACCAAGGCCACAAAGCTACAACACTTCAAAACATAATCCCAATTTTTATCTGTTTGTAATATAAACTTTGCATGATACCAAGACCAATTAAACCTAGGTGCTTTGTGATTTCCATACGTTATTCTTCTTGGCATGAGACTTGGCGTTGGTTCTCATTGTGCTTGCTCTTGTAGTAGAAGAACATGGGTTTGAGACTTATGCACTGGATTCATACATATTTCTTGCAGATTTTATTCCTCTTGGTACAAAGTATGCTTGATTTGCTAAGGTTTCACTTGTCTTATTTCCTCCATTTGTCTCCAACTGTTGTTGGCTTGGATTTGCTGAAGTTTGCCCTCTTGGATCACCTTCTCCATTCACCTATACCAAATCAAATTTCATTGCCAACTTCTCAACATTTAATATATAAACAAAAATTAAAAATCTCATTATCTTTACTTGAGGTCTTTTTGCTTGCTTCCTCCTTTCACAAGTAGTAGCATTATGGCCTTCTTGGCTACACTTACTGCAGTTGATCTTGATGAAGCATCTTAGAAGTTTGTTTGGATTTGAAGGAGGTCGAACCTTATCTGGCTCCCTACGTCTGAGCATCCTTGGTCTCCCAACTTGCTTGTGATATTTGGGGGGTCTATAAAGTGACCCCATGGTGAATTTTCATGGTAATTAAATCACAATCACCTACACACATACACGAATTAACATTTATTTAAAAGGACAATACACAGTAACCCAAAGCACAAAAGCAAAGTAATAGCATATAAGTAAAGCAAAAAAAAATAAAGAAAGAAAAAAGGATCACATGGATCAAATCTCTCATTGTCATATAAAAAGCAAAAACTTCAAAGATTCCCAAGTAGAAAGCAAAGCTTTACTGTGGTTTGGAGGGTAGTAGTGTGGAGTCGCCATCAATGCCAATGTCCTTGGAACTGGACAACTCACAAAGATCCCTAAAAAATAATTTGAAACCCTAAAGTTTGACTGTTGTTCATGTGTAAAAGTATTGCTCTTGTCTTCTCTGATTTTTTTGTTCGAAAAAGAAGTTTCACAAAGGGTTTACATTTTAGAATTACTAAAATACCCTTGAAAATTGATGGAAAATTGGATGGCGTTAAAGTCAGATGACAAATCATGGATTTTGGAAAATTAAGGTGACATTTCTCTTTAAAAAAAATTTAAGATGACAAATTGAAATTTGTGTATAAGTTGATGTGACATTTTTACATATATAATGGCAGAATGCCTTAGAAGTGAAACTTACAAAATCCCTTAAAATACCATTGCTTAACAAAAATGTTAGAACACCACAATTTAATATAATGAGGGCAAAATAGTACAAATATAATTTGCTGAATTGTAAAAAAAAAAAAAATACATACATATATATGTAATTAGTTACTCACCAATCCAGACACATTCCTTTTTTTTACTTCCCACCCTCCCCACACTTCCCACATGTCTCTTTCTTTTAACTTGTCTTCAGTTATTGTTTACACGCATTTCACTATTTTTGAACCATTAGAATAGTCAAACCATCTGAGACATGACACATCTACAAACTTTACAAAATTAATTAAAAAATCTAATAATTTAAATTTCTTGAAAATTCAATTAAAAATATAAAAATAAGATTAAAAAGTCACAATATCCAAAATTGGAAAAACCAGAAGGCCAACTCCCCCTCCCTATAGAAACTGATTTTCCCTTATATTATTCATATGATCATTATACAATATATATATATCTGTAGAGAATGATCTACAGCAAGCCATTATCATAAACATAAATATGGAGTTATGGCCTAATAACAATGTAACTGACAACTAACCATTTCCTATCATTAGTAGGATTAACTATTGTAACTCCCTAATATTCCCCCACAAATCGAGCGCACACATCATAGCAAGATTTGAATGAAGAAACTACATAGTAATGGATATGGCGGCAGCAGTCGGTTGTAGTAGTCCAGTAAGGGGAACCAAAAAGAAGAACTCCAATCTCCAGAGTTGCAATAGTAGCATGAGAGAAACAAAGTAAACATAACGCCCATTGAAAGGCAGGAAGTGAAGGAGCGCATGGGCTCATGGAAGGAAGGAATAAAATGACGGGCTGACATACAAGTCAAATGGACCTAGGAAACAACTTTAGGCACCTATACTCTACCTACCTCTAAGTAAGATAAAGAGCATGTGGTAAGCGAGAAAAGAAGTAGCCATGTAGAAAAATAAAAGCTGCCCAAAATAAAATAAAAAAAGTTACACCAAGAGAGGAAGTAGAAATAAAAGAAAGGGTCATGCTAGGGAGACCAACTTGTGTACCAACTCTCTAATAGAGGTGGAGCCCACCAATACAATGGGTCCCACACTCTATTAGAGAGTTGGTATCCCAAGTTGGTCTCTCAAGTTGGTCTCCCTAGCATTTTCCTAAAAGAAAATTCATCACATGGTAAGCAGAAATGGATGCGTGCAGAGAGAGCAGAAGGAATATTTGAAGGGAATAATGGGGTTAAGAGAGGGTGCGGCACAACAGTAGAGAATAGAAGGTGAAACCAACTTGGGACACAAAGAAAAGAAAAAGAGAGCATGGGTAAGTTTGAAAAAGCACCATAGAAACAATAAAATAAGGTATGAGGAAGAAAACCATGTGGAAACAGAGAAGTAATAAAGAAAAGATCAAGAGCAAAAAGGCCCGTAGAGATTAAAATTAAGAGGGATTATTGACCCAAAAAACAATAATAAGAAATAAAGAAGGAAACCAAGTGAGACAGAGAAATGAAAAGAGACTGTGGGCAAAACACTAGAGAGAAAATCCTTTCAAAATAAAGATGGAAAAAGGAGAGAAAAAGAGGAGAAAAGTGAACACCCATCAAAAGGAGAAAGTAGTCAAGAGAGGGAGAGAGAACACAAGATGTGAAGGAGCTCATGGGCTCATGGAAGGAAGGAAACTCAAGATGCCAGAGACAACCCATGACGGGGAGAGAGAAAACACAATTGAAAATAAGAGAAGAGAATAACCCAGTAATATAAAAGAATTATAAAGAAAAGAAGACAATACCAGTAACAGAGAAGAAGAAAGGCAATGTAAAAGAGCAGCGAAGAAGACAGAGACTTGCAGTAAAATCAAAGAAAGAGTGTGGGCTTAAGAGGGGAGGAGAACACCGGTTGAGCAGAGATAGAGCGTGAGAGGCCAATACCAAAGTGGCAACACAGAGATACAAAGTCAGCAACACAGTGATAGGGCTTGAGTGACCGATACCAAGTCGGCAACACAGAGGAAGAAACAAGGGCTGTGCAAAGGGAATAGTGGCAGTGTAGCACGGCAGAGAAGGCTCGATGAGCATTGATGAGGCTCGTGGAGGAAAGAGAGACGGCAGGTGAACAATGACGGGCATCATCAACAAACAAGAGGAAAAATATGGAAACCATGATAGAGAAACCATCAGAAAAACATGGGAGAGATAAACCACAATCGCATACTAGGATAAGGCTTGGCGAGCGTTGACGAGGCTCGCAGAGGGAAGAGAGACGGCACGACGGAGACAAAGAAGTGGAGAAAGATTTCAAGAGAAAGAGGGAAACAACGATAGGGAGGTGTGGTCTCTTAGGGAAAACAGAGATCTGGCCATGATGTCAAGAGACGGAGATGGATGAGGAGTGGAAGAGGCACTGAGCTATGGAGGAGGGGAAAAAAAAATAATATTCATCTTTGAGAAAAAGAGAGGAAAAAAGACTACACAAAACAAACACCTTTACGGGTGAGGAGCACCAACGACTCTCAATGTTGGCAACTAGAGTATCGCTAATCAACATTAGCCATTAGCTCTGATACCATGTAGAAACTGATTTTTCCTTATATTATTTATATGATCATTATACAATAAACATAAATATAGATGTAGAGAATAATCTACAGTTACAGGAAGCCATTATAATCAACATAAATATAGAGTTATGGCCTAATAACAACATAACTGACAACTGACCATTTCCTATAATTAGTAGGATTAACTATTGTAACTCCCTAATACTCCCAACCCCTATACCCCCATCCCAACCACCCCAACGCCACCTAAGCTGCCATACTAGTGTCCCCTACCTCCCACCCCTGCCTCGACAACTTTCGCTTCCCCTGCCTAACCCCTTTTTCCTTGACCTTTCATACTCAAGAGCTGAACAGCAAATCATCCATAAGCAAACTTTTCTTGAATAAACTAGTGGCGGGTGGAGGTTGAAGTTTCTGAACAATGATATGGTATGTTGGAAGCGAGATATAAATCCCTCAAAAAAAAAAGAAAAAAAGAAAAAAGAAAAACAATGGTGCAAGCAGCAACATTTTGCAGCATCCTCTCTCTCCCCTCACCTTTCGCTTGTTTTATTTTCAATTTCAGCAATATTAATATTGTTAATTTTAAAAGAAAATTATTAGAAAACCAATTTTAAATATTTATGTTGCTTATGTGTCATATCTTATATAGTTAGATTATTAGAATGGTCTGTTACAAAATGCGGATAAATGCATAATATATAGAGGCTCGAAATCCCTTTATATTTACCTAATTAAAAGACATTACTTATGAAAATTAAAAAAAAAACAGAAAATGTGCCAAGAGGCTTGTTTTATGATTTAAATGCAAAAACAAAAAGTGAAAAAACGATCGAATTGATTGACCAGTGAGGTCATAAGCTGGTCTCTCTTGGGAGTCGACCATTTTATCTTCCCAGGGCTCTTCTCTTTTTGGATCGGTCTGACGTGGCGAAACAGAGAGCAAATTGTAACCGGTTCGGACCGGACCGGGCCCGATCGGACACACCAAGAGCAACAAAAGAGAGCTAGAGCGAGCAACACAGCGAGCGTGAGATGTTGAAGCTCAACCCCATATTTAGCCCAAAATAAACAAAATCTCCAACAATTTCCATTTCCATTTCCATTTACCAAATCCTAGAAAATTTTCTCCCTCTTTCTCCCATTTTCGTATGCCAAACCCTAAAATTTTCCTTCACTTTCCTCCCATCCAAACACCCACCCAGCCAAAATCCCACTCTGGTATTCTGAATACCAAAATTTAAAGGAGAGGCAAAAAAAATAAAAATAAAAATTGACAGTTGTCGTCGATGGCCGAGGAGGAAGGTCTCGAGAGGGGCGAGATCAATGGCGGACTAGCATCCATGGACTCCATCGATTCGCGGTGGGTTTTTCAGGACGAGGACGACTCCGAGGTTGACGATGAGGAGGCAGAGGACGATGTGAGGCATCGGACGGTTGTGGATTCGGAGGACGATGAAGACGACGACAATGCCGAGCAGCGCTTGATTCGCACTGGCCCTCGCATCGATTCCTTTGACGTCGAAGCGCTCGAGGTCCCCGGCGCTCTGCGAAACGAATATGAGGTGCTTCAAGCTTTACGATTTGCATTTTGGTTTCAGTGCCAGTAGCATCGCTCTTTTGGCATTGCTTTGCATGAACTAGAAATCAATGCTTGTCTTCTCTTACTTCCCTATAGTGTTTTATCGTATACGTCAGTCTTTCTTTGCTTTTTGGTTGATTTATATTTTCGTTTGGACATCTGATGTGAATCTAGCTGGAACAATACCGATCCACATACTCGTGAAGCTGCCCTTTTTTATTTTTTGAATTTTTAAAATTATTTTAGTTCTGGTGAATGTTGCTTGAAATATCTTAGCAATGTTTATTTTGAAGCGAGCATCCAATCCACTTTAAGATGTTGTCATTCTTCAGCTTGGAGTTTAACTCTTACTTGTGTGATTGATTTCCCCTTTTGGCTAGCTGTATTTCCGGAAGGATTTAGTGCTAAGAAAATTAAATAAATAAATGAAATGCCTATTGTGTCATATACATTTTGGGGTTGTGAGGTTATTTTTTGCCCTTCTTCTTTAACTAAGAGGATGGCATGAGTGGCTTCTTCAAGGCAAACATTAGTAATGGATGTTCTAACGGTGGTAATGTAGATAAAGTTTGTTTGTTTGTTTGTTTGTTTTTTTTTTTTGTGGGGTTGGGGGGGCTGTTGGGTGGGTGGGGGAAGAATTCATTAACATTGACAAGAAATGCGTCATCATAATTCCCGACTTGTTTACCATCTTTACTTTGGAATTTGTGATGCTTCTGCTAGAACCTTCCACGTGAAATAAAATAGAATGCTAATAACACACATACCGAAGTTAAAATGATAAACAAGTTCACAATTATGAGAACACAATCTATGCTCAATCCATTCTTCTCCTCAAAGTAATGATTTTAGATTAATTTAAAAGGAAGCATTTTTTAAACAATCCCAATTGTTTCGGAAGGTGAACTTACCTAGTAAAGTACAAGTAACTGGGTAGTTGGTCATGGGAGGGTCAATACTATTGGTATTATCCAACGTAGGAGACCAAATTAGTTTTCTATTGGCGAGAAAAGAGTAGAAAATGTATATGTACTTTTTCCAGTAGCTCTTCGATTGTGGCACAAGCTCTTAGGAGAGGCAAGACAAGCTCTTTGGAGAGGTAAGGTTGTGGTTGGTGTCCTGGCCTCTTTTATATCATTTTATTTGCGTAACATTGTGCTTTCCGGGGAGAAGGCTAAAGTTTGGTGGAAGTGCAGGGTTATGCCTGTGTTTTTGGTTGGTTTGTTCTGAAAGAAATTCTCGAATATTTGAGGAAAAGTTAGGGAAGGAGATGTAGGGCTTGGTATTCCTTGTGGCCATTGGTAGTGGCTGTATTTAGAGATTGTGCTTTCTTCATTCTTCATTTAGATTGGCATGCTGCTGTCAGTTGATTTTGGGCGAATTAGCATTATAATGTTTTAAGTCATATGTTAACTTGTGCATCTATGAAGGAAGTGGAGTTTTAGGTTTTCAGCAACTTAGCATTATCATGTTCGGAAGATGGTAATATTTAAACTTAGATTGTAATTATAAACCAACCAGTATGATGAATTTTCACCTTGGACTATATATTCTATGATGGGAATTCTTCTGTACACTAGCTTTTGTTGGTCTGCTGCCATGCATCTTTGTTGCTTTGTTTAGCTTGTATCTTCTAGTCAGATGGACGACTTGTTCCATTTCTTTTTAATGAAATTATGTTCCTATGGAAAAAAGAAAAAAAATTCACATTGGACAAGTACGTAGGCAACTGATGGTAACTTTCAATTGTGCTTCATAAAACAGTTAATCCAGTTGCCTTATCTGTGGCGACTGGAGAAAGTATGCGGTTTTATCCAATATGGATGAATAGATTAGTATTCCTTATACTTCATCATCTGCCTTACGGTTCATCCTAGTGAAAGTACCCAGTTTCTTTAATACGACTTCATAGATTGATATGGTTCATCTAAATCGGATTTGAATTTTGTACTGAAAGAGGGAACGTTGATACAAGAGTTCTTTTCTTGGAACATGTATCTTCCTTTTTGTTTCTTTACCTGTGTTGCTTTTTTCCTTTTCTTTCTTTCTTTCTTTCTTTCTTTCTTCTTCTTTTCTTTTATATTTAGAATTTGGTTTTTGCTAACCTTATTTTTCATTCAAGGGAAGGAGTTAATGATACAGAAAGCTAAACTATTGAATTATGGAGATGTATACTTTCTTTGCATAGGGCACAAATTTTGTGATTGGAATTTCTTCTAATAATAAGTATATTTAATTGCAGGATTTCAGTCTTGGAAGGAAAATAATAATTGCTTTTCAGACACTTGGGGTTGTCTTTGGTGATGTTGGAACAAGTCCATTGTATGCCTTCAGTGTCATGTTTAAAAAGGCACCTATTAATGGAAATGAGGATGTTATTGGAGCGATGTCACTAGTCCTATACACCTTAATCTTGATCCCCCTGCTTAAGTATGTGCTGGTTGTTCTTTGGGCTAATGATGATGGTGAAGGTATGCCAGACGTCGTAAATCAAGTCTTCATTTTCTGTCATCTTCTCTCTCTCACTCTCTCTCTCTCTCTCTCTCTCTCTCTCTCTCTCTCAATACAAACCTACCTATTATGTATGTAGTACAAAAGAAAATGTTTGCCTGAATGTGTATTATCTATTTGATGGCTATTTAACTGTTCCAGGTGGTACATTTGCTTTGTATTCATTGATCTGTCGACATGCTAAGGTCAGTCTTCTTCCAAACCAGCTTCCGTCTGATGCCCGGATATCAAGCTTCAGGCTAAAAGTGCCATCTCCTGAACTCGAGAGATCTTTAAAAATCAAGGAAAGGCTCGAGGCTTCTCTGACTCTGAAAAGGCTTCTTCTGACATTAGTGCTTGCTGGTACTGCTATGGTGATAGCTGATGGGGTTGTTACACCAGCTATGTCAGGTATTTGCACAATCTGCTATTTTATTTGTTGTTGCAACTGATCAACCTATTATTGATGTAATGAAATGAAGAAATACTGCAGCGGCTCTTCTGGATGTATTTCTCTAAATTGTAAAGAGTGGGTCTGCATAAATTTTTTATGTTTTGTATTACATTGTGATTGCTTTTTAATTTTCTTGTTCTTCTTAATGCAGTAGTGTCAGCTGTTAGTGGTCTAAAGGTTGGAGTAGATGCAATTAAGCAAGGTATTGTTTACGCTGTTGAGCAAGTCTCACAAAGTTGCCTTTGCTTTTGTTTTTGTTTTTACTTTTTTTTTGGGCGGGGGCTTGATATATGACCATAGTTGCCAGTTTACATTCATGATTCTATTGGAGGGGCTACACAGTCTCTCATCAAACCACAGTTGCTTTTAGCTTTGATGCAGCCTGTTTTGTGGTGATTTTTTTGTTCTTTGTTTTTGTGTCTCAGCATTAAAAGTGTAATTAGTGTGCAACTCTGATGTGAAGCATAAATATGACCTCTTCTCTTTTCCTCATCGAACCGCAGTTACTTGTAGCTTTGTGCAGTTTGACTTGTGGTTAGCAAAAGGAAGTACTATCATTTTGTGTGTCTCTCAGCAGTAAAAGTGTAAATAGTGTGTCTGTACTACCATTTTGAATTTGTTCTAGGTAAGTCCTGCCTTGGCGTGCTTCTCTAACATGTGCATCAGGACATGCCTGAATGCTCTCAGTCTGATGGTTAAGTAATTACTGACGGTTATAAATTTAAGAATTTTGTTTATCTTATCTTATTTATTTTTGGTTCCTTTTACCTATTATATCTGCCTTTAGGGCTTCCTCTATTGTGTTGTATCGATTTCTCAAAGCTCAACATGCTTGTATATACACATGGTTCTAAGTTTTGACCAAATCATGCATGATTCATCTCATGAAAGCAGTTTTTTGAAGTGGTTAACTGGGTCGAAAATCTTTGTTTCCTATTCCTTTTCCCCTCTTCTCTCTCTCCTTTTGGGTTTTTATTTCATCATTGTACATATGATAGCTGCTTATGCTGTTTTAATGTGACCTACTATTTAATATTTACTATCCTTTTTTCTTAAATTTGGGTGCAGATCAAGTGGTGATGATTTCAGTTGCGTTTCTTGTAATTTTATTCAGTGTACAGAAATTCGGGACAAGTAAAGTTGGACTGGCTGTAGGCCCTGCCTTATTCATATGGTTTTGTTCCCTTGGGGCCATTGGGATTTACAACCTTGTTAAATATGACAGCAGTGTGTTGAAGGCATTCAATCCTGTTCACATCTATTACTTCTTCAAAAGGAACTCGACTAAGGGTTGGTATTCTCTTGGGGGTTGTCTTCTGTGCGCTACAGGTAATCAATCTGGAAAACTTGGACTTTGGGGATGCATGAGAGTTGCTATATTTGTCCTTTGTAAATGTTTGCAACCTTGATTCCACTTGTAAATTTGGTCTACTCTTTTCTGTAATTAATTTTTTTCCCCTTTTCTTTTATGAGTTTTACTGTTCTATTTTAGCATATGAATGGAATACTTTCAACCCGAAATAATTTCCCTTAATAAAAAAAAAATTCAGTTTCTTACGAAAAAAAAATGTACAAATTATCTTAATGTCTGTATTCCCTCACAATGTGACTGTCAGTAAACAAATCCATTGATGTTTTATGGTGAACTGAAAATTCTACCACCTTACCTAGATTGATTTTAGAGTGTTGGTGCCTTCGTAGCAGAGTTAACGGCGGTCTTATAGAATGCTTTATTGGTCCAATCTAGGACAGATAGAAAGGGTATGAACGTTGGAGTCTTTGGGAGTATTCTCTTGTAAATCTTATGCCAAAAAAAATTATGGATAACTCGTCTTTCTTCCTTTAGTGCAATTTGGAAGGCAAAAATACCTCATGAGTTATGGGTGTTGGCCTGGATTATGGCTCATGGTAGGGTGAGTACTCATGATATGGTTCAGAGGAGATGGCCTTCATTGGTGTCTCTCTCCCCACTGGTGTGTGATGTGTAAAAGTGCTGTTGAGAAGAGTTCAGGTCACCTGTTGCTCCATTGTCGTATTGCTTTGACCTTGTGGAGAAGAGTGTTTAAGGAGGCCCATTTGAGTTCGGTGAGGCGACTCCAGCTTTGTGTGTTGCATTATTGTGTGAGAGGTAGAAGTTTTGTGGTGGATAAAGTTGGGTAGGTGTCGGTATCTTCAGAATTTAAGGGTAGTTCCTTTCGAGCTAGATTGGAATTTTGCTGTAAACCAGTTTTTGTTGGTCTGCTGCAATATGTCTTTGTTGGTTAGCTATGCTTTGCAGTCTTTCTTTAATTCTTTAGCTAGCGTCTTCTATCTAGTAGACCAGTGGACAACTTGTCCGCTGAATGGTTTTGTTCCTTTTTAATGAAAAAAAAAATAAAAAAAATCTGCTAACTCTATCCCTTAGCTTGCATTTGTCTGTTTCCTTTTGAAAAAAGAAAAAGAAGAAAAAGACATGTGCCTATTGTGTCATAAGAATTCAAAGCATGAATTATGGGATGCGACTCACCAATGGTGTAATATGATAGAGGTGTTAAGCTTTTATATGCAAATGCGATTCTAATTTGTCTTTTATGATTTATGATGAACTGTGAACCTATATATTCATGTTTGTGAACTACTTATTTGTATGTTATTGTTACTGATGGCATAGTATGTGTCAGGTTCTGAGGCAATGTTTGCGGATCTTTGCTACTTTTCTGTTCGATCAGTCCAGGTAAAGAATGTAGAAATAAGTGGTTTTTGGGTCAATTTTTCTACATTTTTTTATGATACATCAAAGTGTCTCAACCTATGGTGTTGGCCTTCTCATTACTTCAATTCTAATTAATTTACTGGGTACCTTTTCTTTGCAGCTTACATTTGTGCTTCTTGTTTTGCCATGCCTTATGTTGGGTTATTTGGGTCAAGCTGCATACCTTATGGAGAACCCAGCTGCAGCTGAGCAAGCTTTCTTTTCTTCAATTCCAAGTAAGCTTCAATGGTTTTTTTCCATTAAATTGTCATCTGTTTGGACTTTTCGCAAATTTTTCAGGAGTCACACTTGTTCACTAAGTCTTAGATATGTTATTAACTCATTTAATATCCCTTTGCATTTTGGAACATTGTATTTGCATAAGTTCTAGATGGAAGTTAATTCTGGAGAAATAATACCATGTCTTTGTCTGCAGGTGGTGTTTTCTGGCCTGTGTTCTTCATTGCTAACATTGCTGCATTGATTGCTAGTCGTGCAATGACGACGGCCACATTTTCATGCATAAAACAATCAATGGCACTTGGTTGTTTCCCTCGCCTTAAAATCATACATACCTCCCGGAAATTCATGGGGCAAATTTATATCCCTGTCGTGAATTGGTTTTTGCTGGTGGTTTGCCTGGTGTCTATCTGCACTATTTCAAGCATTGATGAGATTGGAAATGCATATGGTAATACTCATTATGTTCCAAAGTATTTAGTCTCATTTCTTGTTCAACTTTGTTCTTTGTTTGTTAACGAACTCTTAAGGTTTTAGATTTGGGTTACTTGTAGATGTCTTGCCTAGACAACTTAGTTTTCTTTCAACACTCTAGCCTCCTCTTCATATTGCTTGTGTGTGTGTGTGTGTGTGTGCTGTTATTTTGTCTTAAAGCTATCCTCTCTCTGCTATTTATTTATTTTTATAAGAAAGTTATCCTTTTTCTTCTGTTGTTTACTCTAGTCCCTCAATTAGATTATTTATATTTTTAATGCTGAATAGCAAATATCATGCGTTTCAAAATTTATCAAGTTCCTTAATTTATAATTTTATTAAAGAAAATTATAGTGGATAATAAAATCAAATAATCCATTAGGATATGCAAATTTGCCTCTGTTATAATATTTTAGTGTTTAAAATTCTCTATGTTTAACAACAATTGTACTAATTAGGAGCCTTTGTTATTTTTTGTTAGATGCATTGCATACTACATATTTCATCTTTTCTGGATAAACCGTGTAAACTCCATGGAATATAATATCCCTTTTTTTATTTGGTGAATTTCGGTTTTTTTACCTCGTTTAAAAATTTATTCTCTCTAAATTGGAACCTTATAGGTCAGTCCTACTTAACTTCATCGGACATTCCAAATAACTTATATGCGTTCTCATGAGTAATTTCAACAGTTACCATCAACTGTGGTTCTTGTATCCCCGTGGATGAACTTAATTTTTGCATAAAATCAATTTATATACAGGTTTTTAATTTCTTGATAATGACCCTCTTTTACTACAGGCATTGCTGAGCTAGGAGTGATGATGATGACGACCATTTTAGTAACAATAGTTATGCTTCTTATATGGCAGATAAACATTATCATCGTGCTGAGTTTCATAGTAATTTTCCTGGGGTTGGAATTGACCTTTTTCTCGTCAGTTTTGTGGAGTGTGGGAGATGGAAGTTGGATAATTTTGGTCTTTGCCATAATTATGTTTTTTATAATGTTTATCTGGAACTATGGAAGCAAGCTTAAGTACGAAACTGAAGTCAAGCAAAAGCTGTCAATGGATTTGATGCGGGAATTGGGTTGCAATCTTGGGACAATCAGAGCACCGGGAATTGGCTTGCTTTATAATGAGTTGGTGAAGGGAATACCAGCAATTTTTGGCCATTTTCTAACCACACTTCCGGCAATCCACTCGATGATCATATTTGTATGTATAAAGTATGTTCCAGTTCCTGTAGTGCCTCAAAGTGAAAGGTTTCTTTTCCGGCGTGTCTGCCCAAAAAACTACCACATATTTCGTTGCATTGCCAGGTAAGATGCTAAATACCTGTAATTTAGGAGAGTTGAGTGTTGCCTTTGTTGAATCTTGTGCAAAATTTAGATTTGAGTGTTTTTCCCTTCGTTTGCCTTTTCATCCTATTATGTCTAGTTGCCTTCCCTGTCTGATGTCATAACTTCAACAGGTATGGCTACAAGGATGTTCGTAAAGAAAGTCACCAGACGTTTGAACAGCTACTAATTGAGAGCCTTGAGAAATTCATTCGTCGGGAAGCTCAGGAGCGGTCACTAGAGAGTGATGGGGATGATGGTGATACAGACTCTGAGGACATGACTTCGTGCTCAAGAGTTCTCATAGCTCCCAATGGAAGTGTCTACTCACTTGGTGTTCCTCTCCTGGCAGAGTACAAGGAGTCAAGCGAGCCTATATCAGAAGCAAGCACATCAGAGGAGGTGAAGCCAGCGCCTCCTGCAGACCAGACAGCTTATGATGCTGAGCAGAGTATTGAGAGGGAACTATCTTTTATACGCAAGGCCAAAGAATCGGGGGTTGTCTATCTTCTCGGTCACGGGGATATTAGGGCCAGGAAAGATTCCTGGTTTATTAAGAAGTTAATCATCAATTACTTCTACGCCTTCTTGAGAAAAAATTGCAGGAGGGGGATTGCCAATTTGAGCGTGCCCCATTCGCATCTAATGCAGGTTGGGATGACATATATGGTTTGAAGGACGATTTTGCTACGAAAATAAGGCAAATCTGAACTTTTACACCAGAGTCGAGACACGAACGCAGCTGGTGTTATGGAAGATTGATGTGGCACACGACTTGTTGCTGCAATTTAAACCATGAGCTTCTGGAATTTCGTTGCCCTCCTCGCTATTTGATTGTTGGCCATTTTGGTCCTCCAATCCTTGAGGATGTCACATCTCTGAAGTTTTGTTCTCCTTGGCTTGTCTTCCATGCATCGATTTTTGCAGTTATGCATTTGGAAAGTGTACTGTAATTACGATGTCAAAGTTATGTGAATGTGATTTATAATGCACAGCCTTCCACATCTAATTGTTTTGACATTGAAACGACTATTGTTGGATTGGCATTCATATAACTTGTATAGACATGATAGGAAATTGAAATTATATTACGTACTTTATTACCATTCTCCTATTCATCTCTCTCTCTCTCTCTCTCCCTCTCTCTCTCTCGTATAGACTTAAAGGAAACTGAAATTAGCTCCAAAGAAAAAATAACATCTCCCATTAACCATCATGCCAACTACCGTCATCAAATCCCTTCCGTCAAGACATTATATACACGTATCCCCGTTTGGTTCACGGAATGGATTTGAGGGGAAATCAATTCTCATGTCATTTTCCAAGGAATGGGAATGAAAGATTCCTTTTCCACGTTTGGTAATGTTGGGAAAGTAATCGGGAGATTTCACTTTGTTTCCTTTCCCATGTTTGTTTTGAGTAGGAATGGAAAACAAAAATTGTATAATTTTCCAATTATACCCATATTAAATCAAATAAAAAAAGAATGCATTTAATGATACGTTGTAATTATAAATTGTTCATAGGGACAAAATAGTCATGAAAATTGTGCATTGAATGTTGGCACATTTTCCCAAACTTTCCCATGAGGAGGGAAAGCAAAACCCAAGTTAAGAGGGGGGCATCACTTTCCCCCCTACTTTCCCATGTGCCAGGAATCCGTTTCCCATTCCCGGACTTACCAAACATGGGAAAGCAATTGAATTCCCATTCCTATGCCTCCTTTCCCATGAACCAAACGGCGGGAGCAGGAATCATCCCTGTAGCTTCCAATTGGCTTTGAAACTGTTTATTAACTTCCATCTCCATAAACCATCCTCCCCATGGCAACAGGCAAAACCCAAGCTTTGAAACCAAACTCAAGCTTCTAGTACCCAAAACATATAGAAGACTTAGGTGGATAGCTTGCGTGGCTGTTGGGGTTTTTTCAAAAAAAATTATAGGGTTTAGTTTGAGTTCTGTTTTTAAATTTTCTTCAAAGTTCACATTTAAATGGGAGTTGATGAAGGCTATTACATTTCATAAGGGTTGACATGGAAAATAAAAGTCAACTCTTTCTACGCATTAAAGACATTATTTGAAGTGTAAGGGGAATGACAAATGACATGAGGAGAAGGGAGAAGGTCTAAAGTAGAAGGTTAGAGATGGGATTGATAAGTCTTATTTGGACTCTTTGAGTATTGATTATCTCTCTTGGTTTTGTACGTGCAAGTTTTTTCCTTGCATCGTAGGGTTAGGTTCTCCTCTCTAAGTTTTCTAACACCTCTCTTGCGCGATCAAATCAGTGTATTTGGTGTGGTGAACTCGGAGATTGCATCCCTTGATGCACCAATATAGAGATAGCTCATCTAAGGGAGACAAGATTTGGAACTATAGCCTCCTTGGCTTTAGAATTTGCTCCAAGGGTATGATTCTCTCATCTCTCTTTGTTTCATTTATGAAATGGTTAAGTCTAGGATCACACTGAGTTTAAAGATCCATATAAAAAGGTTTAAGATTTAAGCTCCAATATGATCTCTTGCTTCTGTTGCTTCATTTGAAATTTTTGAGTTGTTAGTGGCTTAATGAACCTTGCAAAACTTAGTTAATTCTTCACCGGCCAATATTACAGTCATAGTCTGATTTGTTAATCCTTTAATAAATTTATTCTTATTGTATCATTTCGCTGGTTTGCCACTTAATCAGTTGATGCTTTGTGATTCATAGTTCATGTTGAGATTTCACATTGTGATATGAGATATATATACATATTTTCCCCAATGCAGACGTTCGCACGTTATTACTATGCGGACGTCATGTATTTTCTACTATCCCTTCCTGCTTTCCTTCCTATTTACAATGGCATTCGACGTCCACATAAAAGAATAATAGTGATAAAACATCATAACCATACTTTAACCAAACGGAGTTTAAACATACAAAGTACTTTTATACCACATGGTTTAACCCTAAAAACCAGATTGAGGACACAAATTCAATTGCTAAGGAAGAAAATGTCAAAAATCAAGACATACACAACATATTCATAGAGCAGTAATTTTACGTCCATATAATCCCACTCATAAAAGTTGAGAAATTACCAGACCCACTTACAATTGGATCACAAAAACCATAGCCTTAAAAGTTCAAAAATTACCTAACCTTGAAATTGAATTCGAGGCGAAACCGAAGCAGGGTTATGGTTATATAGAAACCAATCTTCCTTTTCTGGCGACTCACTATTTGTGTTTAGAGTTTGGTGGGCTTGGCTTGGATTGGCAACTTTTCACATAGGGTTTACAGTAGGTTAACGTATTTATTATCAATTTCTTTCGTGAATTGCTGAAATAAAAATACTTACTAGAGAATTCTCCTTACAGTATCTGGACTAAATTGTCAAAAATTGATACGACAAAATTAAAATAGGAATTATGTTTGCAGATGATAAATGAAGTCCAATTCCAAGAGTGACTTCGTTGAAACAGAAGTCACTGTTTGAGCTGATTAAACACAATTGCAAAAGAGTTTCAAGGGACCAAATTGGACAAGCCAAAAAGAGCAGGGGGCAGATTTTTCAGAAAACTAACCCTTAACTTTCATCCTACTAGTTTTTCGCGCCAATAGTTTAGAGATGAGCATTTGCGGATATATTGGAAGATTGTCTCTCAAATAATTTCCTCTAGCACTTTGTTGTTTTAATGTCTGCCATGCAAGGCCAAGTATTGGCAAAAATGTGTTTTAAATATTGCTGAGAGAATACAACCCATAAGTCACACTAGGTACAACTTAAGATAGCAATACCCTGTTGAATTGAAGGATATTGTTTACGTAAAACTGGCAACACCGATGAACTGCCGCTCATCCTGGATTGAAAGATATGGTCCGAGAAGAATACGATCACAACTCAAATGGAAGCAACTTCAAAAAATTTATCCAGTTCTGCAGTAGATTCCTAAATTCACTTATACGGCAGTATGGTGTTTGTTCTTTGGCCATCTTTCAGAATTCTTGGGATAACTGAATTGGTTAGGACCCCTATCTGCTGCCATGTTATCAGGCTGCTCCACATATAGTGGTAGAACATGTAGAACCCTATCTTTTTGTTGGTGTTATCATCCTTTCCATTTACCATCAGAATGAGGATCTTCTTCTGCACTTTTGTCCATGAGAAGATTGGAATCCCCGTTAGTTTTCGTGTGTGCAGATCCACTATATATTACCCCCTGTTTTGATGAAAACTTGTATCTTAGAAACAATGAATTTGCCATAACCCCGACAGAACTCAAGCCCATGAGGGCTCCTGCAATTGACGGCGTCAGCATGGTCCCAGTTACCGGCAGCAACACTCCAGCAGCAATTGGAAGTCCTACCTGTAAAAAGCCAGTAGCATAAGACCAGGTATTGCTTCTGAAAAGAGAGCAAAGCATATACAGTATCATGAAACAATCCTAAGGAAAGGGGAAAGAAGAATGAAAAGGGAGAAAAAGACAAGAAAAGAAACAATATGGTTTGTCCTTGTATTAAGCACCTTATTAGAAGGCTAAAAACAAAAACAAAACAAAAAAACAGAAAAACCAAGACTAACCAAATCAACAAAACCTGCACTTTGATATGGTTCACACATCTTGCAGTTTCAACTTAAGTCTGCCCGAGTTAAACAAGTATGGTATATCAAACAGTTTGATTATTGAAATTGTCAGCTGCTGGAAGCAGCTAAGGACGGCACATTCTAATTTATTTCAGGCAACCGAAAGTACTTTGAATCACTTTGAGTAAACTAGTAAATCTGACAGCCCAAAAAATCCAGATAAAAATCACAACATTCTCTCCACCATTCCATTCTTTTAAAATTTTATGTAGATACTAAAGATTCAAAATCAACTTTCTAATAAGCTTGTGATATCTACAGGTTTTCATTCTTGTGCTTCCAGTGGCATGAAACTCCAGAAGATGGAATATGATCTCTTTCATTCTATTTCAGCTTCTGGTGCTGGAGAAAATTTAAAAAAGGAAATAGAACACTGGCTATTCCTATTCCATAGAGGACTTACAATATTGTATGCAAAAGCCCACCAAAGATTTTGCTTCACAGTCTTCATGGTTTGCCTGCTCAGCTCCAAAGCATCAAGTACCTGGAGAACGTTATGAAGATCAAATATACAACACAACAGTGCTTATTACATGAAAAGAAGACTATACTAAGCCTTCCTCCAGCACTCCAGCGATCAACATTATTCATATTTTGGTTAAAATATTTGTTCTGCATTCTTCAATTTGTAGTTGTGGACGACAGCAAAAGCAAATTTTCCTAACAGGCTTGTAAGCCTCTATCCATAGTTTGGTTTCCAGATATAGCAGTATACAATCTGGTGCCAATTTATGCTTTCACAAACAACAAGGGAGGGTGTTTACATAAATAACCCTTTTAAGAATTTATATGTTAACACTGGATTGAGGCATGCACAGCTCCAGTAATTGATTTTCAGGGCTCCTCAAATTCCAAGCGTTCGAGTTCTGAAAGCTAGGATTTCTTCGTTTCCTTTGAGGAATTTTGTTGTTGAACTTCATAAGCTAGCCTTGTTTTAGTTCATTATTAATTTCCTTTGAGTTCTCTCTTGTACGCTTATTGTGTTGCACTCCTTTTGCACTTAGACACACATATCATGCATGCCATAAAAACTTTTAGAAAATTTTGATAACTTAAAAGGAAAAGTAAGAAACCGCTACTGTTGATTGAATATGTCAGATCACATATATATGCACATTCTCGTATGCCCTTTGCCAACACGAAAAAGGCACTAGGCCAGCTGGTAAGTGGCCTCTTATTTTGCTGAAGAGAAAGCAAGTTGTGTGGTTGTACCAACATGCACTTTAATGACAGAGTTACATTTACATCTTCAATTGCTTAATTGGATATTTCGCCGCTAGCACCCCAACCCCCAATTAACTGGGAATTCACTGATTTTTGATCAACTATTTCTTTACTTCTTTTTTAAGAGAGAACTTTTATTAACAAAATATTAAACAGTAAACCAGTAGTTGCAAAATCCACTTCTATATAACAAACCAAAAAAAACAAGAGCAGATCAAAACTAGCCACAGGAACAAACCAAAAGAAAACACTACTAATAGCTGCCTCCCAACCTAGCAATAAGGCAGACAAACTGACACCCTTGAAAACATTGGAAACAAAACCTCAAAGAGATGGAAAGAAACACCATATGCCACAAGTCTTCGACCACATCCCATTGGAGTTTTAAAAAATTTGTCTATTCCTCTCCATCTATAAGGCCCCAATGACAGCCAACACTCTGCAGTTCCATAAGAACTCAGCCCTCTACCCCACCCCACCCCCAGCGCGAAAACCCTTAACCCTTAACTAAGGTAAGGAACAACATCCTTTCAACCCTTAGAAATGAAATGGATGGATGCAATTATAAAGGTAAAATGCTTCATGTGTTGAAGCAAATAGTTATGTTGTACTACAAAAGTTATATTTTTCTAAAAGTACCTGTGAAAGTCTGTTGCCCAGTAGCACAATAGAGGATACCTCACTAGCAGCTCCAACACCACCACCCATGGCAATTCCAACATGTGATGAAGCTAATGCTGCAGCATCATTAATTCCATCACCAACCATGGCTACAATGTTTTGATCCTTCTGAAGATCTGTTATGAACTTCTTCTTTTCCCTCGGTTTAACACCAGATATCACCTGCAATCCACAGCATAGCTTTTACCTTTGAATACGATAGAGGAAAAGCTTTTTATGTTCTGCTTAAAGTTGTATAACACTTATGTGGTACTTAAATTAGCTGGGGAACACAGGTAAATTATAAATTACTTAAAATAATTACATAAGACAATTCCTACTATAGGGATGATTATAAATATGTATAGTCAGATTGTGGAACACAGGAAAATCAAACGGGGCCTAAGACTGATGAATCCAGTTTCCTTTTCCTCCTATCTGGACTATGTGCTGAAAAACCTGAGTATTCTCCAAAACTGTCCTCAGTTTCTTCTTCATGTAACTGTCTTCCAAAGCAAAGCTGCACAAACCTCTGTCATAACAGCCACCCCATTATTTTAACCCCTAGACACCTGAAAAGTCAAGGAAATCTTGAGCACAAAGGTATTTCCCGTACCCAACAATCTTCCCAAAATCTAACTTTGTTCCCCCTTCCCACCATAAACTGACAGCAACAATAAAAAAACCTCCCATCTTTGGGATCTTTCACGGACATGGACTCAAACCCCTCGAGACTAACTTCGCATCCCAACAATTCTTATGAAGGCCATATCTGCTCCTTATTTGTTAAAATAATCTTTACAGCTAGGCAGAAGTAAATCTCCATAGCCAAGCTTTATGAACGCTTATAACTTGCATTTCTTACATTCAGGAGTAGTTTCTTCCTACAATGCAGTCACCATTTCTACCTAATTACATATCCCTGCAATTCATTCAGTTCTCATGTGTTGTCGTAGTCTTTTTGGCAATTTTCCTTGTTACTGTCTTGCTGTATCTCTCTTAGTGTAGAATTGATTTTTTGGTTTGGTGAAGTTTTGTTTTAAAAGTGCTCCTTGTTCACTATTTGTACCTTGTTTCCTAAGTAATGAAAATTTTGTTTCCCATAAAAAAAAAGAAGAAATAATTGGAAACACCTTACCTTCTCTTTCGGAATACCAACAACAGATGCTACATACTCTGCGTTATTTCTTTTGTCCCCAGATAGCATGTATACATTTATCCCTTGCTTAGATAAAGATTTAACAACTTGTCCAGCATCTTCCCTTATCTGATCCTCGAAATATATAAGACCAGCAAGAGTACTATCAATGCCAACATAAACAACAGACTGACTCTTATGGGCTTCTACTTCTTGAAATGGATTCTCATTAACTCCGTGCCTGCACATATGAGATAACACACAACACAAGAGCAAATGGTTAAAATCACAATAAGAAAAAACATATCCTCTATGGAAGCCAAAGCCAAAGACTAAGCCTTTTGGTCCAAATATAAAATGTCTACGGCAAGCGAAACAGTCAATCCATTTTCAGTAGTCATATCAATTTAAAAGTTAAGGTCAAGAGTTGTTAAGATTCAATTATGTTTAGGCTCTAGACAGACTTTAAAGTCTTTTAAGGTCTAAGAATCTTCTATTCTTTAATATGTCTTTATACGTCTGCAACTCTTTAACAAATCTCTAGGGTTTTCTTTTTAATTCCTTTATATGTCAAACCCCTATATAAATAAGGCTCACTTTTCTAAGTTAAAGGCAACTTGGAGTTAAAGAAATGAGCATTTGTTGATGGCTTGGAGCCCTGAATGCATGTACCCTCTCTCTATTTACCTTCTCTTTCATCCTCTCCAATTACAGCAGGTCCACATCTTCTTTTTCTCTCAAAGATTCTCCCATTTCCTACAAATTGTGCTACTTATAGACCTTTTTATTTTAGTAAGTCAAATCTGTCCAGCACGCTTCTCCATTTAGATTGTTATTTGTAGCCGTAACAGTTCACCATGACCATAGGCATAACCCTCCCTCCTTTATGTTGTTCTACATCAATCTAAATCTTTCAATTAGAAGTAGGATTCTCAGTTCTTTTGAGTTACCTAACCATAATCCATGACCAATGCCCATAAGCATTGCACATTCACAAGCAGCAATTCATATGCAAATACGAAGCAATACAAACTATTATATTCCATTGAAACCTGTAAACTACAAAAGGGCCAGTGAGGAATTAATTACCTTTGAACCCAGTCCAAAGTTCCTATAGAAACCTTTTTGTTCTCAATAGTTGCTACAGCACCAGACCCAGGTTCTTCCAAAAATGTTCCATCTACAATCTGAAAAAAAGGTTCAGGGTAAATGATCTCAGCACCATGATTTTTTGTTCGAACCTTGACTAGTTAATGCATGCACTTGATAATATATCTATCCTAGAACGCAACATGTTCACTAAATGCATTCTGTTTTTCTTTGTAAGAAATGAGATACTATATAGTGGGAAAAGAAAAACAAAAGAAAAAAAGAAAAAAGAACAGAACTCCAGCCTAGTCAAGATGAAATCACACCATAAGCTACGAAAAATCTAAATCTGTCCTTAATAAAATCCATTAGAGGACATATAAGCTACGAAAGGAGACAACCTCAAACAACACTTTACCTAGGCCAAAACACCAGAGAAGCCTAAAAAACTGCTGCTTAAATACTTAATTCACATTTAGAAACAATCAAAACCAAGGGTAAAATTATGCCACATGATTACATTTTTCAAAAGGATCAATATTAAATTGTTTAAACATATTTTAGAAGATGCAAATATTTGTGGGGGCTAGTTGCTCCAGTAGTAGTGAGCATTTACCCCCATACAAATGCCAGATTATTTTACATAGCTATGGAATGTAAGGTTTCATTTTACAGTTCAACCTAGTATTTTCTTTTCTATCAAACACTTTCTTATGGGCATTCTTCATACTTAGGGTAAAACTTCCTACCAGTAAGTGGCAGTGAAACTCATCTTAAGTCATCTTCCAATTTGATTAAGCTTATTTCTGCATAATAAGATGAGTCTCATCTAAGTTATCTCCTTTTCTTTTACGATCCTATTTAGACTTTTGGCAGTGCTTTCAGATAACCAAAAGCGCTTCTGGTGGCATTCAGCAGAAAAGGTTTCTTTTGGATTTCAAGAACACTTAAAAATGATTTCTGGAGGAGCACCTGCTAGCTTCTTATTCATGAAGCATTTCGAAGTGCTTTTTCAGGCAGTGCTCACATTTTTTCACTTCTAGAAAAAGCGTCTAAGTAGAAGTGCATACTACCAAAGCACTCCCAAACAGGCCCTGATGCAGAACAGCCTGTAGATTTAGAGTTAACACACAAAGAAGAAATAAGGGATTGAGGAGAAGAATCAGAGATCGAAGAGACGAAGGGAAAGGGAAGGAATCAGAGAGTTAAAAGTAAGGGAATTTATCATTAATCAAGTCTGCCTTAAAAGATTACAAACAACTCTATTTATAGAGGCAAAACCCTTTTTAGTCTAGGAAAAGGAAAAGTAAACTTTAAGAAATAGGAAAGCAAATTAACTAATAAGAGATCCTTTACCAAGAAGGAATCTTTAAGAATTAGGAAAACTAATAATAGGAAAACTAATCCAAGTAGAATTAGGAAAACTAATAATATGCATTCTGCATCAGGCCCTCAGTTTACTGAGTTATCAAAGTCTACTGTGTTTTCCATGTCAGTTGAGTTTAGTGGGCTTTACAATAAATGTAGACTGACAAAACTTGCATACCGATCCAAGCCAAACCGAGGAACAGAAGATTGGGTTGTTGTGAGTCATAGATGGATAATGAAAAGTTGAAATAACGATGAAGAATCCAGATATGAAATCATGAAGGAGAAAGAATCATATGTTCACTTATTAAAGTCTACTGTGTTTGTTTTCCATGTCAGTTGAGTTTAGTGGGCTTGAAAATAAATGTAGACTGACAAAACTTGCATACCGATCCAAGCCAAACTGAAGAATAGAAGATTGGGTTGCTGTGAGTCGTAGATGGATAATGAAAAATTGAAACAACGACGAAGAATCCAGATATGCAATCATGAAGGAGAAAGAATCATATGTTCACTTATTAAGAAATTTTGGTTCATATTAAATTCCATAAGGAATGCACTCCATAAAATATTGTACACAGTAATCAAAATCCACCTCAACAGTATGGGACAAGATGCATTTCAATAAGTTAAGGACGAAATGATCCATAAGAAGCACATTTACAAAGCTTCAGAAGAAGGAACCTTCATATTCTGGCAATTAACAGCCTGAGCAGCTTCCACAATAGCTTTCCCAACAGGATGAACTGTATTTGATTCTACTCCAGCAGCAAACTTCAGAACATCAACTTCTGACCAAGTATGGTTAAACTTTTCTCTGTTAAAAGATTAAAAGAAAAATCACTCCATTTTTCATCTTAATGGTAGAAACCTAGTGATAAAAGCTCTGAATTGTAATCTTTCTTTAACTGATCTGATTTCTAGATAATAAATTACTTAACCAATATAACAGGTAAAAAATACAGATTGGAAAGACTCCAGACTGAGTTGATGATAAAGGTAAAGAGATCACTTCTATAGGGTTATGTGTACTCATCTTTGTAGTCATGTGTAAATTATAAAACAGCTAAAGTAATGCAATGTGTATCCATGAAAAGGATGAGTTATTTGGTCGAGTTGCACCTCTGATAATCAAGTCATAAAAAAATTTCATCCACTTCAAATGCATTTGGGTCCTAAAATAAATTTGTCGCAACACCAAGAATTTATTCTAGTAGTACAGGGGGATTGTAAAACAGATCAAACAAATGCACTCGAGGAAATAATTGGTAATGCACATGTCAGTAAACCACTTAAACACATTAATTACAGCAACACATGCAGCTAGACAGCAATCCATAAGCAATATGTGATAAGATGCCATTCAATTAAGCAAGAGGGACAGTTTCAGTAACCTGCTTGTTGACCTTTGGTTTTGGTTCTCTATTCTGAACAATGTTGAGTAAAGAGATCTTACTTTAGTATGAGTGAAGAACCTATTTTTAATTTCTTTATTTATTTATTAGATCATTGAACATAGCCTAATTTGGGGTGAACCACGTATATTTACACTTCTCTATTATTTTTCTTTCGGTTTGGGTTTGGATCGGGGCTAGGAAGTTAAGAGTTGTAAATTCCCTTGCAATTGTTGGCAAGGGTCGAAGCGAGGAGATCATAGAAGCATGCTGAACTCTTATTGTTTTACAGAAAAATAAAGGAACCCTTTTCTAATGTAATTAGAAAAGCTTCCGGCAAATTCAATTCCCTTAAATGAAACAGTCATGTGAGATTGAAAATTTGTCACCACTCAACTGTAAGTCAGTAACTTTTGAACGTTCAGGAGTCAAAATCTTTGTCACAACAGGTTTGCCCATTGTCAGAGTCCCTGTTTTATCAAACACTATAGTGTTCACCATTGAAAACTTCTCTAAAATATTTCCACCACGCAAAAGCAGTCCTCTTTTTGCTC